>NC_059173.1:71301170-71952267 GCF_019923935.1 Bubalus bubalis
GAGAAGTGAAAGTGAAGTCGCTCAGTACTGACCTACAAAAAGATGCCAGGATTCTTGGCCTCTGGAAGAGAAGAAGTCAATCTGGGGCCAGAGACGAGGCTTGATTGCTCAGAGCTTTTGTGCAATAGAGTTTTATTAAAGTATAAAAGACAGAGAAATCTTCTGGCTTAGACATTAGAAGGAGGCAGAAAGAGTACCCCCTTGCTAGTGTTAATGGAGTTATATACCTTTTAATTAGTTATTACAATGAATCAAAAGAATGTCTCAAGTTTGTGAAAATTTTACCAGACCCACTCCCACAATTTACATTTTAGGATAACAAGATTAGAATTTAACAATAGAAAGATCCTCCAGACCCACTCCCACAATATACATTCTAAGATATCAGGATTAGTCAGTAGGTTTTCAGGAAGGAGAAACTGCCCTCCAGCCAGATACATTGTTGTTGTACAATCCCTAGCACAGTGTTGTGTTTTTTTTTTTTTTTTTTTTTTCCCCTGTGCCTGAAACCAGTGTCAATTTTATTTTATTTATTTTTTTTTTATTGGTTTTGCCAAATACTGAAATGAATCCACCACAGGTATACATGTGTTCCCCATCCTGAACCCTTCTCCCTCCTCCCTCCCCATACCATCCCTCTGGGTCGTCCCAGTGCACCAGCCCCAAGCATCCAGTATCGTGCATCAAACCTGGACTGGCAACTCGTTTCATACATGATATTATACATGTCCTAGCACAGAGTTTAAACTGAGTTGTGTAATTGACTAAGACTAAGGAATGTAGAGGGGAAAAAAAAAAAAAAAATTGTCCTTTTCTCCTCCTTGAGAATACTAGACTCCCAATCTCCACTTTGAGAGTCCCAGATCCCTTTTTCCTCCTTGGGGACCCTAGACTTCTTATCAATCTGCCTAGGAATTGACTCTCTCATTCCCCTCTTTTCTTTTAGGAGAATTATGTTGCCTAGGGAAAAGGGCGTCATTCTTATTCCACAATTGCTTCTGAGCTGAAAAAGGTGCTGTCCCTAAATTGGTGAGAAAACATATTCTCCTAACCCTCATATTGAAGGTTTCTGACCCAGGGGCCCCAAGTAATAGTTGGAGGAGGCTGTGGCACTCGTAGGAGCTTGCACAACCATTTGTAACTTAAAAGCTTTCAGACGGTTAGAAACAAGCCCTGTTTTACAGTTACAGATGTAAGTCAAAATAATCATTAAACCAAATTAAAACCTAATCAAAATTAAAAGTTACATTATGTCCATAATTACATCAGTCCATCTTAGGATTATTAGGTGTCATCACAGAGTTGAAGAAAGCCCTTTTCTTTGAGTGGAGAAATCCACCACGTTCAGTTCAGTTCAGTTCAGTTCAGTCACTCAGTCATGTCAGATTCTTTGCGACCCCATGAATCGCAGCATGCCAGGCCTCCCTGTCCATCACCAACTCCCAGAGTTCACTCAGACTCACGTCCATCGAGTCAGTGATGTCATCCAGCCATCTCATCCTCTGTCATCCCCTTCTCCTCCTGCCCCCAATCCCTCCCAGCATCAGTCTTTTCCAATGAGTCAACTCTTCACATGAGGTGGCCGAAGTACTGGAGTTTCAGCTTTAGCATCATTCCTTCCAAAGAAATCCCAGGGCTGATCTCCTTCAGAATGAACTGGTTGTCAATTGATGAGGAGGGTGGTGCTCTGCAGACCCAGCAATTAGACCGATTGTGGAATGCAGCATAGGAATGAACCCAGGACAGGAAGGCATTATCTTGAGGGTCAAATGGCAGACTCAGGATTTTTGGAGTCAGCAGATGTAGGCTCATATAGATTATCAAGCCCATCTGAAAAGTACAAAGTCAGAGCATAGAAAGTAAAGATATAAAATGATGCCACTTAGTTCTGGTCAGGGTGCCACCTCGTAAGTCAAGAGTGATGTACCCACGAATCAATTCCTGGCACTTTGACAGCTGTGTGAGAAGAAAGAATAACGTGGTAAGGGCCTCAAGGGATTGGCCCCCAGATCCCAAAGTGTTTATCAGAACCTCAGTTCCTGGTTCAAATAGAGGCTTGCTTGACTCAGAGGCTGGGTCAGAAATCATCTCCGGAAGTTCTGTTAATGCTTGTTGAAAAGCTGAGAACTGAGTTGCGTAATTAGTTAATTCCAAGGCTTCAGGGTCTATAGCAATGACTGTGCATAAGAAAGGCCTTCCATAAGTATATTCAAATGGGGATATTTTGGGGGGCAGGCCGAGCCCTCATTAAAGCTATGGGTAGAACTTTAATCCAATTGTCCTTCATCTCTTGAGTTAATTTGCACAGATGTCTTTTGATTTAATAATGTTATTAGCCTTTTCCACCTTTCCTGAGGATTGGGGTCTCCAGGAACAGTGTAAGTGATATTCTATTCCTAGGGCTTTAGATACACCCAGAGTTACAGCAGCTTTAAAGGCGGAGCCATTGTCACTCTGAAGGCTCCGTGGCAGCCCAAACCTAGGGATAATTTCATGGATTAGAATCTTTCTAACCTCCTTAGCCTGTTCAGTATGACAGGGAAAAGCCTCAATTCATCCAGTAAAAGTATCCATCCAAACTTGTAAACAAGAATAGCTGTTAGTTCTTGGCATATGAGTAAAATCAATTTCCCAGTCCTCTACAGGATACTTTCCACTTCGTTGTAATCCAGATTTTGCTATCTTTTCAGTCTTTGGGTTATTTTTCTGACGAACCTCACATCTCTTTATAATATTCTTTAAAGTTTTCTTTCTTTCTTTCTTTTTTTTTTTTTAGTTTTTATTACATTTTTACCTTCAAATAAATGAGAAGCCATCTGGTAAGAACTTTCTATACGTAAATGAAAACTCTGGTGTAAACCCTTAAAAATTTTCCATTGAGCATTTTCAGAAATTATTAATTGTCCATCCTCAAACTATAACCATCCTTTATCAGTAACCTTTGCTCCTCTTTTCTCATATCTTTCTAATACTTCCTCAGTATATTGTGGTTTTTCCTGTTCCACAAGACCTGTCCAGATCAAAGGTGTCTGTAGTGAAGGGGGTCTCGTAAAAGTGCTGTTTTTCTGGCTTGACAGTCAGCCAGCTGATTACCTTCAGCTACTTTACTCCCATCCCTGCTGTGCTCTTTGCAATGCATAACAGCTACTTCTTTAGGGCAATATATAGCAGTTAAAAGTCTCTAGATCTCTCTGAAATGCTTAATAGGTTCTCATGTTGCTGTTTTAAACTATCATTCTTTCCATATTGCAGCATGAGCATGTAAAGTCAAATAAGCATACTTAGAATCAGTGTAGATATTTACCCGTTGCCCTTTGCTTAACTCTAGAGCTCGAGTCAGAGCCACAAGCTCTGTTAATTGAGCACTAGTTTCCTGGGGGAGAGATTTTGCTTCTAAAACCTGTTCAGCAGTCACCACCGGGTAACCTGCTTTACACTTTCCATCCTGAACAAAAGAACTGCCATCTGTAAATATTTTCATGTCAGGATTATCTAATGGGGTATCCATTAGATCTTCCCAAGCTGTATAGCTTAAAGTTAGAAATTGGGAACAATCACAATCAGGTGTTTCATTTTCCTTCTCAGGAAGGAAAGTGGCAGGATTTAATTTTCCACGGACTTTGAGCTTAGTTACTGGTCCTTCTAACAACAGTGACTGATATTTAAGAAGCCTACTGTCTGTCATCCAAGTATCAACCTTAGAATTTAAGAGTCCACTCACATCAGGAGAAGTCAATACAGTATGATTTCATCCATTAATTATTTATAAAGCTTAAGCTGTTAATAAAGCTGCTGCCCCAATTACTCTTAGACAGTGGGGCCACCCACGTGAAATTACGTCTACTTCTCTGCTTAGATAAGCAATAGGTTGCTGGTGAGGCCCTCGGAGTTGTGTCAAAACTCCCAAGGCCATACCTTTTCTTTCAGTGACAAACAAATTAAATTCTGACCCTGTGGGCAAGCTCAAAATGGGGGCCTGCAGGAGAGCAGTCTGAAGAGAGCAGTCTGAAGCCTTTTAAGTATCTGGAGACCAAACCAGTTTGTCGGTTTGGGCCTGCTGAGTTTCAGCTATAAGTTTATGTAAAGGTTAGGCAAGTTCCCCATAACCCGGAATCCAAATGTGACAGTAGCCTATGATTCCCAAAAATCCTCTCAATTGTCTTAAAGTCATAGGTAGGGGATGATTTAGTATAGGTTTAATTCTCTCAGGGCCTATGGCCCTAGTCCCTTTTGATATGATTAGGCCCAGATATCTAACTGATTGTTGACAAAGCTGAGCCTTTTCTCTTGATGCTTTGTAAGCACAGCCTGCCAGAAAGTTTAAGAAATCTTCTGAGGCTTGTGAACAAGCTTTCCCTGTCTCAGCACAGAGCAGAATATCATCTACATACTGTAGTACCACTGCTTCGAAGCTATTAAAGTTTTGTAGATCCTGTGACAAACTTTGTCCAAATAAGTGAGGACTGTCATGGAATCCCCGGGGCAAAACTGGCCAGGTTAACTGAGAAGCTGGCTGCTACGGTCTTCAAAGGCAAATAGAAATTGACTTTTCTCCGTCAAAGGGACTGAATAGAAGGCATCTTTTAAATCAATTACTGAGAAATATTTGGCTCATTCAGGAATTTCAGACAATAGAGTATAAGGATTAGGCACCACAGGGTGTAAAGGAACTACAGCCTCATTTATTATACATAACTCTTGAACTAGTCTCCATTTACCATTTGACTTCTTTATACCCAACATAGGAGTGTTCATTGGACTGTAACAGGGAATTAATAGCCCCTGCTCCTTTAAATTCTCGATGATGGGTTTTAACCCTTCCATCACCTCAGGTTTCAGTGGATACTGCTTCTTATGTGGAAATAAATGTGGGTCTTTGAGCCTGACAACTATAGGAATAGCATTTTGTCCTCGATCCACAGATTTTCCAACTTCCCACACTCTAGGGTTTACATTTTGTTCAATTAAAGGGAGAGAAAGGGCGGGCTCCATATTCATGAAAACAGAGGCATGGATCTTGCTCAGTATATCCCTTCCCAAAAGGGGTGAGGGAGACTGGCATGATCAGAAACTCTTGTGAAAATAGCACAGAGTCCCAGCTACAGAACAACAGAAGTAACACCTTTTGGCTTGTCCAGACAACCACATTACAGAAGTGGATCAAGAAGAAAGTGGGCCAGGGGCTTCAGTAAGCACAGAGAAAGTTGCCCCAGTATCTAAAAGGAAATCCACGGATTGGCCCCCTACAGTTATTAATATCCGGGGTTCCTCAGGTGTAATTAGGATGGGAGCTTGTGTGGGGACCCCCCGGGCACCTTCAGTCTGATTGTCTTGAGAGTCTGACCCCTGAAACTTACACCTGTGGGGGCAGTCTCTCCTCCAATGTGGTCCCTTGCGGACCGGATATGGAACTGGGGTCAGCTTGGATGCCTGAGGGCAACCCCGCTTGAGGTGCCCCTCCCTTTCACAGTAATAGCAAACCCATCCGTTTTCACCTGGGTCCCTCTGAGCATTTTTCTCAGGTTGTTTAAGAACGGTTCTTACAACAATTATGAGGGCTTCCGCCTGTTCCTTTGTCTTTCTGCCTTTCATTCTATTCCTCATGTTCCCTACCATAATAAACTGTTTGAGCCAGTTGTAACAGATTATCTAAAGACTGATTTGGTCCATACGCCTATTTTAATAGCTTACAGCGGATATCTGGAGCTGACTGAATGATAAATCTATCTTTTAAGATCATTCTTCCCTCTTCAATTTCAGGATCAATCTCAGTGAATCTACGAAGGGCTTCTCTCAGTCTATCTAGGAATTTACCAGGAGCTTTCTTCTTCTCCTGTTCTGTGCTTGCCAATTTTCCATAGTTTAAAGGCTTAGCACATGCCTGCCTGAATACATGTAAGGAAGATGTATTCCTTCAAGAATACATCTGAAAAAATGACTCTGATCCCATCTTCCTTTAGCTGTATTGTAGTCCCAGTCTGGTTCTGTACTTGGGACCACCTGATTCCCAGTTGGGAGGGCGGTTATCTTGTCCTCCCTCTTCCCTACTGACTCATTACAAAACCATTCATCTCCATAAGCAACCAGTTTTTCCAAAACTCGAGTCTTTGAGTCGGGAGTCAGCGTTTGTCCCAAGATATACATCACATACTTCCAAGTAAGGTCATAAAGCAGAGTAACACCTTTAAAGCTCTAATATATTTTTCTGGGTCCTCTAAATAGTCTCCCAGATCCTCCTTGATTCTTTGTATTTCTTGATAAGAAAAGGGCTTATTAACTCTCATAGACTGATTATTTCTCCTGGTGGGTGCTTCATGAAGAGGCAACAGCTTGTGTGGCTGTTCCTCAGCCTCTCTGGCTGTTCTGAGCATATGATCCTAGGGATAGATTGGAGAAACCTGCTTTTCTTTATCTCTTTGTCTCCTGCCCTCCATCTCATCTCTTACTTCAATGGTTTGAGTTTCTATTGAAACCAGAGTAGTCTGAGGTCATGTTGTTTGAACCTCTATTTGGGCAGTTTGAGTCTCTGTTTGGGTTTTTACTGAGACAAAGGCAACCCTTCTTGGGGGGGAGGGGAGAGGGTTCTCTGACTTTGCTCAGTTTGGAGCCCCAGGTAGGGGGCAAAGTAGGAGGACAGGAGGGAGCTGAAGGTTTCACAGCCAAATCTATACCCTAAGGACATAAGTCTGGCTTATTTCGCAGAGAGAAAAAGGGCAACACATATGCTACTTCTACCCATTTCCTTGTTTTCTACAGAACTGGTCTAATTGTAAAACAGTATTATAATTAAGAGACCCTCCAACCGGCCACTGATCACCATCCTCCAATGGATACCATGGCCATGCAGTATCACATAGGAAGACCAGATATGTCTTCTTTAAGCTCTGGGGATCAAATCTATCCCAGTTTTCAGGATATAGTTCAAAGGAGTGAGGCTGGAATTGTTAGCTCCCATCTGTAAGAGAGAAAAGAAGTGAGCAGAGCCTTCTTTCTAACGGAGGCATCCTTTCCTGCTGTAGATGGGGGTGTAGACAGACTTAACACCAAAGCTTTTCTTTCCTGGTCGGACTTAGTCTGTCCCTTACCAATGCAGGCACTGTACTCATCCCTCCTGGTTTTACCACCGAGACGGGGTGGGGATGCATCAGGGGTAGACCAGATGGCATCCCAGTCTGATGTCCAGCTCCTCAACATTAAAACCTTGCTTGCCTTTGATACCACCCAGGGTGCAATCAGAATAACCTCTCAGAATGCCTCCCAAGATAAGGCCACTGGGGGAAACATTTGTCACCTGAGTGCCTGTGCACCACCCTGAGTATATTCTTGACCACACTAAGACCGGTACGAACATAAAACTGAGATGTTCCTTCCAAGCATCACCATACCAGTATAAGAGCCTTTTCTGGTCCGCTGAGAGCTAGCATTACCAAAGGGGGAAAAAAAAACATTGTAGTTCCAATCTGAGCAACCTTTAACCTCAGAAATGCTCTTGGAGCTAGAGCTCCGTCTAGCTTCCAAACTTCCGATTCCTAGCGAGGCTAGGCACTTCCTGACTACCAATCCGAGTTTGGGACCTAAGTCACAGTACACAGTAACAGCATAGATCACAAGTCCCTTGAAAGTCAATGATCCAACGGATTAGGTTAGTACTTCTAATTCCCAAGGAGTTATGAAATGGTCAAAAAGTTTGACCAAGAAAGGAGAGATCAGTCCACATACTTTGCCCATTTCTGGCTGGTACCTGAAGGAGACATTGGGTGCCTCTTGGCACTGGCAGGTCAGTATAAACCTCAGACAGGTTTCTGCCATAAGCCATATGAGGTCACCACGGAAGTGCAGATCAGGGCTCCTCACTTGCTTCACACAGGGTGTGTCATTCATTCACACAAGCACACCGTAGAGTTAGTAAAGTACAGCAGAAAACGTGTTTGCTAGAAGAACAAAGAACTAGAGCTACGAGCATCCTTACCTTGTCCTGAAGAATCCCAGATGAGCCCCCAAGATGAAAGGTTGTTGCTGACACATGAAAGGACTCTGGGATTCTTGACCTCCAGAAGAGAAGAATTCAATCTGGGCCAGAGATGAGGCTTAATCGCTCAGAGCTTTTGTGCAATAGAGTTTTATTAAAGTATAAAAGGGATAGAGAAAGCTTCTGACATAGGCATCAGAAGGGGGCAGAAAGAGTACCCCCTTGCTAGTGTTAGCAATGGAGTTATATACCTTTTAATTAGTTGTTAAAATGAATCAAAAAAAATGTCTCAAGTTTGTGAAAATTTTACCAGACCCACTCCCACAATTTACATTTTAGGATAACAAGATTAGAATTTAACAATAGAAAGATCCTCCAGACCCACTCCCACAATATACATTCTAAGATATCAGGATTAGTCAGTAGGTTTTCAGGAAGGAGAAACTGTCCTCCAGCCAGATACATTGTTGTTGTACAATCCCTAGTACAGAGTTTAGTTGAGTTATGTAACTAAGACTAAGGAATGTAGAGGAAAAAAACGTTTGTCCTTTTCTCCTTCTTGAGAATTCCAGACCCCCAATCTCCACTTTGAGAGCTCCAGACTCCTTTCTCCTCCTTGGGGACCCTGGACTTCTTATCAATCTGCCTAGGAATTGACTCTCTCGATGTGAACCATCCCAGGAAAATGTGTTAGCAACTGGCACCCTGCTCACAGTTTGGTGCTAGTGCTGAGATTGCGGTATCCCCTTGCTTTTGGGCTCTGGCTGTCACACACCTGCCTCTCTGCCTCTAGGGAGGGAAGTCCCTAAATGGCAGCCAGCTTGCTCTCCTTTGGTATTCACTAGGGCACAATCCTTTATTCAGTGAGCACACCTGGGGTCACTGTGCAGTGTTAGAGCCTTTTGCAAGAAAGGTTCTTTTCCTTTTTGTCTCTCTGGCTATCAAAGGTTTGGGCTGCTATGCCACATTAGCTCCCTCAGATGGTTCTCAGGACATTCAAGCCAGTCCTTACTCTAAGGACCAATAATTGAGCCCACACCTCCCTGACTAGCCCATACTCACTGCTGGTGGACATTAGAGTCTCAGCAGCTTCTCCACTGGTAGTTGCACTTAGGTGCATATTCTGATTTTTTGTCCTGTTCTATTGCCCTCTGAGATTCCAAAGCTCCCCACTGACATGCCTGTGAGGGTTTCCTATTGTGTGGCAACTTCTTCTCTTTCATGACTCCCTCCCCAGAATGGGTCTCTGTCCCTAATTCTTTTGTGTCTGTTTTTATCTTTTATATTTTATTCTACCTCTTTTGTAGAGATTGAGCTGCCTTTCTCGGTGACTGGTGTCCTCTGCCAGAATTCAGAAGCTGTTTTGTGGAAGTTTCTCGACATTCAAATGATCTTTTGATGAATTTGTAGGGGAGAAAGTGGTCCCCCCGTCCTATTCCTCCACCATCTTGGGACCATGCTCCCATCATTTGTTGTAGTACAATCAACACTGCTTGATTGTTGGTGGGACCTGTGAATATGATAGGCTAGTCATTCCTGTGATTTTTATTGTTTTATAGGAGATTTTGTCTTAACAGACTACAAGGGGAGATTAAAAGCAAAAGAATTGCTGTCCTGCTGGCCTTGGAGAATAAGCTGCCACATTGTATAGAGGAGCCCATGACAGAACCATGGATAGCTTTAAGGAGCTGAGAATGGCTCTGCCTGGCCTCCTCTTCTAGAATTCAACCATCTAGACATCCTCAGGTCCTGGTGATTGTGAATAAACATCTTCCTTAAAGTTGATGGGCCTCAAGTAGTAGCCAGAAAGAAAGATAGTATTTCAGCCCTATAATCGAAGGAGCTGAATTCTACCAACAGCTAAGAAGCCTAGAAGAAGACCTTAAGCTTCAGTTGAAATCATAACCATAGCTAGCACTTTATAGCTTTGTGAGACTGTAAGCAGAGGAACCAGCAAGCTGTGCTGGAGTCCCAACACTTGGAAACTGAGTTAATAAATTCATCTTGTTTTAAGCTGTTAAATTCATGAAAAAGGAGAGTGAAAATGCTGGCTTAGGATCAAAATTCAAAAAACAAATGTCATGGCATCTGGTCCCATTTCTTCACGGTAAATAGATGGGGAAACAATGAAGACAGTGACAGACTTTCTTTTCTTGGGCTCCAAAATTTCACTGCAAATGGTGACCACAGCCACAAAATTAAAAGACACTTGCTCCTTGGAAGATAATCTATGACAAACCTAGACAGCTTATCAAAAAGCAAAACCATCACTTTACCAACAAAGGCCTGTCTAGTCAAAGTTATGGCTTTCTAGTAGTCATGTATGGACGTGAGAGTTGGATCATGAAGAAGGCTGAGCACTGAAGAATTAATGCTTTTGAACTGTGGTGTTGAAGAAGACTCTTGAGAGTCCCTTGGAGTGCAAGGAGATCAAACCTGTCAATTCTAAAGGAAATCAGTCCTGAATATTCACTGGAAGGACTGATTCTGAAGTTGAAGCTCCAATATTTTGACCAACTGATGTGAAAAGCCAAATTATTAGAAAATACCCTGATGCTGGGAAGGATTGAAAACAGGAGGAGAAGGGAACTACAGAGGACGAGATGGTTGGATGTCATTACTGACTCAATTGACATGAGTTTGAGCAAGCTCCAGGAGATGATGAAGGACAAGGAAGCCTGGCATGCCGCAGTCCATGGGGTCACAGTGTTGGACAAGACTGAGCGACTGGAGAACAACAAAAACAAAGTTTGTGATACTGTGATAATGTAACAACATAGCAATGGAAAAGTAACCAAAAGATCCTTACCTAGGAATCCAAGTTCTATCATGGATCCTAAAAATTGCCCAGGTATATTATAAACATTTTAGGACACTCTCAGAAAGAATAGCTAAAATTAACTCTTGTTTCTGGAAAATGTTATTGGATGCATTTTATCACTTTATCTAAAGAAATACAAAGTTGAATATCTAAAGCAGAGTAATATAAAAAGTCCTTACAAAGCAGGACACTGACAGTTATCTATTTGAGAGATGTCTAAGTGAATTACCGGAGGTTATTTCTGATTTTACTGTAAGTTGCATTTGATAGAAAAGAAAGACTTGGAGATTAAGAAAAGGAAGACTTCATGCTGAGGATGAAATAATGGGGAAGATGTACCTGTCAAACAACTCTTAAGGAAGATGATTTTCTCAATCACCAAGATCTGAAGATGTTTGTATACTTGATTTTGGGAGGAGGAAGCCTGATAGAACCAGCAAGTGTGCCCCTGGGTGTTATCATGCTCTGCCCTGGGCTCTTTGGGATGGGCTTACCTTTTTGGTAAGCAGATGTGACTGAAATCCAAATAATTCTTCTAATTAGGAATATTTACTCAATATTTGTTGACAAGGTAGTTGAAATCATTTTCTAGAATCTGGTTTGTGGATAGAATTTATTCACATTACAATCATCCTCAATTTTTTATCAGTTATTCAGGATTACTTTTACTCATTTGGGTTTCCCAGATGGCACTAATGGTAAAGAACCCAAGTGCCAATTCAGGAGACATAACACATGGGTTCAGTCCTGGGTTGGAAAAAGTCTATGGAGGATGGCACAGCAACTTACTCCATTATTCTTGCCTGCAGAATCCCATGGACAGAGGAATCTGGCAGGCTATGGTCCATAGGGTCGCAAAGAGTCAGATATGACTGAAGCGATTTACCACATACTTATTTAATAAGAAAGATACTTGGACAAGATTGTAAATAAACTGGGGTATGCCAGGTATGCAAGATTACTATCTATGTAATCAAGATTGCATACTATGCAATACCCAATTTTAGTAATTTTGGTAACATTTTATTTATACTCAAATATGAAATAAAGAGAATTTTCCACATACAAAGATGCTAAGAAGTAGAACCAAAAAGTCAGGACACCTCAAAGAAATGTGAGATTTTAGAAATAATTTTAATGTAGAGAAAGTTTTTAAGATACCTTGAAAGCCAAGACTGGTAATAAAGAATAGAGGAAAGGAGTAAAGAATATATATTAATGCATCCATCATTGTAAATAGCTACTGGGCATATTTCAACTCCTTAAAATATTTTCTGTGTCAAAAATTTATATTCCTTGTTTAATTTATCTATTTACCTTTCAACATGTATCATATGACCAGAATATCACCCTCATAATTACATTAAAAGGTCAGGCACCCACCTTGCCCAGCCTCAGACCTGGGCCATTAACACTGTGTCTTCCCCTCACCTCCTTTTGGTCTGTATAACATTAGTAGAGAAAGTCCCCAATCTGTGAGATATCCACCGAGTCTAATTCCATACCTCTAAATGGGTTCTTCATGGATACTCAATATCCTCCTTTCTATTACCTTTAAAGTTCCCTAGCTCAGTTCTGTTTTATTAATAAGTTCATTTTTTTTTTTTTTAGATTCCATATATAAGTGGAATAAGATATATACTCTTTCTTTGTCTGACTTACTCCACTTAGTATGATAATCTCTAGGTCCATCCATGTGGCTGCAAAAGGCACTATTTCATTCTTTTTTATGGCTGTGTAGTATTCCATTGCATATGTGCACCACATCTTCTTTATCCATTCATCTATTGATGGGCATTTAGGTTCCCCATGTCTTGTCCACTGTATAGAGCTGCTTTGAGCACTGAAGTGCATATATCTTTTTGAAGTATGTTTATTTCTTAAATATACCCAGGAGTGGGATTGCTGAATCATATGGTAGCTCCATTTTTAGTTTTTTTATATAATCACCGTACTGTTCTCCATAGTGGCTGTACCAATTTACATAGAGAATGTTTGCTCTTATTTGATTCCAAAAAGCAGAGCTTGGATTAGTAGGTAAAATTATAGGGATGCTCATTAAAGTTCAATATTCAATTATCAACAAATATTTCTGGTACCTACTATATACCAGGCATTATTATAGGGACTGGGGATTCCGTGGTAATAAAATATAGTCCCTCCTTTCTTGAAGTTTATATTCTGTGCAGCATCAACAAATAAACAAATACATCTATAGTGTAAAGTCGGGTAGCAATAAGAATTGTGAAAAAAATTAAAATGGATAAGAGAATAAGAATGACTACAAGTCTTGCTGAGTTGACATTAAAAGTAGACAAATTATTTTGGAAGCAAGTTATGCAAAGCCTTGGAGGGAGATTGTTCCCATCAGAGCAAGTAAAATCTCCCATTAGAAGAGTAAGTAAAACATCTTAATTTGGAAATATGAGAAATCAGTTTCTTTGTGATTTAGTGGACTCTCTGTCCTGGCACTGTTCAGAGTCTGCATTACTTGCCAGGGAGTTTAAGAAAGCTACTTCTGCATTATTTATGAGGTTGAAACTAGTCAACTTTGATATATCTTTCCAGCTTTAAGATGTTGTATGTTTGCTTGCCATGATTGTATAATTAGAACTTGAATAAGAGACAGCTAGGAGGAGAAAAGATGCAAAAATCTCTTTGGTGAAGCAAACAAGAAAGCTATAGGTTTGAAGACTATGCATGAACTTGCTCTATATTAACACTGAAGTTTGGGAAAAGATAGAGCTAAATATAAAAATAGGGAGGAGGCATGATGAATCAGAAGCTAAAGTAATTTAGGTCACTTAACTGTGTACAGATGTGTAACTCTTCTCCAAATGATTCAGAAATCATAGGAAATGACTTGTAAGAGCTGATACTAAACTTCATATGGGAAGTAATGTCATAAGAAACAATTGTCTGTAATTCTCACATGATGTATTATTTCAAATCAGAAAATCAAAAATGGTTGAAAAAGTATTTATAAATTTATTTGTGATCTTCAGAAGAAGAGTATTGCCACAGATTCATTTTCATCAAAATTTTTACTTTTATTTTTAAACATCAGGCAGCACAATTAGGCAGCACACAAAGGTAATTAGAATCAAAAGTTATTTACTATTGAAACTAAAAAAAAAAAAAATTGATTCTTTTTGTGTGTCTTTGGAGCTTCAGCAAAGAAAATGTGTTAGAAAATTAAACTGAAGGATGTTAATATTTCCTATCAAAACCTCTAGAATTATAACATGGTATTTTATCTTTTGGAGTAAAAAATAAATGCCACAGTGATAGGTAAAAATGTGGACATATTTCAACATCAAAACTTGGCATTCAAAATAGACTTACAAAGATTATATCTGTACCTCAAATTCTGACTAATCAAGTTGTTCTGCAAACAAGAAAACTCTGTTTTGTTTTTTTTTTTTCTTCACCTGTGTGTAGTTCCTTTCCTAAGTGGATGCACTGAAGTCAGTGAAAACTATACACAGAAATTAGGAACAACAAGCAGTAGGAGAATGAAGACCAGGAGGCTTCATAGCTGTTTAACAGAAGAGGAAAACTGAGTGACAAAAGGGTTAGGTATTTGTGACATATCTCATTGTGAATCAAAATAAAGTACCCATAATTGAACACAAAAGTTTTTAGTTGCTGGACCAACTCCAAGCTAATTCTTCTCAATTGAAATTTGTGGAGAACAGATGTGCCACTGTGGTACATGTGAAGTTCATTCACCCTACCTCTTTGCTAAACACATTTGTGTATCACACGTGTATATTTAGCTGAAGAAGATCTACATTTTGCAAAGTTCTCATCCAATGTATTTTTCTAGTGGCTTAAGGGGTGACTAGAAGAACTTAGTAATGAGGCCAGGCATGATAAATGAGAAGGGTCAGGCTGAAATGAAGGTGGAGAAATGTAATGCTTTTAGAACACACAGTTTATAACATTCTTCCTGCTTTGCTTTTGTGTTTTTGAATGAGGATATTGTCAGGAAGAGCAGTGAGCCTGAATTGTATGAAATGTAAAAGATTACAGAAGAGAAACAGCTGCTCAAAGCCAAGTTTAATTTTAAGACTTATCTTTCATGGAGACCACCTGCCTTCAGTCTAATGAAGATGGAGAACAATTTAACAGTGAGTGAAATAAAACAATTAACAGGCATTATAGTTTAGGGAAGAATACTGTACTTAGGGAATAACAGTTTGTAAAATGATACATATATCATTAAACTTGTTTTTTATTTTTCTGTAATTATTGTGGGCATAGTAAACTTTTGAAACTTAGAACCTAGGAGAAAAACTTACACTGAAAACTCATCTCACATATACCCATGATAATTAGCACTTTAGACACTGAACAAATTGAAACTCAGGATAAGCTGAAGAATGTTTGTAGGAACTTCTGATCTCCAGGGATCTGCGCAGGCTATTTCCTTTGTAAAAAATACTTGTCCACGCAAACTCAATTCCCTAATATTTAACTATCTTCCTATATTTAGACATTTTCCCTGGAAGCCTTCTATGCTCCCAAGACTGAATTAGGTCTGTGCTTGTTATATATGCAGCTTTTATTATACTTATTATAATCCTCATTGATTTTCTTGAAGACAGGAATGGTGTCTGGCTAATCCAGCACAGCTCTTCCTAGCTGAAAGTGTTTCAGATTTACTACAACTTGAAGTCAGATGAGGAGTCAGGAAAGCTGTAAAAAGTGGCCAAATTATGAAGAATCTCAAAAGAACATTAAGGAATTTGGTTATGATCCAAACATCTACTCAGTGTAAGTTAGAGCTCATAAACATCCTAAAACATAGTAGTAATTTGCATTGCCACCAAGTCTTAGAGTAACAAAAAAGAAAATCAATTGATTAAAAATATATTTATACTAGATACCAGGAACCCATAGGGAACTATTTAATTTTGGTGGTACATTATCTTTCCAGGCATATATCTGACATTTGATGGGACAGGGTCCAGCAGTTGTTCCTACTCATAAAATAAACCCTCAGATGCTTAAGAGATGGTGATTGTGTTGTGAAGTGCACACTTGTTCTGCACAGTATCCTGTCCTCCCGTCTTTCTTCTGCATTGTGTGTTCTAGGAGCCTAAGGCAGGGGCATTTTTACTTTGCAGTTTCCCTTGGATTTGCCCTTGTCAACACATACATATGGGCTCAACCACTGGCAACTCAGAGGTTCACTGATAAAATGCCCCCCTCCCTGGAACAATGACAAATTTCTCTATCCTCACATGATGAAAAAATTGAGAATGATAAGTTGTCCTTTTTTTGTTTTGGACTCATATATAAGAATAACGGATTTCCCTTGTAGCTCAGTCAGTAATGAATCTGTCTGTAATGCTGGAGACCTCGGTTCAATTCCTGGGTCAGGAAGATCCCCTAGAGAAGGGAATGGCAACCCACTCCAGTATTCTTTCCTGGAGAATCCCCACGAAGAGAGGAGCCTGGCAGGCGACAGTCCATGGGGTCACAAGAGTTGGACACAACTTAGCGACTAAACCACCAAACAACCATAAGAATAACAATATGAATACCTTCTGAAAATGTTGACATGTTTCAGTTTTAAAGAAAAAAGGCATTTCTCTGGCTTTCAGTATTCTAAATGGTATATATCTCTTTTGTTTATATCAATCTCAAAAGGTTGGTAATCAGTGTCACTTTGGTTTTAATTTTCACAGGATTTGTAATCTGGTCTAGTAGGTTTTGAAGGTAGCAAATCATGACCAGATAGTTTCCTTAAAATAATATGATCGTTTCTTAACAGATTTCTGCTACTGGGGCTTTGGACCATTGAATTAGCCATAAATCTTACATAACCTTTAGATGTCAACCTAATACAATATGTTGGTGGGGAAAATAGCCCATAAAGGTTGAGTGATACTGGATCCCTTCTGGGCTTAACATATAAACCATGTGGGAAATCCCAAGGAAGCTCAGATAGAGCCAACACTACTGGTCCTTGGTCAGGGAAAGAATGCGAGCATGGCAAAGTGTGAATAAGTCATTTCATGTATAATAAGAAGTATTAGTAAGGAATAAATAAAGTCACTCTTGGATACAATATGTAAAGCAACAGCAGAGATCACCTTGCCTATGATGGGTTGCATATGGTGGGTTAAATTTGCTCTTTATTCTTTGATGGATTTCAAGAGAAGGTAAAATACCATTTATGTAAAATTTTTAAAGTACTTCAATTATAGCATCTTGTAAAATGTGAAGGCTAAATTGATATTAATAAAACAAATTTTGAAAAAAAAGTTAATCTATAAAGTCTGTGTGTACATACTCAGTCAATTCAGTTGTGTCTAACTCTTTGCTACACATGGACAGTCACCTGCTCAGCTCCTCTGTCCATGGGATTTTCCCAACAAAAACAGGAGTAGATTGCCATGCCTTCCTCCAGGGGATCTTCCTGATGTAGGGATTGAACATGTGTCTCCTGCATTGCAGGTGGATTCTTTACCACTGACCCACCAGGGAAGTCTGTGGTTTGACAAATTAAATTTGAAGTTTAATTGTAAACTTTAAACTTAAACTTTTAATTGTAAACTTTAAAATTAACTTAAAATATATTTAAAAGGAAGAAAATATGAAGAAATAGAGGATTGGATTATTGAATTAACTTTTCCCCAAAAATACATACATTAAGAAGAAGAATTAAAATTTTAGCACCATGATTACACATTATTTACAATTGATTCAGGGATGTATTAAATCCCCTTCATGGATCACTGCCTGGTCATGGTGAAGGGGCTTGCATAACTCAATGAAACTATGAGCCATGCTGTGTAGGGCTACCCAAGACAGAAGGGTCGTAATGAAGAGTTCTGACAAAATGTGATACACTGGAGAAGGGAATGGCAAACCACTCAAGTATATTTGAGGTGAGAATCCCAGGAACTGTATAAAAAAGCACAAAGGTATGACACTGAAAGATGAGCCCTCAAGGTTGATAGGTGTTTTATATGCTACTGGGGAAGAGCAAAGGACAAAGACTAATAGCTCCAGAAAGAATGAAGTGGCTGGACCAAAGTGGAAACGACACTCATTTGTGGATGTGTCTGGTGACGAAAGTAAAATTCAATGCTGTAAGAACAGTATTGCATAGGAACATGGACTGTTAGGTCCATGAATCAAGGTGAATTGGATATGGTCAAGCAGGGGATGGCAAGAGTAAACATTGACAACTTAGGAATCAGTGAACTAAAATGGACAGGA
Organism: Bubalus bubalis; assembly: GCF_019923935.1. Classification (NCBI taxonomy): domain Eukaryota; kingdom Metazoa; phylum Chordata; class Mammalia; order Artiodactyla; family Bovidae; genus Bubalus; species Bubalus bubalis. The sequence continues at coordinate 71,319,197 of NC_059173.1, forward strand.
ATAGGTGAATCTAATTCAGATGACCCTTATATCTACTACTTGGGCAAGAAGCCCATAGAAGAAATGGAGTAGCCCTCAAAATCAATGAGTCCAAAATATGGTACTTGGTTGCAACCTCAAAAATGACAGAATGATCTCAATTCATTTCCAAGGCAAGCCACTCAGCATCACAGTAATCCAAGTCTATGCCTCAACCACCGATGCTAAAGAAGCTGAAGTTAATCAGTTTTATGAAGACCTATAAGACCTTCTAGAACTAACACTCTTCCCCCTCCCAAAAAAAAAAAAAAAAAGTTCTGTTTCATTCCAATAGGGAATTGGAATGTGAAAGAAGGAATTCAAGAGATACCTGGAGTAATAAGCAAGTTTGGCCTTGAAGTACAAAATGAGGAAGGGCAAAGGCTAATAGAATTCTGCCAGGAGAATGCACTGGTCATAACAAACACCCGTTTTCAACAACATAAGAGACAACTTAACACATGGACATCACCAAATACTCAACATTGAAATCAAATTGATTACATTCTTTGCTGCTGATGATGGAGAAGACATGTACAGTCAGCAAAACAAGACCTGGAGCTGAATGTGTCTCAGATCATCAGCTCCTCGTAGCAAACTTTAGACTTAAACTAAAGAAAGTGGGTAAAACCACTAGGCCAATCAGACGACTTTAATCAAATCCCCTATGAATATACAGTGGAGGTGATAAATAGGTTCAAGGGATTAGATCTGTAAACAGAGTGCCTGCAGTACTATGGGCAGAGGTTTGTAATATTGTACAGGGGGCAGTAAATAAAGCCATCCCAAAGAAAAAGAAATTCAAGAAGGCAAAGTGGTTGTCTGAGGAGGCTTTACAAATAGCCAAGGAAAGAGGAGAAGTTAAAAGCAAGAGAGAGAGGGAAAGGTACACCCAAACTAAATGCAGAGTTCCAGAGAATAACCAGGAGAGACAAGAAGGCCTTCTTCAATGTACAATGCAAAGACATAGAGGAATACAATAAAATGGAAAGACTAGAGATCGCTTCAAGAAAATTGGAAATATCAAAGGAGCATTCATCCAAAGAAGGGCACAATAAATGAAAGAAACAGTAAAGACCTAAGAAAAGCAGAAGAGATCAAGAAGAGATGGCAAGAATACAAAGTATAATCCTACATAAAATATCTTAATGACCCGGATAACCACAATGGTGTGATCACTCACTTAGAGCCAGACATTCTCGAGTATGAAGTCAGGTGGGCCTTAGGAAGCACTGTTGCCAATAAAACTAGTGGAGGTGATATGATTCCAGCAGAGCTATTTAAAATCCTAAGAGATGGTGGTGTTAAAGTGCTGTACTCAATATGTCAGCAAATATGGAAAACCCAGCAGTGGCCACAGGATTGGAAAAGATCAATCCTCATTCAAATTCCCAAGAAGGGCAGTACAAAAGAATGTTTAAACCACTGGACAATTACACTCATCTCCCATACTAATAAAGTTATGCTCAAAATCCTCCAAGCTAGGCTTCAGCATCATGTGACCTGAGAACTTCCAGATGTTCAAGCTTGGTTTAGAAAAGGGAGAGGAACCAGAGGTCAAATTGCCAACATTTGCTGAATCATAGAGAAAGCAAGGAATTTCCAAAAAAAAACCCCTCTGTTTCATTGAGTACTCTAAAGCCTTTGACTGTATGGATCATAAAAAACTGTGGAAAACTCTTAAAGAGATGAGAAAACCAGAACATCTTACCTGTCTCCTGAAAAACCTGTATGCTGTTCAAGAAGAAACAGTTAGAACCTTATATGGAACAACTGACTGGTTCAGGATTGAGAAAGGAGTACAACAAGGCTGTTTATTGTCACCCTGTTTATTTAACTTATACACAGATCATGTCATGTGAAATGCCAGGCTGGATGAATTACAAGCTGGAATCAAGACTGGCCTGAGAAATATCAACAACCTCAGATATGGGGATGATACCACTCTAATGGCAGAAAACGAAGAAGAACTAAAGAACCTGTTAATGAGGGTGAAGATGAGTGAAAAAGCTGGCTTAAAACTCAGTATTGAAAAAAAAAAAAAAAAAACAACTAAGATCATGGCATCCACTCCCATCATTTCATGGCAAATAGAAGAGGAAAAGGTGGAAGTAGTGACAGATTTCCCCTTCTTGGGCTCCAACATGACTGTGAATAAGGACTGTAGCCATGAAATAAGAAGACGATTGCTTCTTGGCAGAAAAGCTATGGCAAACTAGCCAGTATGCTAAAAAGCAAAGACATTACTTTGCCTACAAAATCCTCATAGTCAAGGCTATGGTCTTTCTAGCAGTCGTGTATGGATGTGAGAGCTGGACAATAAAGAAGACAGAGGGCTGAAGGATTGACGCTTTCAAAACTGTGGTACTGGAGAAGACTCTTGAGAGTCCCTTGAACAACAATGAGATCAAACAGTCAATCTTAAAGGAAATAAACCCTGAATACTCATTGGAAGGACTGATGCTGAAACTGAAGTTTCAATACTTTGACCACCAGATGTGAACAGCCAACTCATTGGAAAAGACCCTGATGTTATAAAAGATTGTAGGCAGAAGGAGAAAAGGGAAACAGAGGATGAGATGGTTGGATCACGTCACCAATTCAATGGACATGAACACCTGCCTACAGATTAAATTTGCATCTTTGAAACACTGGAGTAGATCATGCCCATTGTATTAGTCTATTGTGGCTGCTGGAAAATGAACAAATAGTATCTAATCAAACTTATACTTTTGCACAATAAAGGAAGCCATAAACAAAATGAAAAGACAACCTTCAGAATGGGAAAAAATAGTCGCAAAAATGGAGCTGACAAATGCTTATACAACTCAACAACAACACAACAGCAAAACAACAACAAAAACAACCCAATCAAAAAGGGGAAGAAGACATAAATAGACATTTCTCCAAAAAAGACCTGCAGATGGCCAATAAGCACATGAAAAGATGTTCAACATTGCTAATTATTAAACAAATGCAAATAAAAACTACAGTGAGTTAGGACACTCTACATACGTACACCCATGACTGGTTCATATCAATGTATGGCAAAAATTACTACAATATTGTAATTAGCCTCTGATTAAAATTAATTAATTAATTAAAAGAATAAGTACAGTGAAGTACCACCTCAGACCAGTCAGAATGGCCATCATTAAAACATCACCAAGTAACAAATGCTGTAGAGAGTGTGGATAAAAGGGAATACTCTTATTTTGTTGCTGAGAATGTACATTGATGCAGCCACTATGTAAAACAGTATTGATATTCCTCAAAAACCTAAAAATAGAGTGGCCATGTGATATAGAAATCTCATTCCTGGGCATATACCCAGAAAAAACTATATTACAGAAGGATACAGGCACACTTATGTTCCTAGCAGCACTATTTACAATAGCTAAGAAAGACATGAAAACAACTTAAATACCTAAATGTTTATCAACAGAATGGATACAGAAGATACTGTGTGAGTGTATATATGAGTAATATTTCATGAGATATTACTAAGACATCAGAAAGAATCAAATAATGCCATTTTATATGAAGTAAGTCATAAGGAGAAAGACATATACTGTATGATATCACTTATATGTGGGATCTAAAATAGAGTACAAATCAATATATCTACAAAATAAAAATAGTCACAGATTTAGAGAACAGACTTGTGGTTGCCAAGAAGGAGGTGTTGGAGTGATGGAATGGGACTCTAGGATTAGCAGGGGCAAATAATTACATACATATGGGACACATATATGTATAACTGAGTCATTTTGCTGTATATAAGAAATTGATACAACATTGTAAATCAACTATTCTTCAATAAAAACATTTCAAAAAAGGAAAAGAATCATTATATGTAATGTAACTAAAAAGTTTTTAAACCCCAGAACACAATCACTTTTGTTTTATTAAATTTGTCTTCTTCCTTTCTGTACTCACAATGAAATAATATCAGAAAAGAATTGAAGTTTTGTTGAAATTGCTATCATATAACTTATTCTTTGAAATTGGTAAGCATAAACTTTTTTATTTTTTTTAAACGATATAGATAAATCAGAAGATAGTCGTGATTTATTAATAAAGAAAGATACATTATATAGCATTTTTAGCAGTTAAAAATCAGCACGTGTATACATGTGTGTAAACATGTGTACATATACTTTTTAATACATATATATATAAATTTACTTTAAATAAAATTATATAACAAAAATATGTATAAATCTGTTAACAGTGTTTGACTGTGGGTAGTGGCATTATTACCCTTCCCTTTCATGTATCAAAGCCTTGTCATGGTAAAGGGGCTTGCATAATTCAGTGAAGCTATGAATCATGCCATACAGGATAACCCAAGATGCATGGATCATAATGAAGTGTTCTGACAAAATGTGGTCCACAGGAGAAAAAATTACAACCCACTCCAGTATTCTTGCTTGGAAAACTCCATGGACAATAAGTATGAAAAGGCAAAAAGATATGATGCTGGGAGATGAGCCCCCCTAGGTTGGAAGGTGTCCAATATATCACTAGAGAAGAGCAGAGGGCAGTTACTAATAGCTCTAGAAAGAATGAAGTGGCTGGGCCAAAGCAGAAATTATGCTCTGTTGTAGGTGTGTCTAGTGGTGAAAGTAAAGTCTAATACTGTAAAGGGTAATATTGCATGGGCACCTGGAATGTTGGGCTTCCCAGGTGGTGCTAGTGGTAAAGAACCTGCTTGCCAATTCAGGAGATATAAATTACATGGGTCTTATCCCTATGTTGGGAGAATCCCCTGGAGAAAGGCATGGCAACCCACTTCAGTATTCTTGCCTGTAGAATCCCAATGGAAAGAGGAACCTGATGGGCTACATTCCATAGGATCACACAGAGTTGGACAAGACTGAAGTAACTTAGCATGGCACATCATCTGGAATGTTAGGTCCATGAATTAAGGTATAATGGATATGATCAAGCAGGAGATGGCAAGATTGAACATTGACATTATAAGAATCAGTGAACTAAAATGGATGGGAAAGGGCAAATTTAATTTAGATGACCAGTATCTGAACTACTATGAGTAAGAATCCCTTAAAAAATGGAGTAGCTCTCATAGTCAACAAGAGACCGAAATGCAGTACTTGGGTGCAATCTAAAAAATGACATAAAGTCCTTCATTCATTTCCAAGGCAAACCATTCAACATCACAGTAATCCAAGTCTATGTCAAACCACTGATGCCAAAGAAGCTGATGTTGACCAGTTCTATAAAAGCCTACAATACTTTCTAGAATGAACACCTATAAAAAAAAAAAAAAAAGATGTCTTTCTCATCATACAGGATTAGAATGCAAAAGTATAGACCCAAGAGATACCCATAATAACATGAAAGTTTGGTCTTGGAGTACAAAATAAAGCAGGGAAACTCCAGATATGTTTGTAATAAACAATTGGATTGTATGAGGATCTTTTACTTTTATCCTGTTTGTTTCACTTTTTCTATTTCATATTCACTGCTCCCATTTCATTTAGTCTATGTTTTTCCAATTTCTCCATCTCTCTCTCTCAATATAAATTTATTTATTTTAATTGGAGGTTAATTACTTTACAATATTGTATTGGTTTTGCCATACATCAACATGAATCCACCACGGGTGTACACGTGTTCCCCATCCTGAACCCCCCTCCTAGCTCCCACCCCATACCATCCCTTTGGGTCATCCCAGTGTACCAGCCCTGAGCATGCTGTATCATGCATCAAACCTGGACTGGCGATTCGTTTCACATATGATATTATACATGTTTCAAAGTAATTCTCCCAAATCATCCCACACTCACCCTCTCCCACAGAGTCCAAAAGACGGTTCTATACATCTGTGTCTCTTTTCCTGTCTCATGTACAGGGTTATCATTACCATCTTTCTAAATTCCATGTATATGAATTAGTATACTGTATTGGTGTTTTCCTTTCTGGCTTATTTCACTCTGTATAATAGGCTCCAGTTTCATCCACCTCATTAGAACTGATTCAAATGTATTCTTTTTAATGGCTAAGTAATACTCTATTGTGTATATGTACCACAGTTTTCTTATCCCTTCATCTGCTGATGGACATCTAGGTTGCTTCCATGTCCTGGCTATTATAAACAGTGCTGCAATGAACATTGGGGTACATGTGTCTCTTTCAATTCTGTTTTTCTTGGTGTGTATGCCCAGCAGTGGGATTGCTGGGTCATATGGCAGTTTTATTTCCAGTTTTTTAAGGAATCTCCACACTGTTCTCCATAGTGGCTGTACTAGTTTGCATTCCCACCAACAGTGTAAGAGGGTTCCCTTTTCTCCACACCCTCTCCAGCATTTATTGCTTGTAGACTTTTGGATAGCAGCCATTCTGACTGGCGTGAAATGGTACCTCATAGTGGTTTTGATTTGCATTTCTCTCATAATGAATGATGTTGAACATCTTTCCATGTGTTTGTTAGCCATCTGTATGTCTTCTTTGGAGAAATGTATGTTTAGTTCTTTGGTCCATTTTTTTGATTGAGTCGTTTATTTTTTCTGGAATTGAGCTGCAGGAGTTGCTTGTATATTTCTGAGATTAATTCTTTGTCACTTGCTTCATTTACTATTATTTTCTCCCATTCTGAAGGCTGTCTTTTCACCTTGCTTATAGTTTCCTTTGTTGTGCAGAAGCTTTTAATTTTAATTAGGTCTCACTTGTTTATTTTTGCTTTTATTTCCAATATTCTGGGAGGTGGGTCATAGAGGATCCTGCTGCGATTTATGTTGGAGAGTGTTTTGCCTATGTTCTCCTCTAGGAGTTTTATAGTTTCTGGTCTTACATTTAGATCTTTAATCCATTTTGAGTTTATTTTTGTGTATGGTGTTACAAAGTATTCTACTTTCATTCTTTTACAAGTGGTTGATCACTTTTCCCAGCACCACTTGTTAAAGAGATTGTCTTTTCTCCATTGATTATTCTTGCTTCCTTTGTCAAAGATAAGGTGTCCATAGGTGCATGGATTTATCACTGGGCTTTCTATTTTGTTTCATTGATCTATATCGCTGTCTTTGTGCCAGTACCATACTGTCTTGATGACTGTGGCTTTGTAGTAGAGCCTGAAGTCAGGCAGGTTGATTCCTCCAGTTCCATTCTTCTTTCTCAAGATTGCTTTGGCTATTTGAGGTTTTTTATATTTCCATACAAATTTTGAAATTATTTGTTTTAGCTCTGTGAAAATTACCATTGGTAGCTTGATAGGGATTGCATTGAATCTATAGATTGCTTTGGGTAGTATACTCATTTTCACTATATTGATTCTTCCAATCCATGAACATGGTGTATTTCTCCATCTATTAGCGTCCTCTTTGATTTCTTTCACCAGTGTTTTATCATTTTCTATATATAGGTCTTCAGTTTAAGTAGATATATTCCTAAGTATTTTATTCTTTTCATTGCAATGGTGAATGGGATTGTTTCTTTAATTTCTCTTTCTATTTTCTCATTATTAGTGTATAAGAATGCAAGGGATTTCTGTGTGTTGATTTTATATCCTGCAACTTCACTATATTCATTGATTAGCTCTAGTGATTTTCTGGCAGAGTCTTTAGGGTTTTCTATGCAGAGGATCATGTCATCTGCAAACAGTGAGAGTTTTACTTCTTCTTTTCCAATTTGGGTTCCTTTTATTTCTTTTTCTGCTCTTATTGCTGTGGCCAAAACTTCCAAAACTATGTTGAATAGTAGTGGTGAAAGTGGGCACCCTTGAGTTGTTCCTCACTTTAGGGGAAATGCTTTCAATTTCTTACCGTTGAGGATAATGTTTGCTGTAGGTTTGTCATATGTAGCCTTTATTATGTTGGGAGGTATGTTCCTTCTATTTCTGCTTTCTGGAGAGTTTTTATCATAAATGGATGTTGAATTTTGTCAAAGGCTTTCTCTGCATCTATTGAGATAATCATATGGCTTTTATTTTTCAATTTGTTCATGTGGTGTATTAACATTGATTGATTTGTGGATATTGAAGAATACTTGCATCCCTGGGATAAACCCCACTTGGTCATGATGTATGATTTTTTTAATGTGTTGCTGGATTTTGTTTGTGAGAATTTTGTTAAGGATTTTTGCATCTATGTTCATCAGTGATATTGGCCTGTAGTTTTCTTTTTTTCTCAGGTTTTGGTATTAGGGTGATGGTGGCCTCATAGAATGAGTTTGGAAGTTTACCTTCCTCTGCAATTTTCTGGAAGAGTTTGAGTAGGATAGGTGTTAGCTCTTCTCTAAATTTTTGGTAGAATTCAGCTGTGAAGCCATCTGGACCTGGGCTTTTGTTTACTGGAAGATTTCTGATTACAGTTTCAATTTCCGTGCTTGTGATGGGTCTGCTAAGATTTTCTATTTCTTCCTGGTTCAGTTTTGGAAAGTTGTACTTTTCTAAGAATTTGTCTATTTCTTCCCCATTGTCCATTTTATTGGCATATAATTTTTGATAGTAGTCTCTTATGATCCTTTGTATTTCTGTGTTGTCTGTTGTGATCTCTCCATTTTCATTTCTAATTTTATTGATTTGATTTTTATCCCTTTGTTTCTTGATGAGTCTAGCTAAATTGTTTGTCAGTTTTATTTATCCTTTCAAAGAACCAGCTTTTGGCTTTGTTGATTTTTGCTATGGTCTGTTTTGTTTCTTTTGCATTTATTTCTGCCCTAATTTTTAAAATTTCCTTGCTTCTACTAACCCTGGGGTTCTTCATTTCTTCCTTTTATAGTTGCTTTAGGTGTAGAATTAGGTTATTTATTTGACTTTTTTCTTGTTTCTTGAGGTATGCCTGTATTGCTATGAACCTTCCCCTTAACCCTGCTTTTACAGTGTCCCACAGGTTTTGGGTTGTTGTGTTTTCATTTTCATTCATTTCTATGCATATTTTGATTTGTTTTTTGATTTCTTCTGTGATTGGTTGGTTATTCAACAGCATGTTGTTTAGCCTCCATAGGTTGGATTTTTTAATAGTTTTTCTCCTGTAATTGAGATCTAATCTTACTGTATTGTGGTCAGAAAAGATGCTTGGAATGATTTCATTTTTTTTTTTTTTAATTTACCAAGGCTAGATTTATGGCCCAGGATGTGATCTATCCTGGATAAGGTTCAGTGTGTGCTTGAGAAAAAAGTGAAATTCATTGTTTTGGGGTGAAATGTCCTATAGATATCAATTAGGTCTAACTGGTCTATTGTATCATTTAAAGTTTGTGTTTCCTTGTTAATTTTCTGTTTAGTTGATCTATCCATAGGTGTGAGTGGGGTATTAAAGTCTCCCATTATTATTGTGTTATTGTTAATTTTCCCTTTCATACTTGTTAGTACTTGTCTTACACATTGCAGTGTTCCTATGTTGGGTGCATATATATTTATAATTGCTATATCTTCTTTTTGGATTGATCCTTTGATCATTATGTAGTGTCCTTCTTTGTCTCTTTTCACAGCCTTTGTTTTAAAGTCTATTTTATCTGATATGAGTATTGCTACCCTTGCTTTCTTTTGGTCTCTATTGGCATAGAATATCTTTTTCCAGCCCTTCACTTTCAGTCTGTATGTTTCCCTTGTTTTGAGGTGGATCTCTTTTAGACAACATATATAGGGGTCTTGTTTTTGTATCCATTCAGCCAATCTTTGTCTTTTGGTTGGGGCATTAAACCCTTTTATGTTTAAGGCAATTACTGATAAGTATGATCCCATTGCCATTTACTTTATTGTTCTGGTTTCGAATTTATACACTCTTTTTGTGTTTCCTCTCTAGAGAAGATCCTAAGCATTTGTTGGAGAGCTGGTTTGGTGGTGCTGAATTCTCTCAGCTTTTGCTTGTCTGTAAAGCTTTTGATTACTCCTTCATATTTGAATAAGGTCCTTGTTGGGTACAGTAATCTGGGCGGTAGAGTATTTTCTTTCATCACTTTAAATACGTCCTGCCATTCCCTCCTGGCCTGAAGAGTTTCTATTGAAAGATCAGCTGTTATCCTTATGGGAATCCCCTTGTTCTTATTTGTTGTTTTTCCCTTGCAGCTTTTTATATTTGTTCTTTGTGTTTGATCTTTGTTAATTTTATTAATATGTGTCTTGAGGTGTTTCGCCTTGGGTTTATCCTGTTTGGGACTCTCTGGGTTTCTTGGACTTGGGTGAGTATTTCCTTCCCCATTTTAGGGAAGTTTTCAACGATTATCTCCTCAAGTATTTTCTCATGGTCTTTCTTTTTGTCTTCTTCTTCTGGAACTCCTATTATTCAAATGTTGGGGCATTTAGCATTGTCCCAGAGGTCTCTGAGATTGTCCTCATTTCTTTTAATTCGTTTTTCTTTTTTCCCTCTCTGATTCATTTATTTCTATCATTCTATCTTCTACCTCACTAACCCTCTCTTCTGCCTCCATTATTCTATTGTTGGTTCCCTCCACAGTGTTTTTTATCTCATTTATTGCATTATTCATTATATATTGACTTTTTTTATTTCTTCTAGGTCCTTGATAAACCTTTCTTACATCGTCTTAATCCATGTCTCTAGGATATTTATCTGTGATTCCATTTTGTTTTCAAGATTTTGGATCATTTTCACTATCATTATTTGGAATTCTTTATCAGGTAGATTCCCTATCTCTTCCTCTTTTGTTTGGTTTGGTGGGCATTTATCATGTTCCTTTACTTGCTGGGTATTCCTCTGTCTCTTCATCTTGTTTATGTTGCTGTGTTTGGGGTGGGGTTTCTGTATTCTGGCAGTTTGTGGAATCTCTTTATTGTGGAGTTTCTTCACTGTGGGTGTGGTTTTATGGGTGGCTTGTCAGCGTTCCTGGTTAGGGAAGCTTATTTCAGTGTTTTGGTGGGTGGAGCTGGATTTCTTCTCTCTGGAGTGCAATGAAGTGTCCAGTAATTAGTTATGAGATGTCACTGGGTTTGGAGTGACTTTGGGCTGCCTGTATATTGAAGCTCAGGGCTGTGTTCCAGTGTTGCTGGAGAATTTGTGTGGTATGTCTTGCTCTGGAACTCGTTGTTCCTCAGGTGGTGCTTGCTTTCAGTGTAGGTATGGAGGCATTTGTTGAGCTCCTGTCGATTAAAGTTCCCTGGGGTCAGGAGTTCTCTGGTGTCCTCAGGATTTGGACTTAAGCCTCCTGCTTCTGTTTTTCAGTCTTCTTTTTACAGTAGCCTCAAGACTTCTCCATCTATTCAGCACCATTGATAAAACATCTAGGTTAAAGATGAAAAGTTTCTCCACAGTGAGGGACACCCAGAGAGGTTCACAGAGTTACATGGAGAAGAGAAGAGGGAGGAGGGAGAGAGGTGACCCGAATAAGATGAGGTGGAATAAAAAGAAGAGAGCAAGCTAGCCTGTAATCACTTCCTTATGTGTGCTTCACAGTCTGACCACTCAGAGATGTTCATGGAGTTATACAGAGAAGAGAAGAAGGAGGAAGGAGACAGAGGTGACCAGGAGGATAAAGGGGGGAAGCAAAAGGAGAGAGACAGATCCAGCCAGTAATCAGTTTCCTAAGTGTTCTCCACCGTCCAGAACACACAGAGATTCACAGATTTGGGTGGAAAAGAAGGGGGAGGGAGGAGATAGAGGTGATCTGGTGGAGAAAAAGGAGAGTCCAAAGGGGGAGAGAGCAGTCAAGCCAGTAATCTCACTCCCAAGTAAAAGTGGGTACTGAAGATTGGGTTCTTGAAGGTACAAAATTGATAACAAATATCAAAAAGCAAAGATTAAAAATCTAGAGTAGAGGTTGGATTTTCAAAAATACAATACTAAAGAAAAAAAAAAACCAAAGTCACAAAAATTACAATATATATATATGTGAAGTTTGCTTTAAAAAATAGGATCTCTCTCTCTCTCTCTTTTTTTTTTTTTTTTTTTTGCAAAGTAATAGTAGGTTATAAAAATGAAAATTAAAGGAGTAATAGAGGACTTAAAATTTAAAAAAAATTTAAAAAATACAGAAATATAGTAAAAATAGTAAAAATAGTAAAAATATATCTAGGGCTTTCTCTGGTGTTGTTGTGGGCAGTGTGGTGTCAGTTCATTTTTGGATAGTTCCTTGATCCGGCTTATATTTCTCAGGATCTATGGGCCCCTTCCTATGTAGTTGGTACTAACTCCAGGGTTTTAATCTATTGCACCTGTCACTTCCAAGGCGGTTCCCTCTCTTTTAGCTTCTTCTGTTTGCTGGTCTCTTCAGTGTCTAATTTCCACCCTGACACAAGGGGGCGGTGGTGGACACTTTTTAGGCTCACTTGTTTAGTCGTGCTGTGGGGAGGGAGGGACGCTGTAAATAAGTAACACTGGCATGTGCTCGCAGTGTCTCAGCCACAATGGGCTTGCCCTCATTCATGGAGTGTGTGATTTCCCTGTCAACACTGCTTAGGTTCTAGGTTGCTCTGCTGGGAACTGTCTGAGGCTGGTCCTGGGTTGTATGCACTTTCCAGGTCTAAGCAGCTCAAGTTCAGGTACTTGGGTAGTCCTCAGAGGTGCAGACTCGGTTGGGCCTGCGTTTTGTGCCCTTCCCAGGTCCGAGCAGCTCAGGTGATCAGGTGTTTGGCAAGTGTGGTCGCTGCGACTTATCACCTCCCCCGTCACTGCAACTCAGTTTTCTGGGTGTACAACAGGCTCACCTTCTCAGGCAGATGTTGACCATAGAGAATCCCAAAAAGTCTTAGTTAACAATGAAGCCTGCTTGCAGTTTGGTAGATAATGCCTCTCTGGGGCCGTGATTGATTCCTTCCGGCTCTGGCTGCCTGTCACCAGAGGGGGATGGTCTGCAGCCGGCTAGCTCTGCTCAGTCCTTTGTTCTGTGAGTGGCCCTGATAGTGTCTTAGAGTAGGGCTTTTCGTGTAGCTCTAGTCAGTCCTTTGTTCTGTGAGCAGACCTGGTGGTGTCTTAGGTTAGGGCTTTTCGCTTGGTAGCTATCCCACAGTCTGGTTTGCTAGCCCAAGTTAGTTCCTTCAGATTGCCTTCGGGGCATTCAGGCCCAGTCCTTACTCTAAGCAATGCAGCCTGCGCCTCCCTGCTCAGCCGCTGCTTGCTAGTGGTGGATGCAGACGTCTGCGCTGCTTCTCCACTGGGGAAGTTACCGTTGGGCATGTAATCTGTGGGTTTTAATTATTTATTTATTTTTTCTCCCAGTTATGTTGCCCTCTGTGGTTCCAAGGCTTGCCACAGACTCAGCAGTGAGAGTGTTTCCTGGTGTTTGGAAACTTCTCTCTTTTTTAAGACTCCCTTCCTGGGATGGAGTTCCATCCCTACCTCTTTTGTCTCTCTTTTTGTCTTTTATAGTTTTTCCTACCTACTTTCAAAGACAATGGGATGCTTTTCTGGGTGCCTGATGTCCTCTGCCGATATTCAGAAGTTGTTTTGTGGAATTTACTCAGTGTTCAAATATTATTTTGATGAATTTGTGGGGGAGAAAGTGATCTCCCCATCCTATTCCTCTGCCATCTTAGGACCACCTCCTCTCTCTCTCTTTTTTTTTTTTTTTTTTGATGTTCTTTTTCAAGCCTTTATCAAGAATAGTAGAAAAGCTTTCATATACATATATAAAAATAATACATATCATGTATATATTTTAGAAAAGTTATGACTTTTTGCTTAACTAAAAATTCTATGACATTTTGATTCCACATGTTTGACTTTGTATTAATAGAATTCTAGTTTTATAATTAAAAAAAATAGATATTCAACAGGAAACTCCAATACTTTGGCACCTGATGTGAACAGCTGACTCATTGGAAAAGACCTCAATGCTGGGAAAGAACTGAAGGGAAAAGGAGAAGGGGTGACAGAGGATGAGATGGTTGATAGCATCACTAACTCAATGGACATGAATTTTTTTAAATTAATTTATTTTAATTGGAGATTACTTTACAATATTATGGTGGTTTTTGCCATACATCAACATGAATCGGCCACAGGTGTACATGTGTCCCCCCATCCTGAACCCCTCTCACTTCCTTACCACCCCATCCCTCTGGGTTACCCCAGAGCACTTGCACTGTCATCGGTTTTACATATGGTAGTATACATGTTTCAGTGCTATTCTCTCAAATCATCCCACTGTCGCCTTCTCCCACACAGTCCAATAGATTTTTGAGCAAACTCCAGGAGATAGTGAAGGACAAATGACTATGGCATGGGGTCACAAAGAATTGGACACGAATTACTGACCAAATAACAACAAAATGATTGTATCTGATTCTTTGTGACCCCATGGACTATACAGTCCATGGAATTCTACACACCAGAACACTGGAGTGGGCACCTTTACTTTCTCCAGGGGATCTTCCCAATCCAGGGATCAAACCTAGGTCTCCTGCATTGCAGGCAGATTCTTTACCAGCTGAGCCACAAAGGAAGCCCAAGAATACTGGAGTGGCTAGTCTATCCCTTCTCCAGCAGATCTTCCTGACCTGCATTGCAGGTGGATTCTTTACAACTGAGCTATCAGGGAAGACTCATAAGTGCCGAAAAATCAACAAGTCTTGAAATTTCCATTATGTTTTGCTAAAAACTATAATTATATTAGTAATTATAACTTTATTTTAAAAACCAATAACATTTACTACACACATGCAAGTTGTGCAGCTTTAGCAACCACATTTGAATGAGGAGCAGTGCAAAATTTTTCCTCTATTCCTCTATAACACAGAGAGCTCAACCTGATGCTTTGTAACAACCTGGGAGGGTGGGTTGGAAAGTTGAAAAACTCAGCCATGGCCACAGGACTGGAAAAGGTCAGTTTTCATTCAAATCCCAAAGAAAGTCAATGCCAAAGAATGCTCAAACTACTGCACAATTGCACTCATCTCACACACTAATAAAATAATGCTCAAAATCCTCCAAGCCAGGCTTCAACAATACATGAACTGTGAACTTCCAGATGTTCAAGTTGGGTTTAGAAAAGGCAGAAGAACCAGAGATCAAATTGCCAGCATCTGATGGATCATTGAAAAAGCCAGAGTGTTCCAGAATAATATCTATTTCTGCTTTATTGACTATGCCAAAGCCTTTGACTGTGTGGATCACAATAAACTCTGGAAAATTCTGAAAGAGATGGGAATACCAGACCACCTGACCTGCCTCTTGAGAAACCTATATGTATGTCAGGAAGCAACAGTTAGAACTGGACATAGAACAACAGACTGGTTCCAAATAGGAAAAGGAGTACGTCAAGGTTGTATATTGTCATCCTGCTTATTTGACTGATACGTAGAGTACAGCATGAGAAATGCTGGGCTGGAATAAACACAAGCTGGAATCAAGATTTCCGGGAGAAATATCAATAACCTCAGATATGCAGATGACACCACCCTTATGGTAGAAAGTGAGGAAGAACTAAAGAGCCTTTTGATGAAAGTGAAAGAGGAGAGTGAAAAAGTTGGCTTAAAACTCAACATTCATAAAACTAAGATCATGGCATCTGGTCCCATCACTTCTTGGCAAACAGATGGGGAAACAGTGTCAGACTTTATTTTTTGGGGGCTCCAAAATCACTGCAGATGGTAACTGCAACCATGAAATGAAAAGATGCTTATGACTTGGAAGGAAAGTTATGACCAATCTAGACAGCATATTAAAAAGCAGATGACTTTGTCAACAAATGTCCATCTAGTAAGGCTATGATTTTTCCAGTGGTCATGTATGGATGTGAGAGTTGACCTATAAAGAAAGCTGAGCACTAAAGAATTGCTGCTTTTGAACTGTGGTGT
Source organism: Bubalus bubalis (assembly GCF_019923935.1). Classification (NCBI taxonomy): domain Eukaryota; kingdom Metazoa; phylum Chordata; class Mammalia; order Artiodactyla; family Bovidae; genus Bubalus; species Bubalus bubalis. The sequence continues at coordinate 71,334,927 of NC_059173.1, forward strand.
TGGAGAAGACTCTTGAGAGTCGGTTGGACTGCAAGGAGATCCAACCAGCCCATTCTAAAGGAAATCAGTCCTGAATATTCATTGGAAGGACTGATGTTGAAGCTGAAACTCCAATACTTTGGCCACCTGATGCAAAAACTAACTTATTTGAAAAGACCCTGATGCTGGGAAAGACTGAAGGCAGGAGGAGAAGGGAATTACAGAGGATGAGATGGTTGGATGGCATCACCAACTCAATGGATACGAGTTTGGGTAAACTCCAGGAGTTGGTAATGGACCGGGAGGCCTGGCTTGCTGAAGTCTGTGGGGTTGCAAAGAGTTGGACATGACTGAGCGACTGAACTGAACTGAATTGACTGAAAGGGGTGAGATGTGGTGGGGAGTGGGAGGGAGATTCGAGGTGGAGGGGACTTATGTATGCTTATGGCTGATCCATCCATGTTGTTTTTTGACAGAAGCCAACACAGCATTGTAAGGCAATTATCTCCCAATTTAAAATACATTAAAAAAAAAAAAAACACACAAAACTTCTTCTACTAAACATACATAAAATGATTTCAATGAGAAAATCCTTATGATTCAGAAAAATTAACAAATTACATTCAAATATATATCATTAAGCAAAACAAGTCATGGATCTATGAAAACATTATTCAGCAATAAAATAGTAAGAATTTCTAGATGAAAACAGACATGATATATAAAATATGTAATGGAGGAGGAGCTAGCTGATTGTCACCAAAATGGTAGTGTAGGAGCCCCCAGACTGCACCCTTCTCAAAAGACCAACAATTAAAAAGTTTTCCACAACAAAAACAACACTGGGAAAAGCTCTAGAGTGTCTTTAAGACGTTTCAAGCTCAAAAATCTCAGAATAACTGAACAAGAAGAAAAAGCAGACAGCTTCATCCCGTTCCTCAAGCCAGCACTGCTCTAAGCCCAGAGGAAACTTCCCAGCTACAGAAGAATTTTCCTCATGGGAATGGTGGAGTGAGCAACCACCTCCCCCATCATTCATAGCACTATGTGAAGGCCCCCCCTTACTTTCACCCAACATAGACTGGCAAAGCTGAGGTGTATAGAAACAGCTAGAAACAAGGGAAAAAAAAAAAACAGGGGCTACTAGTAGCAGTCACTCAGAAAGAGTGATCACATTTCACAGTGACCGGCTCTGCAAACAAACCCAGCGGCTTTCACCACTGAAGGAACCAACCCTGAAGATTTCACCAGCTTTGACCCCATAAGTATTAACATTTGCCATCTCCCTACTTCCTGCTCCCCAGCCTCACTGGGGCCCAGAAACTGTATCAGCTGTCAGCCCAAGCCTATGGAGCTGTACAAGTACAAGACACTACTCTAGACCACTGTGGGTGACATTCACTACCATAGACATACTCAGAGCTAACCTCTCCAGCTGTGCACTGGCATGCCACTGACCTGACACTTGTCTCCACTTTCCAGTGCAGTGTATGCCTCTGCAGGGAGACTGTGCATCCGTAGGAGAACATGCCAATAGCCAAAGTCCCAAATCTGTCATGGGCCTGGATCAGGCCTGTGTCTGTCACTGGGCTGTACCACTGTATCTAGGACCTTCAGCAACTGCCGCCCCCAGCCTTCTGACTCTCAACAACCCCCAGTGCCATGCTCCCATGGCGATGTTACAAAACATTGCCAAGTCCATGTGCCCAATGCACAGTAAGGACAAACAATAATAAAACATTGGAGTTTGGAACAGAGAAAGGTTTATTACAGGGCCATGAAAGGAGATGAGTGGCTCATATTTAAGAGCTCCAAAGGTACTGAAGGCTTTCAGCAAAGCCCTTTTATGAGAAACATGAATGCAGGTTAAGAAGCAACAGTTAGAATCAGACATGGAACCATGGACTGGTTCAAAGTTTTTTTTTTGTTTTTTTTTTTGTGTGTGTGTCTTTTTTTGTTTTGTTCTTCAATTTTATTTTATTTTTAAACTTTACATAATTGTATTAGTTTTGCCAAATATCAAAATGAATCCGCCACAGGCATACATGTGTTCCCCATCCTGAACCCTCCTCCCTCTTCCCTCCCCATTCCATCTCTCTGGGTCGTCCCAGTGCACCAGCCCCAAGCATCCAGTATCGTGCATCGAACCTGGACTGGTTCAAAGTTTAGAAAGGAGTATAACAAGGCTGTTTATTGTCATCCTGTGTATTTAACTTGCATGCAGAGTGCAGTGTGTGCTGTGCTTAGTTGCTCAGTTGTGTCCAACTCTTTGCAACCCCATGGACTATAGTCCACCAGGCTCCTCTGTCCATGGGTATTCTCCAGGCAAGAAAACTGGACTGGGTCACGATGCCCTCTTCCAGGGGGTCTTCCCAACCCAGGGATTGAAGCCAGGTATCCCTCATTAAAGGCAGATTCTTCACCATCTGAACCACCAGGTAAGCCCAAGAATACTTGACTGGGTAGCCTATCCTTCTCCAGAGGAATTTCCCAACCCAGGAATCAAACCAGGGTTTCCTGCATTGTGGCCAGATTCTTTACCAGATGAGCTACGCAGTAAGCCCTACATGCAGAGTACATCATGCAAAACGCTGGGCTGGGTGAAGCTCAAGCTGGAATCAAGATGGCTAGGAGGAATACCAATAACCTCAGATATGCAGATGACACCACCCACATAACAGAAAGCTTAGAGGAACTAAAGAGCCTCTTTATGAGGGTGAAAGAGGAGAGTGAAAAAGCTGGCTTAACACCCAACATTCAAAAATCTAAGATAATGGTATAGGTTCCCAACATTTCATGGCAAATAGATGGGGAAAAACAGAAACAGTTACAGACTTTATTTTCTTGGGCTCCAAAATAACTGCAAGAGTGACTGTAGCTGTGAAATTAAAAGACACTTACTCCTTGGAAGAAAAGCTATGACACACCTAGACAGAGTATTAAAAAGCAGAGACATTACTTTAACAATGAAGCTCTGTCTACTCAAGTTATGGTTTTTCCAGTAGTCACGTATGGATGTAAGAGTTGGACCATAAAGACGGCTGAGCACTGAAGAATTGATGCTTTTGAAATGTGGTGCTAGAGAAGACTCTTGAGAGTTCCTTGGAGAGCAAGGAGATCAAACCAGTCAATCTTAAAATAAATCAACCCTGAATTTTCTCATCGGGAGGACTGATACTGAAGCTCCAATACTTGACCACCTGATGGGAAGAGCTGACTCATTGAAAACATCTTTAATGCTGGGAAACATTGAGGGCAGGAGGAGAAAAGGGCAACAGCGAATGAGATGGTTAGATGGCATCATTGACTCATTGGATGTGAGTTTGAGCAAATTATGGAAGATAGTGAAGCACATGGAAGCCTGGAGTGCTGTAGTCCATGGGGTCGCAAACAATCAGACACAACTGAACGACAGAACAAGGAGTTTTATGGTGTCATGTCTTATGTTGAAGTCCTTAAGCCATTTTGGGTTTACTTTTGTGCATGATATGAGTGTATGTTCTAACGTGATTGATTTACCTGCAGAAGCCCAACTTCCCAACACCACTTGCTGAAGAGACTGTTTCTCAATTCACATTATTGCCTCCTAATTAATCATAAGCATGTGGGTTTCTTTCTGGGTTCTCTATTCTGTTCCATTGATCTGTGAGTCTGTTTTTGTGCCAGTACTGCACTGATTTGATAACTGTAGCTTTTGATTACTGTGTCTGAAATCTGGGAGGGTTATGCCTCTGACTTGTTCTTTTTCCTCAGGATTGCCTTGGCAATTCTGGGTCTTTTTTGGTTTCACATGAATTTTAGGATTACTTGTTCTATTTCTATGAAAAGTTTCCTGAGTAATTTGATAGGGATCACTTAAGTCTCGATATTGCTTTGAGTAGTTCTATGATTTTTACAATATTCTTCCAATCCAAGAGCATGGACTATCTTCCCATTTCTTTGAATCATCTTTAATTTCCTTTTTAATGCTTTCTCAACATATAAATATAAGTTCTCAACATATAAATCTTCCAACTCCTTGGTAAGGTTTCCTCTAGGAATTTTATTTTTTGATGTAATTTTAAAAGAGATTATTTCTGATGTTTCATTGTTAGTGTAAAGAAATGCAACTTATTTCTGTATATTAATCTTGTATTCTGCTACCTTGCTAACTTCATTTATCAGTTCTTGTAGTTTTTTCCAAGGCTTTTTGGGAATTTCTACATATATATGTAGTATCATTTCATCAAATATACTGACAGTTTTACCTCTTTGTTACCAATTTGAATACCTTTGAGTTCTTTTTATTAGCTGATTGCTGTGTCTCAGACTCCCAATACTATATTAAAGAGAATTGGTGAGAGTGGGCATCCTTGAGTTGTTCCAGCTTTCATCTTTTCACACTTTAGCATTGTATTGCTATGGATTTGTTATAAACAACTTTTATTGTGTTAAGACGTGTTCCCTCTGTACCCACTTTCATAAACCTTTATTTTATTTCTTTTAAAACTACAAAGTAATACTTTTTAATGAGGATATAATATCTAAAGATTTTTTTTTCTGCTTTAAGTATATAAAAATGAAAAATTTTAATCTACCCCATATTTAAATTATGGAAATTTCAGAGAAAAAAATGTCTGACTGGTAGTTGGAAATGCATTCTAGCCATGATACCTCAGTTATTTCATGCTTAGCTCCAAGAACTTTTCATGCAAAGATGGGCACAATAACCTAACAGAGGAAGAAGATATTAAGAAGAGGTGGCAAGAATACACAGAAGAACTATACAAAAAAATCTTCATGACCCAGATAATCACAATGGTGTGATAACTCACCTAGAGCCGGACATGCTGGAATGCAAAGTCAATTGAGCCCTTAGGAAACATCACTACGAACAAAGCTAGTGGAGGTGATGGAATTCCAGTTGAGATATTTCAAATCCTGAAAGATGATGCTGTGAAAGTACTGCACTCAATATGCCAGCAAATTTGGAAAACTCAGCAGGATTGGAAAAGGTCAGTTTTCATTCAAATTCCAAAGAAAGGCAATGACAAAGAATGCTCATACTACCACACAATTGCACTCATCTCACGTGCTATCAAAGTAATGCTCAAAATTCTTCAAGCCAGGCTTCAACAGTATGTGAATTTTGAACTTCCAGGTGTTCAAGCTGGTTTTAGAAAAGGCAGAGGAACCAGAGATCACATTCCCAATATCTGCTGGATCATTGAAAAGGCAAGAGAGTCCCAGAAAAAAACATCTATTTCTGCTTTATTGACTATGCCAAAACTTTTGACTGTGTGCATCTCAACAAACTGGAAAATTCTGAAAGATTGGAATACCAGACCATCTGCCCTGCCTCTTGAGAAATCTGTATGCAGGTCAAAAAGCAACAGTTAGAAGTGAACATGGGGGGAGGAGCTAAGATGGCAGAGGAGTAGGAAGGGGAGAACACTTTCTCCCCCACAAATTCATCAAAAGAACATTTAAACGCCGAGTAAATTCCACAAAACAACTTCTGAATGCCGACAGAGGACATCAGGAACCCAGAAAAGCAACCCAAGTCTTCGAAAGGAGGTAGGAAAAAAATATAAAAGACAAAAAAAGAGGCAAAAGAGGGAGGGACGGAGTTCCGTCCTGGGAAGGGAGTCTTAAAAAGAGAGGTTTCCAAACACCAGGAAACCTTCTCACTGCCGAATCTGTGCCGAGCCTTGGAAGCACAGAGGGCAACATAAAAGGGAGGAAAAATAAATAATTAAAACCTGAACATTGCGAGCCCTATGGTAACTCACCCAGCAGAGAAGCAGCGCAGACGCCTGCATCCGCCATTAGCAAGCGGGGGCTGGGCAGGGAGGAGCGGCGCGGGCTGCATCGCAAGGATCTGTCCTGAATACCCCGAGCGCTATCTGAGCGAAATAATTTGGGCTAGCAAACCAGACTGTGGGATATCTACCACGCGAAAAGCCAGCCCTAACCTAAGACACCACCAGGCCCACACATGGAACAAAGGACTGAACAGATAGCTGGTGGCAGACCATCCCCCTTCGGTGACAAGCAGCCAGAGCCGGAAGGGGACAATTGCAGCCCCAAAGAGACATTATCTATAAAACTGTAAGCAGGCTTCTTTGCTAACTAAAACTTCTTGGGGGTCTGGACGGTCAACATCTGCCTGAGAAGGTGCGCCAGTTGCATACCTAGATAACCGAGCGGTGGGGAGGCAATAAGTCGCAGCAATCGCGAGTGCCAAACACCTCATCACCTGAGCTGCTCGGATCTGGGAAGGGCACAAAACGCAGACCCAACTGAGAGTCTGTGCCTCTGAGGACTACCCGAGTGCCTGAACCTGAGCGGCTTGGACCTGGGAAGTGCAGGCAGCCCAGGGCCGGCCTCGGATGGTTCCTGGCGGAGCAACCTAGAGCCTGAGCAGCGTGGGCAGGGAGGCTACACACGCCATGAATGGGGGCAGACCCAGTGTGGCTGAGGCACTGCGAGCACACGCCAGTGTTATTTGTTTGCAGCATCCCTCCCTACCTCCCCACAGCACGACTGAACAAGTGAGCCTTAAAAAAAAAAAAAAAAAAAGTGTCCTCCATCGTCCCCTTTGTGTCAGGGCGGAAACCAGACACTGAAGAGACCAGCAAACAGAAGAAGCTATAACAGAGGGAACCGCCTTGGAAGCTACAGGCAATAGATTAAAACCCTGTGGTTACTACCAACTACATAGGAAGGGGCCTATAGATCTTGAGAAATAGAAGTAGGACCAAGGAACTAGCAAAAAATGAACTGAACCCACAATACTCACAACAAAACCGGAGAAAGTCCTAGATATATTTTTACTATTTTTACAATCATTCTTTCTTTCTTTTATTTTTATTTTTTTAATTAAAAAAAATTTTTAAGTCCTCTATTATTCCTTTAATTTTCACTTTTATAACCGATTACTTTGCAAAAAAAAAAAAAAAAGAGAGAGAGAGAGAGAAGACCCTATTCTTTTTTTTAAAGCAAACTTCATATATATATTCTTTATAATTTTTTTGACCTTTTTTTTTTTCCTTCGTTTCTTTAACATTGTATTTTTGAAATTCCAAACTCTAGATTTTTAATTTTAGCTTTTTGGTATTTGTTATCAATTTTGTACCTATAGTTTTTATATATATATATATAATTTTTGTGACCCTTTTTTAATTTTTTTTCTTTTTCCCTGTTTATTTCTCTTCTTCTTTTAAATAACATTGTATATCTGAAATTCCAAACTCTACTCTGGATTTTTAATTTATGCTTTTTGGTATTTGTTATCAATTTTGTACCTATAGTTTTTATATATATATATATAATTTTTGTGACCCTTTTTTAATTTTTTTTCTTTTTCCCTGTTTATTTCTCTTCTTCTTTTAAATAACATTGTATATCTGAAATTCCAAACTCTACTCTGGATTTTTAATTTATGCTTTTTGGTATTTGTTATCAATTTTGTACCTGTATTTATAATTTATGCGACTTTGTTTGTTCTTGTTTTTTGCTTTTTTCTTTTTTTTTCTCTCTCTCTTTCTTTTTCTTCTTCTTTTTTTAACATTGTATTTTTGAAATTCCAAACTCTACTCTAGATTTTTAACTTTTGCTTTTTGGTATTAGTTATCAATTTTGTACCTATATTTTCTTTATAATTTTTGTGACCTTGTTTGTTTTTGTTTGTTCATTTTTTCTCTCTTTCTTTTCCTTCTTCTTTTCTTTAACATCATATTTTTGAAATTCCAAATTCTACTCTAGATTTTTAATTTTTGCTTTTATGTATTTGTTACGAATTTTGTACCTTTAAGAACCCAATCTTCAGTACCCATTTTTCACTAGGGAGCGAGATTACTGGCTTGACTGTTCTCTCTCCCTTTGGACTCTCCTTTTTCTCCACCAGGTCGCCTGTGTTGCCTCCCTAACCCCTCTCTACTCTACCCAACTCTGTGAATTTCTGTGTGTTCCAGACGGTGGAGAACACTTAGGGAACTGATTACTGGCTGGATCTGTCTCCCTCCATTTCATTCTCCCCTTTTATCCTCCTGGCCACCTCTGTCACCTTCCTCCTTCTTCTCTTCTCTGTATAACTATGTGATCAACTCTCAGCGGTCCAGTTGTGGAGTGCACATAAGGAAGAGATTACTGGCTAGCCCACTCTCTCCTCTACTGATCCCACCTCATCTCATTCGGGTCATCTCTAACTCCCTCCTCCCTCTTCTCTTCTCCATGTAACTCTGTGAACCTCTCTGGGTGACCCTCATGGTAGAGAAACTTTTCATCTTTAACGTAGATGTTTTATCAATGGTGCTGTATAGAAGGAGAAGCTTTGAAACCACTGTAAAAATAAGACTGATAACTGGAAGCAGGAGGCTTAAGTCCAAACCCTGACTCCAGGGAGCTCCTGACTCCAAGGAACATTAATTGACAGGAGCTCATCAAATGCCTCCATACCTGCACTGAAACCAAGCACCACACAAGGGCCAACAAGTTTCAGGGCAAGACATACCAAGCAAATTCTCCAGCAACAAGGAACACAGCTCTGAGCTCCAAGATACAGGCAGCCCAAAGTCATCCCAAAACTATAGACATCCCATAACTCATTACTGGACATTTCATTGCACTCCAGAGAGAAGAAATACAGCTCCACCCACCAGAACACCGACACAAGCTTCCCTAACCAAGAAACCTTGACAAGCCACCTGTACAAACCCACACAGAGCGAGGAAATGCCACAATAAAGAGAACTCCACAAACTGCCAGAATACAGAAAGGACACCCCAAACTCAGCAATTTAAACAAGATGAAGAGACAGAGGAATACCCAGCAGATAAAGGAACAGGATAAAAGCACACCAAACCAAACAAAAGAGGAAGAGATAGGGAATCTACCTGATACAGAATTCCGAATAATGATAGTGAAATTGATCCAAAATCTTGAAATCAAAATGGAATCACAGATAAATAGCCTGGAGACAAAGATTGAGAAGATGCAAGAAAGGTTTAACAAGGAACTAGAAGAAATAAAAGACAGTCAATATATAATGAATAATGCAATAAATGAAATTAAAAACATTCTGGAGGCAACAAATAGTAGAATAACAGAGGCAGAAGATAGGATTAGTGAATTAGAAGATAGAATGGTAGAAATAAATGAATCAGAGAAGAAAAAAAAAAAAAAAAACGAATTAAAAGAAATGAGGACAATCTCAGAGACCTCCAAGACAATATTAAACGCTACAACATTCGAATCATAGGGGTCCCAGAAGAAGAAGACAAAAAGAAAGACCATGAGAAAATACTTAAAGAGATAATAGTTGAAAACGTCCCTAAAATGGGGAAGGAAATAATCACCCAAGTCCATGAAACCCAGAGAGTCCCAAACAGGATAAACCCAAGGCAAAACACCTCAAGACACATATTAATCAAATGAACAAAGAGCAAACACAAAGAACAAATATTAAAAGCAGTAAGGGAAAAACAACAAATAACACACAAGGGAATTCCCATAAGGATAACAGCTGATCTTTCAATAGAAACTCTTCAAGCCAGGACGGAATTGCAAGACATACTTAAAGTGATGAAAAAAAATAACCTACAGCCCAGACTATTGTACCCAGCAAGGATCTCATTCAAATATGAAGGAGAAATCAAAAGCTTTTCAGACCAACAAAAGCTGAGAGAATTCAGCACCACCAAACCAGCTCTCCAACAAATACTAAAGGATATTCTCTAGACAGGAAACACAAAAACGGTGTATAAAATAGAACCCAAAACAATAAAGTAAATGGCAATGGGATCATACTTATCAGCAATTACCTTAAAGGTAAATGGGTTGAATGCCCCAACCAAAAGACAAAGACTGGCTGAATGGATACAAAAACAAGACCCCTACATATGTTGCCTACAAGAGACCCACCTCAAAACAGGGGACACTTACAGACTGAAAGTGAAGGGCTGGAAAAATATTTTCCATGCAAATAGGGACCAAAAGAAAGCAGGAGTAGCAATACTTATATCAGATAAAATAGACTTTAAAACAAAGGCTTTGAAAAGAGACAAAGATGGTCACTACATAATGATCAAAGGATCAATCCAAGAAGAAGATATAACAATTATAAATATATATGCACCCAACACAGGAGCACTGCAATATGTAAGACAAATGCTAACAAGTATGAAAGGAGAAATTAACAATAACACAATAATAGTGGGAGACTTTAATACCCCACTCACACCTATGGATAGATCAACTAAACAGAAAATTAACAAGGAAACACAAACTTTAAACGATACAATAGACCAGTTAGACCTAATTGATAGCTATAGGACATTTCATCCCAAAACAATGAATTTCACCTTTTTCTCAAGTGCACATGGAACCTTCTCCAGGATAGATCACATCCTGGGCCATAAATCTAGCCTTGGTAAATTCAAAAAAATAGAAATCATTCCAAGCATCTTTTCTGGCCACAATGCAGTAAGATTAGATCTCAATTACAGGAGAAAAACTAGTAAAAATTCCAACATATGGAGGCTGAACAACACGCTGCTGAATAACCAACAAATCACAGAAGAAATCAAAAAAGAAATCAAAATTTGCATAGAAACTAATGAAAATGAAAACACAACAACCCAAAACCTATGGGACACTTTAAAAGCAGTCCTAAGGAGAAAGTTCATAGCAATACAGGCATACCTGAAGAAACAAGAAAAAAGTCAAATAAATAACCTAACCCTAAACCTAAAGCAACTAGAAAAGGAAGAAATTAAGAACCCCAGGGTTAGTAGAAGGAAAGAAATCTTAAAAATTAGAGCAGAAATAAATGCAAAAGGAACAAAAGAGACCATAGCAAAAATCAACAAAGCCAAAAGCTGGTTCTTCGAGAGGATAAATAAAATTGACAAACCATTAACCAGACTCGTCAAGAAACAAAGGGAGAAAAATCAAATCAATAAAATTAGAAATGAAAATGGAGAGATCACAACAGACAACACAGAAATACAAAGGATCATAAGAGACTACTATCAAAAATTATATGCCAATAAAATGGACAATGTGGAAGAAATGGACAAATTCTTAGCAAAGTACAACTTTCCAAAACTGGACCAGGAAGAAATAGAAAATCTTAACAGACCCATCACAAGCACGGAAATTGAAACTGTAATCAAAAATCTTCCAGCAAACAAAAGCCCAGGTCCAGACAGCTTCACAGCTGAATTCTACCAAAAATTTATAGACGAGCTAACACCTATCCTGCTCAAACTCTTCCAGAAAATTGCAGAGGAAGGTAAACTTCCAAACTCATTCTATGAGGCCACCATCACCCTAATACCAAAACCTGAGAAAGATCCCACAAAAAAAGAAAACTACAGGCCAATATCACTGATGAACATAGATGCAAAAATCCTTAACAAAATTCTAGCAATCAGAATCCAACAACACATTAAAAAGATCATACACCAGGACCAAGTGAGCTTTATCCTAGGGATGCAAGTATTCTTCAATATCCACAAATCAATCAATGTAATACACCACATTAAAAAATTGAAAAACAAAAACCATATGATTATCTCAATAGATGCAGAGAAAGCCTTTGACAAAATTCAACATCCATTTATGATAAAAACTCTCCAGAAAGCAGGAATAGAAGGAAAATACCTCAACATAATAAAAGCTATATATGACAAACCCACAGCAAACATTATCCTCAATGGTGAAAAATTGAAAGCATTTCCTCTAAAGTCAGGAACAAGACAAGGGTGCCAACTTTCACCATTACTATTCAACATAGTTTTGGAAGTTTTGGCCACAGCAATCAGAGCAGAAAATAAATAAATAAATAAAAGGAATCCAAATTGGAAAAGAAGAAGTAAAACTCTCACTATTTGCAGATGACATGATCCTCTACATAGAAAACCCTAAAGACTCCACCAGAAAATTACTAGAATTAATCAATGACTATAGTAAAGTTGCAAGATATGAAATCAACACCCAGAAATCCCTTGCATTCCTATACACTAAAATGAGAAAACAGAAAGAGAAATTAAGGAAACAATTCCATTCACCATTAAAACGGAAAGAATAAAATACTTAGGAATATATCTACCTAAAGAAACTAAAGACCTATATATAGAAAACTATAAAACACTGGTGAAAGAAATCAAAGAGGACACTAATAGATGCAGAAATATACGATGTTCATGGATTGGAAGAATCAATATAGTGAAAATGAGTATACTACCCAAGGCAATTTATAGATTCAATGCAATTCCTATCAAGCTACCAGCGGTATTCTTCACAGAGCTAGAACAAATAATTTCACAATTTGTATGCAAATACAAAAAACCTTGAATAGCCAAAGCTATCTTGAGAAAGAATAATGGAACTGGAGGAATCAACCTACCTGACTTCAGGCTCTATTACAAAGCCACAGTCATCAAGACAGTATGGTACTGGCATAAAGACAGAAATATTGATCAATGAAACAAAATAGAAAGCCCAGAGATAAATCCACACATATGGACACCTTATCTTTGACAAAGGAGGTAAGAATATACAATGGATTAAAGACAATCTCTTTAACAAGTGGTGCTGGGAAAACTGGTCAACCACTTTTAAAAGAATGAAACTAGAACACTTTCTAACACCATACATAAAAATAAACTCAAAATGGATTAAAGATCTAAATGTAAGACCAGAAACTTTAAAACTCCTAGAGGAGAACATAGGCAAAACACTCTCTGACATACATCACAGCAGGATCCTCTATGACCCACCTCCCAGAATATTGGAAATACAAACAAAAATAAACAAATGGGACCTAATTAAACTTAAAAGCTTCTGCACAACAAAGGAAACTACAAGCAAGGTGAAAAGACAGCCTTCAGAATGGGAGAAAATAATAGCAAATGAAGCAACTGACAAACAACTAATCTCAAAAATATATAAGCAACTCATACAGCTCAACTCCAGAAAAATAAATGACCCAATCAAAAAATGGGCCAAAGAACTAAATAGACATTTCTCCAAAGAAGACATACAGATGGCTAACAAACACATGAAAAGATGCTCAACATCACTCATTATCAGAGAAATGCAAATCAAAACCACAATGAGGTACCATTTCACACCAGTCAGAATGACTGTGATCCAAAATTCTACAAGCAATAAATGCTGGAGAGGGTGTGGAGAAAAGGGAACCCTCTTACAGTGTTGGTGGGAATGCAAACTAGTACAGCCACTATGGAGAACAGTGTGGAGATTCCTTAAAAAACTGGAAATAGACCTGCCTTATGATCCAGCAATCCCACTGCTGGGCATACACACTGAGGAAACCAGAAGGGAAAGAGACATGTGCACCCCAATGTTCATCCCAGCACTGTTTATAATAGCCAGGACATGGAAGCAACCTAGATGCCCATCAGCAGATGAATGGATAAGAAAGCTGTGGTACATATACACAATGGAGTATTACTCAGCCATTAAAACGAATACATGTGAATCAGTTCTAATGAGGTGGATGAAACTGGAGCCTATTATACAAAGTGAAGTAAGCCAGAAAGAAAAACACCAATACAGTATACTAACGCATATATATGGAATTTAGAAAGATGGTAACAATAGCCCTGTGTACGAGACAGCAAAAGAGACACTAATGTATAGATCAGTCTTATGGACTCTGCGGGAGAGGGAGAGGTTGGGGAGATTTGGGAGAATGGCATTGAAACATGTATAATATCGTGTATGAAACGAATCACCAGTCCAGGTTCGATGCACGATACTGGATGCTTGGGGCTGGTGCACCGGGACGACCCAGGGGAAAGTTGTGGGGAGGGGGGAGGGAGGGGGGTTCAGGATGGGGGGAATGGGTGTACCTATGGCGGATTCATTTCGGTGTTTGGCCGAGCTAACACAATATAGTAAAGTTTAAAAATAAAATTAAATTAAAAAAAAAAAAAAAAGAAGTGAACATGGAACACACTGGTTCCAAATAGGGAAAGGAATACATCACCTTGGGTGAATATTAACACCATGCTTACTTAACTTATATTCAGAGTACATCATGAGAAATACTGGACTGGATGAAGCACAACTGGAATCAAGTTTGCCAGAAGTAATAACCTCAGATATGCAGATGACACCACCCTTATGACAGAAAGTGAAGAAGAACTAAAGAGCTTCTTGATGAAAGTGAAAGAAGAGAGTGAAAAAGTTGGCTTAAAACTCAACATTCAGAAGACTAAGATCATGGCATCCAGTCCCATCACTTCATGGTAAACAGGGAAACAGTGGAAACAGTGACAGACTTTATTTTGGAGGAGCTCCAAAATCACAGCAGATGGTAACTGCAGCCATGAAATTAAAGCAGGCTTGCTCCTTGGATGGAAAGTTATGACCAACTTAGACAGCATGTTGAAAAGCAGAGACATGACTTTGTGAACAAAGGTCCATCTAGTCAAGGCTATGGTTTTTCCAGTAGTCATGTATGGATGTGAGAGTTGGACTAGAAAGAAAGCTGAGCACTGACGAATTGATGCTTTTTACTGTAGTGTTGGAGAAGATTCTTGAGAGTCCCTTGGACTGCAAGGAGATCCAACCAGCTCATCCTAAAGGAAATCAGTCCTGAGTGCTCATTGGAAGGGCTGATGCTGAAGCTGAAACTATTACTTTGATTCAAAGAGCTAACTCATTGAAAAAGATCCTCATGCTGGGAAAGATTGTAGGCAGGAGGAGAAGGGAACAACAGAGGATGAGATGGTTAGATGGCATCACTGACTCAATGGACATGAGTTTGAGTAAACTCTGGGAGTTGGTGATGGACAAGTAGGCCTGGCATGCTGCAGTCCATGAGGTTGCAAAGAGGCAGACACGACTGAATGACTGAACTGTAGTAAACTAGCTCCAAATACATAACAATAGTAGATAAAGTATAAAGTAGTTAACAAGAAACTAGAAAAATCCTACTGTTGAACAATAATGGGAGGGGCTTATCTATTGGGCTTCAGATCCACAAGCATGTAGTAGTAGCTTTGAGATCTACTGCAAAGAAGTTCTATTGTAAAGTTCACTGTAAAGGAGACCAAGGTATTTGCAGGGTCAGTGATAAGTGCTTTACACACTGTTATAATTCTGAAATGGAGGCTTATAAGGAACGTACAGAGACCCTTGTAATCATCTTTGTATCTAGATCTGAGATATCATGACAGGACAGATAGCCCAAAATATCATTTAAATAGCTAGTACTGGAAAGGCAGCCCATGGGTTGGGTAAAAGCAGCACAGAGGAAACAAAAGTGAGACCAACGTAATAAAAAATACCTTTGACTTACACTAAGCCTATTAAAATAATTCTAAAAATGTTTGAAGAAACCTAATATTAAGCAAGATGGTAAATAAAAAATATAGTCAGTACATGAATTTATTTCAGAAAAAGTTAAGGAACAGTTTATAATAAGCCTGTCTAGTTGTTTTTCATAAAAAGCTAAGTGGTCCCAGACTAAGTACATAATAAAATCAGCATAAATGATTATTAAACAGGACAAATTATATAAAATAATTCCTTTCAGACTCTGGATAAAAGGTGCAAGACTGCAATTCCTCAGTTGTGCATATAACATGAAGTAAGTTCTAGGATGTCTCTGGCTTTCTGTTTGAAGGCACTTTCTCATCCAAATAGGGGAAAGCCACCTTGAGCACAGTGGTCTTGCTGACCTGATGTAGCAGAAATCAGAGTTTGGGTTAGTGAAGCAGCTAGACTGTCTGGAAAAGTTACCCTGGAGGAGAAACTGCAAAGAAGAGTTCATTAAATTGCACAAAAATATCCAAGACAAAGGAACCAAATGGAAAATTTTGAACTGAAATATATATATAATATGAAAAATACCATCATTTCTACAGCTATAGTGTCCTTCAGGTTCTAAATAAACCATGCAATATCTTCTAAGTGAATATAAAAAAGAAAAGGATATATAAGGATCCAGGAGTTAATCATACCATGAAGGAGTTTCAATAAAAACTGAAAAGTTGTCAGAAACTAAGGCAGCTATTGTCTCAGCCTCTCTGTGACCAAATAGCCTTGTGTCTCAATTTCCTTCTGTATGTCTTCAAAGCCCTATGTGTCACAATTTTCCCTGCAAACATGACTATGTCATACCTTCTAAGTGTAAATACTAGTTCTGCCTGCAAACTAAGGAAACTATTTTCTTTTTATTACAATTACTAATTCCTGTGAAAGAAAATCTAAGTCATGTGCCTATCCCTGATTAAATCTTCTTGGTGATCATGCTTGCTCAGGCAACATTAATTGGCCTGGGGACAATAACATTAATGTTGCCTGAACAAGCATGATCACCAAGGCCACTCCCAAAAATATATTTCTGAGAGGAGGAACACTAACTGAATGAACCTACTGCAAAAGCCAGCATTTCAAAAATATCAAATATATTTTTAATTAGTTATAAGAAATCAAATATGCATTTCATGATTATTAAAAAATTACATTCACCAAATGCCATATTGTTAGTAAATTTTGAAATAAATCCTTTACAAAATGTAATGAAGGCCTTTTCCCCCCGAGTTCTTTTAAAAGAACTAAAATAATTTATGCAATTGATAAAACAGCAATCTACTTTGTGTTGATTAAGATAGAAATTGTCTCCTTAGGGATAATGACTATGCAAAATAATTTAATATACCTTCATGTCAAATGACTCTGCTATTTACAGTCTAGTTACTAAATGTAGTAAAAGTAGCAGACTATGCAATTTTCTTAAGCAGAGTAGAAACTCTGGGACTAGTAGCAGAGTAGAGACTATGCAATTTTCCTGAGCATTTATAATTGTCTACATTTTTTCTACAGAGCAGAGAAGTAAACTGCAATACTCTGATGTGCCTAGAGTAGAAACCATTAGGTACCCTGTGTCACCAAAGAGTTATTCTGAAACATGGGAAATAAAGGATTCATGTCACTTTCTTCCTGATTTTCCTCTTTGTTCTTATTTCATTGATTTGGGGGGGAAAGAAAAGGATTTCAGAAACAGCTGGAAACTATTCACAGTTGTGTAGCTATGTAAGAGCATCCTGCAAAAGGAAATCATAGGAATTAAGGTTTAGAGATGTGCATATATATTTAATATTAATATGTAAATATTAAGTAACATTATAGTATCAGTAAGGTGGGCATAATGAACAAAAGATGTCAACTGGATTAATTTAAGTGAAGCACAAGTACTTTAGTAAGAAAAGAGCCTATTCTTCAGATCTATGCTGGTTGGAAAGATAGGCTGAGGTATAAATTAGAAGAGAATTAACATGATTCAGTCGTTTTTTATAGATTAGCTGCCCAGATGAGTGAAGACTCAGGGCTACAATTTTAAAGAAATAATGAGATTCAGTTATTTTGGCTTCAGTCTCACTGTTTTGTCATGCTTGCCACGTGAGATCACTTCCCCTTTTAAAAATGTTTTGTTTAGTTTGGTTTTGCTTTGCTTTGCTTTGTTTGCATGTTCAGCAGTGCTGTGCATTATTGCTTCATTTGGCACTAACAGCGACCATCAACTGTAAACTGAGTATGACACTGCCCTTTTATGAATCACTTTGGGCTGCCCTTATTTTGCAAATAGAAAGAGAGTATTGACTTCTAATAAAACTTAGAAAATCCTTAGTAAGGGCTTTATCACTTCATTAAAACTTCAGTAATCAGGGAAATCAGTCAGCCATCATCTCACTTTTGTGTATGTGCTTTCCCACTATGCCAATTTGTCCATTCACTCATGCATTTGACGTGTTCACAGGAACTTCTGCCTAAAGAAGTGAGGAAGTTGAAGCATAGATTCTTATTAGACTGATAAAGTTAGACAGAACAAATCATTTAGAAAAGTTCATTAGAAAAAAGTGGGTAGTTATTCTATAGTTATCCTGTAACAGGCTTTTAAGAAAAGTTAACTGACTTGTTTAGGTGTCTAAGCATTTATTTTCAAATAAATTATTCTTTCTTCTTGGTTAATTTACTCATATATTAATGTAAACTGTGGCCATCTTTTCACAACAAAGGACAACACTCAAGTTGCACTATAATCTTCCTGGGACTGTTACAGTGTAATCAGGATAATTCTTATTTGCATACTTGATCTACAATTTTCAAAGTATTCTCAAGTAACCCAAATGGTTAACAGTAAAAGAAAAAAATTAAATTAGGAATAAACATTAAAATAATTTCTAAAGAATGTTTATGGACAGAAAATTTCTTCTTACAGAAATTTAATTACAATGAGCATACAATTCTTAATATAGCATGATGCTAATTATATACATAAATATATATTGGGCTTCCCTGGTGGCTCTGTGGTAAAGAATCCACCTGTGATACAGGGGACATGGATTTGATTCCTGGGTTTGGAAGATCCGCTGGGGAAGGAAATGGCAACTCACTCTAGTATTCTCGCCTGGGAAATCACACGCACAGAGGAGCCTGACAGTCTGCAGTCTATGGGGTCACAAAAGAGTTGGACACAACTTGTGATCTCCTGGAGAAGGGAAAGGATACCCAGTCCAGTATTCTGGCCTGGAGAATTTCATGGACAGAGGATCCTGGCAGGCTACAGTCCATGGGGTTGCCAAGAATTGGACATGATTGAGCGACCTTCACTTTAGCAACTAAACAACAACAATAAATATATATTACTGTCTTAGCCTAGTTTCTGTGTTTATATTTATTTCTATAAATACATCCATATAGTCTATAAAGATATATACCTAAATATTAAAAATTAACGACATTTTTTTTTATTTTTCTCAATTTTTTAGTTTCTACAATCAACAAATTTATTTTATAACTAACTCTTATACCTATCTAGCTTAATGGTTGAAAAGAGTAAGGGAGTTTTGAGACATTTTCCACTAAGTCAGGGAAGTAGGTGCCTGAGAGGAATTTCATTTGATTTAGTCAATAAGATATGTGATGCCACGCACACTCCATGTAAGGAGCATCAGAAGAGTGGAAAATATACAAGGCCAATGCAGAAATAAAGAAATGTATATTTTAGATTTCACATATAAGTTATATCATACGGTATTTGCCTTTCTCTTTCTAACTTATTCACTTAGTATGGCAATTTCTAGATCCATCCATGATGTGGCTGAAAATGGCATTATTTCATTCCTTTTATGGCTGAGTAATATTCCATTGTATCACTTATATGTGAAATCTAAAATATGACACAATTGAAAATATCTATGAAACAGAAACAAACTCATAGCCAAAGAGAATAGACTTGTGGTTGCCAAAAGTGAGGGAGACTTGGAGAGGGAATGATTGAGAGTTTGAGATTAGCAGATGCAAATTTGTATATAGAGGATGAATTAACAACAAGGCCCTACTGTATTGTTCAGGGAACTATGCTCAATATTCTATGATGAGAACAAAATGGCAGAGGCGTAAGTAGACGTGGAGTACATCTCTCTCCATGGATACATCAGGACTACACCTCCAGACAGAGCAGTGCTTGCAGAACACCAGCTCTGAGCAGGCAGGAGTACCTGACAACTGGAAAAGAATATGTAGAAACACTCAAAACTTAGTAGGATGAAGGAAGTAGGGGGAAAAGAAGAGAGTTAGTAGGAGTGGAACTGCCCTCAGCAGATGAGGGAACTGAAGCAGGGGTCTGATCCCCACATCAGGACAATTTGAGGAGGAGAAACATTTGAGGCTGAGAGTGAAGCAGCTGATCTGTGACAGTCCGAATGGAATAAGAATCACACAGACAATCCTTGCAGCAGCCATGCATAAGTCCCCTAGGAAAAAAACAGCGGCTGGGAGCTGGGAGCTGGATTGTGGAGCAATCCCAGGGTGAGGTCTGTTGTTGACCGGAGGGAGTGGCCCAAGAGGATGTGAGGGAGGAGTCTGTGGTGGGAACTGCCTGTGGAGGAAAAGCAGGCAGCCATGGAGGCAAGACAGTCATGTGTAGCCATCAGGGTAGAGCCATCGTGGCAGCCACTCTCTCCCTCATGCCTGCACCAGCAGCTGAACAATAGAGAGGCTGGCCCTTCAAGTGCCTGACATGCCAATCAGAGTAGGACCCCAGCCAGGGGAGCCCTCTAAAAGCCTGACATGCCAAACAACAGAGAAGGATCCCAGTTAGTGGAGCCCTCTAAGTGCCTGAACAGGCTGAGCAATGGAGAAGGACTAACTAGCCAAAGTGGCATTCTGAGTGCCAGCTGCCAGAGGCAAGAAAAGACTGATAGGGCCATAGCTCCCGCGACTGAGGCAGTCCATGTCCCTGCACACTTGGTGCCACCAGGGTCCCCGTGACACAAGCAGCTTCATGCACAATCCTCACTGGGCAGAGCAGCCACAGGCTAGAAAAAACCCCAACAGTATCATATCTCCTGTGACAATAGCCACTGGTGCTCCAGCATAGCCAGCATTGCCAGGGTCCCCATGATCCAAGCAACCACCCAACATCCATACATGATCCCCACTGGGACAGAGCTGCCAGAGGCTAGAAAAAGTCCTGGGTCTGAGCATGCAGGGTTGCTTTTGTTGTGTCTGACTCTTTGCAACCCTGTGGGCTATGGGCTGCCAGGCTTCTCTGTCCAGGGGATTCTCAGGCGAGAATACTGGAGTAGGTTGCCATACCCTCTAGAGCACCATATTTCCTTCTGTGTGCGTGCTCAGTCACTTCAGTTGTGTCCGACTCTCTGAGACTACATGGATCATGGCCTGCCAGGCTCCTCTGTCCATGGGATTCTCCGGGCAAGAATATTGGAATGGGTTGCCATTTATTTCCTTCTGCATTAGACTCCAACCCCCTTGAGTACCTGGTGCTGCCAGGGCCCCTGTGACCTAAGCAAATGTGCCACCTCCACACCTGGCCCTCACTGTTGCAGATCCAAGTCCTCCAGGGCAGCCTCAGGAGCAAACCCCTGTGGACAACCCACATGCAGAGGTGGAGATAAAACCACAATTGAAACCAAGGGGCAATTGGCTAAGGAAGAGGACCTAAATTTTTCCCACCAGCTGTATAAGCTGCAGATTAAATCCACACAATCAACTAGGCAGACTCTATCTCTATGGAATATATAAAAGGACAATGATTTCTCAAAGAAGAAAATGCACTAGGTCTGACAGCTGTGGACACTGGAAACAAGAACACACAGGAGTACAACCATATTAGAGTCTCAGCTGCCCTCACAGGAGGTCCAGAGACCACTCCATTGCTGGAGGGCATCCTAGAGAAGTAAGGTGGATTGTGACTCCCAGAGAGGGAAAGGACACTAACAGAAGAGACTCAAGAAAAACGTTTATTATTCTTATATTTAGACTTGTTCTGTAGTTGATTCTGAATATTTTCCACTTTTTTCCTCTACTTTTCCTCCATTGTTGTAGTTGTCGATTTTATCAGTACTATTAAATCTATTTAAACTTTTGGGATTTTTTTTTTTAATCATGCTTATTTCTGTTATATACTTTTGACTCTAGTTGGCCTTTTGTAGTTTTTCAGTTCAGTTCAGTTCAGTCGCTCAGTGGTGTCCGATTCTTTGTGACCCCATGAATCACAGCACGCCAGGCCTCCCTGTCCATCACCAACTCCCGGAGTCAACCCAAACCCATATCCATTGACTCGGTGATGCCATCAAGCCATCTCATCCTCTGTCGTCCCCTTCTCCTCCTGACCCCAATCCCTCCCAGCATCAGGGTCTTTTCCAATGAGTCAACGCTTTGCATGAGGTGGCCAAAGTAGTGGAGTTTCAGTTTTAGCATCAGTCCTTCCAATAAACATAGAGGACTGATCTACTTTAGGATGGACTGGTTGTATCTCCTTGCGGTCCAAGGGATTCTCAAGAGTCTTCTCCAACACCACAGTTCAAAAGCATCAATTCTTCTGTGCTAAGCTTTCTTCACAGTCCAACTCTCACATCCATACATGAACACTGGAAAAACCATAGCCTTGACTAGACGGACCTTTGTTGGCAAAGTAATGTCTCTGCTTTTGAATATGCCGTTTACGTTGGTGATAACTTTCCTTCCAAGGAGTAAGCATCTTTTAATTTCATGGCTGCAGTCACCATCTGCAGTGATTTTGGAGCCCCCAAAAATAAAATCTGACACTGTTTCCCCATCTATTTGACATGAAGTGATGGGAACAGATGCCATGATCTTCGTTTTCTGAATGTTGAGCTTTAAGCCAACTTTTTCACTCTCCACTTTCACCTTCATCAAGAGGCTTTTTAGTTCCTCTTCACTTTCTGCCATAAGGGTGGTGTCATCTGCATATCTGAGGTTATTGATATTTTCCCAGCAATCTTGATTCCAGCTTGTGCTTCTTCTAGCCCAGCATTTCTCATGATGTACTCTGCATAGAAGTTAAATAAGCAGGGTGACAATATACAGCCTTGACGTACTCCTTTTCCTATTTGGAACCAGTCTGTTGTTTCATGTCCAGTTCTAACTGTTGCTTCCTGACCTGCATATAGGTTTATCAAGAGGTAGGTCAGGTGGTCTGGTATTCCCATTTCTTTCAGAATTTTCCACAGTGTATTGTGATCCACACAGTTAAAGGCTTTGGCATAGTCAGGAAAGCAGAAATTGATGTTTTTCTGGAACTCTTTTGCTTTTTCGATGTTTTTTAGGGTTTTCTTTTCTCTTCTTTGTTTTTAATTGCAATTTTTAAATTTTTAAAAATTTATTACTGGTGGTCCCAAGATGGTGGAGAAACAGGATTTGGAGACCACTTTCTCTTTTGAGACCAAATTCAACAAAAGATCATTTTAATGTTGCACAACATCCAGAAAACAACTTCTGAACGCTGGCAGAGGACACCAGGCACCCAGAAAGGCAGCCCAATCTCTTCGAATGGAGGTAGAACAAAATAAAACAGATGAAAAGAGAGACAAAGGATTTAGGCACAGAGCCATCCTGGGGAGGGAGTCTTGAAGGAAAAGTTTCTACACAATAAGAAGCCCTCTCACAGGTTTGATACTGGGGAGCTTTGGAATCCCAGAGGGAAATAGAACAGGAAACACACACACACACACACACACACACACAAACACAATACATGCCTAACCACAGGTACCAGTGGAGAAGCTGCTCAGACACTCCCATCTATCAGCAGCGACTGGGGACTAGGCAGGGAGGTGTGGGCTGCATCATTGTTCTTTAGGGCAAGGACTGGCTTGAATGCCCTGAGAGGGCTGATGTGACATAGCAACCCAAACCTTAGGATCACCAGAGAGACAAAAAGAACATTTCCCACAAACGGCTCTAACACTGCACAGTGACCCCTGGTGTCCTCACAGAACAAAAGATTGTGCCCTACTGAAACAAAGGAGAGCAAGTTGGCTGCCATTTAGGACCCTCCCTCCCCAGAGGCAGAGAGGCAGGTGTTCAACAACCAGAGTCAGAAGGCAAAGGGCTACCAAATGTCAGCCCCAGAGATCGCATCTTCCACCAAACTCTGAGGAGGCTGCCAGTTGCTAACCATGTCTTCCTGGTATTCTGGATAGTTTGCATCCACCAGCAGGGTTACAGCCTGAGATCAGCTCCCCAAAGGAGACAAATGGAACACCTGCGACCGTGCCCTCACAGCACACACAGGATATCGAGTAGCAGGAACCAGGGAGGTGCATAAGATGCACAGACTGCATAGGACCATTCGCCCACCAAGCACCCAGTCGCTTAAGTGGCCTGGACCTGAAAAGAGCAAAAAACCCATGGTCTATCTAGGTCTGTGCTCTTGCAGAGCACCTAAGAACCTGAGTGGCTTAGACCTGGGAAGTTCATGCAACACAGGGTCCACTTGGGACAGTGCCCTTGCAGAGCAGCCTGGAGCCTGAGCAGTGTGGACCACCTTGGGCTGTGGCAAACCAGTGTGGTCCATCCACTGTGAGCACTCCCCACACATGCCATCCGTATGTGTTTTCAGTGTTCCTCCCTCCCCACAGCACAACTGAACAAGTGAGCCTAAATAAGTGGCCACTTTGGCACCACCATGTCAGGGTGGAAATTAAACACTGAAAAGACTTGCAAACAGAGTAAGCCAAGATAAACAAAGAAGTGGAACCATCCTGGAAGTGACAGGAGCGAGAGCTTAAAACCTGAAGCTAATGCTGAGACTGTGCATTTGATGGGTAACTATACAACTTGAGAACAAGTACAAGCAAGTAAAAGGGACTTTGTGACATTAAGCTAACCCCACATGACCCACAACAGCTGAAGAAAAATTTCTAGGTATCTTTTTACTATTATAACTTTAATTAAAAAAAATTAATTCTATATTACCCTTTCAGCTTTATAGTTTCAGTTCAGTTCAATTCAGTTGCTCAGTCGTGTTCGACTCTTTGGACCCCATGAATCGAAGAACGCCAGGCCTCCCTGTCCATCACCAACTGCCAGAGTTCACTCAAACTCACATGTATCGAGTCAATGATGCCATCCAGCCATCTCATCCTCTGTCATCCCCTTCTCCTCCTGCCCCCAATCCCTCCCAGCATCAGAGTCTTTTCCAATGAGTCAACACTTCACATGAAGTGGCCAAAGTACTGGAGTTTCAACTTTAGCATCATTCCTTCCAAAGAAATCTCAGGGCTGATCTCCTTCAGAATGGACTGGTTGGATCTCTGTGCAGTCCAAGGGACTCTCAAGAGTCTTCTCCAATACCACAGTTCAAAAGCATCAATTCTTCGGCACGCAGCCTTCTTCTAAGTCCAACTCTCACATCCATACATGACCACTGGAAAAACCATAGCCTTGACTAGACGGACCTTTGTTGGCAAAGTAATGTCTCTGCTTTTGAATATGCTATCTAGGTTGGTGATAACTTTCCTTCCAAGGAGTAAGCGTCTTTTAATTTTATGGCTGCAGTCACCATCTGCAGTGATTTTGGAGCCCCCAAAAAAGAAAGTCTGACACTGTTTCCACTGTTTCCCATCTATTTCCCATGAAGTGGTGGGACCGGATGCCATGATCTTCGTTTTCTGAATGTTGAGCTTTAAGCCAACTTTTCACTCTCCACTTTCACTTTCATCAAGAGGCTTTTGAGTTCCTCTTCACTTTCTGCCATAAGGGTGGTGTCATCTGCATATCTGAGGTTATTGACATTTTTCCTGGCAATCTTGATTCCAGCTTGTGCTTCTTCTAGCTCAGCGTTTCTCATGATGTACTCTGCATATAAGTTAAATAAGCAGGGTGACAATATACAGCCTTGACATACTCCTTTTCCTATTTGGAACCAGTCTGTTATTCCATGTCCAGTTCTAACTGTTGCTTCCTGACCTGCATACATATTTCTCAAGAGGCAGGTCAGGTGGTCTGGTATTCCCATCTTTTTCAGAATTTTCCACAGTTTATTGTGATCCACACAGTCAAAGGCTTTGGCATAGTCAATAAAGCAGAAATAGATGTTTTTCTGGAACTCTCTTGCTTTTTCCATGATCCAATGGATGTTGGCAATTAGATCTCTGGTTCTTCTGCCTTTTCTAAACCAGGTTGAACATCAGGAAGCTCATGGTTCATATATTGCTGAAGCCTGGCTTGAGGAATTTTGAGCATTACTTTACTAGCATGTGAGATGAGTGCAATTGTGCAGTAGTTTGAGCATTCTTTGGCATTGCTTTTCTTTGGGATTGGAATGAAAACTGACGTTTTCCAGTCCTGTGGCCACTGCTGAGTTTTCCAAATTTGCTGGCATATTGAGTGCATCACTTTCCCCCATCATTTTTCAGGATTTGAAAGAGCTCAATGGGAATTCCATCACCTCCACTAGCTTTGTTCGTAGGGATGCTCTCTAAGGCCCACTTGACTTCACATTCCAGGATGTCTGGCTCTAGGTGAGTGATCACACCATCGTGATTATCTGGGTCATGATTATCTCTTTTGTACAGTTCTTCTGTGTATTCTTGCCACCTCTTCTTAATATCTTCTGCTTCTGTTAGGTCCATACAATTTCTGTCCTTTATCGAGCCCATCTTTGCATGAAATGTTCCCTTGGTATCTCTAATTTTCTTGAAGAGATCGCTAGTCTTTTCATTCTGCTGTTTTCCTCTATTTCTTTGCACTGATCGCTGAGGAAGGCTTTCTTATCTCTTCTTGCTATTATTTGGAACTCTGCATTCAGATGCTTATATCTTTCCTTTTCTCCTTTGCTTTTTGCTTCTCTTCTTTTCACAACTATTTGTAAGGCCTCCCCAGACAGCCATTTTGCTTTTTTGCATTTCTTTTCCATGGGGATGGTCTTGATCCCTATCTCCTATACAATGTCACGAACCTCATTCCATAGTTCATCAGGCACTCTATCAGATTTAGGCACTTAAATCTATTTCTCATTTCCACTGTATAATCATAAGGGATTTGATTTAGGTCATACCTGAATTGTCTAGTGGTTTTCCCTACTTTCTTTAATTTAAGTCTGATTTTGGTGATAAGGAGTTCATAATCTGAGCCACAGTCAGCTCCTGGTCTTGTTTTTGTTGACTGTATAGAGCTTCTCCATCTTTGGCTGCAAAGAACATAATCAGTCTGATTTCGGTGTTGACCATCTGGTGATGTCCATCAGTATTCTTGCCTTGAGAACCCCATGAACAGTATGAAAAGGCAAATTGATAGGATACTGAAAGAGGAACTCCCCAGGTCAGTAGGTTCCCAATATGCTACTGGAGATCAGTGGAGAAATAAATCCAGAAAGAATGAAGGGATGGAGCCAAAGCAAAAACAATACCGAGCTGTGGATGTGACTGGTGATAGAAGCAAGGTCTGATGCTTTATAGCTTACTATTACCTTTAAAAAACAAAACAAAGCAAACCTGTCTTTAAAAAGCTTATTTTTCAAAAACGAATTCCATATGTATTTCAATTACTGAGATCGATTTTGTTTTGTGTTTTCATATTGTGTTTTCATATTCTAACCTCTATTCTAGGTTTTTAGTCTGTGCTTTTTGATATTTGTTATCAATGTTGTACCTTTTAGAATCCAATCTTCATATCCATTTTCACTTAGGGATTTGATCACTGGTTTGATAGCTGTCTTGCCTTTTCACTCTCACTTTTCTCCTCCTGGTCACCTCTATCTCCCTCCTCCCTCCTCTCTATATAACTCTGTGAATCTCTCTGGGTGTCCCTGGCTGTGAAGAGTTGTTTCACAATTCACCTAGGGGTTTTATCTTCTGTGTTGTAAGGATGGAGATATCTTGAGGCTACTGTAAGAAGAGGACTGAAACCCAGAGGCAGGAGTCTCACCTCAAGAAGTTTAGAACACCAGAAAGCTCCTGACTCCAGGGAACATTAATACACAAGAGCCCACCCAAAAGTCTCCATACCTTCACTGAAATGAAGCTCCACCCAAGAGCCAACAAGTTCCAGTGCAAGATAAACCATGCTAATTCTCCAGCAAAACATAAACACAATCCTAAACATAAAAAGAAAGACTGTCCAAAGCCATATCAAATCCATAGACACCCCAAAACTCACTACTGGAAATTTCATGGCACTCCAGAGAAAAGAGATTCAGTTCCACCCAACAGAGACAGACACAAGTTCCCACATCCAGGAAACATTGACAAGCCACCGGTCTAACCCTACCCACAGGGAGAAGACTCCACAATTAAGAGAAACCATGACATTCCAGCCTGCAGAAAGGGCATACAAACACAGCAATCTTAACAAAATGAAAAGGCAGAGAAATATTCAGCAGGTGAAGGAAAATGATAAAGATAAAAGCCCACCAAACCAAAACCAACCAACAAACAAAAAACAAAAAAAAAAAACAAAAAACAACAAAAAAAAGAGGAGGAGATAGGGAGTTTACTTGAAAAAGATTTCAGAATAATGATAGTGAATATGATTCAAAATCTTGAAACCAAAACAGAATTACAGATAAATAGACTAGAAACAAGGATTGAGAAGATGCAAGAAATGTTTAACAAGGACCTAGAAGAAATAAAGAAGAGTCAATCAATAATAAACCATGCAATAACTCATATTAAAAACCAATACAATATTGTAAAGTTTAAAAATAAAATTAAAAAAAAAAAAACACTCTGGAGGGAATCAACAGTAGAATAATGGAGGCAGAAGAGAGGATAAGTGAGATGGAAGATAGAATGGTGGAAAGAAATGAAACAGAGAGGAAAAAAGAATTAAAAGAAATGAGGACAAACTCAGATAGCTCTGGGACAATGTTAAATGCCCCAACATTAAAACCATATGTGTTCCAGAAGAAGACAAAGGAAGGCAAGTGAAATTACTTGAGGAGATGATAGTCGAAAACTTCCCTAAATGAGAAAGATAATAGCCACCCACGTCAAGAAACCCAGAGAGTCCCAAACAGGATCACCCCAAGGCAAAACACCCTGAGACACATAATAATCAAACTAACAAAAATAAAACTCAAAGAGCAAATTTTAAAAGCAGCAAGGGAAAAACAACAAATAACACACAAAGGGGTCCCCATAAGGACAACAGCTGATATTTCAATAGGAACTTTTCAGGTCAGAAGGGAATGAAAAATCTACAACCAAGATTACTCTATCCAGCAAGGATCTCATTCAGATATGAAGGAGAAATCAAAAGCTTTACAGAGAAGCAAAAGCTGAGAGAATTCAGCACAAACCAGATCCTCAACAAATGCTAAAGGATCTTCTCTAGACAGGAAACACAGAAAATGTTTATAAAAAAGAACCCAAAACAACAAAGTAAATGGTAATAGGATCATACTTACCAACAATTACCTTAAATGTAAATGGGTTAAATGTTCTGACCAAAAGACAAAGACTGGCCGAATGGATACAAAAACAAACCCCCTACATATGCTGTCTACAAGAGACCCACATCAAACCTAGAGACACATACAGACTGAAAGTGAGGGGCTGAAAAAAAAATCATATGCAAAAGGAGACCTAAAGAAAGCAGGATCCGTGATACTCATATGAGATAAATAGACATTGAAATAAAGACTATGACAAGAGACAAAGAAGGACACTACATAATGCTCAAGGGATCAATCCAAGAAGAAGACATAACAATTATAAATATATATGCACCCAACATAGGAGCACCTCAATACACAAGGCAAATGCTAACAAGTATGAAAGGGGAAATTACCAGTAACATAGTAATAGTGGAGGCCTTTAATACCCAACTCACAGCTATGGATAGACCAATGAAACACAAAATTAACAAAGAAACAAAAGTTTTAAAGGATATAGTGGACCAGTTAGACATAATGGTTATCTACAGGGCATTTCATCCAAAAACAATGGATTTCACCTTTTTCTTAAGTGCACATGGAACATTCTCCAGAATAGGTCACATCCTGGGCCACAAATCTAACCTTGGTAAATTTTTTAAATTTGAAATCATTTCAAACATCTTTTCTGATCACAATAGGGTAATACTGAATATCAACTACAGGAAAAAAAAAACTATAAAAAACACAAATCTATGGAGGTTAAACAACAAACTTGTGAATAAACAATGGATCATGGAAGAAATCAAAAATAAAATCAAAATATGCATAGAAAAAAATGAAAATAAAAGCACAACAATGCCAAACCTATGGGATTCAGTAAAAGCAGTGCTTAGAGGGAGGTTCACAGCAATACAAGCCTACCTCAAGAAACAAGAGAAACATCAAATAAACAACCTAAGTTTACACCTAAAGCAACACAAAAAAGAACAGAAAAACCCCAAAGTAAGTAGAAGGGGAAAAAAATCATAAAAACCAGAGCAGAAATAATTGAAAAAGAAAGGAAACAGACTATAGCAAAGATCATCCAAGCTAAAAGCTGGTTCTTTGAGAAGATAAATAAAATAGATAAACTGTTAGCCAGACTCATCGAGAAACAAAGGGAGAAAATCAAATAAGCAAAATTAGAAAAGAAAATGGAGAAATCACAACAGACAATACAGAAATGCAAAAGATCATAAGAGACTGCAGAGAGCAACTCTATGCCAATAAAATGGACAAACTCTTAGAAAAGTATAAGCTCCCAAAGCTGAACCAGCAAGGAAGAAATAGAAAATCTGAACAGATCCATCACAAGTATGGAAATCTAAACTGTAATCAAAAATCTTCCAACAAACAAAAGCCCAGGACTAGATGGCATCACAGAGAAGGCAATGACAACCCATTCCAGTATTCTTGCCTGGAAAATCCCATGGATAGAGGAGCCTGGTAGGCTGCAGTCCATGGGGTCAATAAGAGTCAGACACGACTGAGCAACTTCACTTTCACTTTTCACTGTCATGCATTGGAGAAGGAAATGGCAACCCACTCCAGTGTTCTTGCCTGGAAAATTCCAGGGATGGGGGAGCCTGGTGGGCTGCCTTCTATGGGGTCGCACAGAGTCTGACACGACGGAAGCGACTTAGTAGCAGTAGCAGCAGCAGATGGCATCACAGGGGAATTCTACCAAAAATTTAGAGAAGAGCTAGCACCTATCCTACTGGAACTTTTCCAGAAAATTTCAGAGAAAGGTCAACTTCCAAACTCATTCTATGGGGCCACCATCACCCTGATACCAAAACCAGACAAAGATACCACAAAAAAAGAAAACTACAGGCAAATATCACTGATGAACATAGATGCAAAAATACTCAACAAAATCCTACTGAAGAGAATCCAGCAACATATTAAATAGATCACACATGACCAAGTTGGCTTTATTTCAGAGGTGCAAGGATTCCTCAGTATCCACAAACCAATCAGTGTGATAGACCATATTAACAAATTGAAAGATAAACAATATGATTATCTCAATAGATGCAGAGAAAGCCTTTGACAAAATGCAATACCCATTTATGATATAAACTCTTCAGAAAGCAAGCATAGAAGCAACATATCTCAACTTAATAAGAGCCATATATGACAAATCACATCAAACATTATCTTCAATTTTGAAAAATTGAAAGCCTTTCCTCTAAAATCAGTAGCAAGACAAGGGTGCCCATTCTCACCACTACTATTCAACATAGTTTTGAAAGTCCTATCCACAGCAATCAGAAAAGGAAAATGAATAAAAAGAATCAAAATTGGAAAAGAAGAAATAAACATCACTGTTTGCAGGTGACATGATCCTTTATATATAAAACCCTAAAGATGCCACCAGAAAATTACTAGAACTAACCAATGAATATAGTAAATTTGCAGGATATAAAATTAATACACAGATATCCCTTGCATTCCTATATAAGAACAATGGAAAAACAGAAAAAAATAATTAAGAAAACAATGTCATTCACCATCGTAATGAAAAGAATGAATTACTTAGGAATAAATCTACCTAAAGAAACAAAACCTATAGATAGAAAACTATAAGAGACTGATGAAAGAAATCAAAGATGACACAAATAAATGGAGAAATATACCATGCCCACGAATTGGAAGAATCAATACAGTGAAAATGAGTATACTACACAAATCAATCAATAGATTCAGTGCAATTTCTGTCAAACTACCAGTGGTATTTTTCACAGAACTAGAACAAAATATTTCACAATTTGTATGGAAACACAAAAAACCTCGAATAGCCAAAGCAGCCTTGAGAAAGAAGAATGGAACCGAGAAATCAACCTTCCTGACTTCAGACTATACTACAAAACTACAGTAATCAAGACAGTATGGTACTGGCACAAACACAGAAATATAGATCAATGAAACAAAATAGAAAGCCCAGAGATAGATCCACACACCTGTGGACACCTTATCTTTGAAAAAGGGGGCAAAATATAAAATGGAGAAAAGACAATCTCTTTTACAAGTGGTGCTGGGGAAACTGGCCAATACATGTAAAAGAGTGAAACTAGAACACTTTCTAACACCAAACACAGAAATAAACTCAAAATGGATTAAAGATCTAAATGTAAGTCCAGAAGGCAGTTCTAAGATGGTGGAGGAATAGGACGGGGAGACCACTTTCTCCCCAAAAAATTCATCAAAAGAACACTTAAACGTTGAGTAAATTCCACAAAACAACTTCTGAATGCCGGCAGAGGATATCAGGCACCCAGAAAAGCAGCCCATTGTCTTCGAAAGGAGGTAGGGAAAAAATATAAAAGGCAGAAAAAGAGACAAAAGAGGTATGGATGGAGCTCCATCGAGGGAAGGTAGTCTTAAAAAGAGAGAAGTTTCCAAACACCAGGAAACACTCTCACTGCTGAGTCTGTGGTGAGCCTTGGAAGCACAGAGGGCAACATAACAGGGAGGAAAAATATATATATATAATTAAAACCCACAGATTACGAGCCCAACAGTAACTCCCCCAGTGGAGAAGCAGCACAAATGCTCGCACCCGCCACTAGCAAGCAGGGGCTGGACAGGGAGGCACAGGCTGCATTGCTTAGAGTAAGGATCTGGCCTGAATGCCCCGAGCGCAAACTGAGCGAACTAACTTGGGCTAGCAAACCAGACTGTGGGATAACTACCACGTGAAAAGCCAGCCCTAACCTAAGACACCGCCAGGCCCGTGCACAGAACAAAGGACTGAACAGAGATAGCCAGCTGCAGACCATCCCTCTCTGGCGACAGGCAGCCAGAGCCAGAAGGGGGCAATCACAGCCCCAGAGAGACATTATCTACAAAACTGTAAGCAGGCTTCTTTGCTAACAAAGACTTCTTGGGGATCTGGACGGTCAACATCTGCCTGAGAAGGTGCGCCGATTGTACACCCAGAAAACCGAGCAGCAGGGACAGGGGAGGTGATAAGTCGCAGCCACCACATTCACCAAAGAGCCCATCACCTGAGCCACTCGGACTTGGGAAGGGCACAAAACACAGACCCAACCGAGTCTGCGCCTCTGAGGACTACCCAAGTGCCTGAACCTGATCGGCTTAGACCTGGGAGGTGCATGCAGCCCAGGGCCAGCCTCGGATGGTTCCCAGTGGAGCAACCTAGAGCCTGAAGAGTGTGAGCAGGGAGGGTACATGAGCTGTGAGTGGGGGCAGGCCCAGTGTGGCTGAGGCACTGCGAACACACACAAGTGTTTTTTATTTGCAGCATCCCTCCCTCTCTACAGCGCAACTGAACAAGTGAGCCTAAAAAGTGTCCACCACTGCCCCCTTTGTGTCAGGGTGGAAATCAGACACTGAAGAGACCAGCAAACAGAAGAAGTTGAAACAGAGGGAACCGCCTTGGAAATGACAGGTGCAATAGATTAAAACCCTGTCATTGCTACCGACTACATAGGAAGGGGCCTATAGATCTTGAGAAATATAAGCCAGACCAAGGAACTATCCGAAAATGAACTGACCCCACAATACCCACATCACCACCAGAGAAAGTCCTAGATATATTTTTACTATTTTTACAATCATTCTTTTTTTTAATTTTTTGAAAATTGTAAGTCCTCTAATACTCCTTTAATTTTCACTTTTATAACCTACTATTACTTTGCAAAAAAAAAAAAACAAAAACCCTATTTTTAAAAGCAAACAATGTGTATATATATATATTTTATAATTTTTGTGACTTTGTTTTTTTTTTTTCTCCTTTTTTTCTTCTTTTCTTTGCTATTGTATTTTTTAAATTTCACACTCTACTCTAGATTTTTAATCTTTGTTTTTTGGTATTTGTTATCAATTTTGTACCTTTTAGAACCCAATCTTCAGTACCCACTTTTACTTGGAAGTGAGATTACTGGCTTGACTGCTCTCTCCCCTTTTGGACTCTCCTTTTTCTCCACCAGGTCACCTCTATCTCCTCCCTCCCCCTTCTCTTCTCTACCAACTCTGTGAATCTCTGTGTATTCTGGAAGGTGGAGAACACTTAGGAAACTGATTACTGGCTGGATCTCTCTCCGTTTTTTATCCTTTTATCCCCCCTTTTATCCTCCTGGCCACCTCTGTCTCCTTCCTCCCTCTTCTCTTCTCTGTATAACTCCATGAACATCTCTGAGCGGTCCAGTTGTGGAGTGTACATACTGGTTAGCTTGCTCTCTCTGCTTTTTATTCCACCTCATCTCATTCGGGTCACCTCTAACTCCCTCCTCCCTCTTCTCTTCTCCATGTAATTCTGTGAACCTCTCTGGGTGTCCCTCACTGTGGAGAAACTTTTCATCTTTAACCTAGATGTTTTATCAATGGTGCTGCATAGAAGGAGAAGTCTTGGGACTACGGTAAAAATAAGACTGAAAACCAGAAGCAGGAGGCTTGAGTCCAAATCCTGAGAACACCAGAGAACACCTGACTCCAGGGAACATTAATTGAGAGGAGTTCATCAAACGCCTCCATACCTACACTGAAACCAAGCACCACCCAAGGGCCAACAAGTTCCAGAGCAAGACATACCATGTAAATTCTCCAGCAACACAGGAACACAGCCCTGAGCTCCAGTATACAGGCTGCCCAAAGTTACTCCAAAACCATTGACACCTCATAACTCATTACTGGACACTTCCTTGCACTCCAGAGATAAGAAATCCAGCTCCACCCACCAGAACACTGACACAAGCTTCCCTAATCAAGAAGTCTTGACAAGCCACATGTACAATCCCACCCACAGTAAGGAAACTACACAATAAAGAGAATTTCACAAACTGCCAGAATGTAGAAAGGCCACCCAAACTCAGCAATATAAACAAGATGAAGAGACAAAGGAATACCCAGAAGGTAAATGAACAGGATAAATGCCCACCAAACCAAACAAAAGAGGAAGAGATAGGGAATCTACCTGATAAAGAATTCCAAATAATAATAGTGAAAATGATCCAAAATCTTGAAATCAAAATGGAATCACAGATAAATAGCCTGGAGACAAGGATTGAGAAGATGCAAGAAAGGTTTAACAAGGGCCTAGAAGAAATAAAAGACAGTCAATATATAATCAATAATGCAATAAATGAGATGAAAAAATACTCTGGAGGCAACAAATAGTACAATAACAGAGGCAGAAGATAGGATTAGTGAAGTAGAAGATAGAATGGTAGAAATAAAAGAATCAGAGAGGAAAAAAGAAAAATGAATTAAAAGAAATGAGGACAATCTCAGAGACCTCCAGGACAATATCAAACACTACAACATTCGAATCATAGGGGTCCCAGAAGAAGAAGACAAAAAGAAAGACCATGAGAAAATACTTGAGGAGATAATAGTTGAAAACTTCCCTAAAATGGGGAAGGAAATAATCATCCAAGTCCTAGAAACCCAGAGAGCCCCAAACAGGATAAACCCAAGGCGAAACACTCCAAGACACATATTAAACAAATTAACAAAGATCAAACACAAAGAACAAATATTAAAAGCAGCAAGGGGAAAACAACAAACAACACAGAAGGGAATTCCCATAAGGATAACAGCTGATCTTTCAATAGAAACTCTTCAAGCCAGGATGGAATTGCAAGACATACTTAAAGTGATGGAAGAAAATAACCTACAGCCAAGACTACTGTACCCAGCAAGGATCTCATTCAAATATGAAGGAGAAATCAAAAGCTTTACAGACAAGCAAAAGCTGAGAGAATACAGCACCACCAAACCAGCTCTCCAATAAATGCTAAAGGATATTCTCTAGACAGGAAACACAAAAAGGGTGTATAAACTCGAACCCAAAACAATAAAGTAAATGGCAACAGGATCATACTTATCAATAATTACCTTAAATGTAAATGGGTTGAATGCCCCAAAAACAAAGACTGGCTGAATGGATACAAAAACAAGAACCCTACACATGTTGTCTACAAGAGACCCACCTCAAAACAGGGGACACATACAGACTGAAAGTGAAGGGCTGGAAAAAGATTTTCCATGCAAATAGAGACCAAAAGAAAGCAAGAGTAGCAATACTCATATTAGATAAAATAGACTTTAAAACAAAGGCTGTGAAAAGAGATAAGGAAGGCCACTATATAATGATCAAAGGATCAATCCAAGAAGAAGATATAACAATTATAAATATATATGCACCCAACATAGCAGCACCGCAATATGTAAGACAAATGCTAACAAGTATGAAAGGGGAAATTAACAATAACACAATAATAGTGGGAGACTTTAATACCCCATTCACAACTATGGATGGATCAACTAAACAGTAAGTTAACAAGGAAACACAAACTTTAAAGGATAAAATAGACCAGTTAGACTTAATTGATGTCTATAGGACACTTCAGCCCAAAACAATGAATTTCACCTTTTTCTCAAGCACACACGGAACCTTGTCCAGGATAGATCATATCCTGGGCCACAAATCTAGCCTTAGTAAATTCAAAAAAAAAAAAAAAAAAAAAACTGAAATCATTCCAAGCATCTTTTCTGACCACAATGTAGTAAGATTAGATCTCAATTACAGGAGAAAAACTATTTAAAATTCCAACATATGGAGGCTGAACAACCAACCAATCACAGAAGAAATCAAAATATGCATAGAAACGAATGAAAATGAAAACAAAACAACCCAAAACCTGTGGGACACTGTAAAAGCAGTGTTAAGGGGAAAGTTCAGAGCAATGCAGGCACCTTAAGAAACAAGAAAAAAGTCAAATAAATAACCTAACCCTAAACCTAAAGCAACTAGAAAAGAAAGAAATGAAGAACCCCAGGGTTAGTAGATGCATAGAAATCTGAAAAATTAAGGAAGAAATAAATGCAAAAGAAACAAAAGAGACCATAGCAAAAATCAACAAAGCCAAAAGCTGGTTCTTTGAAAGGATAAATAAAATTGACAAAACATTAACCAGACTCATCAAGAAACAAAGGGAAAAAAATCAAATCAATAAAATTAGAAATGAAAATGGAGAGATCACAACAGACAACACAGAAATACAAAGGATCATAAGAAATTACTATCAGCAATTATACGCCAATAAAATGGACTACGGGGAAGAAATAGACAAATTCTTAGAAAAGTACAACTTTCCAAAACTGAACTAGGAAGAAATAGAAAATCTTAGCAGACCCATGATAAGCACAGAAATTGAAACTGTAATCAGAAATCTTCCAGCAAGCAAAGCCCAAGTCCAGACGGCTTCACAGCTGAATTCTACCAAAAATTTAGAGAAGAGCTAAAACCTATATTACTCAAATTCTTCTAGAAAATTGCAGAGGAAGGTAAACTTCCAAACTCTTTCTATGAGGCCACCATCAGCCTAATACCAAAACCTGAGAAAGATCCCACAAAAAAAGAAAAACTACAGGCCAATATCACTGATGAACATAGATGCAAAAATCCTTAACAAAATTCTAGCAATCAGAATCCAAAAACACATTAAAAAGATCATACACCATGACGAACTGGGCTTTATCCCAGGGATGCAAGGATTCTTCAGTATCTGCAAATCAATCAATGTAATACACCACATAAACAAAATGAAAAATAAAAGCCATATGAATGTCTCAATAGATGCAGAGAAAGCCTTTGACAAAATTCAATATCCATTTATGATAAAAACTCTCCAGAAAGCAGGAATAGAAGGAACATACCTCAACATAATAAAAGCTATATATGACAAACCCACAGCAAACATTATCCTCAATGGTGAAAAATTGAAAGCATTTCCTCTAAAGTCAGGAACAAGACAAGGGTGCCCACTTTCACCATTACTATTCAACATAGTTTTGGAAGTTTTGGCCACAGTAATCAGAGCAGAAAAAGAAATAAAAGGAATCCAAATTGGAAAAGAAGAAGTAAAGCTCTCACTGTTTGCAGATGACATAATCCTCTACATAGAAAACCCTAAAGACTCCACGAGAAAATCACTAGAGCTAATAAATGAATACAGTAAAGTTGCAGGATATTAAATCAACACACAGAAATCCCTTGCATTCCTATACACTAATAATGAGAAAATAGAAATTCAGGAAACAATCCCATTCACCATTGCAACGGAAAGAATAAAATACTTAGGAATATATCTACCTAAAGAAACTAAAGACCTATATATAGAAAACTATAAAACACTGGTGAAAGAAATCAAAGAGGACACTAATAGATGGAGAAATATACCATGTTCATGGATCAGAAGAATCGATATAATGAAAATGAGTGTATACCCAAAGGAATCTATAGATTCAAAGCAATTCCTATAAAGCTACCAATGGTATTTTTCACAAAGCTAGAACAAATAATTTCACAATTTGTATGGAAATACAAAAAACCTCGAATAGCCAAAGCTATCTGGAGAAAGAAGAATGGAACTGGAGGAATCTACCTGCCTGACTTCAGGCTCTAGTACAAAGCCACAAAGACACAAAGACAAAAATATAGATCAATGGAACAAACTAGAAAGCCCACAGATAAATCCATACACCTATGGACACCTTATCTTTGATAAAGGAGGTAAGAATATACAATGGATTAAAGACAATCTCTTTAACAAGTGGTGCTGGGAAATCTGGTCAACCATTTGGAAAAGAATGAAACAAGAACATTTTCTAACACCATACACAAAAATAAACTCAAAATGGATTAAAGATCTAAATGTAAGACCAGAAACTATAAAAATCCTAGAGGAGAACATAGGCAAAACACTCTCTGACATACATCACAGCAGGATCCTCTATGACCCACCTCCCAGAATATTGGAAATAAAAGCAAAAATAAACAAATGGGACCTAATTAAACTTAAAAGCTTCTGCACAACAAAGGAAACTACAAGCAAGATGAAAAGACAGCCTTCAGAATGGGAGAAAATAATAGCAAATGAAGCATCTGACAAACAACTAATCTAAAAAATATACAAGCAACTCCTGCAGGTCAATTCTGGAAAAATAAACGACCCAATCAAAAAAGTGGGCCAAAGAACTAAATAGACATTTCTCCGAAGAAGACATACAGATGGCTAACAAACACATGAAAGGATGCTCAACATCACTCATTATCAGAGAAATGCAAATCAAAACCACTATGAGGTATCATTTCACGCCAGTCAGAATGGCTGCAATCCAAAAGTCTACAAGCAATAAATGCTGGAGAGGGTGTGGAGAAAAGGGAACCCTCTTACACTGTTGGTGGGAATGCAAACTAGTACAGCCACTATGGAGAACAGTGTGGGGATTCCTTAAAAAACTGAAAATAGAACTGCCATATGACCCAGCAATCTCACTGCTGGGCATACACACCAAGGAAACCAGAATTGAAAGAGACACATGTACCCCAATGTTCATCGCAGCACTGTTTATAATAGCCAGGACATGGAAGCAACCTAGAAGTCCATCAGCAGATGAACGGATAAGAAAGCTGTGGTACATATACACAATGGAGTATTACTTAGCCATTAAAAAGAATACATTTGAATCAGCTCTAATGATGTGGATGAAGCTGGAGCCTATTATAAAGAGTGAAGTTAGCCAGAAAGAAAAACACCAATACAGTATCAGATCAGATCAGATCAGATAAGTCGCTCAGTCGTGTCCGACTCTTTGAGACCCCATGAATCACAGCACGCCAGGCCTCCCTGTCCATCACCAACTGCCAGAGTTCACTGAGACTCACGTCCATCGAGTCAGTGATGACATCCAGCCATCTCATCCTCTGTCGTCCCCTTCTCCTCCTGCCCACAATCCCTCCCAGCATCAGAGTCTTTTCCAATGAGTCAACTCTTCACATGAGGTGGCCAAAGTCCTGTAGTTTCAGCTTTAGCATCATTCCTTCCAAAGAAATCCCAGGGCTGATCTCCTTCAGAATGGACTGGTTGGATCTCCTTGCAGTCCAAGGGACTCTTAAGAGTCTTCTCCAACACCACAGATCAAAAACATCAATTCTTCAGTGCTCAGTTTTCTTCACAGTCCAACTCTCGCATCCATACATGGCCACAGGAAAAACAATAGCCTTGACTAGACGAAACTTTGTTGGCAAAATCTAGGTTAGTCATAACTTTCCTTCCAAGGAGTAAGCGTCTTTTAATTTCATGGCTGCAGTCACCATCTGCAGTGATTTTGGAGCCCCCAAAAAAGAAAGTCTGACACTGTTTCCACTGTTTCCCCATCTATTTCCCATGAAGTGGTGGGACCAGATGCCATGATCTTCGTTTTCTGAATGTTGAGCTTTAATCCAACTTTTTCACTCTCCTCTTTCACCTTCATCAAGAGGCTTTTTAGTTCCTCTTCACTTTCTGCCATAAGGGTGGTGTCATCTGCATATCTGAGGTTATTCATATTTCTCCTGGCAATCTTGATTCAAGCTTGTGTTTCTTCCAGTCCAGTGTTTCTCATGATGTACTCTGCATAAAAGTTAAATAAACAGGGTGACAATATACAGCCTATACAGTATACTAATGCATATATATGGAATTTAGAAAAATGGTAATGATAACCCTGTATTTGAGACAGCAAAAGAGGCACAGATGTATAGAACAGTATTTTGGACTCTGTGGGAGAGGGAGGGTGGGAAGATTTGGGAGAATGGCATTGAAACTGTATAATATCATATATGAAACAAAACTCCATTCCAGGTTTGATGCATGATACTGGATGCTTGGGACTGGTGCACTGGGAAGACCCAGAGGGATGGTACGGGGAGAGAGGAGGGAGGGGGGTTCAGGATGGGGAACATGTGTATACCTGTGGTGGATACATGTTGATGTATGGCAAAACCAATACAATATTGTAAAGTAATTAAGCCTTCAATTAAAATAAATTTATAAAAAATAAATAAATGTAAGGCCCGAAACTTAAACTCTTAGAGAGAAACATGGGCAGAACACTATGATATAAATTACAGCAAATTCCCCTGTGATACTTCCCCCAGAGTAAGGGAGAGAAAAAAACAAGCAAATGAGAAATAATTAAGTTAAAAGCTTTTGCACAATGAAGGAAACTATAAGCAAGGTCAAAAGGCAGCCTTCAGGAGGGAGAAAACATTAGCAAACAAATCAACTGTCAAAGAATTAATCTCCAAAATATACAGTGGCTCAAGCAGCTTAATACCAGAAAAACAAGCAACACAATCAAAAAGTGGGCCAAAGAACCAGACATTTCTCCAAAGAAGACATACAGGTGGCTGATAAACACATGAAAAAAATGCTCAACATCATTCATTATCAAAGAAATGCAAATCAAA
The DNA here is from genome assembly GCF_019923935.1 of Bubalus bubalis. NCBI lineage: Eukaryota > Metazoa > Chordata > Mammalia > Artiodactyla > Bovidae > Bubalus > Bubalus bubalis. Next base: position 71,375,876 of record NC_059173.1, read on the forward strand.
ACCACAATGTGATATCATCTCACACCAATCAGAATGACTGCCATCAAAACCTCTACAAACTATAAATGCTGGAGAGGGCGTGGAGAAACGAGAACCCTCTTACACTGCTGGTGGGAATGCAAACTGGTACAGACACTATACAGAACAATATGGAGATTCCTTAAAAAACTGGAAATAGAACTGCCATATGACCCAGCAATCCCACTGCAGGGCATACACACCAAGGGAACCAGAACTGAAAGAGACACACATACCCCAGTGTTCATTGCAGCACTGTTTACAATAGCTAGAACATGGAAACAACCCAGATGTCCATCGGCAGACAATGGATAAGGAACGGAATATTACTCAGCTATAAAAAGTATAGCATTTGAGTCAGCTCTAATGAGGTGGATGAAACTGGAGCCTATCATAGAGCGAAGTAAGCCAGAAAGAGAAACCCCAATACAGTATATTAATGCATATATAAGGAATTTAGAAAGACAGTAATGATGATCCTATATGCAAGGCAGCAAAAGAGACACAGAGGTAAAGAACAGACGTTTGGGCTATGTGGGAGAAGGCGAGGGTGAGACAATATGAGAGAATAGCATTGAAACATGTATATTACCATTTAAAATAGATGACCAGTGCAAGTTCAATGCATGAAATGGGGAACTCAAAGCCAGTGCTCTGGGACAACCCAGAGGGATAGGGTAGGGTGGTGGGAGAGGGGTTCAGAATGGGGGGACACATGTGCACCTGGCTGATTCGTGTTGATGTATGGCAAAAACCACCACAATATTGTAAAATAATTATCCTCCAATTCAGATAAATTAATTAATTTAAAATAAAAAAGAAATATTTTACACCTTTTAAGCAGAAGATGTGTCTTAGAATTCCTCTTGTCAAAAAATATATATTGCAGAAGATTGTTTCAAGATGGCAGAGTAGAAGGATGTGTAGTCATTTTCTCCTGTGAAAGCATCTAAATTGCAACTAGCTGTTGAACAACTATTGACAGTAGAATGCTGGAACCCACCAAAAAATGATACCCACATCCAACAACAAAGGAAAAGCTGCAATGAAATGATAGGGCATAAAGTGTTAGTTGCTCAGTTGTGTCCATCTCTTTTTGCAATCCCACTGAATGTAGCCCGCCAGGCTCCACCGTCCATGGGATTTTCCAGGTAAGAATATTGGAATGGGTTGCCAGTACTTTATTCAGAAGATCTTCCAAACTCAGGGATTTTCCTGACCTGGGGATCAAACTCAGGTCTTCTACATTGCAGGCAGATGTTTTACCATCTGAGCTACCAAGGAAGAGCAATAATCATGATAAAATCAAATCACATATCTACTAGGTGGGCAAGCCACAAACTGGAGAACAATAATACCAAAGAAATTCTCACACTGTTGGAAGGTTCTGAACCCCACATCAAGCTTCCCAGTCTGGAGGTCCAGCAAAGTGATTAGGAATCCCCAGGGAATCTGACTTTTAAGGCTAGTGGGATTGGATCACAGGACTTCCACAGAACTGGAGGACACAAAGACTCCATTATTGGAACAAAATAACAAGCAAAATCTTGTGTGCACCAGGACCTATGGGAAAGGGGCAGTAACCCCACAAGTGACTGAGCCAGACCCACCTGCCAGTGTTGCCGGGGGGGGGGGGGGTGGTCTCCTCTGGAGGGATGGCACATCATGGAAATAGAGGTACTGGCAGCAGCAATCCCTAGAGGGGCAGTTTGGTGTAAGCCCTCCTGGAGATTGCTATTAGCCCCACCATAATAGACTGGTTCCAAATAGGAAAAGGAGTTCATCAAGGCTGTATATTGTCACCCTGTTCATTTAACTTATATGCAGAGTACATCATGAGAAACGCTGGCCTGGAAGAAACAGAAGCTGGAATCAAGATTGCCAGGAGAAATACCAATAACCTCAGATATGCAGATGACACAACACTTATGGCAGAAAATGAAGAGGAACTAAAGAGCCTCTTGATGAAAGTGAAAGTGGAGAGTGAAAAAGTTGGCTTAAAGCTCAACATTCAGAAAACAAAGATCATGGCATCCGGTCCCATTACTTCATGGGAAATAGATGGGGAAACAGTAGGAACAGTGTCAGACTTTATTTTTCTGGGTTCCAAAATCACTACAGATGGTGACTGCAGCCATGAAATTAAAAGACGCTTACTCCTTGGAAGGAAAGTTATGACCAACCTAGATAGCATATTGAAAAGCAGAAACATTACTTTGCCAACAAAGGTCCATCTAATCAAGGCTATGGTTTTTCCTGTGGTCATGTATGGATGTGAGAGTTGGACGGTGAAGAGGGCTGAGTGCCGAAGAATTGATGCTTTTGAACTGTGGTGTTGGAGAAGACCCTTGAGAGTCCCTTGGACTGCAAGGAGATCCAACCAGTCCATTCTGAAGGAGATCAGCCCTGGGATTTCTTTGGAAGGCGTGATGCTAAAGCTGAAACTCCAGTCCTTTGGCCACCTCATGTGAAGAGTTGACTCATTGGAAAAGACTCTGATGCTGGGAGGGATTGGGGGCAAGAAGAGAAGGGGATGACAGAGGATGAGATGGCTGGATGTCATCACTGACTGGATGGACGTGAGTCTGAGTGAACTCCAGGAGTTGGTAATGGACAGGGAGTCCTGGCGTGCTGCGATTCATGGGGTTGCAAAGAGTCGGACACTACTGAGCGACTGATCCGATCTGATAGGCTGTAGACTACCAGGTTGGTATGCCTCAGGTCAAACAACTAACAGGGAAGAAATCTAGCCCTACGGATCAGCAGATAATTGGATTAAAGCCTTACTGAGCCCTGGTCCTGCCCAACAGAGTGAGACACAGTTTTCCTTGAGAGGCTGCCAGCCCCTCCCATCAGGAAATCTTCACAAGCCTTTTAATCTCATCTACTAGATGGTAGTATGTGACAGAATGTGGTCCAATGGAGAAGGGAATGGCAAACCACTTCAGTATTCTTGCCTTGAGAACCCCATGAACAGGATGAAAAGGCAAAATGATAGGATACTGAAAGAGGAACTCCCCAGGTCAGTAGGTGCCCAATATGCTACTGGAGATCACTGGAGAAATAACTCAAGAAAGAATGAAGGGATGGAGCCAAAGCAAAAAAAATACCCAGCTGTGGATGTGACTGGTGATAGAAGCAAGGTCCAATGCTGTAAAGAGCAATACAGCATAGGAACCTGGAATGTCAGGTCCATGAATCAAGGCAAATTGGAAGTGGTCAAACAAGAGATGGCAAGAGTGAATGTCGACATTCTAGGAATCAGCAAACTGAAATGGACTGGACTGGGTGAATTTAACTCAGATGACCGTTATATTGACTACTGCAGGCAGGAATCCCTTAGAAGAAATGGAGTAGCCGTCATGGTCAACAAAAGAGTCTTAAATGCAGTACTTGGATGCAATCTCAAAAACGACAGAATGATCTCTGTTTGTTTACAAGGCAAACCATTCAATATCATGGTAATCCAAGCCTATGCCCCAACCAGTAATGCTGAAGAAGCTGAAGTTCTATGAAGACCTACAAGACCTTTTAGAACTAACACCCAAAAAGATGTCCTTTTCATTATAGGGGACTGGAATGCAAAAGTAGGAAGTCAAGAAACACCTGGAGTAACAGGCAAATTTGGCCTTCGAGTATGGAATGAAGCAAGGCAAAGGCTAATAGAATTTTGTCAATAGAACAAACTGGTCATAGCAAACACCCTCTTCCAAAAACACAAGAAAAGACTCTACACATGGACATCACCAGATGGTCAACACTGAAATCAGACTGATCATATCCTTTGCAGCCAAAAATGGAGAAGCTCTATACAGTCAGCAAAAACAAGACAGGGAGGTGACTGTGGCTCAGATCATTTACTCCTTAATGCCAAATTCAGACTTAAAGAAAGTAGGGAAAACCACTAGACCATTCAGGTATGAACTAAATCAAATCCCATATGATTATACAATGGCAGTGAGAAATAGATTTAAGAGACTAGATATGATAGACAGAGTGCCTGATGAGCTATGGACAGAGGTTCATGACACTGTACAGGAAACAGGGATCAAGACCATCCCCAAGAAAAAGAAATCCAAAAAATCAAAATGGCTGTCTGAGGAGGCCTTACAAATAGCTGTGAAATGAGGAGAAGTGAAAAGCAAAGAAGAAAGGAAAGATATAAGCATCTGAATGCAGAGTTCCAAAGAATAGTAAGTAGAGAGAAGAAAGTCGTCCTCAGGGATCAATGCAAGAAAATAGAGGAAAACAACAGAATGGGAACGACTACAGATCTCTTCAAGAAAATTAGATACCAAGGGAACATTTCATGCAAAGATGGGCTCGATAGAGGACAAAAATGGTATGGACCTAACAGAAGCACAAGATACTAAGAAGAGGTGGCAAGAATACACAGAAGAACTGTATAAAAAGGATCTTCATTACCCAGATAATCACGATGGTGTGATCACTCACCTAGAGCCAGATATCCTGGAATGTGAAGTTAGGTGGGCCTTAGAAAGCTTCACTCTGAATAAAGCTAGTGGGGGTGATGGAATCCAGTTGAGCTATTTCAAATCCTAAAAGATGATGCTGTGAAAGTGCTGCACTCAATATGCCAGCAAATTTGGAAAATTCAGCAGTAGCCACAGGACTGGAAAAAGTCAGTTTTCATTCCAATCCCAAAGAAAGGCAATGCCAAAGAAGGCTCAAACTATCGCACAATTGCACTCATCTCACATGTTAGTAAAGTAATGCTCAAAATTCTCCAAGCCAGGCTTCTGCAATACGTGAATTGTGAACTTCCTGATGTTCAAGCTGGTTTTAGAAAAGGCAGAGGAACAAGAGATCAAATTGCCAACATCCACTGGATCATCAAAAAAACAAGAGAGTTCCAGAAAAGCATCTATTTCTGCTTTCTTGACTATACCAAAGCCTTTGACTGTGTGGATCACAATAAACTGTGGAAAATTCTGAAAGAGATGGGAATACTAGACCTGCCTCTTGAGAAACCTATATGCAGGTGAGGAAGCAACAGTTAGAACTGGACATGGAACAACAGACTTTTCCAAATAGGAAAAGGAGTACATCAAGGCTGTATATTGTCACCCTGCTTATTTAACTTATATTTTGAGTGCATCATGAGAAATGCTGGGCTGGAAGAAACACAAGCTGGAATGAAGTTTGGTGGGAGAAATATCAATAACCTCAGATATGCAGATGACACCACGCTTATGGCAGAAAGTGAAGAGGAAGTAAAGAGCCTCTTGATGAAAGTGAAAGAGGAGAGTGAAAAAGATGGCCTAAAGCTCAACATTCAGAAAACTAAGATCATGGCATCTCTTCCCACCACTTCATGACAAATAGATGGGGAAACAGTGGAAACAGTGTCAGACTTTATTTTAGGGGGCTCCAAAACCACTGCAGATGGTGATTGTAGCCATGAAATTAAAAGACGCTTACTCCTTGGAAGGAAAGTTTTGACCAACCTAGATAGCATATTAAAAAGCAGAGACATTACTTTGCGAACAAAGGTCCGTCTAGTCAAGGCTATGGTTTTTCCAGTGTTCATGTATGGATGTGAGAGTTGGACTGTGAAGAAAGCTGAGAACCGAAGAATTGATGCTTTTGAACTGTGGTGTTGGAGAAGACTTGAGAGTCCCTTGGACTGCAAGGAGTCCAACAGTCCATCCTAAAGATCAGTCCTGGGTGTTCATTGGAAGGACTGATGCTAAAGCTGAAATTCCAATACTCTGGCCACCTCATGTGAAGAGTTGACTCATTGGAAAAGACCCCGATGCTGGGAGGGATTGGGGGCAGGAGAAGACAGGGATGACAGAGGATGAGATGGCTGGATGTCATCACTGACTCGATGGAGGTGAGTCTCAGTGAACTCCAGGAGTTGGTGATGGACAGGGAGGCCTGGCGTGCTGCAATTCATGGGGTTACAAAGAGTCGGACATGACTGAGTGACTGAACTGAACTGAACTAGATGGTAGACATAAAAGCAAAAAGGGATATAATCCTGCAGTCTCCAGAATGAAAAACCACAGTCACAGAAAGCTATTCAAAATGAAAAGGCATAGACTTATGGCCCAGGTGAAGGAGTAAGATAAATCCCCAGAAAAATAACTAAACGAAGTATAGGCAACATTTCAGAAGAAGAATCCATAATAATGAAAATGAAGATGATTCTGGATCTTGGAATAATAATGCAGAAGAGGTGAGAAATGTTTACCAAAGACCTAGAAGAACTAATGAACAAATGAACAGAGATGAACAACACACTAAAGGGAATAAATAGCAGAGTTACTGAGGCAAAGAAATGGATAAGTGACTTGGAATATAGAATGGTGGAAATAACTGCTGCAAAGCAAAATATAGAAAAAAGAATGAAAAGAAAGAAAGACAGCATAAGAGACCTCTGGGACATTAAATGCACCAATATTCTCATTATAGGAGTCCAAGAAGGAGAAGAGAGAAAGGATGTAAGAAAATATTTGAAGAGATAATAGCTAAAAATTTGTCTAACGTGGAAAAGAAAATAGTCAATGCAGTCCAGGAACTTACAGTCCCAAGCAGGATAAACCCAAGGAGGAACGCCCCAAGACACAAACTAATCAAACAGACAAAGTTTAAAGACAAAGATAAAATATTAAAAGCAGCAAAGGAAAAATGACAAACAATATACAGGGGAACTCCCATAAGGTTATCAGCTGATTTCTCAACATAAACTCTACAAGCCAGAAAAGAATAGCAAGATATATTCAAAGTGATTAGATGGAAGAACTTGCATCCAAAAATACCCTACCCAGCAAGACTCTCATTCAGATTTGACAAGGAAATCAAAAGTTTTCCAGAGAAGCATAAGCTAAGAGAATTCAGCACCACCAAGCCAGCTTTACAAGTACTAAAGAAACTTCTCTTGGAAGAGACATACAAAAAATAAACCTCAAACAATTAGGAAAATGGTAGTAGGATTATACATATCAATAATTACCTTAAAGGTAAACGGGTTAAATGCACCAACCAAAAGATGTAGACTAGCTGCATCAATATAAAAACAAAACTGGTATATATGCAGTCTATAAGAGACCCACCCCAGACCTAGGAACACTTACAGACTGAAAGTAAGGGGATTGGAGAAGTATTTCACACAATTAGAAACCAAAACAAAGATGGAGAAGCAATGCTTATATCATAGAAAATAGATTTTAAAAATAAAGATTGTTAATAAGATTTTTTTGTCACTACAAATAAGGACATTACATGATCTAGGATTCAATCCAAGAAGAAGATATAACGATTATAAATATATATCCACCCAACATAGAGTACCTCATACTAACTCATGAAAGGAGAAGTTTACAGTAACACAGTAAAATCAGGAACAAGACTAAGATGTCCACTGTCACCACTTTTATTCAACATAGTTTTGGAAGTCTTAGCTACAGCAATTACAGAAGAAAAAGAAGTAAAAGGAATCCAAATTAGAAAAGAAAAAATTAATCTGCTACTGTTTCCAGATGACGTGATACTATACATCAGATCGGATCAGAGCAGATCAGTCACTCAGTCGTGTCCGACTCTTCGAGACCCCATGAATCGCAGCACGTCTGGCCTCCCTGTCCATCACCAACTCCCGGAGTTCACTGAGACTCCCGTCCATCGAGTCAGTGATGACATCCAGCCATCTCATTCTCTGTCATCCCCTTCTCCTCTTGCCCCCAATCCCTCCCAGCACCAGAGTCTTTTCCAATGAGTCAACTCTTCGCATGATACTATACATAGAAGATCCTAAAGATGCTACCAGAAAAATACTGAACCTCATCAATGAATTTGGTAAAGTTGCAGGTTACAGAATTAATACACAGAAATTTGTTGCATATCTACACACTAAAAAAAAAAAAAATCAAAAAGAAAAATTCAAGAAAGAAGTCCATTATTATTGCATCAAAAAGAATAAAATACCAAGGAATAAACATACTTGTGGAGACGAAAGACCTATACTCCAAAAACTATAAGATCCTGATGAAATACATCAAAGAACACATAAACTGATGGAAAGATATACTATGTTCATAGATTGGAAGAATCAATGTTGTTAAAATGACTACATTACCCAAGGCAATCTACAGATTCAATACAATCCCTATCAAATTACCAACGGCATTTTTCATGGAACTAGAACAAAAAAAATATCAAAATGTATATGGAGACACAAAAGACCCTGAATAGTCAAAACAACCTTGAAAAAGAAAAGTAGGACTGGAGGAATACGGCTTCCTCAAAAATAGTATGGTATTGACAAAAAAAAAAAATAGAAATATAGATCAATGGAACATAATAAGCCTATGGACAATTAATCTATGACAAAGGAGGCAAGTCTACACAATGTTGGAAAGACCATCTCCTCAACAAATGGTGTTGGGAAAACTGGTCAGCTACATGTTAAAAAATAAAATTAGATCCTTATTTAACTCCATACAAAAAACTAAGCTCCAAATGGGTTAAAGACCTCAAAGTGAGAACAGACACTATAAAAACCTTAGAGGAAAACATAGGCAGAACATTCTCTGACATAAATCACAGCAATATCTTTTTCAATCCATCTACCAGAATAATGGAAATATAATCAAAAATAAATAAATGGGACCTACTTAAACTCAAAAGCTTTTGCACAGAAAAGAATACAATAAGCCCAACAAAAAATTCCACAGATTAGGAGAAAATATTTGCAAATGAGAGTAGTCTAAAAATTTACCAACAGCTCATAACACTTAGGGCTTCCCTTGTGGCTCAGCTGGTAAAGAATCCAACTGCAATGTGAAGGCCTGGGTTTGATCCCTGGGTTGGGAAGATCCCCTGGAGAAGAAATGCTACCCACTCCAGTATTTTGGTGTGGATAATTCCATGGACTGTATATTCCATGGGGTTGCAAAGAGTCGGACACAACTGAATGACTTTTACTTCACTTTCTTTCATGACACTTAACAGATCAAAACAAACAGCCCTCTCAAAAAGTGAGCAGAAGACCTAAATAGGCATTTCACCAAAGGAGACATACAGATGGCTAACAGCCACGTGAAAAGATGTTCAATGTCACTAGTTATTAGAGAAATTCAAGTCAAAACTACAATGAAATATTACCTTACCCCAGTCAGAATGGCCTCACTCCAGATGGCTGTCATCAAAAAATCCACAAATAGTAAATCCTGGAGAGAGTGTGAGAGAGAAGGGAACCTTCCTACACTGTTGATGGGAATGAAAACTGGTACAGCCACTATGAAGCACGTTATTGAGGTTCCTTCAGTTCAGTTCAGTTCAGTTCAGCTCAGTAGCTCAGTCGTGTCGACTTTGGGGTCTTTGCGACCCCATGAATCGCAGCACACCAGGCCTCCCTGTCCATCACCAACTCCTGGAGTTCACTGAGACTCACATCCATCGAGTCAGTGATGACATCCAGCCATCTCATCCTCTGTCATCCCCTTCTCCTCTTGCCCCCAATCCCTCCCAGCATCAGAGTCTTTTCCAATGAGTCAACTCTTCACATGAGGTGGCCAAAGGACTGGAGTTTCAGCTTTAGCATCATTCCTTCCAAAGAAATTCCAGGGCTGATCTCCTTAAGGATGGACTGCTTGAATCTCCTTGCAGTCCAAGGGACTCTCAAGAGTCTTCTCCAACACCACAGTTAAAAAGCATCAATTCTTCGGTGCTCAGCTTTCTTCACAGTCCAACTCTCACATCCATACATGACCACTAGAAAAACCATAGCCTTGATTAGATGGACCTTTGTTGGCAAAGTAATGTTTCTGCTTTTCAATATGCTATCTAGGTTGGTCATAACTTTCCTTCCAAGGAGTAAACAAACGTCTTTTAATTTCATGGCTGCAGTCACCATCTGCAGAGATTTTGGAGCCCAAAAAGATAAAGTCTGACACTGTTTCCACTGTTTCCCCATCTATTTGCCATGAAGTGATGGACCAGATGCCATGATCTTCGTTTTCTGAATGTTGAGCTTTAAGCCAACTTTTTCACTCTCCACTTTCACTTTCATCAAGAGGCTTTTTAGTTCTTCTTCACTTTCTGCCATAAGCATCGTGTCATCTGAATATCTGAGTTTATTGATATTTCTCCTGGCAATCTTGATTCCAGCTTGTGCTTCTTCCAGCCCAGCATTCTTCATGATGTACTCAAAATATAAGTTAAATAAGCAGGGTGACAATATACAGTCTTGATGTACTCCTTTTCCTATTTGGAACCAGTCTGTTGTTCCATGTCCAGTTCTAACTGTTGCTTCCTGACCTGCATACAAATTTCTCAAGAGGCAGGTCAGGTGGTCTGGTATTCCCATCTCTTTCAGAATTTTCCAGTTTATTGTGATCCAAGCAGTCAAAGCCTTTGGCATAGTCAATAAAGCAGAAATATATGTTTTTCTGGAACTCTCTTGCTTTTTCAATGATCCAGCGGATGTTCCTTAAAACACTAAAAATAGAGCTACCATGCGTGTGCATACATGCTCAATCAGTCATGTCTGACTCTTTGCTATCCACTTTGTAGCCTGCCAGGCTCCTCCATGGGATTGTCCATGGGATTTTTCAGGTAAGAATACTAGAGGGGTTGTCATTTCCTTCTCCAAGAGTTACCATATGACCCTGTAATCCCACTCCTCGGCATATATTTGGAGAAAAACATGGTCTGAAAAGATGCATCCATCCCAGTATTCATTGCTGCTGCTGCATCACTTTAGTAGTGTCAGCTCTGTGCGACCCCATAGACGGCAGCCCACCAGGCTTCCCCGTCCCTGGGATTCTCCAGGCAAGAACACTGGAGTGGGTTGCCATTTCCTTCTCCATTACATGAAAGTGAAAAGTGAAAGTGAAGTCACTCAGTCGTGTCCAACTCTAGCAACCCCATGGACTGCAGCCTACCAGGCTCCTCTGTCCATGGGATTTTCTAGGCAAAAGTACTGGAGTGGGGTGCCATTGCCTTCTCTGCAATATATTCATTATAGCATTGTTTATAATGGCCAAGACATGGAAGCAACCTAAATCTGTGGGATTTAGATTGAGGAATGGGTAAAGAAGATGTGGTACACATATACAATGGAATATGCATATATACAGCCACTAAAAGAAATTAAATAATGCCATTTGCAGCAACATTTATGGAACTAGAGCATGTCATACTGAGCAAAGTAAGTCAGACAAAGCAGGAGAAATATCATGACACACGTTGTATGTGAAATCTAAAAAGAAATGATACAAATGAACTTAGTTATAAAACAGAAACAGACACATATTTTGAGAAGGAGCTTAAGGTTACCAGGTGGAAGGATGGGGTAAGGAACAGTTAGGGAGTTTGGGATGGGCATGTACACATTGCTTTATTTAAAATGAATAACCAGCAAGGATTTGCTGTATAGCACATGGAACTCTGCTCAATGTTATGTTGCAGCCTGGATGTATTATGAGTACAGAATGGATTCATGTATGTGTGTGACTTAGTCCCTTTGCTATTCACCGGAAATTATCCCAACATTGTTAATTCACTATACCCCAATACAAAATTTAAGTTTTATATATATATATGTTTGATTTTCAAGCCCCAGTATCTCAGAATGTTCTCTTATTTGGAGATAGGTTATTTACAGAGTAATCAAATTAAAACGAGTTCATTAGTGTGGATCCTAATTCTATATTGCTTGTGTCTTCATAAAAAGGGGAAATTTCACACTGATTTAACTGAAATGGACAAAGAGAAGAGCATCTGAAGACACCAGGAGATTTCTGTCTACAAGCCAAGGGATGCCTGAGGCCACCAGAATCTGGGGAAGATATCTTGAGCAGATTTTATCCCACAGCCCTCCCTCAGAAGGAATCAACTCTGCCAACACCCTAATTTCAGTCTTCTAGCTTCCAGGATTTTGAAATAGTACATTTCTGCCCTTTAAGCCACCCAATTTGTACAACTTTGTTACAGTGGCTTTACCAAAAACAAATATATACTATTAATTTACTAGTAGTTAAAAGGAAAGTGAACTCATCCTCCCTACTCAATCATAAACTAGCCTTGAAAATAGAAAGCATAGAAATCTATGTAAACAAAATTCAATCAATCATGCTAATTGTAACTTCCCTTCCCATCAGTAGTTCTTAATCAGAGGAGATAAGACATCTAGGGGACATTTGGAGACATCTGGATATATTTTGTCACAACAGGAGGAGTAGCTGCTGGCATCTAGTGGGTCTGGAAGCAAAGGATGATGTAAACACCCTAGAGTACACAGGCAGCCCTTCACAATAAGATCCATCTGGTTCAAAATGTCAAAACTACTAGTTGACAAATTCTGTTTCTTATGTTTTAAACCGGTTTTCTTTATACATAATATATTGTTATTTTCATTCAATAGTTGAATGCTTTCTACATTTCATGTGAACATGAAAGGACATTTATTAAAACATATATTTGCTTAATATTATAAACATCAAGTGCAATATGGGACACCATACACACAAAAAAGTGGCTCTTCTGTAAGCATCATGCCCATCTGCTTACTGTCACTTTGTTTAACTGTCTAATGTAAGGTTCATTGTTCTTTTTCCATTTTTCAATCTGCTTAAAGCAATACATCACTCTCTCCATATTATACCGACTAAATCTTCTGTAATAAAATGGCACATGTCTGAAGAATGCACCTGCTCAGAAACGGGTTTAGCAAATCCAGACTGAGAGGAAAGTAACAGACAACCTGCTACTAGGTTCTGATCTGATGGAACTGACACTACATACTCTGTGGTTTCTATTCTGATGGTCTACGCAATCTTTCTGGTATAGTATGTCTCCCTTCCTGGTCCACAAAAGTATTAAAACCCTTTTAACCATTTGAAATTCTGATTTTTTTCTTTAGAGAAGGTGTAATGTGTTAATAGATTTTTTTGTTTCTTTTGATGAGTCTGAATTCAAATCTCAAATTGAGATAGCTACTGAAAAGATGTCTTGTAGTTTCACATAAATGTCTGATGGTCTTTTATATACTTTAAATATTGTTTATTTGAATTTGATGTACGGTTTTTCTTAAAAGAAAAAAATAGGTTCTAAATTATTCCAAAGATCAGAATGAAACACACTGACAGCTTTATTCCATGTGTATTAACGTTTGTTCATTTATTCACCATACCAGAGAACAGTTTCAAATGGTCTTTGACCAGGAAGAATCTGAGTATTTCATGTTTCTGATAAAAAGGTACCATTTTTTCCTACATAAATGTTTAAAGCCATTACTTGATTCACAATAACTTTAAATTGATAGGTCTAAATACAAAACAGAGAAGGCAATGGTGGCCCACTCCAGTACTCTTGCCTGGAAAATCCCATGGACAGAGGAGCCTGGTAGTCTGCAGCCCATGGGATCGCTAAGAGTCGGACTCGGCTGAGCGACTTCACTCTCACTTTTAGCTTTCATGCATTGGAAAAGGCAATGGCAACCCACTCCAGTGTTCTTGCCTGGAGAATCCCAGGGACGGTGGAGCCTGATGGGCTGCCGTCGATGGGTCACAGAGAGGCGGACACGACTGAAGCGACTTAGCAGCAGCAAATATAAAACTGCACAGGTGAATGGTTTACTGAAAACAAAAGTTGCGTGCATTTTAAAACGTTATCAAGAAATAAGTATTACCTATATTGTACACAACAAAATTGAGTGTAAACGATCTTACAACCTTATGTCACATTTTTACTTGAGTATTATGCTATTGGAAGAATATTATAAGTCTTAAAGGGAGCTTAAAGAGAAGAGCTTAGAAGGAAGCTTGCAACCTCCAGAGGCAGCAGCTCCACAGCTTTTTGTTGTATATGCTGATAAAGCTTTCGCTGAAAGCTTGAAGTGCTGTAATTGAAGGAAAAGAAGAAACTTTAAATGTTTGTATGTGCTTGTTGTTTATTTATTTATTTGTCTCCCAGGAGCATGAAATCCTTGAGGCTTCTGTCGAATACCACTCTTGCTTCCCAAAAAACAGGGTTTCCTTGGGGAAAAGATGCAAATCTTTTCAACAGCAGAGAGTCAGGAATAAACTGAAGGATAATAGAGCTGTGTGGAGTATAAGCTTCAATGTGAATGCTGTCAGCATAAATTGTGTCATTAATAATAGTAACACATAATAATAATAATAACAACAATACCAGAAGACAGAGTTTTGAGAAAATAAAAAGTCAACAGTGTGTAGTGCAAAGCTTAGGAAGGGGAGTCTCTAGGGAAGGAAATGTGCAGAGATTTTATTGTAATTCAGGAAACAGAGCATGACTGTAAAAAAGAGTGAGTTCTAAAGAAAAAAAAAAAGTCAACCACAAATAAAGAATACAAGGCAAAGGGGTCATGAATGTATGAGGAGTTAGAGTAAAGACAATGAAGACTTATTAAAGGAACTGATGTTGAATAGAAATTGAATAAACCTCCAAAAGAGCCTGAAAGCACTCTCTGACATGGAAGTAACAATAAATAAAGATGCACAGATCACAAAGGCAACTTTGAAGTACTGATATAGCCATTGGGGTTTATTATTCTAATAATAGGAGGTAGAGAACTATGATAAATACCCTTATGAGAAGGGATTTGTGAATTAAAACTAAACTGACACTTCTATATTTGCTTCTAATTTATTCTTATTTTTATAAAATTTATTAATTGTCAATTTGATTGTCAAATGATCACTTTTAATTAAAGTATCACATGAAATTGCTAATCAATCTAGCATCTGAAATAAAAGTCCTTAGTAGATTGTTGATGAAAATGATGCCAACAGGTAACAACACCACTTCAATTAATTCTGTTTAGATCCTTTCCTAATAATTAGAGATAAAAGGACAGATACGATATAATCAGTAATCCAGAATGGATGGTTTCCTGATAGTATTTTTTTTTTTTTTCATTTGATAACCTCCCTTCTGTGGAAGGTAATGAATTCTCAAGCACTCAGAGAAGTGGAACTCATTTGGTTATTCCTAGTTCACTCTGCCCCAGATCTCCCTCATCTAGTCTGTCTTAGACGGTCAGGAATTGTTCAGCAGTAGCTGACGAATTATTTATTATTTCTGGCACAATGCTCAGAACCCATTGGGGAAATTCCATACTGGGTTCTACACAGCCAATGGAAGCATTCTTGAGCAAATATTTTATAATCCTGCAGGGCTTGTTTTACAGCAGCTATTTATTCATTCTATCATCTCAAATTTACTAGTTAAAACCTGTGATCTGGCAGATACTAAGCAGTTTTCCCTGCCCATCTGGGATCTGGATTAAATTCTAAATGCAACTCCTCTGAAAACTAAAGATTAGCATAACCTAAATCCTACTGACATTTAGATGCAGGAGTAATCACTTCTAAATGGGAAGTCCAGAAAGGCATCATGGAAGAACTAAGTTGGAATTGGTTGGAAGTGCCTCAAAAGGCAAAGATGTGAAGGAAATTAATTCCTACATATTACAGGCAGAATGAAGGCAAAAATCCTAAGTGTAATGTTACAGAAAGTAAGTGAGTAGGTAGGAGCCATTTAAGGTTGCCTAGAAAGCTGGATACTGCAAGGAAAGCAAAAGAGATTCCACTGTGAAAATAGGCAGGGCCTAACAAAGAAGGTCAACTCTCCAAGGTAGCTGAATCATTACTAAAGGCAACGGAAAGCTCCTAAGCAAAGGAATAAATTTAGTATGATAAACTTTCAAGTGTTTTGAATTGACTAGTGAGCATAACTGCAGATACAAAATTCAGTTAATAGAATATTCTAACAATGTAGGTATACGTTTTTTTTGTTTGTTTTTTTTTTTTGTTGTTGTTTTGTTTTTTAAATGGGACGTGAACAACTGGTTTAAAAGCTCTGATGGCATCATCATTACTCTTTATATTCAAGGTACCCAGCACCTTATACTCTATAAAGACAAGAAAATGGTTTGCTAATAAGCAAAGATTTAGAAGTAAGTTAGGAACATACACAGAACTGTGAAAACCAAAGAAAAATCAATGCCAGAGGCTGTGGCATGGTTAAGAAGGACTAAATGACTGATAGCTTTTCATAGGGCAACGTGACAATGAAGAGAAAAATAAGGGCGTAATCAGTGGGTAGCAGAAAACAGGAGGCAGAGAGTCTTAACTCCTATTTCAAGAAAATTGAAAGGGAAATTTTAAAAGAGAGACTGTTTGGTAAAAGGTAAATAATGAATTAAAAGGTACCTGAGAAAAATATACTTGATGAGATTCAGGAACCATGAGACCTCCAGCAAGAGATCAGTTATAGATAAAATTAAACATAAAATCCAGTCATGAATATTTGTTTAGCACCATTATGAACTGAAAACTATGCTAAGCAATGGAGATATGAAGATGAAAACTGTTTCTGTCCCCACAGAATCTATATTCACAAGGAGAATCATCTAGGACTAACAGAAAATTATTATGCAGTAATGACTTTAATTAAGGCATGTACCAATTGTAATAAAAATAGGAGGGGAAGCAAAGGTTTCCTGGGAGAGTTATAGAAGATGCTGTACATCCATTTTATCTCTTCTCATTAAATGAACTCTTCTCATGCTTTTGCAGAATCTTCTCACTCAACAAAGTCTACATGGTTTGAAAAGACTGACCAAGATTTTCAGCTGCAGGATAAGCATACAACCCTGGGCCAGATAATCAGAATAACCTATCCTTCAGTGACTAGGGGATGTACATGTGACCCAGTCTAAGTCAAAATCCTTCACAGAATATTATTTAACTATTAAGTATCAAGACAGAGCCATTTTTTCTTTTTTAAATGCTACATACCAGAATAAAGCAAGCTTTGAGTGTAAGGGCTCACTCTGCAGAAGAGAAAAGCCAGCCTGATAATGAAGTCAACCACGAGGAATAAAAACCAAAGAGGAAAATAAAGATAATAAAAAAAGAAAAAAATCCCTAATATATTTTAAGATCCTTAAGGCTTTGTCCACATTAGCTCTTTGAGAAGATAGATAAAATAGGCAAACTGTTAGCCAGACTCATCAAGAAAAAAAGTAGAGAAGAAGCAAACCAATAAAATTACAAACAAAAATGCAAAATTTACAACAGACAACATAGAAATGCAAAAGATTATAAGAGACTACTAAAGTAATCACATGGCTAATAAAATGGACAACTTGGAAGAAATGGAAAAATTCTTTGAAAATTATAAAATTCTTAGAAAAGTATAACCTTTCAATAGTTAACCAGGAAGAAATAGAAAATTCTAACAGACACATCACAAGCATGGAAATTGAAACAGTAATTAAAAATTCCAACAAACAAAAGCCCAGGACCAGATGGCTTCAAAGGTAAATTCTACCAAAAAGAATTAGCTCCTAGAGAAGAGCTAACAGCTATCCTACTCAAACTCTTCCAGAAAATTGCAGAGGAAGGTCAACTCCCAAAATCATTCTATGAGGTCACCATCACCCTGAAACCAAAACCGAACAAAAATGCAACAAAAAAAGAAAGCTACCAGCAAATATCACTGATAAACGTGGATACAAAAATCCTTAACAAAATCCTAACAAACAGAATCCAACAACATATTAAACAAGATTATACATCATGACCAAGTGGGATATCCCAGGGATGCAAGGATTTTTCAACATTCACAAATCAGTCAATATGATACACCATATTATCAAATTGAAGGATAAAAACCATATGATTATCTCAATAGTTGCAGAGAAAGCCTTAGGCAAAATTCAACACCCATTTATTATAAAAACTCTCCAGAAAGCAAGCATAGAAGCAACATACCTTAACTAAATAAAAGCCATATACATCAAACACATAGCAAACATTATCCTCAATGGAGAAAAATTAAAAGCCTTTCCTCTAAAGTCAGGAACAAGCCAAGGGTGCCCACTCTCACCACTATTGTTACCATAGTTATGGAAGTCCTAGCCACAGCAATCAGAGAAGAAAAAGAAATAAGTGGAATCCAGATTGGAAAAGAAGAAGTAAAACTCACTGTTTGCAGATGACATGATCCTCTGCATAGAAAACCCTAAAGACAAAAAAAAAATTACTGGAACTAATCAATAAATATAGCAAATTTGCAGGATATAAAATTAATATGGAAATCCCTTGCATTCCTATACACTAACAATGAAAATCAGAAAGAGAAATTAAGGAAAAAATCCCATTCAGCATTTCAATGAAAAGAATAAAGTACTTAGGAATAAATTTACCTAAAGAAACAAAAGACCTATACAGAAAACTATAAAACACTGATGAAAGAAATCAAAGGTGACACAAATAAATCCTGAGAAATATACCATGCCCATGGACTGGAAGAATAAATATAATGAAAATGAGTATTCTACATAAAGAAATCTATAGATTCAACACAACCCCTATCAACCTACCAATGGTATTTTTCACAGAACTAGAACAAATAATTTCACGATTTTTATGGAAACACAAAAAAAACTCAAATAGCCAAAACAATCTTGAGAAAGAAGAACGAACCTGGAGGAATCAACTTTCCTGACTTCAGACTATACTACAAAGTTAAAGTCATCAAGACAGTATGGTACTGGCACAAAGATGAAATATAGACCAGTGGAACAAGATAGAAAGCCCATAGATAAATCTATGGATGCCTTATCTTTGATAAAGGGGGCAAAAATATACAATGGAGAATAGATAATCTCTTTTACAAGTGGTGCTGGAAAAACTGGTCAACATGTAAAAGAATGAAACTAGAACACTTTCTAACACCATACATAAAAATAAACTCAAAATGAATTAAAGATCTAAATGTGAGACCAGAAACTATAAAACTCTTAGAGGAAAACATGGGCAGAACACTCTCTGACTTAAATCACAGCAAGATCCTCTATGACCCACCTCCCAGAGTAATGGAAATAAAAATAAACAAATGGGACCTAATTAAACTTAAAAGCTTTTGCACAACAAAAGAAACTATAAGCAAAGTAAAAAGGCAGCTTTCAGAATAGGGAAAGCTACCAACAAAGAATTAATCTCCAAAATATACAAGCAGTTTATACAGATCAATACCAGAAAAATAAATGGCCCAATCTAAAAGTGGGACAAAGAATTAAACAGACATTTCTCCAAAGAAGACATACAGGTGGCTCATAAATACATGAAAAGATGTTCAATATCACTCATTATCAAAGAAATGCAAATCAAAACCACAATGAAGTACCATCTCACACCAGCTGGAATGGCTGCCATCAAAAAGCCTACAAACAAATGCTGGAGAGGGTGTGGAGAAAAGATAAGCCTCTTAAACTGCTGGTGGGATGCAAACTAGTACAGCCACTATGGAGAAGAGTGTGGAGATCCCTTAAAAAACTGAAAATAGAACTGCCATACAACCCAGAAATTCCACTGCTGGGCAAACACACCAAAGAAACCAGAAATAAAAGAGATACATGTATCCCAATGTCCATTGCAGCGCTGTTTGCAATAGCTAGGTCATGGAAGCAACTTAGATGTCCATTGACAGACAAATGGATAAGAAAGTTGTGGTACATATACACAATGGAATATTACTCAGCTATAAAAAAAGAATGTGTTTAAGTCAGTTCTAATGAGGTGGATGAAACTAGAGCCTATTATACAGAGTGAAGTAAACCAGAAAGAGAAACACCAATACAGTATGTTAACATATATAAATGGAATTTAGAAAAGCGGTAACAACAACCCTATATGCAAGAAAGCAAAAAAAGACACAGAGGTAAAGAACAGACTTTTGAACTATGTGGGAGAAGGCAAGGGTGGGATTATATGAGAGAATAGCATTGAAACATGTGTATTACCATATGTAAAATAGATGACCAGTGCAAGTTTGATGCATGAAGCAGGGCACTCAAAGATGATGCTCTGGGACAACCAGAGGGATGGGGTGGGGAGGGAGGTGATAGGGGGGTTCAGGATGGGGGGAAACATGCACACCATGGCTTATTTATGTCAATGTATGGCAGAAATTACCACAATAGTGTAAATAGTTCACCTCCAATTAAAATAATTAATTTAAAAAAAAAAGACATTGTCCAGAATAATTAGAAGTAACCATCCAAACTCATTTTCCACATTGGTTTGACAAAACTGTTTTAACATACTGTAATGGACTGAAAGTCTGTGTCCTTCCCAACATTTGTTCTGAAACCTTAACCCTAAGGTAACAACGTTGCTGATCCTGCTCACAGTGCCAACTGTCTTGCTGTTCACACTGTGCACACTTCGTTGAGCCAAGTGTAGCCAAGGCATGAGCTAAGAGGCTGGAAGAAGATGTGAGGATCCATAGAAACAGTAGACACATTTATTCTCTCCTGGCTGGTGCAGCAGCCATAGCAGCAGACATAATATCACAACATAACTGCACACAACCCTTCAGGACTTTTCCAGGTGAAGCTCATACAGGCATATCACACAAAGTAACCACACAAAGATCAAATGGATATCTCATGATGTGCATGTGCAGTACTGTATTTGATCTCAGCCATTACCTAGTCATTATTTAGAAAATGTGGGGCAAGAGAGCCTGAACATGCCATCTTGGCTAATTTGCTGTCTCTCCACAAATGGTGTTTGGAGATGGGGTCTTTGGGAAATAATCAGGGTGATCTGAGATCATGAGGGAGGGGCCTGGTCTGATGGAGTTAGTGTTCTTACAGAGAGAGTGTTTTCTCTTTTTCTCTCCACTTACATGCACTGAGGAAAGGCTATGTGAGGATACAGAAACTCAAGGAAAGAGTTCTCACCAGACATCAATCCTGCTGGCAGTTTGAACTTTGACCCCCAATCTTCAGAACTGTGAGAAATAAATTCCTGTTCTTTAAACCACCCAGTTTATGGCATTTTGTTATGGCAGTCCTAGCTGATTAAGATAACTATCATATACATGGTCACCCAGAACCTTATGTATTATATATAATTATTTGGTTAGTAGTATCTAATGGTGGAGAAGGAAATGGCAACCCACTCCAGTGTTCTTGCCTGGAGAATCCCAGGGACCAGGGAGCCTGGTAGGCTGCCCTCTATGGGGTCACACAGAGTCAGACACGACTGAAGCGACTTAGCAGCAGCAGCAGTATCTAATGATGATTTTTGTCTATCTCCATTACTAGATCATGACCTATATTGGCAGTGCTCCTTTTATTACTAGATATACAGTCATCAATGCCTTTACATCTAATAAGGTTAGAGAATCAATTCCAGAAGTCTGAGAACCAATTCAGAAAACTCATCCTTAAGATTACAAACCTCTATAACCTCTTTCAGTATCAAGAAAGGGAGAGATTTTTAAGGAATTGTTTTATACAATTGTAGGAGCCAGAAACTTGGAGATCTGTATGGCAGGATATCAGGCTAGAAATTCATGTAATAGTTGATGTTGTAGTCTAGGGTATGAATTTCATGGAGCAAAGGCCTGGAAAATCAGGCAAGGATTCTATGTTGCAAATTTGAGAATTCCTTCTTCTAGAAACCTGTCTTTGCTCTTGAGGCTTTCAACTGAATGGATGAGGCCACCACATTGGGGAATGTAATCCAGTTTACTTAAAAGCTACTGATTTAAATGTTAGTTACATCTAAAAAATATTTTCACAGATACATCTAAACTGGTATTTGACTAAATAACTGGGAACCATAGCCAAGGGCACACAAAAAATTAACCATCACCTCTACATAAAGATTTGTACACAATTGTTAGTATCAGCTTTATTCATAAGGATTCCAACCTAGAAACAATTCAAAATGCCCATTATCATATTAACAGATATAAATTATAAATTATAATGTCCATTCAATGAAATATCACTCCCTAATAAAATGTAAGCAACATGAATGACTCTCAAAATCATTATGCTGAATGAAAAACCAAACCAGAATACACATTGTATGATTCCATTTAATCAAATTCCAGAAAATTCAATCTATATTTACAGAAAAGGAAAAAAAGAGAGAGAGAGAGAGGTGTACGTGCCAGGAAAAGAAGATGGGAGGAGGAATGAATTACAAAGGGAGGTGAGAAAAGTTTGGGGGGTGGAGTTACGGAAATGGCTTTATTTTGGATCTGGCAATAGTTTCATTGTGTACATATGTCATCGTTCATATGGTAGACACTCCTAAGAAGGCCCCAACAATCCCCACTTCCTGGGAGTCATGCCCTGGTGGAATCCCCTTTGCTTAAGTGTAAGTTGCATTTAGTAACTCTCTTTTTTGTAATCTAGGCATAGCTGACACATAACATATTATTTAGGTGGTGCCTGTAAAGAAAGCTGAGTGCTGAAGAATTGATGCTTTTGAGGTATGATGTTGGAGAAGACCCTTGAGAGTCCCTTGGACTGCAAGTAGATCCAACCAGTCCATTCTAAAGGATATCAGACCTGGGTGTTCATTGGAAGGACTGACGCTAAAGCTGAAACTCCAATACTTTGGCCACCTCATGCGAAGAGTTGACTCATTGGAAAAGACCATGATGCTGGAAGGGATTGGGGGCAGGAGGAGAAGGGGACGACAGAGGATGAGATGGCTGGATGGCATCACCCACTCGATGGACATAAGTATGAGTAAACTCTGGGAGTTGGTGACAGGGAGGCCTGGCGTGCTGCAATTCATGGGGTTGCAAAGAGTTGGACATGACTGAGAGACTGAACTGACTGAACTGAGTGGTAAAGAGTCAGCCTGCCAATGTAGGAGACGTAAGAGATGAGGTTTGATCCCTGGATCGGAAAGACCCCCTGAAGGAGGGCAGGGCAACTCACTCCAGTATTCTTGCCTGGAGAATCCCCATGGACAAAGGAGCCTGGTGGGCTACAGTCCATAGCGTCTCAAAGAGTTAGACATGACTGAAGTGACTTAGCACAAATGCACAACTCACTTTTAGTGAATAAAATATGATAGAAGTGATGCATTGTCACTTCAAGATTAGATTACAAAGAAACAACTATGGCTTCAGCCTGGGACACTTTCTCTCTCTTTCTCTTTCTTTTTCTCTCTCTCAAGCTGTATATATACTTTGCTCTGAGGGGAACAAGCTGCCCTGAAGAGGTTCACAATAGCAAGGGTTGATATATCCAGCCAACAACCCACATGAGTGAACTTGGAAATGGATCTCTGAAGCCTGCCAATAGTCATGGGAGTGAGTTTCAAAGAAGATTCACACTTTGTTCCACATTGAGATGACTAACTCTGGCCAACACTTTCATTTAAGCCAGAGTACCCAACTCAGCAGTTTCCAGATTCCCAGTCCACAAAAATGAGGAAATACGGAATTTTTGTTGTTTTAAATCAGTATGTTTTAAGATAATTTATCATAAAGTAATAGATAACTCATACACTTATAAGATTGTACCTTTTAAACATATGTGCAGTTATTACACTGCCTATCAGTTAAACCTCAATAAAGCTGAAAAGAAAGAAAAAAGATAAAGGAAGGAAGGAAGAGGAAGAAAAAGAGAGCATGAAGGGGAAACTGAGGGAGACGTAGAGGAAAGTAGAGAAGGATAGGCAAAGGGAGAGAGAGAGAGATATGCAGGGAGGGGGCAGAGAGGATGGAATAAAGAAACTGTGAGGCCAGAACAATCACACATGGTCAGAATAAAGAATGGAAAGGAAGAACATGATATGGATGCTTAATGTTCTTGATAAATATTTCAATGACTCATTTGTTGGAAGGAAAAATAGAAGTTTATCTATTTGGAATACTCAAATCCTACAAAGGAGTTATTTAGAACAAGAGTTAAGTGTAATATCTTAGAAACAGCACTAGGCAAGTAAGAAAATGGCTGCTCCAACTTCCTGATTCATTACACGTTGAAATTAGGGACAGGAGAAGACTCTATCAAGAAGACATCTTATGGAAATCAAAGGTAGACACCACTTATGAAAAGAGCTTAGGGTGTTGTGCAAAGCATCGAAGTGTCAAGGAGCACGGATTTTAATGGACACAGAGGAAATGGTATGGTGGAAGAATATCAGTAGAAAGATATAATTAGGGGAAGATTTAGACAGCAATATTTGAATTTGATTACAAGAAGGTCTTCCCTGGTGGCTCAGATGGTAAATAATCCACCTACAATATGGGAGACATGGGTTTGATCTCTGGGTTGGGAAGATCCCCTGGAGGAAGGGAATGGCTACCCACTATCGTATTCTTGCCTGGAGAATTCCACGGACAGCAGAGCCTGGCAGGCTACAGTCCATGGGGTCACAAGGAGTCAGACATGACTGAGCGACTTTCACTTTGCTTCCCTGGTAGCTCAGACAGTAAAGAATCCACCTGCAATGCAGGATACCTGGGTTTGATTACTGGGTTAGGAAGATCCCCTGGAGGAGGGGATGGCAACCCACTCAAGTATTCTTGCCTGGAGGATCCCCATGGGCAGAGGAACCTGGTGGATGACAGTCCATGGGGTGACAAAGGGTTGGATATGACTGAGCGAGTAAGCACACAGCACGCACACAAGAAAGACTGTTGCCTGAAAGACTATTGCTTGAATCTGAAACAAAGACAAGAAGTGAGAGGGTGAAATATCCAAATTGAACAACATTCAAAGCTGTTACAATTACAGTGGAGTAGACTTAACAGTAGGAATTAAGAGAGACACATATTCCTCTGTAATAGAAGTAGATTCCTGATTGTATATACAAAGTGAACTTATATTCAAAGACATTTTTAATCCTTGAAAAAGAACTGAATACAAATTGGAATTCAGAAACTGGAAACCGATCATTTAATCTTCTACATGAGCTTACTCATGTCTATTCCATGGTACAGCAGATATTTTGATTGTACACTCAACACCTGTTGTCCCCTCCTTCCTTTAAAACAGAACAGCTATTTTACTCACATTTCCACCCCTGGGAAAGGTATTCTTACCTGCAAACCACAGGTAAATGTTGGTTAGCCCAAACCAACTGTAGTTATCCCATAATTTCACCAATGGCAGGTTTATGGACAAGTATGTAACCCAGTTTGGAATAATGAAACAGACTTAAAAGGAATCGAGAGAGAAGGAGTTTTTAAAAGTTTTCAACTAACACACAAGAAAGCAACATTGCCTCCTCTGTTCAACTTACTCTGTCTGTTGCATTGACTAAAAAGGGATATCTTAATACCCTGGTGGGGAGAAGCCTAAGGTCCCAACTAACTCAGACCTAACACAATAGAAAGCTAGAAAACAAAGTGAAAACACTTGATGACATGTTGGACCAGTGAATTAACCAAACCTAGAAATACCTATCTCCCAACATTTGGTCATTGAGTTGATTTGCAGCTAAATATAGCCAAATTGATTTACTCAGGATATTAACTGCATGGTATATTAAAGTGTGACATGAAAAAAGAGTCCCGTCACAGGCTACCATAACAAAAACCACATATTGGGTGATTTAAAACAGAAATTTATTTTCTCACAGTTCTGGAGGCTAGAAATCTATGAGTAAGATGTTTTCTTTCAAGGTCTCTCTCCTTGGCCTGTAGATGCCATCTCCTTCTAGTGTGTCCACATGGTCTTCCCTCTATGTGCATACATGTCTGTGCCCAAGTTTCCTCTTCTTACCAAGACATCTGTCATATTAGAGCCCACCCATATGATTGCCGTTTACCTTAATTGCCTCTTTAAAGGCCCTGTGTCCAAGTAGAGTCACTTTATGAGATACTGGGGTTTAGAACTTCAACATATGCATCTTGAGAGGACCCAAATTAGGCCATAACACTTAGTAACTGGCACTGTGCTAAATTCTGGGGATGAAAATTTAACAAGAATGGTCCCTTTTCTCATAGCACTTTCATTTTAGTAGGAAAATAGCAATTAAACATGATTCTTTAATTACAGGCACAACTTGGAGAATAAAAAGTATGACAGCATAGAGTCATGACAATAAATCTAGTCCCAATGGAAGCAGTTTTGCTTCCCAGGGGACATGCGACAACATCTGAAGACATGTTTTATTGTTGCAACTTGGGAGAACTACCAGCAGATGCTGCTAAACACCCTACAATGCACAAGGAAGCTCTCACTCAATTATCTTTTCCACAATGTCATAGTGACACTGTTGAGAAACCCTGAGCCCATCTACAGGATCATGGAAATGTCCTTTAAACTGACTTCTGAAGACTTTATACTAATTTACTGAAAGAGCAGAGTAAAAATGGAATTCTAGGCAGAGATAACAGCAGATATAAAAGCCTTGAGTTAGCAAGAAAAATGGCACATGTGAGAACTGAAGAAAGGCCAATTACGAAACACTACAGGGAGGGGAGATAAAATAGGAGGAGGTACAGCAAGAGCAGGAGGCAGCTCATGCAACCCTGGGCCATGTTTGGGACTCTGGTCTTTATTTTTAACTTGGTTGAAGAATGATGGTGAAGCAAGGAGTATGAAGGATCAAGGAAAAGGTAAACCTACACTCCTTTAGTGATATTTTGTGTGGTAAATCTTAAGATGGTAAAAAAAAAAGGGGGGGGAGGGGATTCAAAGGAGAAAAAGAGCACTCATGAAAAATTGGATATGGGCAAAGAATTGGAAGGTAAGACATACTACCTAGGTAGGAAATTTTGTTTTGTGCTTGGAAAAATCTAACAATTCTGTAGATCTAAGAAAGGTACAAAGAAGGAATAGTAAGGGTGAAACAGAATCAGGAATGGCTTCAGTGTCTAGAATTTACACTATAGGACAATGATTTTCAAGCTTTAGTTTGAGTAAAATCAACACCGAAGACCTTTTAAAGTTTAAAAATAAAATAAAATTAAAAAAATAAATAAATAAAATAAAATAAAAAAAAAAAAAAAAAAGTATAAATTCCTAAACTTGTGTTCAACCTCCAGTTTTCTAACCAGGGTCAAGCAATTTTCACTTCTAAAAGAAATCCTAGGTGATTTTTTAATGAAGGGATGAAGTCTTCTCTACTTTTCCCTTCAGAAACTCTTCAGGAAAGTATGAGTTGATTTTCACTGTAGAAGGTATCTAGTGACAATGTGAATTCTGATCTGAAGGGAGGTAGGGTGACTCTGGAGGTAAAAGAGCCAGATAGGAGAACATTATGGTAGATCTAATAACAGAGGAGAGAATGTGAGTTATACAACAGAAGGGAAGGTAGAGAACGCTGGGGTTTCCTTGAAAGGTAGAATTGGCAGAGCTGAAGTAACTGATTGAATGTAGTCATGGGTGACTTCCAAGCTTTCAAGTTGGGTTACTGGGTAATAGTGGTACCATTAATTAGAATAGAAATCCAAGTCATGGAGCAGATTTGGAGGATAGGTGAAAAGTGGTAAGGTGAGAGTGCCATAGTCTACCCAATATTTTCCATAGTTCAGTAGATGGTTAGAGATAGAGGTTAGTGCTCAGAACATAAGCCTAGACATTAGAAATTAAGTTGGGGTCAGTTGCATATGGCTTATTATACAAGCCTTGAGAATGGTAAGATTGCTCATAAACAATATTTAGAATGAGAAAAAATGAGGACAGAAGAATACATCAACAATTAGAAACCGAGCATATGTAGAGTCATAGAACAAAGGAAAGGGATAGTCAAGTAGATGACAAAAGAAAAGAAAAAAGGCTAAGAAACTAGGGAAGGAGGAATTTTTGTGACTTACTATTTCCAATATGTTGGTAATATAAGGGGAACGGGAAGCAGCCTATGAAACACTATAATTATAATTTTGCAAATTTCCATATATATTTAATAATAAATAAAAGTTACACTTATATAATGCTTACTACATGCTGGGTACAGTCCAAGTATATGTCTAGGACATAAGTACTACTAACATTCCTGTTTTATTAAGTAGCAAACCAAGACACAGAGGTTAAGTAACTTGCCCAACACCCTACATTAGTACCATGCACTCGTGCTCCAAAGTTCACACTCTTAAACTTTATGATATAAATCCTTTATTCTTCAGTTAAAAAACTTACTGTAAAAGGTCATATGTTTTCCTCTGTAGTAGTACATGCACAATACCTAATTCTAAGTGCACAATGGATACTTATTGAATTGAATTCTCTGTGTAGCTAAAACCGTGAAACAAAAGGAAGTCTCTCTTCAAAGAACAGAGGAAATGATCATTACTGATTCCACCCATAGATGTTTCTAATTAGGAAAAGTTAAGGCAAAAATAAAAGGAAAGAAAAGGATGGAAAAAATAAAAGGAAGGTATGGCAAGAGGGATAAGGGAAAGATGGGAAAGGAAGGGAAAACGATCTCTCAAAATGAATACACATTTTTAGTCATGGCTCCTTAGATTCTGAGACGTTTTCTTGATTTAGCTTTTAATTCATTTTGGAACTTTACAAAATTCATCCTATCTCTCAGGACCCGTATTCTTGTTTTGCACCAAATGGGGATCAGATTTTCGTATTCCTAAAATAATTAGAGCTCCTTGGGGTAAAATTATTATCAAACCACAAAAGAACACTTGATTGGTGTACTTGTGGGCTGTTACCAAAGGAACAATCAAAAATTTGAAGCTGTGAATTTTCCATGTAGAAAGGAGCAATACACTTATATGAAAAACCTCTCAGTCAGTAAACAATTTTAGACAAGCTAAAGGTTCCTCAGTTTCCATGTGAAATAGTATTCATTAATGAAGGTGTTCTTCAATCATAAATAAAAAGTTAAAATTGCCTTACTATCCTAATATTACTACTTATAAATTATTATTTTAAAGATTTAAGACTTTAGCATTTGTCTTCATGGTTCTACAAGGTCAGCTTTGCACTAAACACATAAATATGAAAATAAGTGTCAGCTGTCTCATCAGATATTAGAATATGTTGAGAGCATTCAATGACTATTCTATTACAAAAACTATAGAAGGAAAATAGGTTCCTTAGTGATTCTGGTGATGGTCTGACCTGGTTAAAGCAAGTGTTGTGTAGAGGTGTAGAGGAACCTGTGGAGGAGCAAAGGTAGTTTTTTTCCAGCTGCCCAACATCCTGGAAGGTGGTTTTGCTTTCTCTTCCTAGAGGAATTAAAAAAGATATCTTATGTCTTCCTTTAAAGTCAAATTCATTTATTATTGACCTTGATTTTATTTGGTTGAACATACTTCTTCATGTTTGTCTCCGTGCTCACTGATAAATGCATAGTGTGTACTCTCTTCCTAGTGTCACTCCCTGGATGAGCTCCCACAGACTAACCAATTTTAACGCCATCCTCTTGCTCACCTTCAGGCTGCAATCCTGACCTCTATCTCTTGCTTTAGAATTGTATTCACACTATTTGATATTTCTTCTTGGGTACTACTATCTCAAACTGAATATCTTCAAAAGAGTGCTCCTGCTTCCCTCCTATAGGATATGCTTCTTTTCAACCTCAGCATTACAGCACCAGTTGTCAGTTCATCTAAAAATTAGGAATAATATTTAATTCTCTCTTTTGCTTATACCGACACCCAATTCATTAGCAACTTCTATCAACTTCATTTTAAAATACATTCCAGGGAAGATCAAATTAGGATGGCAGAGTACAAGGATATACCCTCATCTCTCCCAATGAGAGCACCAAAACCACAACTAGCTGTCGAACAACCAGCTAGAAGACTCTGGAACACACTAAAAAAGATACTCCAAGTCTGATGCTTGGGGCTGGTGCACTGGGACGACCCAGAGGGATGGTATGGGGAGGGAGGAGGGAGGAGAGTTCAGGATGGGAAATACATGTATACCTGTGGCAGATTCATGTTGATATATGGCAAAACCAATACAATATTCTAAAGTTAAAAAATAAAAGAAAAAAGAAAAACAAAAGATACCCCAAGTCTGAAGACAAAGGAGAAGCCACAATGAGATGGTAGAATAGGCATAATCATGATAAAATGAAATCCCCTACTGGATGAGTGACCTAAAAACTGGAGAAGAATAATACCAAAGAAGTTCTTCCACTGTTCTGAAGGTTCTGAGCCCTATGTCAGTCTTCCTAGCCTGGGGATCCACCAAAGAGACTAGGAATTCCCGAGGAATCTGACTTTGAAGGCCAGTGAGATTTGATTATTGAACTTCCATTAGACTGGGGAAAACAGAGATTCCATTCTTGGGGGGCACAAACAAAATATTATATGCACCAGGACTCAGGGGAAAGGAGTAATGACCCTACAGGAGACTGAATCAGACCTAACTGTTGGTTTTGGAGGGTCTCCTGTGGAGGTGTGGGTCAGCAGTGGCTCACTGTGTGGACAGGGGCACTGGCAGCAGAAGTCCTGGGAGGTGCTCCTCGGCAAGTGAGCCCTCTTGGAGGACAGCATTACCCCTACCACAGAACGTCCACACTATGCAGAAAACACAAGAGAAAGAAGAGATCTACAAAAACTAAACCCCAAACAATTAAGGAAAAGGTAATAGGATCATACCTATGGATAACTACTTTAAATGTAAATGGATTAAATGCACCAACAAAAAGACATAGACTGGCTGGGTGGATGAAGACATGTGCATGTATACATTTCCACTTACCACATCACTCTACTTAAACCCCCAAATTGTATGTAATTATTTAATACTGTTAGGTTAATCATGTTTTCATTATGGCTTACAATTGTAATTACCTTTCATCTTTTTTCTGGCTATTAATTGTGAAAAAGGATAAACATCTTTTACTATTGTGATTATGCAACTAGTACTCATTTTAATACCACTGTACCATGATTGGTCAACAGAAAAATTAGAATCCTATATCACTAAAACTACCACTTAATATAAAAACCTGTAATCACTTTTTAAAGTCCAGATGCACATTGGAATTATCTTGGAATTTTTAATATAAATTTATTTATTTTAATTGGAGGTTAATTCATGTTGATGTATCTTGGAATTTTTTAAAAAATACAGATGCCCCAATTTTTTTTTTCCTCCAAAGCTCCAGATGTGATTCTAATGAGCAGCCATGTTTTAAAAAAACTTGAATATATGATGATCTTTGACTCTAGTTTGTTTCACATTTTCTATTTCATATTATTTACTTCATTTAGTTTGTGTTTTCCAATTTCTCCATCTCCTTTTTTATTGTTCCTTATCAAGCCTTTATCAAGTGCAGTAGAAAAGTTTTTGTATACATACATACATATGTATAATAAGTATATTATATATATTTTTGAAAACTTGTGAATTTTTGCTTAGCTTTTGTTTCTACTTGCTTGACTAAATATGAACAGAATGTTAGTTTCCTAATTCATATTCACTCAAAACTTTGATATAGTTCAATTTATTCTGGCATCTAGTATTACTACTAAAAGTCTAGAAAGCTTATTTTAGTGACTTAAAAAAAATTTTTTTAATGAGATTTGAAGCTTCTAATCCAGTTCTTAAAATATAAAAAAATACTTATTGTTTTGGGATGAAATGTCCTATAGCTATCAATTAGGTCTAACTGGTCTATTGTATCGTTTAAAGTTTGTGTTTCCTTGTTAATTTTCTGTTTAGTTGATCTATCCATAGGTGTGAGTGGGGTATTAAAGTCTCCCACTATTATTGTGTTATTGTTAATTTCTCCTTTCATACTTGTTAGCATTTGTCTTACATATTGCGGTGCTCCCGTGTTGGGTGCATATATATTTATAATTGTTAAATCTTCTTCTTGGATTGATCCTTTGATCATTATGTTTAATGATCAAAGACCTTCTTTGTCTCTTTTCACAGCCTTTGTTTTAAAGTCTATTTTATCTGATATGAGTATTGCTACTCCTGCTTTCTTTTGGTCCCTATTTGCATGGAAAATCTTTTTCCAGCCCTTCACTTTCAGTCTGTATGTGTCCCCTGTTTTGAGGTGGGTCTCTTGTAGACAACATATGTAGGGGTCTTGTTTTTGTATCCATTCAGCCAGTCTTTGTCTTTTGGTTGGGGCATTCAACCCATTTACGTTTAAGGTAATTACGGATAAGTATGATCACGTTGCCATTTACTTTATTGTTTTGGGTTCGATTTTATACACCATTTTTGTGTTTCCTGTCTAGAGAATATCCTTTAGTATTTGTTGGAGAGCTGGTTTGGTGGTGCAGAATTCTCTCAGCTTTTGCTTGTCTGAAAAGCTTTTGATTTCTCCTTCATACTTGAATGAGATCCTTGCTGGGTACAATAGTCTGGGCTGTAGGTTATTTTCTTTCATCACTTTAAGTATGTCTTACCATTCCCTCCTGGCCTGGAGAGTTTCTATTGAAAGATCAGCTGTTATCCTTATGGGTATTCCCTTGTGTGTTATTTGTTGTTTTTCCCTTGCTGCTTATTGCAAAAAAAAATAATAACAGAAAATTAACATGTGATAAGTATAAAGAATCCGCCTGCAATGCAGGAGACCCAGGTTTTGATCCCTGGGTCAGGAAGATCCCCTGGAGAAGAAAATGGCAACCCACTCCAGTATTCTTGCCTGGAAAATCTCATGGACAGAGGAGCCTGGGGGGCTACAGTCCATGGGGTGCAAAGAGTCAGACACAACTGAATGACTAAGCACACACAGTATTAGTAACTAAAGTACAGGTTTTATTCAAGTTTCACGCTTTATGCTATTATTTGTTTTCATACCTTATTCAGAATTCCATATTGTATTTAGTTGCTTTGAGCAGCTTCAGCTGCATACAACAAATTCTGATAAAATCTGTTACAAATATTTTTATTTTGTTACAAATATTTCTAATTATCCTTGTTTATGGCTTCTTAGATGTAACCATCATTTACAAATGGAAATTTAATTTCCAAATACATGCTTTTTTTTTTAAGCATGCATGCATGCATGTGTGCTCAGTTGCTTTAGTCATGCCTGACTCTTTGCAACCCCATCGACTACCAGGATCCTCTGTCCTTGGGATTCTCCAGGAAAGAATACTGGAGTGAGTTGCCTTGGCCTCTGCCAGGGGCTCTTTCCAACTTGTGACCCCTGAGACTCCTGCAATGAAGGTGGATTCTTTACCCACTGAGCCACCTGGGGAGCCTTTTATAAGTATCATTGATATTAATTTCTCATTTAAATTTAGAGAGAATAGCATTGAAACATGTATATTATCATATATAAAACAGATAGCCAGTCCAGGTTCTATGCATGAGACAGGATGCTCAGGGCTGGTACACTGGGATGACCCAGAGGAACGGGATGGGGAGGGAGGTGGGAGGGGGGTTCAGGATGGGGACACATGTATACGCATGGCTGATTCATATCAATGTATGGCAAAAACCACTACAATATTGTAAATTAATTAGCCTCCAACTAAAATAAATAAATTTTTTAAAAATGTAAATACTGTCTTCTCTGAAATCACCCTTTGTGTTTTTTTTTTTTTTTAGTCTTTTAACCTTCTTGAGGCTTTCAATTGCTAAGTCAAATGTCTCTTTTGGTAAATATTGCATTGCACTTGAAAATATGTGGTTATTTTCAAATATCTTTTGATAACGATTTCTAACATAATTCCACAGCAATAAGAGAACAAATTTTGTGTGATTTCAATACCTTTAGACTGTAAAGTTATATGTCTTGGTATATGTCCATGGATATGTTCCAGTATCTCCTGGTTTATAGTCTATGGGAACTTGAATAGAATTTGTACCCTGCTACTGTGTGAAAAATGCATAAATCTTAATTACATTGAATTGCTTCATAGTGTTTTTCATGAAAAGCTTACTATATCCTTCTATTTTTCTGTCTGGCCATTCTATTAATTTTTGAGAATTTGATGCTGAAATTCTAACTAGAAATCTTAATTTATCTACTTAAGAATATAGCTATAATATATAGTGGAACTATATGTAACTTTGTTCTATATTTTAAAGTCTCTTATAAATTTTTTATCATCCTTTCATAATTTAAATTAAAAAAAATATAGTTCAAATGTCTCCAGCATTCAATACTCTTTCTCATATTCTCCAGTCCCAACTATAACCCTTCCATTCTTCACAGAACAGCTAGAAGAAGGAGGAAAGGAAGAGGAGAAGATGGAATCAGATCTTGCCATTCCTCTTCTTTCTAATTAATAACAAAGTCCAGAATCCTTAATCTGACATCCATAGTAAGTATTTAAGTCACTATTACTCTCTAATTCTTGCTGATGCCTTCTAGTTTCCAACTCTGCAATTTTTTGACCTGCCATAGTCTGCAAAGCCAAAGATCCTACCATCTTTCACAGTCCTTCACCTCCATCATCTTCTCATCCACTTCTTTGAAAAATTGGACATTTGATCAGTAATTATAACCAGTTTTTTACATATAACCTTTTGTTATCCTAGCAAAGCCCAAACACTCCATTTATGCTTAATATCTTATTTCTTCTCATCCACTTGAACACATGGCCTCATACCTTTCACATTTCTTTCCAGTACCTTAAAATTTTCCTCTGCACTTAATCTTTTCCAAAAGCACATGAACAGTATACTTTCTCCCATGTTAAAATTTGTGCTTTATTTCATATGCTCCTCTATTTCTGTTCTATTTCTACTTTTTTTTTCTACAATAAAACACCTCAGAGGAGTTCATTGTTATCACTATTCCTCTCCCCTTTCCTTGAGCCCACTCTAATTGTCCTTTTAACTACTGAGTTGGAAACATACACTCCTCCTGTGGGTCTCTTTTGCTTTCACACGGTACCACATTCACAACATTTCTGATGCCAGATATGTGGGGGTTTTCCTCAATCAAGCAATACTCTAATACCAGCTGAGTGTCCCAAAATTTAACTCACTTCTGACACTATCTATCTGGAGATGGCATCAGATCCCATAGGACTCAGTCCCACAATAGTCCCCCTCCTCATTATAGATGTCAATTACTCTTCACCCCTAATTCTGCCAACCAGCTATAAGTCAACTTTTCCATAGCCCTCTCTCTGGATTGGACCATTTTGTAGAAGGGCTCACAGAACTCAAGGAGACACCTATTTATGTTTACTAGTTTATTAAAGGATATGATTAAAAAAAAAAAAAAAAAAACAGATGAACAGTCAGAGAGGGTGTCCCTG
Organism: Bubalus bubalis; assembly: GCF_019923935.1. Classification (NCBI taxonomy): domain Eukaryota; kingdom Metazoa; phylum Chordata; class Mammalia; order Artiodactyla; family Bovidae; genus Bubalus; species Bubalus bubalis. Next base: position 71,410,820 of record NC_059173.1, read on the forward strand.
GTGGCTCCATGGTAAAGAATCCACCTGCAATGAAGGGGATGCAAGTTCAATCCCTGGATTAGGAAGATTCCCTAGAGAAGGAAACAGCAACCCACCCCAGTATTCTTGACTGGGAAATCCCTGGACAAAGGAGTCTGTGGGATCACAAAAGAGTCAGACATGACATAGCAACTAAACAACAACAAATAGCCAGATAAAGCAATACGGAGGGGGGAGGTCTAGAAGGACCTCAAATACACAAGCTCTATCCCCATGTAGTTGGAATACACCACCTTCCCAGTATTTAGATGTTTTCACCAACTCAGAAGCTCTCTGAACCCTGTATTTTGGGGATTTATATGGGCACTTCATCATATAGGCATGACGAGCTATTAACTCCACTTCTAGCTCCTCTCCCCTCTCTAGAGGAGGTAGGTAGTGGCAGTACTGAAAGTTTCAAGCTTCACCTCATGGCTTGGTCTTTCAGATAACAGGGCCACATCCAGAAACTGTCAAGGAGCTCACCCAAAGTCACATCATTAGAACAAAGTCACTCCTGTCACCTAGGAAATTCCAAGAGATTTGGGGGCTCTGGGTCAGGAACCAGAATCAAAGAACAAGTATTAGAACAAAGGATGCTCCTAGTTCTCTTATCATTCATGAAATTACAGAAGTTTCAGGACCCCTGTACCAGGAACTGTAGCTGCTGCTGCTGCTAAGTCACTTCAGTCATGTCTGACTCTGTGCGACCCCATAGACCACAGCCTGCCAGGCTCCACCATCCCTGGGAGTCTCCAGGCAAGAACACTGAAGTGGGTTGCCATTTCCTTCTCCAATGCATGAAAGTGAAAAGTGAAAGTGAAGTCACTCAGTCCTCTGACTCTTTGCGACCCCATGGACTGCAGCCTACAAGGCTCCTCCGTCCATGGGATTTTCCAGGCAAGCATACTGGAGTAGGCCGCCATTGCCTTCTCCAAGGAAGTGTAGGCAGAGACCAATAGATACAATTTCTGTTATTTCACAACTACCACTCCCACAAAACTTCATTTACCTAATTCACCTCAAAGTTGTTAAAACCCAGTGCTCTATGTTTCCAAGCTATCTTTTATGTGACTTGCAGCAGTATTTGAAACAGTTCTTTACTGTTCTTTACTTTACACCCCCTGCCTTGTTTACACTTCATTCAATAATGTCTGGCATCCCATACTCACTTGCTTTACCTTCTATCTCACTGGCCATTCTTTCTCAGTCTACATTGTTGGCTCCTTGTCTTTCCCCCAATCTATTACTGTTGATGTACTCTAAGGTTGAGTCCTCAGACCATTTCTCCTCTCTTTCCAGTCTTCTTCCGTTGACGATCTCACTCAGATTCATGGCTTTATATAGAATGTGGTGGTGGTTTAGTCACTAAGTCATGTCCAAATCACCCTATAGACTGTAGCCTGCCAGGCTCCTCTGTCATGGAATTCTTCAGGCAAGAATACTGGAGTGGGCTTCCATTTCCTTCTTCAGGGTATCTTCCCAACCCAGGGATCCAACCCATGTCTCCTGCATTTCAGGCAATTTCTTTACCACATATATCATGCATATACTAATAATTCCCTAATTTATAACCCTGAACTCCAGATTCACAAACCCAAGCACCTTCTCAATAACCTTCAGTTCAGTTCAGTCGCTCAGTCTTCTCCGACCCTTTGCGACCCCATGAATCGCAGCACTCCAGGCCTCCCTGTCCATCACCAACTCCCAGAGTCCACTCAGACTCACGTCCATCAAGTCAGTGATGCCATCCAGCCATCTCATCCTCTGCCGTCCCCTTCTCCTCCTGCCCACAATCCCTCCCAGGATCAGAGTCTTTTCCAATGAGTCAACTCCTCACATGAGGTGGCCAAAGTACTGGAGCTTCAGTTTTAGCATCATTCCTTCCAAAGAAATTCCAGGGCTGATCTCCTTCAGAATGGACTGGTTGGATCTCCTTGCAGTCCAAGGGACTCTCAAGAGTCTTCTCCAACACCACAGTTTAAAAGCATCGATTCTTCAGTGCTCAGCCTTCTTCACAGTCCAACTCTCACATCCATACATGACCACAGGAAAAATCAGAGCCTTGACTAGACGGACCTTTGTTGGCAAAGTAATGTCTCTGCTTTTCAATATGCTATCTAGGTTGGCCATAACTTACCTTCCAAGGAGTAAGCATCTTTTAATTTCATGGCTGCAGTCACCATCTGCAGAGATTTTGGAGCCCCAAAAAATGAAGTCTGACACTGTTTCCACTGTTTCCCCATCTATTTGCCATGAAGTGATAGGACCAGATGCCATGATCTTCATTTTCTGAATGTTGAGCTTTAAGCCAACTTTTTCACTCTCCTCTTTCACTTTCATCAAGAGGCTTTTTAGTTCCTCTTCACTCTCTGCCATAAGGGTGGTGTCATCTGCATATCTGAGGTTATTGATATTTCTCCCAGCAATCTTGATTCCAGCTTGTGCTTCAATAACCTTAAATAACATCTAAATGTCTAAAAGCTATTTAAAACTTAAAATATCCAAATTTGAGCTCTTGATCCTCCTTCTCAAGCTTTCACCTCTAAAGTCTTCCCCATTTCAACTCTATTTTTCCAGGAGAGTAGGCTGAAATCTTTCTTTCTCTCATACTGCACATCCAATATGTCAGCACCCTATGCAGGTACCACCTGAATACAAACTACTAGGCTTCCTGTTTCTCTACAAATTACCTGTGTAGATTACTGCAGTGGCATCATAACAGGTCTCCTTGCCCTTATCTTTGCCACATTACAGGTTTTTCTCAATGCAGCACCCAGAGTGACCCTGTTAAAACATAACTGATCCCATCAAAACCCTCCAATAGCATCCCATTTCAGTATATGGAAAAACCACAATCCTTAGTATAGCCTACAGGGATTTAAGTGACATGACCACTACCACTCTGATTTCATATCTTCCTATGTCCTCAGTCTGCATTGTTCACTTCATTCCAACATACTAGTCTCCTCATTGTTGCTGAAACAAGCCAGGCAGAAGCCCTGTACTTGCAATTCCTTTTCCCCAATGATTAGCACAGCTTATCTCTTTTATCTTCTTCAGGAATTTTTTAAATGCTACTATTTAAAATGATAACCTCTCTTTTCCTACAATACTTCCTATTCCTCTTTACTGCACTATTTTCCTTGGTACCACTTATCAATATTATTCGTTTATGAATTCACTTCTCTGGAAATTCTTCAACTTCTTTAATCCATGAAGTATGCATGCCTGTGTGTGTGAGATAAGGGAACAGACTATATTGGACCCAGTCCTCTAATCTGAATGCAAACAGAATAGAGTGGAAGATTTTCTTCTGGGTGTCTCATGAGTCCCCCATCAATGGTATAATTAAAATCTGAGACTAAGCGATACTTCATAATAATCATTTTTATCCCTATTTTTGCAGATAAGAGTGTCTCAGAAAGACTTTAAATGACTGCCTAAGGTCACTTAGCCAGTAACAACCTGAAACATAATCTAAATCCAGGACTTTCTGACCCCAAAGTTCACGCACAAAATCACTTTTCTAGGCCACACTGTCCTAAAGCTGTGCTAATTATGTAATATATAACTTTCATGAAAAGAATGTACTTTCTTTTGCAATATACTAGCTGCTTAATAGTTATTTTGCCTATGAATGTTATAATACAAGCTATGACTTCTTTGTCCTTTTTCCATAGTACGTTAATTCTTTGTAATTATAAACTGCAAATTCCATTCATTCTAAACTGAACACCTGCTTACATCTTCAGTACCACAAATATTTATTTTAACAACTTACTTTATTCTTTCTACTTTGCTCAATATACTCATAATTGCCATAATTGAGGCTGAGATTCATTTTTCACAGTCAACCTAGGCCAAACAACAAACATAGACTTGTACTTTGTGAAAATGAAATGTGATTCACACTACCAGAAATTTCTCCAGGCTTTATTTAGGAAACAGCTAAAGATATCTAATGATATGTCTCCAAAATATTCCAACCCACTCACCTCCCTTCACTCACTCCTAGATTGATGACTTTGATTTCAGCTTCTCTGCAGGGAGGCAGCAATAGACAGCCTTGCCAATACCTTCTATGAGATGCACTGCAGACCTCTGTGGTAAAGACCAGAGTTAGTTCTGCCTTCTGAGCAAATCTTTTCACTCTTCTTCTTCACATTTGGCACCTGTTCCTGGTCAGCTGGCTAAAACTGAGCTACTCCTCAGTACAACTGACCAAATACCTTCCATTTTATGGAAAAGAAAACTTTTGAATTAATGGGGATTCCTGGGGTTTAGAGTAGATAACAGTCATTTTGTAGGTACTTCATTGTCGATCTCAGTAAGTTCATATATGCTGAGCCTTCAGAGAAAAATCAGTGTCTAAATTCTTCATTCAGTCAACTCAAGAAGCCTGAAAGTTTCCTACTGGCTTCCTTTCTTTGATTTTAGCATTAGACCTTTCCTGGACTTATTTTAAATATAAATATTTCTGAAAGAAGTAAAATATTGTTAGTATCACTTTACTGCTGACTAGTTTATCAGATGTTTTCATAGAACAGAAGGCATAGAAGCAGTATTAGATTTATGACTTAAAAAAAGGTGGAAGTGCTGGCCCAGAAAAGGGAAATCAGTAATGCATAGCATAAACTTGGCACTTTTCCAAGGCCCCATAAGTGGTTGATGAGAGAAAAAAGGAAGGAAGGAGGAGCAAAAGAAAATTATGTAATATTTTCATAGAAATACAATAAACACAAAGATTTTTTTTTTCTTAAGTCTTCTAAGAGTTAAGTTTCAACAAGGTTCAACATTACTTTTATAACCCACATTCAATATTTATATTCTCTAAAAATAATTTTAATCCAAAGTTTATATTCAAGATTTTCTCCATCATTTCATTACCAATTATACTCACTTAAATATTATTGTTCACTCTCCAGAACTACCCCACCCTCCCATTTCAGATACCTAATACCTGAAAAGTAAGAATCAGTCATTAGTGTTCATCCTTCCTAGGACTAAACTTCTATAGAATTTCCTAGATCTAGGATTAATCTGTGTGCTTTGTACTTCTCCACTCTGCAAAGAGTACAGTAATACCTTCAATTCTAGAGAAATACTCAGATTCCCTTATATAAAGGGAATTAACTCAAACAGCTCTGCTAAAATCACGCAAGCCTGATTATCCCCTACAGAACATTGGAAAATACTTCAACCATCTTAACCTCTATTTGCCTAGTCCCTATCAGCAGTTTACTTTACTCTCACTGAAATTATCTAAGGATTTGCAAGCAGTCGGTTGCAAGGAGAAAAAAAAGCCTATAAAAATATCCACATTGTTTTTTTCTACTTCCTTCTTCTAAGTACACTGGAAAGGACAGGATTTCACACAGGAAACACTTAATGATAATATTTGGAGGAAACTTGCTGACTTTGTAAGACACAACTGGCCAAAATTCAGGTCAGAAATACCCAGGGAAGTAAAAGACTCCTAGAATTATGGAGATGAGGTTTCTGCAGGCAAAGAAGCCCTCTGTAAAGGACAAAAGATAATATGCTTTCAAATGAAAAGAGAGAAATATTAGCAAGGCTGCTAACAGCCCAGAGTATGGTAAACAGGTATGCCAAAAAGTAACTAAAGTTACTTTGAGTTGCAATGAGTGAAAGAGAAAAAGGCCTTTGACTTAATGAATACAGGAAAAGATAAGGAGAAGGAAAACGAGAAAGGGAAGGGAAAGGAGAAGATGAAGGCAAGAAAAGAAAATAACTACCCAGGAACAGATTCGGCAAAATAAGATCTGTGCTGTAGGATTGAGTGGATAATTCTCTGAGATACCAATGGAGAGAATTCTATAAGAATATCCTTTACTAACGAATGTTTGAGAGTGTTCTTGTTATGTGCATGTACCCTTAGTCGCTTCAGTCCTGTCCAACTCTTTGCTACCCTATGGACTGTAGCCCACCAGGCTCCTCTGTCCATGGGGATTCTCCAGTCAGAAATACTGGAATGGGTTGCCATGCCTTCCTCCAGGGGATCCTCTCAACCCAGGAATTGTACCCACATCTCTTATGTCTCCTGCATTGGCAAGCAGGTTCTTTACCACTAGCACCACCTGGGAAGACCCTGGTTTTTGCTATAGTCATTAAATTTATTAATAATTATAAACTGCTGAGCCCATGAAGTAAAGTTATCACTTCGTTTCCTAAAAACATAAGTACTACAAAGAATTTTAATTTATTTCCTCTTAAAGCCTATAAAGATAAATGTGTTTAGTCCTATTAAATTCACTGGGGAACAAGTTCCAATGGCTAATATTGGAATATATGGAAGGACATGTTAGATGTTTAGAATGTTAGGCAATCAAAGTCAAAAGATATCTTAAATGTTATGAGTTAAGAAACCAAAGATAAATTACACCCAAAGTCATATCCAGCTAGACAGAACTTTCACCCAGTTTAATATCCAGTTCCCATGAGCTGTGATAAAGAGCCATTTCCAAGAGTGTTAAGAAAAGGAAAAGCCCATTATCTTCTCAGCCACAAATGCATATGATGCCAGGAACTGGACTAGGGACTAGGGATATTAAGGTGACTCCCTCACGGCATTCATGAGCTGAGGGAGAAAATTAGACAAATACTTATAAACAACTAAAACCTATGAAGACACACATGGGATAATATCAGAGTATACAGTTGGGGCACCATTCTGGAATTCTGGGAGACAATTATAATGGAATGGGAAGGCCAAAGACAAATAGGTACATTAGAAATGTTGTCTATAAAGATCAAAGTTTTGCTAACAACTAAACAAAAATGATTTCGCCTCCCCAGCTTCTCAGAGAAGACTGAACAGAAAATGGGGGAATGCCTTTGGGTTTGGAATGTCCCTGTCTGGATCCAGCAGATCTGTGATCCAGCATTTTAAACTGGCACAGAGCCCAGGCTTACAGCTGACAGGTGTGTGTCCAGAAGGGCAAAAGGAAAGCCTGTTCTGCAGGACATTTCATGTGTTTCACTCCTAAATCCCTTTCCCTGAGGTAGATTTTGGCTGTAAAAACACTTCTGCTAATTCCTTGCTAGAAGAATTCATTATACTCATAAATGCTGGTCATAGAACCAGGAAGTGATCTCAGAAGCTTCTGAAAATCAGACATTCTATAAAGCCCTCTTTGAATTGGAGAGTTTCATCTTTAATAATTTCAGAAGTAAGCTTTTGAGTTTTGCTAAGTGGCTGGTCTTGGGCATACTCTCTTCAGTACTGTAGGCACTGGAGAAGATGGGCCTAAATAATGAAGAAATGTTCCTTTATTCTTCTGAAGATGTCAAGAGCCCTGAATACATGACATAGTTGAGACAGAGGAACAAGAACAGAAATTAGCACAGAGCATGAAGCTTCTGAGCTTCCTTTAGTTTAGTGTATAGGACAAGGAACACTTTTCTCCCTGGAGCTGCAGAGTTTGAGATCATTTGAGCATACACTGCTTAATAGGGACTAGAGTGATCATTAGAGCTGGGAGGAAGTAACAATGCAGGAATGTGATCTAGGAAGTAATGGAACTAGTATTTCCTATATAAAGAGTAGGAAGGAGAGAATGTTTTCCATATAGTTTTTCAGGTATACACTAATTATATCATATGTGGTAATTCTTGCTAATAGACAGTCCTCCCCTCAATAGGAATGTGATGTCCATCATCTGAGGAAAGCAGAACTCAGAATCAAAGGAGAAATGTTCATCTTTACACTTACAAAACAAACTCTAAAAGTCCAATTTGGAGACAAGGCTTTCACTTGGGAGATCTAAGCTATGTTCAAAAAGGAAAGAATTTGTGTAATACAAGGAGCCAAGGTAAAGGACCAGAACATATATAAAAGTGTATGGGGAGGATGGAGGGAGGAGGGTTCAGGATGGGGAACACATGTGTACCTGTGGTGGATTCATTTTGATATATGGCAAAGCCAATACAATATTGTAAAGTTAAAAAAAAAAAAAAAAAGTTAATCAGCACACATGAAAGTGTGCTGGGTAATGTAAAATTGCATTTTACCACCCCCTGAGAGGAGAAGAATCCCTTCTTGGATCAGGCAAAGATGCTATAGAACAACTAGAAAGGGTTAAGACATTAGTACAAGGTCTTCTCCCTTCTTCCAATTTGGGATTAAAGTTTTCAAAGGATAATGGAGACACCAAGATAATGTTTGTGATTCTGATGCCTGAAAGTCTGTGAGAAGACTACTCTAACAACTTCACCAAGCAGAGGGTAGGCTCAGAAAGGGGAGAACAGAGGAACTAGGAAAACCCTTGATTGTTCCTCTGTTTGAACAAGCTCCCTACGGTGTATATGGTTGTAATATCTATTTTGCCTGTGCTTCCTCTGTTCTGCTCTTAAGTATTGGTTGTTGAAAGGCACACTTGTTCAGGCCTCATGTTTCCTTGTGAGGGAATTTCACCTAGAGGGACACTTCTGGTTTATCTCCAGCCCCTCTCATAACTCCTGAAAGCAAGAAGCACAGCTTATTTTATTGCTGAGCTTGGGAGAGGGACAAAGCTCTGTGACCTCTGACCTATCTATCCAGAAAGTCTGCCTCTGGGTCAGATTAGACAACTATGTGGGGTGAAAGGTGAAGGTTTTATATGTAGCTGCAAATGTCCTTCTGGACTTGGGAGCCAGAAGCAGGCCCATAATTATCACATGCTATCACAATGATTTTTTTCTTACATTGGGTCTATTAAAACTTGAAATTGTACTTTCTTAAGGAATCTTCATATTCAGAAACAACCTGTGTTTGTAAACATACATGTTATTGAGCACTATTGCTTGTTCATGAAAGCTATTGCATTTGGATTATATTGACTAATGGATGAACACTCAATGATATTATATTTTAATGACAAATGAAATGGTATAAAATAAAAACTAAGTACTCTACTGTGCTTTCTTGGGAACACAGAGTGTTAGAAACTACATGAAACAAGTAAGTAAGCAAGTTTTAATTCTGCTTTTCTTACCACAGCCATCAGCACTTTTTCTAGCGTTATCATTAAAAGTTAAATTGTATACTGCTGCTAGATTTCTATATAATCAGAAGCATCTACTATCTTTGAATTAAAACCTGGCAGATGAAAGAAATTACAAAAGTTTCAAAATGTACGGATATTTGTATCAAAGATTTTCAAAGACATGGGATGCTGTAAATTGTAAATACCTGCAAAACCATTTTTTTTTTGATTAGAATGAGAGACTATTTTTGATTAGACTGAGAGACCAGAGCCTACTATATTTCAATTTGTCTGTCAATGGAAAATTAAGGAGATACATACCATCTTGAAATTTCCAAGTGAGTCTAGCAGAGGAAACTGCATACAGATGGCCCAGGTACAGCACCCTATAAAGCAGCACACACTGCATCTCTAGGAAGGAAATCATTACCTCACTGAGTATAATTTGGAACTATGTTTTCAAGAAGTCAGATTTCATCTTGTTTAGTTGAAACATGTTGTGTTTCAACTGTGTGTGTGGCACACATTTCAGGGCAAATATACCTTATTCTTCCCTTGAAGCCTATAATTTAAGCACCAAGGATCTTCAAAACAGATATTTCACATAAGGGATGAAACATCTGATTGATTTCCCAATTTCTGACAGCAGAAACATCCAAGAAGTCTAGTTTATGGGATAGTGTTTTCACTGGCATCCCCAGCTGACAATGATAATAAAGAGATTCAGAGATCTTCCAAATGTGGTTCAAAGGTTCTTGATTCACAGCATCCTCTTATATCACTGCAGGCATCATGTGAAAAGTATATATAATCTGCCCCATTATAGAAGAACTAGGGGTTAGGAATGTTATTTAATTCTTTAAGACAAAGACAGCATACAAAGCTCAACCTTTTGAAATCTAAGTCTCAATTCACATTCTTAAATTGATTATACAAAGTGCAGTTGAAATATGGGTTATACAGCTAATTTGATCTTTGTGGACAACAAATTAGATTTGTTTACTTAAATGTCTTAACACAATCCAGGTAAAATTGAGTGTTAAATGTTAGGTCTGCACAGATGAATATACTATACTTGGACTTTAATAATAAAAACCTAAAACATAAGAAATTGAATGATTTGAGATCTCAAGGTGTTAACCATAATACTCCAGTTAGCTTGTTCTTCATGTTGAAATCTTAGTATGAACAACTTTTATTAACTTTGTTTTTTCCTTATATTTTGAATCTCATAGTGTCAACAATATTCAAATCACAGCTTGGAGCTGAATATCTATAGTTAGATTCTTGCTGCAGTTTATGCTGACCACAAACCCCCTCCTGTTTCCACCTCATGCCACCATGCTCTTCTATTAGTTATTCTCCTCCTGTGCTATCTCTGAATATTATTCTTCAAGAGATTTCTGAACCAAATTGCCTGGATTCAAATCACAGATTGGAAGCCTACATGTGTCTCCATTTCCTTACATGCACCTCATGCTTGTTGCAAGGATTAAATACGTCAATGACTATAGCCCATAGAGGCCAAGATAACAGAGTAGGAATAACTTGAACTCACCTGCATTACAGCTATTGTAAAGAAACTACAGCTATTGTAGAGAATCTACCAATGAGAAAGAAACAAAGATTATCAGAAGAGATTTTCCACTTCTAAAGATATGAAGAAGGAAATCCACAACCCAGGTAGGCACCCACAAATGACAAGTGCAGGGACAGAAATCTCTAATTGATATACATATTTAAAAAAAGAAAGTAATACAAACATAACAATAAAGACAATGATCAAATCACAAGGGAAGAGAACAAAAGAGGAAGTAAAAAGAAAAACAGAGCTATAAAACAATCAGAAAACAATTATCAAAATGGCAATAAGTACACACCAATAAATAATTAAGTGGTAATAGACTGAAACAATCAAAAGAGAGTATCTTAATGAATTTTTAATTTATTTCCTTTTTATTAAAATATAGTTGATTTATAATGTCAGTTTCTGCTGTACAGCAAAGTGAGTCACTTATACATATGCATATATCCACTCTTTTTTTTGGATTCTATTTCCATATAGGGCATTACAGAGTATTGACTACAATTCCCTGTGCAATAAGCAGGTTATTATTAATTATATAGCTTATATATAGTAGTGTGTATGTGTCAGCTCCAATCCCTAATTTATCCCCCAGGTACCCATAAGTTTGTTTGCTACATTCAATTTCTGTTCAGTAAACAGGTTCATTTGTATCATTTTTTAATATCATGTGATATAACATATTACATGATATTTGCATGTATCTGACTTACTTCACTAGGTATGACAATCTCTAAGTCCATCCATGTCACTGCATATACATTATTTTGTACTTTTTATTGCTGAGTAGTGTTCCATTGTATTTATGTACAATATCTTATTTATCCATTCCTCTGTTAATGAACATTTAGACTGCTTCCATGTCTTGGCTATTATAAATTGTGCTGCAATGAACATTGTGGTGCATGTATGTCTTTACATTATGGTTTTCTCCAGATAAGTGCCCAGGAGTGGGATTGCTAGGTCATATAATAGTTCTATTTTTAGTTTTTTAGGAACCTCCATACTTTCCTCCACAGTGGTTGTACCAGTCTACATTTCCACCAAAAGAGTAAGAGGATTCCCTTTTTTCCATACCTTCTCCAAAATGTACTGTTTATAGATTTTTTGATGATGGCCATCCTCACCAGTGTGAGGTGATAGCTCATTGTAGTTTTTATTTACATTTCTCTAATAATTTTTTTTTTATGTTGAGCATCTTTTCATGTTTTTTTTTTCTTTTGCCATCTGTATGTCTTATTTGAAGTAATGCTTATTTATATCTTCCCCTCCATTTTTTATTGGTTTTATTTTTGTTTTGTTGTTGTTGTTGTTGTTTTTATTGAGCTGCATAAGCTATTTGTTTATATTGGAGACTAATCCCCTGTTGGTCACTTCCTTGCAAATATTTTCTCTCAATATCAGGGTTGGGTTGTTTTTGTTTTGTTTCATTTATGATTTCTTTTGCTGTGCAAAAGATTTTATGCTTACTTAGGTTCTGTTTGCTTTTGTTTTTATTTTCATTACTCTAGGAGGTGGATAAAAAAGATCTTGCTGTGATTTATGTCAAAGAGTGTTCTACTTGTGTTTTCTTCCAAGAGTTTTATAGTATCAGGCTTTACCCTTACATCTTTAATCCATTCTGAGTTTATATTTGTGTACACTGTTATGGAGTGTTCTAATTTTATTCTTTTACATGTAGCCACCCAGTTTTTCCAGCTCCACTTATAGAAAAGGTTGTCTTTTCTCTATTGTGCATCCTTGTCTCCTTTGCCATAGATTAGATGACCTTTACTTCTGGGGTGTCCATCCTGCTCCACTGATCTATATTTCTTCTATTGTGCCAATGCTATACTGTCTTGATTACTTGATTACTGTAGCTTTGTAGTATAGTCTGAATTCAGGGAACCTGATCCCTCCAGCTCTCCTCTACTTTCTCAAGATCACCTTATTTTTTTGTACTTCCATACAAATTGCAAAATATTTGTTCTAATAGTGTGGGAAAATGCAATTGGTAATTTGATAAGGAATGCTTTCAATCTGTAGATTACTTTGGATAGTATAATTATTTTCACAATACTTATTCTTTCACAATACTGATAACATGGTATATCTCCACACCTGTTTCTGTCAACTTTGATTTCCTTCATCAGTATCTTATAGTTTTCTGAGTACATGTTTTTACCTTCTTAGGGAGGTGTATACCTAGGCATTTTATTATCTTTGTTGTGATACTAAATGGGACTGTTTCTTTCTGATCTTTCATTGTTAGTGTACAGGAAATTTATGTGTGTTAATTTTGTATCCTGCAGCTTTAACAAATTCATTGTTTAACTCCAGTGGTTTTCTCGTAGCATGTTAAGGACTTTTAATGTATAGTATCATGTCATCTGCAAACAGTGAAAGTTTTGCTTCTGCTTTTCCAATTTGAGCTCCTTTTATTTCATTTCCTTTTGTAATTGTTGTGTTTAGGACTTTCAAAACTATGTTGAATGATAGCGGTGAGAGTGGACATCCTTTTTTCATTCCTGATTTTAAAGGAAATGCTTTCAGCTTTCTCCATTGAGAATGATCTTAACTGTGGATGTGTTATATATGGCCTTAATTATTTCGAGATATCTTTCCTCAGTGCCCACTTTTTGAACAGTTTCTATAATAAATAGGTGTTGAACTTTGTCAAAAGCTTTTTCTCCATCTAATAAGATGGTCTTATGTTTTTTTTCTCTTTGGTTTGTTACTGTGGTATATTATATTGACTGATTTGCATGTGTTGATGAATATTTGCATCCCTTGGATAAATCTCTCTTGTTCGTGGTGTTTGACTCTTTTAATGTGTTTGTAAATTCTGTTTGTTAGTATTTTATTGAGGATTTTTCATCTATGTTCATCAGTGATATTGACCTGTAATTTTCTTTTTTGTGTGATATTTTTGTCTGATTTTGGTATCAGGGTGATTGTGGCCACATAGAATTACCTTGGGGGTGTTCCTTCCTATGCAATTTTTTAAAAACAGTTTGAGAAGAATAGATGTTAGCTCTTTTCTAAAAGTTGGGTACAATTCACCTGTGAAGGTTTTGTCTGCAAAGTGATGTCTCTGCTTTTTAATATAATGTCTAGGTTTGTCATAGCTTTTCCTCCAAGGAGTAAGCATCTTTTAATTTATGCCTTCAGTCACTGTCCTCAGCGATTTTGGAGCCCAAAAAGATAAAGTCTGTCACTATTTCCATGCCCCGTTTCCAAAGCAGAGACATCACTTTGCAGACAAAGATCATATAATCAGAGCTATGCTTTGTCCAGTAGTCGCGTATGGATGTGAGAGTTGGACCATAAAGAAGGCTGTGGTGCTGGAGAAAACTCTTGAGTCCCTTGGATAGCAAGGAGGTCAAACAATTAATCTTAAAGGGAATCAGCCCTGAATATTCATTGGAAGGACTGATGCTGAAGCTAAAGCTTCAATACTGGAAGCTCCAATACTGGTCACTTGCTGGGAACAACTGACTCATTGGAAAAGATCCTGATGTTGGGAAAGATTGAAGGCAGAAAGAGAAAAGTGACAGAGGATGAAATATTTGGATGGTATCACTGATTCAATGGACATGAACTTGGGCAAAGTCGGAGATGATGAAAGACAGGGAGGCTTGGCATGTTGCAATCCGTGGGGTCACAAAGAGTTGGACACAACTGAGCGACTTAACAACAACAATCTGTGAAGCCATGTAGTTCTGCACTTTTATCTTTGGAAGATTTTTAAACACTGCTTCAATTTCTTTACTTGTGATTGGTCATTTCATGTTTTCCATTTCTTCCTGGTTCAGTCTTGGAAGATCGTGTATTTATAAGAATTAGTCCATTTCTTCCAGGCTGTCCTTTATTGACATGTAGTGGCTTTTAGTAGTTTCTTATGATCCTGATGTCAGTTTTAACTTCTTTTTCGCTTCTAATTTTTCTAATTTGAAACTTCTCCGTTTCTTTCTTGATGAGTCTGGCAAAAGGTTCTTTAAATTTTTTTTAACTTCTCAAAGAACCAGCTTTTAGTTTCTTTGCTGTTTTTCTTCATTTCTATTTCATTTCTCCTCTGATCCTTACAATGTCTTTCATTCTACAAATTTGGGTTTTGTTTCCCCTTCTTCCTCTAGTAACTTTAGGTGTAAAGTTAGGTTATTTATTTGTGATTTTACTTGTTTATTTTCTAATCTATTGTTATTTTTTAATACCAAAAATATTTTTGTATTGCCGTATAGCTGATTAACAATGTTGTGACAGTTTCAGGTGAAGAGCAAAGAGACTCACCATACATATACATGTATTCATTCTCCTCCAAATATGATATCATACATAGAAAACTCTAAAGATTCTATCAGAAAATTGCTAGAGCTAATCAGTGAATTTATTAAAGTCACAGGACGCAAAATCAATACACAGAAATCACTTGCATTCTTATTCACTAACAATGAAACACCAGAAATAGAAATTAAGGACTCAATCCCATCTACCATTGCAAGAAAAGAATAAACTTTACCTAATAACACAAAAGAGCAGTATACATAAAACTATAAAACACAGATTAAAGAAATCAAAGACAACGTTCTTCAATGTTCCTGAGTTGGAAAGGTCAATATTGCAGAAATGAATATACTACCAAATGCAATCTACAGATTCAATGTGATCCCTATAAAATTATCAATGGCATTTTTCATAGAAGTAGAACAAAACAACAACAACAACAACAACTCACAATTCATATGGATACACAAAGACCCCCAGATAGCTAAAGCAATCTTGAGAAAGAAGTATGGAGCTGGAGGGAATCTACCTTCCTGACTTCAGACTATACTACAAAGCTACAGTCATCAAAACAGTGATGTACTGGCACAAAAACAGAAATATAGACTAATGAAACAAGATAGAAAGTCCAGAGATAAACCCAAGCACATATGGGCATCTTACCCTTGACAAAGAAGGCAAGAATATACAGTGGAGAAAAGGTAGTCTCTTCAATAAGTGGTGTTTGGAAAACTGAACCAGTATGTGTAAAAGAATTAAATTAGATTTCCCAACACCATGCTCAAAGGGAAACTCAAAATGGATTAAAGACCTAAATGTGAGACCAGAAACTATAACATCTTAGGGGAAAACATAGGCAGAACACTGACATAAATCACAGCAAGATCCTCTGTGACTTACCTCTTAGAATAATGGAAATAAAACCAAATATAAACAAATGGGACCTAGTTAAAAGCTTTTGCACACCTTTAAGGAAACTATAAACAAATTGAAATGACAACTCTCAGAATGGGAGAATATAAGAGCAAATTAAACAACTGACAATGGATTAATCTCCATAATATACAAGCAGCTCATGCAGCTGAATGTGAGAAAAACAAACAACACAATCAAAAATTGGGAGAAAGAAGACCAAAATAGACATTTTTTCAAAGAAGACTTACAGATGGCTAATAAACACAGGAAAAGATGTTCAACATAGAAATGCAAATCAAAACTTCAGTGAAGCATCACCACTGATTAGAATCAGTTCAGTTCAGTTTCTCAGTCGTGTCTGACTCTTTGTGACCCCAGAGACTGCAGCACGCCAGTCTTCCCTGTCAATCACCAACTCCCAGAGCTTGCTCAAACTCATGTCCATTGAGTCAGTGATGCCCATCTGATCAGAATGGCCACCATCAAAAATATATACAAACAATAAACTCTGGAGAGGGTGTAGAGAAAGAGGAACCCTCTTGCACTGTTGATGGAATGTAAACTGATACAGACAACATGAAACAGTACAGAGATTCCTTTAAAAATTAGAAATAAAGCTATCATGTGACCTAACAATCCCACTACCAGGCATATACTCTGAGAAAACCATAATTGAAAAAGACACATGTGCCCCAATGTTTCATCGCAGCATTATTTATAATAACTAGGACATGGAAGCAACCTAGATGTCCTTCAACAGATGAATGGATAAAAAATTATGGTACATATATACAGTGGAATATTACTCAGCCACAAAAAAGGAACGCATTTGAGTCAGTTCTAATGAGATGGATGAACCTAGAGGCTAGAGTCAGAAAAATAAAAACAAATGTTGTATATTAATGCATATATGTGTAATCTGGGGTTTTCCCAGTGTTGCTGGTGGTAAAAAGCTGCCTGCCAATGAAGGAGACATAAGAGATGCAGGTTCCATCCGTGGGTGGGGAAGATCCCCTGAAGGAGGGCACAGCAACCCACTCTAGTATTCTTGCCTGGAGAATCCCATGGACAGAGAAGCCTGACAGGCTACAGTGCATTGTGTTGCAAAGAGTGAAACACAACTGAAATGACTTAGCTTGCACACATGCACATATGGAATCTAGAAAGATGATACTGATGAACTTATTTTAGGGCAGCAATGGAAACTTAGACATACAGAACAGCCTTGTGGACACAGTGACGAGAAAAGTGTGGGACGTGTGTGTGTGTATGTGTGTATATATATATATATATATATATATATATATATATATATATATATATATAAAATCTTAAAGACACCATCAAAACTATAAAATTTAATAAATGAATTCAATAACGTTTCAGGATACAAAATTAATCTACAGAAATTTGGTTTTTTCTCTGCACTAACAATGAACTATCAGAAAGAGATATTAAAAATACAATCCCATTTATAATTGCAATGAGATATCACTTTATATCTGTCAGAATAATTGTCAAAAAGAGAATAAATAGCAAGGGTTGGCTAGGATGTAGAGAGATGAGAACCCTCGGTCACTGTTGGTGGGAATGTAAATTGATGCAGTCACTATGTAGAACAATATGGAGGTTCCTCAAAAAGTTAAAAATAAAATTATCCAAAATCCAGCAATTCAACTTGTGGGTATTTTTCCAAATAAAACAAAAACATGAATTTGAAAAGATATTGCAACTCTATGTTCTTTAACATACCCCACAATAGGTAAGATATGGGAGCAATCTAAGTGCTCACTGATAATAAATGGCTAAAGATGCAGCATATGTGTATGTGCACAGGAGAAGACTACACATGGACATCACCAGATGGCCAACACAGAAATCAGATTGATTATGTTCTTTGCAGCCAAAGATGGAGAAGCTCTATACAGGCAACAAAAACAAGACCAGGAGCTGACTGTGGCTCAGATCATGAACTCCTTATTGCCAAATTCAGACTTAAATTGAAGAAAGTAGGGAAAACCACTAGACCATTCAGGTATGACCTAAATCAAATCCCTTATGATTATACTGTGGAAGTGAGAAATAGATTCAAGGGCCTAGATCTGATAGACAGAGTGCCTGATGAACTATGGAATGAAGTTTGTGACATTGTACAGGAGACAGGGATCAAGACCATCCCCATGGAAAAGAAATGCGAAAAAGCAAAATAGCTGTCTGGGGAGGCCTTACAAATAGCTGTGAAAAGAAGAGAAGCGAAAACCAAAGGAGAAAAGGAAAGCTATAAGCATCTGAATGCAGAGTTCCAAAGAATAACAAGAAGAGATAAGAAAGCCTACTTTAGCGATCAATGCAAAAAAAAAAAAAAAAAAAAAAAAAAAAATAGAGGAAAACAACAGAATGGGAAAGACGAGATCTCTTAAGAAAATTAGAGATACCAAAGGAACATTTCATGCAAAGATGGGCTCGATAAAGGACAGAAATTGTATGGACCTAACAGAAGCAGAAGATATTAATAAGAGGTGGCAAGAATACACAGAACTGTACAATAAAATATCTTCATTACCCAGATAATCACGGTGGTGTGATCACTGACCTAGAGCCAGACATCCTGGAATGTGAAGTCAAGTGGGCCTTACAAAGCATCACTATGAACAAAGCTAGTGGAAGTGATGGAATTCCAGTGGAGCTATTTCAAATCCTGAAAGATGATGCTGTGAAAGTGCTGCATTCAATATGCCAGCAAATGTGGAAAACTCAACAGTGGCCACAGGACTGGAAAAGGTCACTTTTCATTTCAACCCCAAAGAAAGGCAATGCCAAAGAATGCTCAAACTACCACACAATTGCACTCATCTCACACACTAGCAAAGTAATGCTGAAAATTCTCCAAGCCAGGCTTCAGCAATACGTGAACTGTGAACTTATAGATGTTCAAGCTCGTTTTAGAAAAGGCAGAGGAACCAGAGATCAAATTGCCAACATCCACTGGATCATCGAAAAAGGAAGAGAGTTCCAGAAAAACATCTATTTCTGCTTTATTGGCTTTGCCAAAGCCTTTGACTATGTGGATCACAATAAACTGTGGAAAATTCTTCAAGAGATGGGAATACCAGACCACCTGACCTACCTCTTGAGAAATTTGTATGCAGGTGAGGAAGCAACAGTTTGAGCTGGACATGGAACAACAGACTGGTTCCAAATAGGAAAAGGAGTACGTCAAGACTGTGTATTGTTACCCTGCTTATTTAACTTATATGCAGAGTACATCATGAGAAATGCTGGGCTGGAAGAAGCACAAGCTGGAATCAAGATTGCTGGGAGAAATATCAGTAACCTCAGATATGCTGATGACACCACCCTTATGGCAGAAAGTGAAAAGGAACTAAAAAGCCTCTTGATGAAGGAGAAAGAGGAGAGGGAAAAAGTTGGCTTAAAGCTCAATATCCAGAAAACAAAGATCATGGCATCTGGTCCCATCACTTCATGGCAAATAGATGGGGAAACAGTGGAACCAGTGTCAGATTTTATTTTGGGGGGGCTTAAAAATCACTGCAGATGGTGACTGCAGCCATGAAATTAAAAGACACTTACTCCTTGGAAGGAAAGTTATGACCAACCTAGACAGCATATTCAAAAGCAGAGACATTACCTTGCCAACAAAGGTCCGTTTAGTCAAGGCTATGGTTTTTCCAGTGGTCATGTATGGATGTGAGAGTTAGACTGTGAAGAAAGCTGAGCCCCAAAGAATTGATGCTTTTGAACTGTGGTGTTGGAGAAGACTCTTGAAAGTCCCCTGGACTGCAAGGAGATCCAACCAGTCCATTGTGAAGGAGATCAGCCCTGGGATTTCTTTGGAAGGAATGATGCTAAAGCTGAAACTCCAGTCCTTTGGCCACCTCATGCGAAGAGTTGACTCATTGGAAAAGACTCTGATGCTGGGAGGGATTGGGGGCAGGAGGAGAAGGGGACAACAGAGGATGAGATGGCTGGATGGCATCACCGACTCAGTGGATGTGAGTCTGAGTGAACTCCGGGAGATGGTGATGGACAGGGAGGCCTGGAGTGCTGCGATTCATGGGGGTCACGAAGAGTCGGACATGACTGAGTGACTGAACTCAACGGAACTGAACTTAGTGCGTTCAGACGCCCTAATCTTAGTTTAATATTCATAATTAGGTTGGCTTTTCCATCCTCCTCTTTTAACCTCACCAACAGATTCTTTAGTTCCTCTTTGCTTTCTGCCATTAGAATGGTATGATCCACATATCTGAGTTTGTTGATATTCTCCTGCCTATCTTAATTCCAGCTTGTAACTCATCTCGCCCAGCATTTCTCATGATGTGTTCAGTATATAATTTAAATAAATAGAGTGAGAACGGACAGCCCTGTCATACTCCTTTCTCAATCCTGAACCAATCAGTTGTTCCATACAGGGTTCTGCTACTTCTTGACCTGAATACAGATTTCTCAGGACACAAGTAAGATGTCCTGGTATTCCCATCCCTTAAGAACTTTCCACAGTTTGTTATGATCCCCACAGTCAAAGGCTGTAGCGTAGTCAGTGAAACAGAGGTAGCTGTTTTTTCTGGAATTCCTTTTCATTTTCTATGACCCAGTGAATGTTGCCAATTTGATCTCTGGTTCCTCTGCCTTTTGTAAACCCAGCTTGAATGTTTGGAAGTTCTTGGTTTGTGTAATGCTGAAGCCTAGCATGCAAGATATTAAGCATGACCTTACTAGCACAGGAGATGAGTGCAATTGTCTGATTGCTTGAACATTCTTTAGTACTGCCCTTCTCGGGAATTAGGATAAGGATTGACCTTTTCCAGTCCTATAGCACTGCTGGGTCTTCAGAATTTTTGACATATTGAGTGCAACACTTTGACAGCATCATCTTTTAGAGTTTTGAATAGCTCTATTAGAATTCCATCACATCCACTAGCTTTATTGACAGCAGCCCTTCCTAAGACCCACCTGACTTCATACTCCAGAATGTCTGGCTCTGGGTGACTGATCACACCATCGAGGTTATCTAGTTCATTAAGATCTTTTTTGTACAAATCTTCTGTTTCTTCTTTCCATCTCTTCTTGATCTCTTCTGCTTCTACTAGGTCTCTACCATTTCTGTCCTTTAGTCTGCCCTTCTTTGGATGAAATGTTCCCTTCATATTTCCAGTTTTCCTGAAGAGATCTTTAGTCTTTCCTCTTCTGTTGTTTTCCTCTATTTTTAAGCATTGTTCATTGAAGAAGGCCTTCTTGTGTCACCTTCTTATTCTTTGGAACTCTGCATTTAGTTGGGTGTACCTTTCCCTTTCTCCCTTGCTTTTTGTTTCTCTTCTTTCTTTAGCTATTTGTAAAGCCTCCTCAGATAGCCACTTTGCCTTCTTGCTTTTCTTTTTCTTTGGGATTGTTTTAGTTGCTGCCTTCTGTAGAATATTACAGACCTCTGCCCACTGTTTCCTAGGTTTAATCTCTTGAATCTATTCATCACCTCCACTGTATATTCATAAGGGATTTAAGTTGTACCTGGCTGGCCTAGTAGTTTTACCTGCTTTATTTAGGTTAAGCCTGAATTTTGCTACAAGAAGCTGATGATCTGAGACAGTCAGTTCCAGGTCTTGCTTTTGCTGACTCTATCTTTGGCTACAAAGAATGTAATCAATTTGATTTTGGTATTGATCATTTGGTGATGTCCACTTGTAAAGTCATCTCTTGTGCTGTTAAAAAGGGGTATTTTCTATGACCAGTGCATTCTCTTGGCAGAATTCAGTTAGCCTTTTCCCTGCTTTATTTTGTACTCCAAGGCCAAACTTGCCTGTTACTCCAAGTATCTCTTGACTTCCTACTTTGCATTTCAATTCCCAATGATGAATAGAATATCTCTTTTTGGTGTTAGTTCTAGGTGGTTTTCTAGGTCTTCATAGAACTGGACAGCTTCTTCAGCATTGGTGGTAGGGGCATAGATTTGAATTCCTATGATATTGAACGGCTTACCTTGGAAATGAACCGAGATCATTCTGTCATTTTTGACAAGTGCTGCATTCGGGATGCATCCAAGTGCTGCATTTTGGATTCTTTTGTTAATTATGAGGGCTACCCCATTTCTTCTAAGGGATTCTTGCCCACAGTAATAGATATAATGGTTATCTGAATTAAATTCACCCACTCCCATCCATTTTAGTTCACTGATTCCTAAGATGTCAAAGTTTAGTCTTACCATCTCCTGTTTGACCACATTTAATTCACCTTGATTCATGGACCTAATATTCCATGTCCCTATGCAATACTGTTTTTGCAGCATCAAATTTTACTTTTATCACTAGACACATCCACAATTGAGCATAGATTCTACTTTGGCCCAGCTGCTTCATTCTTTCTGGAGCTATTAGTAGTTGTCCTCCACTCTTTCTCAGTAGCATGTTGTACACCTACCAACATGGTGGGTCAGGGGCTCATCTTTCAGGGTCATACCTTTGTGTCTTTTTGTTCATAAATAAAATATTTTTATTCATGAAGTTCTCACGACAAGTAGACTGGGGTGGTTTGCCATTCCATCCTCCTCCTCCTTATTCCAGCTTTAATGTCTTTGTTAGTCACTTGTCTCCCAAGTGAAAATCTCAAGAGTTTTAACTGACCCCTCTCTTTTGTTCACCTTACATGTTCAAGTCTATCTGCCTGATAGATCTCATGTTTTTCTTGTCCTCATTTCCCACCCCGACACCCTTAGTTTGGACTTTCCTCATGTCTCATATATAACAATACCCTGCACTTTGCCTGCCACCAATCTTTCCCCCTCCTCTCCATTTTCCAACTGCTGCTAGGTGATCTTTCTAAAAAGAATAGCAAAAAAAATCAGTGTAACAATCTTCCTGAATACGGTCTGAACTCTTCAAGGTAAAGGCTTGCATTATTTGGCCCCTGTCTAACTCTCCAGCCTGATTCCTCATGATTAATCTCTTGTTTATATATAATGCCCTATAACTTGGCCATACTGTACCCTTTTGAAAATGCTGAGATTTATTCACATGACTTAATTTTTAGGCTTAAGCACAAAAATAAAGTGTGCAGTCAAGATAAAATTTAATTTTGCCATCACCAAAAATTCCATCCTACCAAATATGAGTAAAAATTCATGAGTACTTCAAATATACATTCAAACTGCAATATTTTAAAGATAACAATTGTCAAATCAAATGAGCATGTTGAATGATACTTTCCTTTATGTCATATCAATTTTAACGTCGGTGTTTTCAGTGAAGAAAAATCCAACAAAGAATCTCTGAAGTCTCATATCATACTTTTCTCAACATAGAACTCATTGGGCTCAAAATTCAGTCTCTCAAGCCTTTAGGCATTACATGCTGCTCCCTTTCCCCCAAATCTTCTTCACCTCATGTCTTCTTAACCCTATGA
Source organism: Bubalus bubalis (assembly GCF_019923935.1). Taxonomy (NCBI): domain Eukaryota; kingdom Metazoa; phylum Chordata; class Mammalia; order Artiodactyla; family Bovidae; genus Bubalus; species Bubalus bubalis. The sequence continues at coordinate 71,434,001 of NC_059173.1, forward strand.
CTTCAAGTTGGATATAATTTCCTTCAAAGAGTCTTTACTAGCCTCTTGCATACCCACTGTAATTCTCTCATCCCCACTCCTGAACCCTCGGTGCACACCACTGTGGCTGCCTATTTTATCCACATGTCCTTCCAATCTTATTTAAGGCAGCCACCCTATCTATTGACTAGTGAATCACAACAACATGTCAATCATCGTGTTGCACACAGTAAGTGTTCAACGATTGCTTGTTAAAGAAATTAACAGGTAAAATGCAAGTATAAAGTAATATACAATGCGTTATGGTAAATACAAAAGATAGAAAAGTGAATAGAGTAGAAAGGCACAAAATAGTAAATGGTACTGTATTGACTTTACAATATACTTTGGAGAACCAAATTATGTGATACAGACCAGCTCTCTCAGTAGTTTTTTCCCCCTTTATTCTTCAAATAATAAATGTCAATGACAATTTTTCAACTGCATTCTGATACAGCAAAAATATTCTGAAAAACTACATTAATTTATAACAGTCAATAATTGTGTTTTGACACTGTATTTATGATCATTTATTGCCTTTAGTACCCCTAATAAGGAAGAACAGAATCCTCTGCCTCAGCACCCATAGCTGTCACTCACTGCCTTTATTACCTGTGAGCAGTACATGCTTGCCAATGCTAGTTGTATATAAATTGGGGTTTGCATTTCATGAACTTAGACAATAGCAACTGATAATTTTTCCTGTGCTCTTAAAATCTCACTATTATAAATACCTATAAATAATGTCACTCTATATTGGCACATGAACCTGTGAAACATGTCATCCTGAAGCTAATCATAGATAATGCTGCTGTCACTGATTTTAGACTTTAATTCCTAACAGCTTGATAAAGCCATGGCTGTGAGTCTTACTGGGTTAGTATGCACTAGGACAATGTCTCTGATTTTATCCACACAAAAAATCAGCTTTGAGTCATTTCACTTTTTAGACAAAACATCATGAGCATTTTCCACCAAAACTTGTTTTTAATTAGGGCCTTTTTACAACATGGATGCCAGACTGTTCTAGAAAAAGCAGTAGCCAACCAGCTAATAACACTCCTGGGTAAATTGCTGACTGAGTTTGCTTCTTGCTGCATGAAAACTAAAGCCAGACATTTATGGGTTCTTGAGCTTCCCTTGTGGCTCAGCTGGTAAAGAATATACCTGCAAGTCAGGAGACCTAGATTCAATCCCTGGGTTGGGAAGATTTCTTGGAGAAGGGAAAAGCTACCCACTCCAGTATTCTGGCCTAGAGAATTCCACGGACTGTATAATCCAAGGCATTGCAGAGTCAGACAAAACTGAGCGACTTTCACTTTCACTTTATGGTTTCTTAGACATGAAATCCTGCAGGCACATCATAGATCACATACCAAGGACAACTGACACTTTTTAAAAAACTTATGTTTTTAAATAAGGTGTAGGAATTAGGGGAAAATAGATATATCAGGTCAGTTTACCTGATGACAGTATAATTTTATTGTGCCAGTTTTGAGAGATTGGTCATGTGCTACCAGAAATGCAGCCCATTGAGGTTTGTGCCAGCATTCACACTCAGCTCATAGATTTTAAGAGTACTAAACATAACCAACTCAGAGAATAGAAGCCCTCAGTTCAGTTCAGTCACTCAGTCATGTCCGACTCTTTGCGACCCCATGAATACAGCACACCAGGCCTTCCTGTCCATCACCAACTCCCAGAGTTTGCTCAAACTCATGTCCATCGAGTCAGTGATGCCATCCAGCCATATCATCCTCTGTCATCCCCTTCTCCTCCTGCCCCCATTCCCTCCCAGTATCAGAGTCTTTTCCAATGAATCAACCCTTCTCATGAGATGACCATAGTATTGGAGTTTCAGCTTTAGCATCATTCCTTCAAAAGAAATCCCAGGGCTGATCTCCTTTAGAATGGACTGGTTGGCTCTCCTTGCAGTCCAAGGGACTCTCAAGAGTCTTCTCCAACACCATAGTTCAAAAGCATCAATTCTTCAGTGCTCAGCTTTCTTCACAGTCCAACTCTCACATCCATACATGAACACTGGAAAAACCATAGACTTGACTAGAAGGACCTTTGTTGATAAAGTAATGCCTCTGCTTTTGAATATGCTATCTAGGCTGGTCATAACTTTCCTCCCAAGGAGTAAGTGTCTTTTAATTTCATGGCTGCGATCACCATCTGCAGTGATTTTGGAGACCAAAAAGATAAAGTCTGACACTGTTTCTCCATCTATTACCCATGAGGTGATGGGACCAGATGCCATGATCTTCGTTTTCTGAATATTGAGTTTTAAGCCAACTTTTTCACTCTCCACTTCCACTTCCATCAAGAGGCTTTTTAGTTCCTCTTCACTTTCTGCCATAAGGGTGGTGTCATCTGCTTATCTGAGGTTATTGATATTTCTCCCAGCAATCTTGATTCCAGCTTTTGCTTCTTCCAGCCCTTCATTTCTCATGATGTACTCTGCATATAAAAGTCCTAACAACATCTGAATATTGTTGGCAAACAATTTTTTCTTACTATGTCTCAAACTTGTGAGATTGCCAGTTGACTTTTTGTCTTCTCAGAGCTTAGAGTCAAAGCAATATATCTTTTATACAGACATGATTAATGGGCCACAAATTCAAAGTCTCCACTGTGATATGTGTAATGAAATAATAAAGAGAAAGAAGAAAATGGGAAGATTCTGAATATATATCACACTAAAGCAATCTACAAATTTAAGATGCATGTATAAAGCTAATGATAATAATTTGAGGAAATTATTATAGAGCCTATTTATGAACCATTGCTTGAAAGACAGTCCATTGGTACTTATATAACAATGTTTCTCAAATGTGTCAAATATCTAAACCAAATATGGAACCTGACTAGATGAGTCTGGAGGGAACATACAGGCTAGGAGAAGAGGAAATTAAAAGAGATTGATCATGTCTCCTAATAGAGCCAAGTATCAATTGCTACGAGAATTATAAGAGATGGAAAAGATTAGTAAAAGCTCTTTAAAGGAAGTGATATCTAAATGGAGGACTAAAAGGCTGTTTTTTGAGCCTTCTGAGCTCTAAGTTTCTCAAACAGAGCCCAAAAATGTCTCCAAGCTATACTGGCCAAACATAAAGAGGGGAGGGGCAGGTAGAATGTATAATCGTTATAGTTTGGATGTAGTTTGAATACTTATTGTCAAAATCAGCCTCTATTAGCACACTCACTAGAGCCTTATTTGGGAAATATCCTTATGCCCATGTACTGGAACTCTGTTGGAGAAATATGTCTTCTTGAACCTTTGATTTGCTATACCCATTGAAAAGTAAAGAAGGAACACTTTGTTAAATTCAAATCCAGTCTTTAATACATTAGCAGCAGGCTTCAGAATATTCTATGCCTTGTCCAACCTTTCCCTGACTCCCACTCACACAACATGATTCCCAGATTTTTAGAAAATTGTTAACCTAGAATCAAATCCATCCATTCTATAGTTAAGCAAAATAACAAGCTTTCTCTTTTTTTAATACTCCATCTTAAGATGACCTTTTACATTGAATGCTTTTTCATTTGACATAAGTTGGCATTACAAAATGAAATGTAACTGGAAATTAAGCATATTCTTTCCAGTGTCATATTTAAAATTGCTTATATTTTGAAATATTGACCACTAAGTAAGGTTTAATGACTTTTCCAACATTTTTATATCTCATTTACATAATAAAATAACAAGTAACAAATGAATGCTGTTGATTGAAAAGACGTATATTATAACTATAATGGATTTTATTTAGAGCTCAGAGTTGGAAATAAGCTTTCTAACCATAAAGAACAGGAAAGTTTTGAGAATAACAAGTATCTTTGCACTTTCATTATGTATCTCAGGAGAAAAATAAAGTAGTTTTGAAAATAAACTGATAACCAGAACTTCTTTATGTATTTTAACATTAGATCTCAAAGCAAAGCTAAGAAGATTTAAAATGGAGCATAAAGAATCTTGCCTGTGTTACAAACACTGTTAAAATCAGATAATGAAAGGGAAAAGTTTGGGCATCCATATTACCAGAGCAGATAATTGCTTATGCCAAGAAAATTATGTTATGTTTCTAATTCATACATTCCAGGGTTCTATGTGTGTGTCATTAATATTCCTGCTTTAAAGATAAGCCTGTGTTTCATAAGGACACTGAATTTGCTATTATACTTAAATTGAAAAGTAGTCTGGCTATAATAAAATTAGTATTTATACAGAGGGCACTATACTCCCTGTACTACTTTAAACCTTTACATATGTTAATTCAATATAAACTCACCTAAGTTAGGTGCCATTCCAACCATAACCCTATAAGATAAAAAATCAGAAGTTTAAGAGGTGGATATCTTGCCCAAGTCACACAGCTAATATGTGACAGAGAAAGAGCTAACCTCACCATTCTGAATCATTTTCCACTTAATCAGCACATTATAATATTCTTTAAAAACAAACAAACAAAAAATGACCAGGAGGGAAATCAGGATGGCCAAGAAGGAAGATGCTGAACTCATCTTCCATCCTTGAACACATTAAAAATACACCTACATTGGAGCAATTCCCACTGAAAACAATCTGGAGACTTATAGAAAGGCTCTTCTACTACCAAGGCTATAAAGAAATATTCACACAGAGTTGGGTAAGAAGGGAAGAGGGATGATCAGATAAGAACGTGTGTCCCTGAGAGGGTACTCAGGAAGTGGATTACACAGGCAGAGATCCTTCCTGGGGAATGAGGGGTTTGAGCCACATATTAGGCATCCTAGATCTGGGGTCTGACATCAGGAAATGACCCCCTTTAGCTGGTTTGAAAACCACTGGGTCTTAACTGAGGGCTATAATAAACCAAGACTCTGCTCATACACAGTACACACACAGGCCTGCTTACATCCAGGAACAGTGCAGAGGAAACAGGCTGAAAGCTACCTGAGGCATTGACTGACTTGCCAGGATCATCCTAACACACAGCCCAGCCGCATAAAGAACTTCTCAGAAAAACAAAAGGTGAAAGAGTTTCTTATAAATAAACCAACTTTCCAAGAAATGATAGTCTCCTTTAAGTGGAAAAGAAAGGGTTGCAATAAGAAGTAAGGATTTACAGGAAAAGAAAAACTCTAGAAGACAAAAATGGTAAAATAAACTAAAATTACAATAAAGATAAGGGATAGACATGAAGATATAAAATATGGCATCAAAAACAAAAAGAATTAGTGGGAGAAATGTAGATGTTTTAGTATGTTTCAATTTAAATGACTACAAGTTTAAAACAAGTAGATATATTATTGTCAACATATATAAACCCCATGGTAACTACAAATCAAAAACATACAAAAGATACACAAAAACTAGAAAAAAATCACAAGCATGCCACTAAAGAAAATTATCAAACCACAGAAGAGACTAAGAAAAGAACAGAGAAGAAATAAAAAAAAAACAACTAGAAGATAAGGAACAAATTTGGCACTAAGTATCTACTCATCAATAATAACTTTATTTTTAAAAAACATTTTATTTTGTATTGGAGTATAGCCAAGTAATAATGTTGTGGTCTTTTCAGGTGGACAACAAAGGGACTCGGCCATATATGTATCCGTTCTCCCCTAAACTTCTCTCCCATTAGGGCTGTCACATAACATTGAGTAAAATTCCACGTGCCTTTCTTGGTATTCCAAGTAGGCCTTTCTTGGTATGCCACTTTAAATATAGCAGTGTGAAAATGTCAATCCCAAAGTCCTCAATTATCGCTTCCCCACATCCTTCTCCCCTGGTAATCCTTGGTTCTCTAAGTCTGTGAGTCTGTTTCTGTTTTGTAAATAAGTTCACTTGTATCATTTATTTTAGATTCTGCATATGAGGTGTCATACACTATTTCTCCTTCTCTGTATGGCTGGCTTCACTCAGTGTCACAACCTCTAGGTCCATCCATGTTGCTTCAAATGGCATTATTTTGCTCTTTTTCATAGCCAAGTAATATTTCATTATACGTATATGCATCGTACCTTCTTCATTCATTCCTCTATTGATGGAGAGATAGATTGCTTACATGTCTTTGGCTATTAAAACAGTTCTGCAATGAACGTTGGGGTGCATGTATACTTTTATGTTGTGTTTTTCTCTGGATATATACCTGGGAACAGGATTTCAGGGTCACATGGTAGCTTTATTTTTCATTTTTTAAGGAACCTCCATACTGTTCTCCATAGTGGCTGTACCAATTTACATTTCCACCACCAGGGTCAGAGGGTTCTCTTCTCCCCATACCCACTCCAGCATTTAGTGTTTGTTGATTTTTTTGAGAATAACCATCTTAACTGAAGTGAGGTGATATCTCATTGTAGTTTTGGCTTGATTTGCATTTCTCTAATAATTAGCAATGTCGAACATTTTTCATGTGCTTCTTGGCCATCTGTATGTCTTTGGAGAAATGTCTATTTAGGTCATCTGCCCAGGTTTTGATTGGGTTGTTTTGATGGTGCTAATCCTCTTGTGTTTATGAATTATGGAGACTAATCCATTGTTGATCACAAAATTTGAAAATATTTTCTCCCAATCTGTAGGTTGTCTTTTCATTTTGTTTATTTTTCCCTTTGATATGCAAAAGCTTTTGAGTTTAAACAGGTCCCATTTGTTTATTTGTGTTCCTATTTCCATTATTTTTGGAGACAGTTCAAAGATATTACTGCAATTTATGTCAGACTCTAGGAGTTTTACAGTGTCTTTTCACACATTTAATATCTGAGAAAGTGGTGAATATTGAGTAACAACCTATTTTGCTCTTAATTTCTTTAAAATGCATGACTGTTTAATGTGAAAATCATGGCGTCTTATGTAGTTTATAATGCACATAAATGTAACACATATGACAACCACAGCATAAAAGCAGAGGCATGGTCAATGGGCCTATATGGTTGGACATTTTCTACATTTTACATGAAGTGAAGTACTAATGTTAACTCTAAATTGAACATGAGAAGTTAAAGTTGTATATTTTTATTGCAAAAAAAATGATTTTTAAATTAAAAAGCATATAACTAAAAAGCCAAAAATAAGCAGAAATAAACAGAGGACACAACTGGAAAATAATAATAACAAGAATAATAAGTACATGTGAAGTCACTTCAGTCAAGTTTTACTCTTTGCAACACTATGGACGATAGCCCACCAGACTTCTCTGTCCATGGAATTTTCCAGACAGGAATACTGGAGTGGGTTGCCATTTCCTTCTCCAGGAGGTCTTCCTGAGCCAAGGATTGAACCCGTGTCTCTTAAGTCTCCTGCATTCACAGGCAGATTCTTTATCACTAGTGCCACCAAGAAATAATAATAATAACTACATGAAATATTAGTAGTCTTTATCAACTCAATAAAAAGACAGAGATTTTCACATTAGATTTTTAAAAGTAAGACTCAACAATATACTATCTATATAAACAATATAGATATTTTGTCAAGAGGGACTTGCCCAGCTTTATTATAAAACCGTTAATAACTGACACAGTGCAAAGATAAGCAAACTGACCAAACTGAAGAATTATAGAAAACAGAAATAGTCCCCAAACCAGAAATGGATTTAATTTTTTCAAGGTAGGCAAAGTCTTCTGTTTAGAAAAGAAAACTATAACATTTATAGAAGACAATAGAGGAAACAATGTATAGGACCTTGGGAGAACAAATGATTTCTTAAGACAAAACAAAAACTAGCTGTGTTAGTTTCTTTCCAGAGAAAGAGAACCAATAGGAGATGATAACTAGATACATAGATACACAGATAGATACATGGATAGATATAAATAGATGTGTGCATGCTAAGTTGCTTCAGTCATGTCCAACCCTATGCAACCCTATGAACCATAGTCTGCCAGGCTCTTCTGTCCATGGGATTCTTCAGGAAGGAATACTGGAGTGGATTGCCATGTTCCTCCAGGGGATCTTCCCAACCCAGGGATCAAACCTGTGTCTCTTATGTCTCCTGCATTAGCAGGTGGGAAGACAGAAATATATTTATTATAAGGAATAGGCTCACTCAATTAAAGAAGATGTGTCACTCTTCATCCTATTCACAGTGCCAATTTTCTTGCCATTCACACTGTCAGCACTGTTCACTGAACCCAGGGTAGACAAGGTGTGAAGCTAAGAAGCCAGAAGAAAACTCAAGGAGCCATAGGAACTGCTGATGTGTTTATCCTTTCCTGGCTGGTGCAGCAGCCATAGTAGTAGACACACTATAGTCTCTCCTCTCATGGCTGAAACAATGGACACAGCCATGACACAGCAGTAATGCCACTACTTTCTGGGTGGAGCTCACATAGCCCTACAGCACAAAGTGACTTGTGACCAAGCAAGTACCTCGTGACATGCATGCACAGTGCTATAAATGATCTCACCTGCTACATAGTCATTATTTACAAAATGTGGAGCAAGAGAGCCTGAACATGCCATCTTAGCTAATTTGCTCTCTCCACACAGAGGCCAAGTCCCAAGATCTGAAGCCAGCAACCTGGATACCTAGAAAAGCTGATAACATAAATTCCAGTCTGAATCTGAGTACCTGAGAACCAGGAGAGCTGACACTATAGTTTTTGTTTGAATGTGAGCAGGCTCAAAACCCAGAAAAAGACAATGTTTAAGTTCAAGTTTGTACAACAAAAAGAACTGATGTGCCAGGTCAAGGAAATCAGGTAGAAGTTCCTTCTTAATTTTTATTCTATTCAGGCCTTCAACTAATTGGATGATACTCATTCACATTACAGGGGGCAAACCACTTCACTCAGTCTCTGATTCAAATATTCATCTCATTGAGAAACATCCCACAAACACACCCAGAATAATTCTCTACCAAATGTCTGGGTACCCTGACATTGGTACATCTGCCAATCAAGTTAATACATAGACTTAATCATTACAGGTTCACCCCTTGTTAGCTTGGCACCCATACACATCTCCTTAAACCATACTTAATTTCCAAGTAAAGACAATAACAAGGTCATAATTCAATCTTACACAATATAACTATGCTGCCTACAACCAAAAAGGGACTAACCCCATCCCCAGGAGTTTTCCTTGAGTGATGTTTACTCTTTCCTTGATGTCTATATCCTAACACCTAATGTCTATAACCTAAACACTATGATCTAAAATTAACAATGCTGAAGAAGCCGCAGAAGATGGCAGAGTAGTAAGATGGAAGATTGTCAGCCTCCCCACAAATATTCAAAAACTCGTCAAGATGTGGAACAACTCCTTCAAAGCAACCTCTAGGAGACAGCAGAAGACCCCAGACCTCCAGAGGGGCAGGCAATGAAGTAGAAGAGAGGATAGAAACATAAAAGGGGGAAATATGGAGAACTTCTGGATGGGAGCTTCTGCTCGGGGTGGAGGGAAAGAGTCCGGAAAGAGAAGGAGTTCCCGTGCCCATAGAAGCTCCCTCTCAGGCAGGCCGAAGGGGAAGCTGCGGGGTCTTGGAAAACTGGGCAAAGCAGAGACTTAGAGGGCAGAAAATAGAGAAAGCTGCACTTCTCAGCCCTTAAACAGCTCACAGACTGTGGCCTCTATCAGTCTGTGGGCTCGGAGGACCAAGAGAAGCCCATAGATTCCCCACGGCACAGAGGGCAGGCCTGGGGTGCTGAGAGAGGTGAAACATACAAATCTCTCCAGAGCACACAAACCGCGGGATGCAGAGGGAAGGCCCTAGGAGCTGAAAGAAGAACACACAAGTCTCCGCAATGCAGCAGGCATGGTCAGGGACCCGAGAGAACATCCACACAAGCCCCTACCTGTCAAGCTTCAGTCAGCAGTGCAGGGAAGTACCAGGGAACAGAAGCACCAGCAATGATTCCAGGGACAAGTAGGGGGCTGGCAGCAGTGAAGATATGCTGAGGGGGCCACTTTGAAGTGTCTGTGGAAATAGAGGTGTCCAACACTGCAAAAGCTAAAAGGACTGCCCAAAAACATATTGAACCCATAGACATCCCAAAACCTCTACTGGACACTGAACTGCCCTTTAGAGAGAGGAGATCCAATTCCATCAACTAGAACACAGGCACAAGCTCCCCCAACCAGGAAGACCTCACAGGACACTAACCCAACCCCATCCACAGGGGCAGACACCACAACCAAGAAGAACTACAACCTTGAGAACACTTTTTTATTTTTTTTTATAAATCACACTGTTCATTCCCCCTACTTATTTCTAACTTCACATTAACCTTTTGCGGTGCTGTGGAGTTTTGCTCCTTGTTTTTCTTGTTAAAAACAAAAATTAATGTTAAGATTTTTTCATCTATTTTTTTGGGAGGTGATTTTTCTGATTTTGTTTTTTATATATTTGACTGCTTTCCTTATAGTTCTTTACCCACTGTAGCTCTTTCTGAATATATATAAATCTTTTTCACATATGTATATTTTTCTTTGCTTTTCTATTATTTATTTTCTCTATTTTTAACCCTCTTTTCCATCCCCTCTTTTTCAATTTTCCCCCCCTTCTCCTCTTTTTTTTTTTCTTCTCATTTTTTTTCTTCACTTTTTCACCAAGTAAGTTAAATTTTTGAGCTCTTTTTGCTATATTCCTCAGTTGGCTCATGCTCAGTTTTCCAGATTGAGCATTAGCTTGCTCTGCTTTTAATTGCTTAATATCACTTATTGTTTCTCTTGTTCACAAAGGCAATCTCCTGTACTCTTTTCTTTAGAATATTTTGGTTATAACTGTGTGTGGAAGTATGTGTATATGTCCCATTATTTCTATAATTACCTGTTTGATCTGCTTGATCTCCTCACACTAGAACACAGGCACTAGTCACCCCTAACAAGAAGTCAGCACAAACCATTCAACCAGCCTTTCCCTCCAAGGGCAAAACCAAAAGGAAGAAGGAATACAACCTTAAAGCCTGCAAAAAGGAGACCTCAAGGGGAGCAAGTTCAAAAGAAAAATTAAAAGACAGAGAAATATAGCACAAATGAAGGAACAAGGTAGAAAATCCCAAGACCAAATAAATGAAGAGGAAATAAGCAATCTTCCTGAAAGATAATTCAGAATAATGATAGTAAAGACGCTCTGACAACTTGAAAATAGAATGGAGAAAATGCAAGAAACACTTAACATGGTTAATACAATCACCAAGATCATAGAAGAAATAAAAATTAAGCAGATAGAGATAAATAACACAATTACTGAAATTAAAAATACTCTAGAAGGAACTAATATCAGAATAACTGAGGCAGAGGAACAGAAAAGTGAGCTGGAGATAGAATGGTGGAAATAACTTCTGAAGAGCAGAATAAAGGGAAAATAATGAAAAGAATTGAGGACAGCCTCAGAGGCATTTGGGACAATATTAAATGCATCAACGTTCAACTTACAGGGGCCCCAGGGGAAGAAGAAAAAGAGGTGCTGAGAAAACCTTTGAAGAAGCTATAGTTGAGAACTTCCCCAACATGGGAAAGGAAATAGTCAACCAAGTCCAGGAAGGGCAGAGAGTCCCTTACAGGATAACCCAAGGAGAAACACATTGAGACACATATTAATCAAACTAACAGAGACTAAACACAAAGGAAGAATATTAAAAGCAGCAAGGGAAAGACAGCAAGTAACATACAAGGGAAAACCCATATGATTAACAATGCCTCTTTCAGCAGAATCTCTGCAAGCCAGAAAGGAATGCAGGATATAATTAAAGTACTGAAAGAAACAAATCTACAGCCAAGATTACTATACCTGGCAAAGATTTCATTCAAAATTGATGGAGAAATCAAAGCTTTAAAGGCAAGCAAAAGTTAAGAGAATTTAGCACCACCAAATCAGCCTTACAACAAATACTAAAGGGACTTACATAGCAAGTAAACACAAGAGAAATGAGAGACCTACAAAAACAGACCCAAAACAATCAATAAAATGCCACTAGAAACATGTATCAATAATTACCTTAAATGTAAGTGGATTAAATGCATCAATCAAAAGATACAGACTGAATGGATGAAAAAACAAGACCCATATACAAACTGCCTAGACCACTTCAGACATAGAGACACATACAGGCTGAAAGTAAAAGGATGGAATAGGATATTTCATGTGAATGGAAACCAAAAGAAAGCTAGAGTGTCAGTCCTTATTTCAGACAAAATAGACTTTAAGAATATTCTAAGAGATAAAGGGGAACACTACGTAACAATCAAGGAATCAATCCAAGAAGAAAGTGAATAAAAGGAAGTGAAAGTCGTTCAGTCATGTCCAACTCTTTGCAACCCCGTAGACTATGCAGTCCATGAAATCTCTAGGCCAGAATACTGGAGTGGGTAGCCTTTTCCTTTTCCAGGGGATCTTTCCAACCCAGGTTCCCTTCACTGCAGGCAGATTATTTACCAGCTGAGCCACAAGGGAAGCCCAATACAAGAAGAAGACATAACAATTGTAAATATTTATACACCCAACATAGGAGTACCTCAATACATAAGGCAAACACTAACAGAAATAAGAGAGGAAATCAACAGTAACACAATAATAGTATAGGACTTTAACACTCCACTTACAATGGACTGATCATAAAAATAGAGAATCAATAAGAAAACACAAACCTTAAATGAAATATTACATAAAATGGACCTAATTGATATCTTCAGGGCTATGCATCCAAATGCAGAAGAATATACTTTCTTCTCAAGTGCACATGTAACATTCCCCAGGATGGACCACATCTTGGGTCACAAATCAAGCTTCAGTAAATTTAAGAAAATTGAAATCATATCAAGTATTTTCTCTGAACACAACACTATGATACTAGGTATCAACTACAGGGGAAAAAACCTGTAAAAAACACAAACTCAAGGAGATTGAACAATACATTGCTAAATAATGAAGAGGTTACTGAAGAAATAAGAAAGGAAATAAAAAGATTCCTAGAAACAAATAACAGTGAAAACACGATGACCCAAAGCCTATGGAATTCAGCAAAATCAGTTCTAAGAGGGAAGTTTATAGCAATACAATCCTACCTCAATAAACAAGGAAAGCATCGAATAGAAAACCTAATGCTACATTTAAACATGTGGAAAAAGAAGAAAAAAAGAACCCCAAAGTCAGCATAAGGAAAGAAATCACAAAGATCAGAGCAGAAATAAATGAAAAAGAAATGAAAAAAACAATAGCAAAGATTAATAAAACTAAAAGCTGGTTCTTTGAGAAGATAAACAAAACTGACAAACCACTAGACAGATACATCAAGAAAAAAAAAAAAAGAAGAAAATTTGAATTAACAAAATTGGAAATGAAAAAAGAAGAGATTACAGCAGACAACACAGAAACACAAAAGCTCATAAGAGAATATTATAAGAAACCATATGCTAATAAAATGGGCAACCTAGAGGAAATAAACAGATACTTAGAGAAGTTCAACCTCACAAGACTGGACCAGGAAGAAACAGAAATTATGAACAAGCCATTATGAAATTATGAAGTCAAAACTTATGATCTTGATATATTTTTGATATATACATATATATTTGATATATATATATATTTGATATAATTTTTTATATATATCCCAAAATACAAAAGCCCAGGACCAGATGGTTTCACAGGGGAACTCTATCAAAAATTTAGAGAAGAGCTAATGCCCATTTTTCTGAAAACTTTTCAAAATTTGGAGAGAAAGGAACACTTCCAAACTCATTCTACAAGGCCACAATCACCCTACCGAAACCAGGCAATGACAACACAAAAAAAGGAAAATTACAGGCCAATATCACTGATGAACATAGATGCAAAAATCCTCAACAAAATTCTAGCAAACAGAATTCAACAACACATTAAAAGGTCACACACAATGATCAAGTTGGGGTTATTCCAGGGCTGCAAGGATTCTTCAATATATGCAAATCAGTCAATGTGATACACCATATTAACAAATTGAAAGATAAAAACCATATGATAATATATGTAGAAAAATCCTTTGACAAAATTCAGCACCCATTTATGATAAAAACGCTTCAAAAAATGGGCATGGAAGGAAACTACCTCAACAAGGTAAAGGCCATATGATAATCCCATAGCAATCATTATTCTCAATGGTGAAAAGCCAAAAGCATTCCCTCTAAGATCAGAAACAAGACAAGGGTGTCCACTTTCACCACTATTATTCAACATAGTTCTGGAAGTGCTAGCTACAGCAATCAGAGACAAAAAAGAAATAAAATGAATCCAGATCAGAAAAGAAAAAGAAAAACTCTCACTGCTTGCAGATAACATACTATACATAGAAAACCCAAAATAAGCTTATCGGAAAATTACTAGAGCTAATCAGTGAATTGACCAAATGTCCAGGATATAATGTCAATACACAGAAATCACTTGCATTCCTATACACTAACAATGAAAAATCAGAAAGAGAAATTAAGGAATCAATTCTATTCACCATTGCAACAAAAAGAATAAAATATCTAGGAACAAACCTACCCAAGGAGACAAAAGAGCTGTAAATGGAAAATTATAAGACACTGATGAATTAAATCAAAGATAACCTAAACAAATGGAGAGCTATTCCTGCTTAGGATGAATCAATAATGTGAAAATGACTATATTACCAAATGCAATATGCAGGTTCATTGCAATCCCTATCAAACTACCAATGGCATTTTTCACAGAACTGGAACAAAAATTTTCACAATTCATATGGAAACACAGAAGAACCCAAATAGACAAAGCAGTCTTGAGAAAAAAGGATGGAGCTGGAGGAATCAACCTTCCTGGCTTCAGAATATACTACAAAGCTACATTCATCAAGACAGTATGGTAGTGGCACAAAAACAGAAACATAGACCAATGGAACAAGATAGAGAGCCCAGAGATAAACCCACAGACCTATGGGTACTTTATTTTGACAAAGGAGGCAAAAATATTAAATGGGTCAAAGAGAGTCCCTTCAATAAGCAGTGATGGGAAAACTGGGCAGCGATGTGCAAAATAATGAAATTACAACAGTTCCTAACACCATACACAAAGATAAACTCAAAATGGATTAAAGACCTAAATGTAAGACCAGAAACTATAAAATTTTTAGAAGAAAACATAGGCAGAACACTCGATGACATAAATCAAAGCAAGATTTTCTATGACGCATCTCCTAGAATAATGGAACTAAAAACAAAAGTAAACAAGTGGGATCTAATTAAACTTAAAAGCTTTTGCACAGTAAAGGAAACTACAAACAAGGTGAAAAGACAACCCTCAGAATTGTAGAAAATAATAACAACAAAGGAAACAACTGACAAAGGATTAATTTCCAAAATATACAAGCAGTTCATACAATTTAATGCCAGAAAAACAAACAATCCAGTCAAAAAGTGGGAAAAAAGACTCAAACAGACATTTTTTTAAAGAAGACATACAAATGGCTAACAAACACACAAAAAGATGCCCAACACCGCTCATTATTAGAGAAATGCAAATCAAAACTACAATGAGATACCACCTAACACCAGTCAGAATGGCCATCACCAAAAAGTCTACAAACAATAAATGCTGGAGAGGGTGTGGAGAAAGGGGAACTCTCTTGCATTGCTGGTGGGAGTGTAAATTGATACAGCCAGTGTGGGAGATGGTAAGGAGATTCCTTAAAAGACTAGGAATAAAACCACCATATGACCCAGCAATCCCACTACTAGGCATATACCCTGAGGAAACCAAAATTGAAAAAGACAAATATACTCCACTGTTCATTGCAGCACTATTTTACAATAGATAGAACATGGAAGCAACCTAGATGTCCATTAACAGATGAATGAATAAAGAAGCTGTGGTACATATACAGAATGGAACACTACTCAGCCATAAACAGGTAACACTACTCAGCCATAAACAGGAATGCATTTGAGTCAGTTCCAACGAGGTGGATGAACCTAGAGTCTATTACACAGAGTGAAGTAAGTCAGAAAGAGAAATATAAATATTATAAACTGACACATATACATGTAATCTAGAAAGATGGCATTGATGAATTTAATTTCAGGACAGCAATAGAGAACAGATTTATGGACATGGTGGGGAGGGGTGGAGGGAAAGGGTGATATGTATAGAAAGAGTAACATGGAAGCTTACAATACATAAATATGTAATGTGTAAAATAAATAGCCAATGGGAATTTAATGTATGACTCGGGGAACTCAAAGAGGGGCTCTGTGACAATCTAGAATGGTGGGATGGGGAGGCAGATGGAAGGGAGGTTAAGGAGGGTGTGGACACAGGGGTACCTATGGATGATTCTTGTTGATGTTTGATAGAAAATCAAATAATTCTGGAAAGCAATTATCCTCCAGTTAAAAAAAATAAATAAAATGACAAGTAAAAAATAAAATCAACAATGCTTAAATACTATGATACAGAGTCCATACACCTTACATTACATTATAAGGGGATAAGAGAAAAAAGAAAACAAAATATATCTATCTATCTATATAATGTTATATACATATTAAAATATTTTACATATTATATACACACACATACACTTCCATAAGAAAACAAGGAAGAAATACTAATGACAGTTATAGGTCTTGTTTCCTTAACCGACATGCAGGACATAGCAGTCATATTTATAACCATGTTTTTCACTACCCATCCCATAGTCCCTTCACCCTCAACAAGCAGCTCAGCTAGTTATTGTTTTTCATCAAACCTTCATTCCATTAGCAGTTTTTCCTGGGTTGGTTGGTTGTAGATTTCCATTGACACATTAATCACAGGGCAAGGTAACACTAAGAGATGCGCTATAGAATGTCTTGTGGGCTTCCCTGGTGACTCAGAGGTTAAAGCGTCTGCCTGGAATGGGGGAGACCCGGGTTCGATCCCTGGGTTGGGAAGATCCCCTGGAGAAAGAAATGTCAGCCCACTCCAGTACTCTTGCCTGGAGAATCCCATGGAGGGAGGAGCCTGGTAGGCTCCAGTCCATGGGGTCTCAAAGAGTCGGACATGACTGAGTGACTTCACTTTCACTTTCACTATAGAATGTCTTGTATTCTAGATCTAATACTCTTCCTCTAGGCCAACAGGGGCTTCCCAGGTGGCGCCATGGTAAAGAACCTGCCTACCAAAACAGGAGATGTTAAAGACATGGGTTCAATCCCTGAGTCAAGAAGATCCTTTGGAGAAGGAAATGGCAACCCACTCCAGTATTCAAGCCTGGGAAATCCCACGGCCATAGGAGCCTGGTGGACTACAGTCCATGGGATCGCAGAGTTGGGCACAACTGAGCACACATGTAAGCAGGCTAATAGAGCATAAGATTGTAGCAATAGGAAGCAAAGAGTTTGCTAAAGGGTGTCTTTCTTATTTTTATCATTCTTGGACCTGTGAACCGGCTATGAGAGAAACAATGCCGCATATTAGTTACTGATTCAGAACATATACAGCCTTCAAGAGTACCCCCACTTTAGTAGCAACCGCTTTATGAACCGGGATTTCATCTTCTATTATAATGCAACCAGTTGCAGGATGAGATTCTAGGCTTGATATTCAGCAGTCTCAGCCTTGTAGCAACAGGAAATAAGGGTTTCATTCATGGCAGGCAAGTTCAAACTTCTGAGGTCATCCTTTTCTTGTACCACTTTATCCAGTGGAACAAGCATCTGGAAAACCAGCCTAGGAACAACCAGCCTACAAGTTACATCCACTGGTCTGACAAAAATGTTTGAAAGCATCATATTCACAGTCACCTATCTCCTTGCTTTTTTATGGATTTGGAGTGCCCAGTGGTGAGATTCTGAGTATCTCCATCACCAGATCATGCTATGGATTATCAGTGTTCTCTACTTCTGGAAATAGAGCCATTAGCATCTTCAAATGTAATTAGGTTAGAGAACCAATTTCAGAAACCAATTCAAGACATCTTGAATTTTTATCAGAACAGATTAAAAAACAGATCCTTAAAGTTTTATTCCTCTAAAACTACTCTTGGTGCCAAAATCTGTATTAGTCAAGGTAACCATTGGCCTAGTCAAGTTGACATTTAAATTAACCATCACACTAACCAAAAGAAAAGGTTGATAAATGTAACCACATTAAATTTAAGAACTTCTTTTCATCAAAAGATACTATAAATAATTTGAAAAACAAGTCACAAATTTGGAAAGGACAATTGCAACATAAGTAGCCACATAAAATTAAATCTAGACTATTTAAATAACTCTTGTGAATCAATCTCACTTATAATCAAAGAAATAAAATTAAAAAGGCAGCATTTTATACCCACAGGATTGGTAAAATAATATCAAGTATTGATAAGGCTATGAAACAACTTACACACTTTATTAGGAGGGAAATTGGTCATAATAATCATCTTAGAAAATCATTTTACATTTCCTAATAAAATTCAGCATGCACAAATCCTATGACCCAAGAATTTTCTTAGGAATACATCCTAAAATCACAAAGCAAATTTTTCCCTTGCCCAACAAGTCCTGTACAGAAATATTCTTACCAGTAAAGCTCAGTAATAACAGCCAAAATCTGAATACAGCCCAAATACCTATCAGCATTAAAATTGAGACATTGATATGAAATAAACTTTTTTAAAAGAAATTGAAGCATCAGGGATTCCCTGGTTACTCAGTGGTAAAGAATCTGCCTGCCAATGCAGTTGCCACAGGTCCAATCCCTGATCTGGGAATTATCACGGAGCAACTACTCAATCTGTGCTCTAGAGCCTGTGAGTTGCAACTACTGAGCCCATGTACCACAAACATTGAAGCCTGCATGCTTTAGATCTGGCACTCCACAACAAGAGAAGCCACCTCAATGAGAAGCCTTGTGGGCACCACAACTAGAGAGTAGCCCCTGCTCACTGCCACTAGAGAAAAGCCCATGCAGCAACAAAGACCCAGCACAGCCAAAAATAAATAAATAAAATTATTTTTTAATTGAGGCATTACTGCTGCTGCTACTGCTAAGTCGCTTCAGTCCTGTCCGACTCTCTGCGACCCCATAGACGGCAGCCCACCAGGCTCCCCCGTCCCTGGGATTCTCCAGGCAGGAACACTGGAGTGGGTTGCCATTTCCTTCTCCAATGCGTGAAAGTGAAAAGTGAAAGTGAAGTCGCTCAGTCGTGCCCAAACTCTTAGCGACCCCATGGACTGGAGCCCATCAGGCTCCTCCATCCATGGGATTTTCCATGCAAGAGTACTGGAGTGGGGTGCCATTGCCTTCTCTGAATTGAGGCATTAATCATGCATATATAAGGAACTCTATATGACAGTGACAATAAATATAGCTACATGCACCAATATTATATGGGGCACTGAATCATGGACAAATATAACAATAGTAATAATATGTACAATTATTGTTCTTTTCTTATAGATGAGGAAACTGCACTAAGAGGGATGAAATAATTTGCCCAAATTGACCCAGCTATCTAGTGAAGAGGTTATAAAGTGAATTTCAAGCCCTAAGAATATGAGGGCAGTCTATTGGGTAAAGTTTGGTATGTAAAAAAATGATTTGAGAATACATATATGCATGTTTATTATGAGAAAATGTGTTGGAATGATTCACATAATGTTATTCCTCTAGATACAATTAAAGGAGGGGGATTTTGATATTTCAGTATTAGCAGAATTCTTTATTTCTTAAGCTGAGTGATATGTATATGGTTGTTCACTCTATTACAATTCTTGAGCTTATATATATATATATATATATATAGTATGTAAATATATACACTTACACATGTAAGTACACATACCTGTAAATGTGCTTTTATATATGTGGCATGTGTTTGTGCACATATGTACACACTCCATGCTATGGTTGGGTATGCTTTCCTCTTACTCATTTACTTTAATCTCTGAAACTGAAGCCAGGAGGAAACTTTTGTCTTACTAGATACCTTCTTTACCAAAGTGAGTCAAAATGACCTTGTCTATAAATGGGAATGGAGAAAAACAAAAGGAAAAAAAAATAAAGGAAAAATTAGCTACTATTTCAGAAAACATTATACTATCACAGAAGAAGGAAATGTGAGAGAAGAGGAAATAATAGATAAGGTAGGAAGGGAAAAAAAGAGGAGAAAGAGGTAAAGATGAAGTGATATTTTGAAGAGAGGAAAAGGAAAGGAAGAAGGAAAAAAGAAAGGTCAGCTAATGTTTCTCTGAGTGGATTTCATAGTTTACCTGTGAGATGCTGAAAGGAATCTGTGCCACTAGACACTTGCAAAAGGCCAACTATCATTGCTTGCTAGGAGTGATCTCATGTACACACAATGATCAACAATAAACACCTAATGATCAAAGTCTACTTTAACTTTTATTAGCTATCCTAGTCACCATACCTTGATACTTAAAGTATATATTTATTTGACATCAAATGCAAAAAGAAATTAAAGAATGGTTTAAATAGATGTTTACATTGATATAAATTTTAGCAAATCAATCAGGCTCACTCTGGGAGGAAGATGGAAATCATGTGCTCCTAGAAAGCATGTGTTTCAATATCTTATTTCTTTAAAACTCTATGCGCCGAGAAGAGATATTCCTTGGGCACCACTTGGAAAGCTTCCAATTATATTTCAGGCCCTGATTTATCACTGGGTGATAAATTTATTTATTTATTACCTGATTTATTGGGTGTTTTTCCAAGATAAAACAGTAAGAATCAAAACTTATGAAATTTTTCAAACCTCTAATAATAAAAGAAATTAAACACCCTTGAAATTTCAATTCAACAAATCTTGTGCAAGCAGAGACTTCTTATAACATCCACTTTTGTAGAGGATAAGAGGAAACATGCATCCTAACATAATGATGATTGGCAACATGAATAAGAAGCCTTAAGATGTGCCTATTTTTAATATAATAATTCCATATACAAGAACTTGACCTAAGGAAATTATCATGAATATGCTCAAAGTTTTAACTACATAAATGTCTATTTCAATGCTATTATAGTAGTGCACAGCAAGGGCAATGTCCAACAACTTAAGATTAAATAGTGGCATATGTACTGAATGGAATAATAATAATTTAAATGATATCAGAGAATGGAAATTAACATCAAAAATTAAAATATTTAAGTGGAAAAATTCTTCTTAGAATCTATACATACAACTCTTCTGCCAGGTAGTTAACTTTAATATCTGAAGGAAGGAAATAGGAAGGAATAAGAGCTTCCCAGGTGATGCTAGTGGTATAGAATTCGCACTGCCATTGGAGGAGATATAAGAGACATAAGTTCGATCCATGGATAGGAAAACTTCCCTGGAGGAGGGCATGGCAACACATTCAAGTATTCCTGCCTGGAGAATCCCATGGACAGAGGAGCCTGATGGATCACTGTTGATACGGTCACAAAGAGTAGGTTATGGCTGAAGCAACTTAGGATATGCACACATAGATATGAAACATGGCTGGCAAAGAATAGTGAAAGTCTCACCAGTTGCCTAAGTCCAACACTAGTTGTAAGGCTCAAAATAAAGCCTAGTTTCTTTTTTTAAAATAAATGATAAGCTATGTTCTATAAAGTACATACTATCAAAGAAGAAATGATTAAGAATATTTAAATGACCTTAGTTTATTGATGGAGAAAGCAATGGCAACCCACTCCAGTACTCTTGCCTTGAAAATCCCATAGATGGAGGAGCCTGGTAGGCTGCAGTCCATGTGGTCACTAAGAGCTGGACACGACTGAGCGACTTCACTTTCACTTTTCACTTTCATGCATTGGAGAAGGAAATGTCAACTCACTCCAGTGTTTTTGCCTGGAGAATCCCAGGGAAGGGGAGCCTGGTGGTCTGCCATCTATGGGGTCACACAGAGTCGGACACGACTGAAGTGACTTAGCAGCAGCAGCTTATTGATAAGAGAAAGAGAAAATTTTAATGAGTATGCAGTTTGCATACAGTCCCATTAGACTTTCTGATCATGGCTGATGTAAAGAAACTGAAATCAATGATGTGGATTCATTTTGATATATGGCAGAACCAATACAATATTGTAAAGTTAAAAAAAAAGGTAAAAATAAACAGGACCCCCCCCAAAAAAAAAATAAAAAAATAAAATAAAATCAATGATGTTAAATCCCACAAAGAAAACAAAATGTTGGGATGGTCAAAGCTCTGTAATCACAGACAATCATTCATGAGAATGCCAATAGCCCATCTGCAAAAGTGATATATTAGTCCTGGATCATTGATCTAGAACTTTGCAAAGATAATTCTAATTGTTTATGTATTTTTATCCAAGAGAACAAAAAGTTTCTCTCACCTACTTCTTAAAGGAAATTTATACATTCTTTCCTATAGGAATCAGGATTGGGATAATTGTATCCAGGATTTTCAACACATCTCACATATGTATTTAAAAAAATTATTATGGACTAAAAAGGCAAAACATTTTACATCTGTAAGACAACGTGGTTGAAAAGTGTATGTGTTAAATAAGATGTTAAAGTCATGAAAAGCATGCATTTGTTGACCATAAACACAAACCACCAAATCTCAAAATACTAAATATGAGCAAAAACAGAAGTAGTTCTGGAACAACTTTACTAAACATATGGAGCTCATTTCCCCCAATAAATTGTGTGAGGCAAAATTGGAATAATCCAAGAAGCGATTGGCTAGAGCTCTTTTGTTTATGGATTATTATGAAAAGAGGGTAGTAAGGACAGTCTATGAAGACTATCAGAGCAGGAAACCCAACCTTTTCCAAACATGTGTTTTTATGTCACTGACAGTTCCCAAACAGATTTTGCACAATGTCATTTATTGCATTTTACCTGCATTGGCACAGTGCCTGGTATACAGCAAATCCTTAATGTATATTCACTCAGTGACACCAAATAAAATCTGTATATCCCAGCATCCTTCAAACCATCATTTATCTTCAATCTGCCATGTCATTGCTCTTCAGTTCAGTTCAGGTCAGTCATTCAGTTGTGAGTCAGTTCTTCACATCAGGTGGCTGAAATATTGGAGCTTCATCTTCAGCATCAGTTCTTCCAATTTATTTAAAGTTGCCCATTATTTATATCTGTCATTTTAATACAAAAACACTACTTAGCAAAGAATCTCATCATGCTACATCTTCTCCTTCATCCTACAATTGTTTTATGAAATTTTGTTACTTTTTCAAAAGATCTATGAGAACTACAGGGGCAGCCACTTCCTGAATAAGATCATCCTTCCTGGGACAGTGAAAGTTGCTCAGTCGTGTTCAACTCTTTGCGACCCCATGGACTACAGTCCATGGAATTCTCCAGGCCAGAATACTGGAGTGGGTAGTCTTTCCCTCCTCCAGGGGATCTCCCCAAACCAGGGATTGAACTCAGGTCTTCTGCATTCCGGGTGGATTCTTTACCAGCTGAGCCACAAGGGAAGGCCAAGAATGCTGGAGTGGATAGCCTATCCCTTCTCCAAGGGATAGGAATTGAACCAGGGTCTCCTGCATTGCAGGTGGGATTCTTTACCAACTGAGATATCAGGGAATCTGCCGGCAATGCAGGAGACCCTGGTTCGATTCCTGGGTCGGGAACATCCACTGGAGAAGGGAAAGGCTACCCACTCCAGTATTATTGGTGTGGAGAATTCCATGGACTGTATCATCAATGAGACCGAAAAGAATCAGACACGACTGAGCGACTTTCACTTTCATGACAACTACAGAGTTGTGACTTGAGTTCTATCTTGTCTTCTTGTCTTTCAAGAATAAAATTTGTGAGAAAATAAACCCTGCTTTCTTTCCTTTCTACCAACTTTTTTTATGCAGAGGCACCCAAGAACATCCCTTGCAAGAAGTAGTTCAAAATGCATGGCTACCTTTCAGGGTTCCCAAGCTCTGTCAACAAAAGGAAATAGTCATAATGCTATAAAATGCACTGTATGTGATGATTCTGACAGACATGTATGTAATAAGTTACAAGATGATTCCCTCCTATGTATTCCAGCCTTCCCCTGGATCATAAGGAATGTGCCATGTATTTTAATCACATTTCTTTACTAACCTTCTGGAACCTACTCTTGTAGCTACAAAGAATAATGAGTCAAGATTTTCTCAAATTTCCAAGCTATATATCAATCAAAAATGAGTCTCAAAAGAAAGTGTATCTTAGAAATCCAAACTTGCTGTTCCTGCATCATTCTAATCACTGCTGGGATATAGAGGGAGATGAAGTCATTAGAGTTTAACACCACACAGGAGACAAAACTAATAAGTCAAAGCAGAACTTCTACTTCCTAGAATGAAAACTAAGTATAGGAAGACAAGATAAAATAGTCAGTAGGGGTTTTGAGAGAGTCAATTTCTAGGTAGGTTGATAAGAAGCCCAGAGTCCCCAAAGAGGAGAGAGGGATCTGGGGCTTTGAAGAGGAGATAGGGGTCTGGATTTCTCAAAGAGGAGAAAAGAACAAACTCTTATTTTTTTTCTACATTGCTTTGTCTTGGTCAATATAACATATATATTTCTTTGTTTGACTCTACACATGGACATCACCAGATGGTCAACACCGAAATCAGATTGATTATACTCTTTGCAGCCAAAGATGGAGAAGCTCTATACAGTCAGCAAAAACAAGACCAGGAGCTGACTGTGGCTCAGATCATGAACTACTTATTGCCAAATTCAGACTTAAATTGAAGAAAGAAGGGAAAACCACTAGACTATTCCGGAATGACCTAAATCAAATCCCTTATGATTATATAGTGGAAGTGAGAAATTGATTTAAGTTACTAGATCTAATAGAGTGCCTGATGAACTATGAACTGAGGTTCGTGACATTGTACAAGAGACAGGGATCAAGACCATCCCCATGGAAAAGAAATGCAAAAAATCACAATGGCTGTCTGGGAAGGCCTTACAAATAGATATGAAAAGAAGAGAAGCTAAAAGCAAAGGAGAAAAGGAAAGATATAAGCATCTGAATGCAGAGTTCCAAACAATAGCAAGAAAAGATAATAAAGCCTTCTTCAGTGATCAATGCAAAGAAATCAAGGAAAAAAAAAAAAAAACAGAATGGGAAAGACTAGAGATCCTTTCAAGAAAATTAGAGATACCAAGGGAACATTTCATGCAAAGATGGGCTCGATAAAGGACAGAAATGGTATGGACCTAATAGAAGCAGAAGATATAAAGAAGAGGTGGCAAGAATACACAGAAGAACTGTACAAAAAAGATCTTCATGACCAAGATAATCACGATGGTGTGATCACTGACCTAGAGCCAGACATCCTGGAATGTGAAGTCAAGTGGGCCTTAGAAAGCATCACTACAAACAAAGCTAGTGGAGGTGATGGAATTCCAGTGGAGCTATTCCAAATCCTGAAAGATGATGCTGTGAAAGTGCTGCACTCAATATGCCAGCAAATGTGGAAAGCTCAGCAGTGGCCACAGGACTGGAAAAGGTCAGTTTTTATTCCAATCCCAAAGAAAGGCAATGCCAAAGAATAATCAAACTACCACACAATTGCCCTCATCTCACACACTAGTAAAGTAGTGCTCAAAATTCTCCAAGCCAGGCTTTAGCAATATGTGAACCATGAACTTCCAGATGTTCAAGCTGGTTTTAGAAAAGGCAGAGGAACCAGAGGCCAAATTGCCAACACCTGCTGGATGATTGAAAAAGCAAGAGAGTTTCAGAAAAACATCTATTTCTGCCTTATTGACTATGCCAAAGCCTTTGACTGTGTGGATTACAATAAACTGTGGAAAATTCTGAAAGAGATGGCAATACCAGACCACCTTACCTGCCTCTTGAGAAATTTGTATGCAGATCAGGAAGCAACAGTTAGAACTGGACATGGAACAACAGACTGGTTCCAAATAGGAAAAGGATTACATCAAGGCTGCATATTGTCACCCTGCTTGTTTAACTTATATGCAGAGTACATCATTAGAAATGCTGGGCTGGAAGAAGCACAAGCTGGAATCAAGATTGCCGGGAGAAATATCAATAACCTCAGATATGCAGATGACACCACCCTTATGGCAGAAAGTGAAGAGGAACCAAAAAGCCTCTTGATGAAGGTGAAAGAGGAGAGTGAAAAAGTTGGCTTAAAACTCAACATTCAGAAAATGAAGATCATGGCTTCTGGTCCCATCACTTCATGGGAAATAGATGGGGAAACAGTAGGAACAGTGTCAGACTTCATTTTGGGGGGCTCCAAAATCACTGCAGATAGTGACTGCAGCCATGAAATTAAAAGACACTTACTCCTTGGAAGAAAAATGATGACCAACCTAGATAGCATATTGAAAAGCAGAAACATCACTTTCCAACAAAGATCCATCTAGTCTAGGCTATGGTTTTTCCAGTGGCCATGTATGGATGTGAGAGTTGGACTGTGAAGAAAGCTGAGTGCTGAAGAATTGATGCTTTTGAACTGTGGTGTTGGAGAAGACTCTTGAGAGTCCCTTGGACTGCAAGGAGATCCAACCAGTCCATTCTGAAGGAGATCAGTCTGGGATTACTTTGGAAGGAATGATGCTAAAGCTGAAACTCCGGTATTTTGGCCACCTCATGTGAAGAGTTGACTCATTGGAAAAGACTCTGATGCTGGGAGGTGTTGGGGGCAGGAGGAGAAGGGGACGACAGAGGATGAGATGGCTGGATGGCATCACTGACTCGAGTCTGAGTGAACTCCGGGTGTTGGTGATGGACAGGGAGGCCTGGGGTGCTGCAATTCATGGGGTCACAAAGAGTCAGACACGACTGAGCGACTTAACTGAACTTGCTTTATTTATCCTTAACAAGAACCTTCTGACTAATCTTGTTGACTTAAAACCTATATTGTGGGAGAGGGTCTGTTAAGACCTTTCTATTGTTAGTTCTTATCTTGTTAATTTAAGTGGTATGTTGTGGGAGCGGGTTTGGTAAAAGTATATAAGGCCTTGATAAGACTAGTGAGTGTGGGCACTCTCTGTCCCCCTCCTGATGTCTATGTCAGAAGCTTTCTCTGTCCCTTTTCATACTTTAATAAAAATTCTGCCATACAAAAGTTCTTGAGTGATCAAACCTGGTCCCTGGTCCTGAGGCTGAATCTTTTTCTTCAGAGATCACGAATCCAACATCGTTCACCATAAGCTATCTGTTTGATATGTAGTCAGGAACCCAAAGCCCATGCCCTGTGACAACCTAGAGGGGTGGGGTAGGGAGGGAAGTGAGAAAGGGGATCAGGAGGGATGGGTCACATGTATACCTATGGCTGATTCATTTTTAGGTATGGGAAAAAACATCACAATATTGTAAATTAGTTTTCCTTCAATTAAAATAAACAAAAATTCAAAAAAATTTAAAGAATGGAAAAATATTTTCTCTCAATGATTCTCGTAGACAGTATCTTTTTATTTTGAAAAAGTTCATGTCTATATAAAATTGAAAGAATAGTACAAAGAACATTTGTATATCATTTACCTATATAAACCCACTGTTAGTAAACTTGTTGCATCTGCTTCATCTCTCTCTATGTTTAGGGACCCAGAATCAACTTGTCAAAAAAGGACATTTTACACGCATAGTATCATTGTTTTTGCATGATTATCCTTTCAGGTTATCACAGTCTGTTACTGGTGGCTTATCTAAGAACGTACAGGTTTACAGGGCCTTAAAGTGATACCCAGCACACATGCTGTCAGTCATGTCTGACTCTTTGTGACCCCATGGACTGCAGCATGTCAGACTTTCCTGTCTTTCACTATCTTCCAGAGTTGTCTCAAACTCATGTCCATTGAGTCGGTGATGTCATCCAAACATCTCATCCTCTGTTGCCCCTTCTCCTTTTGCATTCATTTTCCCCAGCATCAGAATCTTTCCCAGTGAGCCAGCTCTTTGAATCAGGTGGCCAAAGCATTTGAGTTTCAGCCTCAGTATCAGTCCTTCCAATGAATATTCAGAGTTGATTTCCTTTAGGATGGACTGGTTTGATCTCCTTGATGTCCAAGGGACTCTCAGGGGTCTTGTCCAATGCCACTTCTCTATATAGAAACCTACAAATACTACCTTCTGCCAAACCATCCAAAAGTAAGCTGTGAACAGGACACCTCACCTCACATTCTCCCACTCAGCCAAACACTATTACAGCATTACTTGAATTAAATAACAGCATTCAATATCTAAGCCATACTCAAATGGCCCCGCTTGTCCCTGATAATTTCTTAATAGCTTTTTTAAACATTCAGGATATGGTCAGACCCACATATTTGAATGCCATGTGTACATTTCATCTTCCATTTTCTCCCACAGACCTTTATGACACTGAATCTTTTGATGAATCCAAGCTGATTGTTCTACAGAATATTCCACTTTCTGAATTTGTTTGTTTCCTCAATAGATTTGAATAAAACATTTCTATCAAGAATTCCACTTAGGTGATGCTGAGTAATCACCTACTGCATCACACCTGATGGCACCAATGTTAGTCTTGGCCATTTATGCAGGGCTGAGCTCCTCCATTTTATACAGCATTTGCTGCCAGATCTTTCCACTGTAAAAGGCACATGCTGTCCCATTGGAATTAACAAGTGATATGTGGTGTGAGACTTTGAAACCATGTCAATACTCTGTCACTCAATAACCTAGAATCTGATTGGCATTTAGAGATGTTCTTCAATGAAATTATTTTACTAGGAAATTTACAAAACAGAAAAATTTCTAATTCTATCATTCCTTCTGCATTTATTACCTGACATACTGTGATCCCTTCATGGGTCACAGCCTTATCATGTTGAAGGGGTTTGCATAACTCAGTGAAGCTTTGAGCTTTGCCATGCAGGGTCACCCAAGATGGAAGGATCATAGTGAAGAGTTATGATAAAACGTGGTCCACTGGAGGTAGAAATGGCAACCCACTCCAGTATTCTTGCCAAGAGACCCCATGGACAGTATGAAAAGACAGAGAGCTATGATACCATATGATGAACCTTCCAGGTTGGAAGGTATCCAATATGTCACTGGGATGAATGGAAGTGGCTGGGCCAAAGCAGAAATGACGCTTAATTCTGGATGAGTCTAATGAAAGTCCAATGCTGTAAAAAACAATATTGCATATGAAGTGGGAATGTTAGTTTCATGAATCAAAGTAAATTGGAAGTGGTCAAGAAGGAGAACGCAAAATTGAACATCAACATCTTAAGAATCGGTTAACTGAAATGGACATGAGTGAGTGAATTTGATTCAGATGACCATGATATCTACCACTGTGGGCAAGAATCCCTTAGAAGAAATTGAGTACCCCTCATAGTCAACAGAAGATTCAGAAATGCAATACTGAATACAATATTGGGTGCAATCTCAAAAATGACAATATCATCTCTGTTCAATTCCAAGGTAAACCATTCAATATCACATTAATTCAAGTCTATGCCTGAGCCACTATTGCCAAAGAAGTTAACGTTGAACAAATCTGTGAAGACCTTATGGGCCTAACATCAAAAAAAAAAAAAAAAAAGACGTCCTTTTCATCATTGGGGATTGGAATGAAAAAGTAAGAAGTCAAGAGATACGTGGAGTAATAGGTAAGTTTGGCCTTGGAGTACAAAATGAAGCAGGATAATGGCTGCCGAGTTTTGTCAAAAGAACATGTTTGTCATAGAAATCATCTTTTTCCAACAACCCAAGAGATGACTTGACACATGAAAACTGCCAGGTGGTCAATATTGACAAATTAGACTGACTATGTTTTTTGCAGCCTAAGGGGGAGAAGCTCTATACAACCAGGAAAAACAATACTTGCAGTTGGTTATGGCTCAGATGATGACCTCTTTATTGAAAAATACAGGCTTAAATTGAAGACACAAATAAAAAACCACTAGGTCATACAGGTATCAGTTCAGTTCAACTCAGTTCAGTCGCTCAGTCATGTCCGACTCTTTGCGACCCCACGAATCACAGCACCCCAGGCCTCCCTGTCCATCACCAACTCCTGGAGTTCACCCAGACCCACGTCCATCGAGTCAATGATGCCATCCAGCCATCTCATCCTCTGTCGTCCCCTTCTCCTCCTGCTCCCAATCCCTCCCAGCATCAGAGTCTTTTCCAATGAGTCAACTCTTCGCATGAGGTGGCCAAGGTACTGGAGTTTCAGCCTTAGCATCATTGCTTCCAAAGAAATCCCAGGGCTGATTTCCTTCAGAATGAACTGGTTGAATCTCCTTGCAGTCCAAGGGACTCTCAAGAGTCTTCTCCAACACCACAGTTCAAAAGCATCAATCCTTCAGCACTCAGCTTTCTTCACAGTCCAACTCTCACAACCATACATGACCACTAGAAAAACCATAGCCTTGGCTGGATGGACCTTTGTTGGCAAAGTAATGTCTCTGCTCTTGAATATGCTATCTAGGTTGGTCATAACTTTTCTTCCAAGGAGTAAGCGTCTTTTAATTTCATGGCTGAAGGCACCATCTGCAGTGATTTTGGAGCCCAAAAAAAGAAAGTCTGATACTGTTTCCCCATCTATTTCCCATGAAGTGATGGGACCAGATGCCATGATCTTTGTTTTCTGAATGTTGAGCTTTAAGCCAACTTTTTTACTCTCACTTTCATCAAGAGGCTTTTGAGTTCCTCTTCACTTTCTGCCATAAGGGTGGTGTCATCTGCATATCTGAGGTTATTGATATTTCTCCCAGCAATCTTGATTCCAGCTTGTGTTTCTTCCAGTCCAGCATTTCTCATGATGTACTCTGCATATAAGTTAAATAAGCAGGGTGAAAATATACAGCCTTGACGTACTCCTTTTCCAATTTGGAACCAGTCTGTTGTTCCATGTCCAGTTCTAACTGTTGCTTCCTGATCTGCATACAAATTTCTCAAGAGGCAGGTAAGGTGGTCTGGTATTGCCATCTCTTTCAGAATTTTCCACAGTTTATTGTGATCCATACAGTCAAAGGCTTTGGCATAATCAATAAAGCATAAATGGATGTTTTTCTAGAACTCTCTTGCTTTCTCTATGATCCAGCGGATGTTGGCAATTTGATCTCTGATTCCTCTGCCTTTTCTAAAACCAGCTTGAACATCTGGAAGTTCACGGTTCACATATTGCTGAAGCCTGGCTTGGAGAATTTTGAGCATTACTTTACTAGCGTGTAAGATGAGTGCAATTGTGTGGTAGTTTGAGCATTCTTTGGCATTGCCTTTCTTTGGCCTATATCATATCCCTTATGATTATACAGTGGAGGTGATGAATAGATTCAAGGGATTAGACCTGATAGAATCCCTGAAGAACTATGAACAGAGGTTCATAATAATATACAGGAGGCAGTAACCAAAACCAACCCAAAGAAAAAGAAATTCAAGAAGCTATGTGGTTGTCTGAGGAGGCTTCAAATAGCTGAGTAAAGAAGAAGAGCAAAAGACAAGGTTGGGGAAAGGGACAGATATAATCAACTAAATGCAGAGTTCCAGAGAATAGCAAGGTGAGATCAGAAGACTTCTTAAAAGGACAATGGAAATAAATTGAGGAAAACAGTAGAATGGGAGAGATGAGGGAAGAAAGAAGAAACTTGGAGATATCAGGGAAAATTTCACACACACATGGACAAAATAAAGGACAGAAATTGTAAGGATTTGACAGAATTAGAAGAGATTAAGAAGAAGCTTCAAGAATACACAGAAGAACTACACAAGAAAGGTCTTAATAACCTAGATAACCATGATGGTGTGGTCACTCATCTAGAGACAGACATCCTGGAGTGTGAAGTTAAGTGGATCTTAGGGAGCATTCCTATGAAGAAATATAGTGGCAGTGACAGAATTCTAGTTGAATGTTTTTTTTAATTTAATTTAATTCTATTTTTTAACTTTACAATATTGTATTGGTCTTGCCATATATCAAACTGAATCCACCACAGGTATGAATGTGTTCCCCATAGTGAACCCTCCTCCCACCTCCCTCCCCATACCATCCCTCTGGGTCGTCCCAGTGCACCAGCCCCAAGCATCCAGTATCATGCATCGAACCTGGACTGGAGACTCGTTTGCTGTAGTAAATGTCAGAAAATTTGGAAAGCTCAGCAGTGGTCACACGACTGGAAAAGGTGAATTTTCATTCCAATCCCAAAGAAGGACAATGCCAAAGAATGTCCCAACTACCATACATTTGTGGTCATTTCATAAGTTATCAAAGTTATGCTCAAAATCCTTCAAGCTAGGCTTCATCAGTACCTGAGCCAGGAATTTCCACATGTACAAGCTTGGTTTAGAAAAGGCAGAGGAACAAGAGATCAAATTACTAGCATTCACTGAATCATGAAGAAAGTAAGGGAGTTCCATAAAAACATCTACTTCTGTTTCACTGACTGTGTTAAAGCGTTTGACTGTGTGGATCACAACAAAATATGGAAAATTCTTAGAGAGATGGGACTACCTGACCACCTTACCTTCTTCTCCTGAGAAACCTATATGCAGGTAAGAAGCAACAGTTAGAACCAGACAAGAAACAATGAATTGGTTCAAACTTAGGTAAGGAGTATGATAAGGCTGTATATTGTCACCCGGCTTATTTAAATTATGTGCAGAGTACATCATGAGAAATTCTGGGCTGGATGAATCACAAGCTGGAATCAAGATTGCCAGGGGAAGTATCAACAAGTTCAGATATGCAGATGATACCACTCTAATGGCAAAAAGTTAAGAGAAACTAAAGAGCCTCTTTATGAGAGTGAAAAAGAAGAGTGAAAATGTTGGCTTAAAACTCAACATACAAAAGAATAAGTTCATTGGAGCCAGTCTCAATCATTTTATGGAAAATAGATGAAGAAACAGTGGAAGCAGTGACAGATTTTATTTCTTGGGCTCCAAAATCACTGCCAATGGTGACTACAGCCATGAAATTAAAAGATGCTTTCTCCTTGGAAGAAAAGTTTTGACAAACCTAGACAGTGTACTAAATAGCAGAGACATCACTTTGCTGATAAAGTGTAGTCAAAGCAATGGTTTTTCCAGTAGTCTTGTACGGATGTGTGTGTTGGATCATAAAGAAGGCTGATCACCAAAGAAATGATGCTTTCATATTGTGGTGCTGGAGAAGACTCTTGAGAGTCCCTTGGACTGCAGAGATCCATGAAGTCAATCCTAAAGGAAATCAACCTTTAATATTCATTGGAAGGGCTGTTGCTGAAGCTGAATCTCCAATATTTTTGCCCCTTAATTCAAGGAGCCAACTCATTAGAAAAGACCTTAATGCTGGGAAAGGTTGAGGGCAAAAGGAGAAGGGCCCTCCAGGGGATGAGATGGTTAGATAGCATGACTGACTCAATGGACATGAATATTTGAGCAAACTCTGTGAGACAGTGGAGGACAGATGAGCATGGTATGTTGCAATCCATGAGGTTTCAAAGAGTCAGACACAACTTAGTGACTGAACATCAACATCAAAAATACAGACTTACAGAGGAGCTTTTATTTTCTTCTTTCTTTCTCCCTCTTTTTCTCTCTTTCTTTCTAATATAATTATGGAATCAATGAATTTTCATATTTGTTATACTTTATTGTCCATCAGAGGGCAAACAGAATGGAAACCACAATTACAGAAAACAAATCAAACTGCTCTCTTGGATCACAGACTTATCTAAGTCAATGAAATTATTAGCCATGTCCTGTAGGGCCACCCAAGACAGACAGGTCATGGTGGAAAATTATGACAAAATGTGGCCCACTGGAGAAAGGAATGGCAAACCACTTCAATATTCTTGTTGTGAGAACACCATAAACAGCATGAAAAGGCAAAAAGATATGACACCGAAAGCTGTGCTCACAGGTAGTAGGTGCCCAATCAACTACTGGAGAAGAGCAGATAAATAGCTCCAGAAAGAATGAAGAGGCTGAGAAAAAGTGAAAACAACACCCAGTTGTGGGTGTGACTTGTGATAGAAATAAAGTCCAATGCTGTAAAGAAAAGTATTGCATAGGAACCTGGAATGTTAGGTTCATGAATCAAGGTAAATTGAAAATGGTCAAACAGGAGATGGCAAGAGCAAACATCGACATTTTAGGAATCAGTGGACTAAAATGGACGGGGACAAATTTAATTCAGATGACCGCTATATCTACTACTATGGGCAAGAATCACTTAGAAGAAATGGAATAACTCTCATAATCAACAAAATAGTTTGAAATGCAGTACTTGGGTGCAATCTCAAAAACAAAAGAATGATCTCTGTTCATTTCCAAGGCAAACCATTCAATATCATAATAATGCAAGTCTATTCCCCAATCACTAATGCTGAAGAAACTGAAGTTGAACAGTTCTTTGAAGATCTACAAGGCTTTATAGAACTAACACCAAAAAAAAAAAAAAAAAGGCTTGTCCGTTTCATCACAGGGGACTGAAATGCAAAAGTAGGAAGTCAAGAGATACCTGGAATAATAGGCAACTTTGGTCTTGGAGCACAGAATGAAGTAAGGCACATGCTAACAGAGTTTTGCCAAGAGAAGGCACTGATCATAGCAAACACCCTCTTCCAATAATATAAGAGACGACTTAACAGATGGACATCACCAAATGGTCAATACTGAAATCAGATGGATTATATTCTTTGAAGCCAAAGATGGAGAACAGGTTTTACTGGTGGAACTGCAAGAATGGACTAAAAGGGCAACTGTAATTGAAGGACCAGGAGCCAGAGGCAGGAGACTTAACTCCAGAACTTTAGAACATCAGAGAACTCCAGACTCCAGGGAACATTAATAGACAAGAGTGCACCCAAAAGTCTCCACACCTACACTGAAACCAAGCTTCACCCAAGAGCCAACAAAATCCAGTGAAAGACACACACCACAATAATTCTCCAATAGAACAGGATTATTAAAAACGGACTGCCAAAAGTCATGCTAAACCCATAGAAACTCCAAAACTCACTACTGGACACCTCACTGCACGCCAGACAGAAGAGATTAAGTTCCACACACCAGAACACAGACACAAGCTCCCCCAACCAGGAAACCTTGACAAGCCGTTAGTCCAACCCCACCCACAGGGAGAAGACGCCGTAATTAAGAGGAACCACAAACTTCCAGACTGCAGAAAGGGCACCACAAACACAATAATCAAACAAATGAAACGCAGATAAATATTCAGCAGGTGAAGGGGTATGATAAAAACCCACCAAACCAAACAAAAGAGGAGATAGAGAGTCGACCTGAAAAAGAATTCAGAATAATGATAATAAAATGATCCAAAATCTTAAAAAAGAAAAAACAAACAAACAAACAAAATGGAGCTGTAGATAAATAGACTAGAGACAAGAATTGAAAAGATGCAAGAAATGTTTAACAAGGATCTAGAAGAAATGAAGAAAAAGCAATCAATAATGAATAATGTAATAACTGAGATCAAAAGCTGGAGGGAACCAACAGTCAATTAACTGAGGCAGAAGAGAGGATAGGTGAGATGGAAGATAGAATGGTGGAAATAAATGAAGCAGAGAGGAAAAAAAGAAAGAAGAATTTAAAAAACTGAAGACAACCTAAGAATCCTCTGGGACAATGTTAAATGCCCCAACATTCGAATCACAGGTGTCCCAGAAGAAGAAGATAAAAAGAAAGGGCATGAGAAAATAGGTGAGGAGATAACAATTGAAAACTTCCCTAATATGGGGGAGGGAATAGCCACTCAAGGCCAAGAAACCCAGAGACTCGCTAATAGGAAAAAACTAAAGTAATACACACCTCAGATCAGATCAGATCAGGCCCTCAGTCATGTCCGACTCTTTGCGACCCCATGAATAGCAGCATGCCAGGCCTCCCTGTCCATCACCAACTCCCGGAGTTCATTGAGACTCACGTCACTCGACTCAGTGATGTCATACAGCCATCTCATCCTCTGTTGTCCCCTTCTCCTCTTGCCCCCAATCCCTCCCAGCATCAGAGTCTTTTCCAATGAGTCAACTCTTCGCAAGAGGTGACCAAAGGACTGGAATTTAAGCTTTAGCATCATTCCTTCCAAAGAAATCCCAGGGCTGATCTCCTTCAGAATGGACTGGTTGGATCTCCTTACAGTCCAAGGGAATCTCAAGAGTCTTCTCCAACACCACAGTTCATAAGCATCAATTTTTCGGTGCTCAGCCTTCTTCACAGTCCAACTCTCACATCCATACATGACCACAGGAAACACCAAAGCCTTGACCAGACGAACCTTTGTTGGCAAAGTAATGTCTCTGCTTTTGAATATGCTATCTAGGTTGGTCATAACTTTTCTTCCAAGGAGTAAGCGTCTTTTAATTTCATGGCTGCAGGCACCATCTGCAGTGATTTTGGAGCCCAGAAAAAGAAAGTCTGACACTGTTTCCACTGTTTCCCCATCTATTTCCCATGAAGTGATGGGACCAGATGCCATGATCTTCGTTTTCTGAATGTTGAGCTTTAAGCCAACTTTTTCACTCTCCACTTTCACTTTCATCAAGAGGCTTTTTAGTTCCTCTTCACTTTCTGCCATAAGGGTGGTGTCATCTGCATATCTGAGGTTATTGATATTTCTCCCAGCAATCTTGATTCCAGCTTGTGTTACTTCCAGCCCAGCGTTTCTCATGATGTACTCTGCATATAAGTTAAATAAGCAGGGTGACAATATACAGCCTTGACGTACTCCTTTTCCAATTTGGAACCAGTCTGTTGTTCCATGTCCAGATATAACTGTTGATTCCTGACTTGTATATAGGTTTCTCAAGAGGCAGGTCAGGTGGTCTGGTATTCCTATCTCTTTCAGAATTTTCCACAGTTTATTGTGATCCACACAGTCAAAGGCTTTGGCAAAGTCAATAAAGCAGAAATAGATGTTTTTCTGGAACTCTCTTACTTTTTCCATGATCCAGTGGATGTTGACAATTTGATCTCTGGTTCCTCTGCCTTTTCTAAAACCAGCTTGAACATCTGGAAGTTCAGGGTTCACGTATTGCTAAAGCCTGGCTTGGAGAATTTCGAGCATTACTTTAGTAGCGTGTAAGATGAGTGCAATTGTGAGGTAGTTTGAGCATTCTTTGGCATTGCCTTTCTTTGGGATTGGAATAAAAACTGACCTTTTCCAGTCCTGTGGCCACTGCTGAGCTTTCCACATTTGCTGGCATATTGAGTGCAGCACTTTCACAGCATCATCTTTCAGGATTTGGAATAGCTCCACTGGAATTCCATCACCTCCACTAGCTTTGTTTGTAGTGATGCTTTCTAAGGCCCACTTGACTTCACATTCCAGGATGTCTGGCTCTAGGTCAGTGATCACACCATCGTGATTATCTTGGTCATGAAGAACTTTTTGTACAGTTCTTCTGTGTATTCTTGCCAGTTCTTCTTAATATCTTCTGCTTCTATTAGGTCCATACCATTTCTGTCCTTTATCGAGCCCATCTTTGTATGAAACGTTCGCTTGGTATCTCTAATTTTCTTGACGAGATCTCTAGTCTCTCGCATTCTGTTGTTTTCCTCTATTTCTCTGCATTGATCGCTGAGGAAGGCTTTCTTACCTCTTCCTGCTCTTCTTTGGAATTCTACATTCAGATGCTTATATCTTTCCTTTTCTCCTTTGCTTTTTGCTTCTCTTCTTTTCACAGCTATTTGTAAGGCCTTCCCAGACAGCCATTGTGATTTTTTGCATTTCTTTTCCATGGGGATGGTCTTGATCCCTGTCTCCTGTACAATGTCACAAACCTCAGTCCATAGTTCATCAGGCACTCTATCAGATCTAGGCCCTTAAATATATTTCTCACTTTCACTGTATAATCATAAGGGATTTGATTTAGGTCATACTTGAGTGGTCTAGTGGTTTTCCCTACTTTCTTCAATTTAAGTCTGAATTTGGCAGTAAGGAGTTCATGATCTGATCCACAGTCAGCTCCTGGTCTTGTTTTTGCTGACTGTATAGAGCTTCTCCATCTTTGGCTGCAAAGAATATAATCAATTTGATTTTGGTGTTTACTATCTGGTGATGTCCATGTGTAGATTTTTGTCTTGTGTTGTTGGAAGAAGGTGTTTGCTATGACCAGTGCGTTCTCTTGG
Organism: Bubalus bubalis; assembly: GCF_019923935.1. Lineage (NCBI taxonomy): Eukaryota > Metazoa > Chordata > Mammalia > Artiodactyla > Bovidae > Bubalus > Bubalus bubalis. The sequence goes on from NC_059173.1 coordinate 71,471,981, forward strand.
CAAAACTCTATTAGACTTTTCCCTCCTTCATTCCGTATTCCAAGGCCAAATTTACCTGTTACTCCAGGTGTTTCTTGACTTCCTACTTTTGCATTCCAGTCCCCTATAATTAAAGGGAAGGAGAAATTGTCCTCAAACATGATATACTGTTTTATATAATCCTTAGAACAAAGTTTAAACTAAGTTGTTTGTTGTTTAATCATTAATTTACTAAAAAAAAATAAAATTTTATGTAACTAAGACTAAAGAATGTAAAGGGGAAGAAAAAGACATTTGTCCTTCCTTCCTCTTGGAGAATTCCAGACCCTTATCTCCTCTCCTGGAACCCCAGACCCCTCTCTCCTCCTTGGGAGTCCCAAACCCCTTTCTCCTCCTCAGGGACCCCAGACTTCTTATCAATCTGCCTAGGAATTGACTCTGTCATTCTCTACATAGAAAACCTTAAAGACTCCCTGAGAAAATTACTAGAGCTTATCAATGAATATAGTAAATTTGCAGTATGTAAAATTAATACACAGATATAACTTGCATTCCTACACACTAACAATGAGAGAACAGAAAGAGGAAACTATTCTATTCAGCATTAAAATGAAAAGAATAAAACACTTAGGAATAAATATACCCAAAGAAACAAAAGACCTTTATATAGAAAACTATAAAACACTGATGAAATCAAATTGACACAAATAGATGGAGAAATATACCATGTTCATGGATTGTAAGAATCAATATAATGAAAATGAGTCTACTACCCAAAGCAACCTATAGATTCAATGCAATCCCTATCAAGCTACTAATGGTATTTTTCACAGAACTAGAACAAATAATTTCACAATTTGTATGGAAATACAAAAAACCTTAAACAGCCAAACGATCTTGAGAAAGAAGAATGGAACTGGAAGAATCAACCTGCCTGACTTCAGACTATACTACAAAGCTACAGTCATCAAGACAGTATGGTACTTGCACGAAGACAGAAATATAGATCAAAGGAACAAAATAGAAAGCCCAGAGATAAATCCACACATTTATGGACATCTCATCTTTGACAAAGGAGGTAAAAATATACAATGGAGAATAGACAATGTCTTTAACAAGTGGTGCTGGGTAAACTGGTCAACCACCTGTAAAAGAATGAAACTAGAACACTTTCTAACACCATACACAAAAATAAACTTAAAATGGATTGAAGATCTACATGTAAGACTAGAAACTGTAAAACTTTTATAGGAAAACATAGGCAGAACACTCTCTGACATAAATTACATCAAGATCCTCTAAGATCCACCTCCTATAGGAAAGGAAATAAAAAGAAAAATAAACAAATGGGACCTAATTAAACTTAAAGCTTTTGCACAATGAAGCAAACTATAAGCAAGGTGAAAAGGTAGCCTTTGGAATGGGAGAAAATAATAGTCAATGAAGCAACTGGCAAAGAATCTCCAAAATATACAAGCAACACATGCAGCTCAACACCAGAAAAATAAATGACCCAATCAAGAAATTGACCAAAGAACTTCGTGATCATTTTACAATACATACAGGGGTGGAGTCATTGTGTCATCTACCCAGATCTAATATAGTGCTAGAAGTCACTTATGCCTTAATAATAATGTGAATCAGTGAATTTGTATCAGATCAGTTCAGTTCAGTCACTCAATCATGTCCAACTCCTTGCAACCCCATGGACTGCAGGACACCATGCTTCCCTTGTCCATCACAAACTCCCAGAGCTTGCTCAAACTCATGTCCATTGATTCAGTGATTCTATCGAGCCATCTCACCATCTGTCATCCCCTTCTCCTCCTGCCTTCAATCTTTCCCAGCATGAGGGTCTTTTCCAATGAGTCAGTTCTTCACATCAGGTAGCCAAAGTATTGGAGCTTCAGCTTTAGCATCAGTTTTTCAAATTAATATTCAGGACTGATTTGCTAAGATTGACTAGTTTGATCTCCTTGCAGTCCAAGGGGCTCTCAAAAATCTTCTCCAACACCACAGTTCAAAAGTATCAATTCTTCAGTGCTCAGCTTTCTTTATAGTCCAACTCTCACATCCATACATGACTACTGGAAAAATCATAGCTTTGACTAGATGGACACTTTTTGGCAAAGTAATGTCACTGCTTTTTAATATGCTGTCTAGGTTGGTCACAGCTTTTCTCCAAGGAACAAGCATCGTTTAATTTCATGGCTGCAGTCACCATCTGCAGTGATTTTGGAGCCCCCCAAAATAAAGTCTGTCAATGTTTCCATTGTTTCTGCCATGAAGTTATGGTATCAGATACCATGATCTTAGTTTTCTGAATGTTGAGGTTTTAAGCCAACTTTTTCACTCTCCTCTTTCACTTTCATCAAGAGGCTCTTTAGTTCTTCTTCACTCTCTGCCATAAGGGTGGTGTCATGTGCATATCTGAGTATCCACAATGCCCAGTTGTGGATGTGATGGAAGTAAAGTCCAATGCTGTAAAGAATAATACTTGATTGGAACCTGGAATGTTAGGTCCATTAATCAAAGTAAATTGTATAAAATATTGACACAGATTATGTGAATTGTATTTTGACACTAACTTTATCTTTAAAATTGTATTTTGCTTAAGCTCATTAAGAAATTAACTTGTCTTCTTGGAGTTTACATTGACATATATGAGGCAAAGTCCACCAGCCCTTAAGTGAATTATCTTCTGAATGTAATTTTCAAATGTAAAAGTAACTGTAAGCCACACTTACTTTTTATACTTACAAAGTATGTGTAAGTCACACTTACTTCAGCCTTTCTTTGTCTTGTTACTGCCCTAGCTTAGGTGTTTAGTTCCTCTCACTTAGACTTCAACATAACATGATAAGATGTCCTTATTTTTAGAATTCATGTGTTGAAGCATTTGACAGTGAAGAGGCAAGATGCCTGAAATATACCTTCAAATAGATCAGGAGGAAAAACTACAGAAAGCAAATATGGGAAAATGTTAAGAATTGAACCTAGAAGCTGCACATACAGGTTTTCATTGTGCTTATCTTTCAGCTTTTCTGTGTTTAAAAATTTTATAGCAAAATAAGGAAAAATAACTCCTTAATTGATTCAACCTACTCATCCTCTAAGTCTTTGCAAAGCAACTATAATTGTCTTCTTTAAACCTAATGATAATATCACTCTCTTGCTTAGAAAACTCCAGGAACTCCAAAATCACCTTGTAGCATTGGAGACACTGTTTATTAATAACACTGATGATAAACATGGGCCCTGTGGTCAGGCCCTGTGGTTCAAGTCCTAGAGTTACTACTTGTTATCTTGTGAAATGGACACATTTCTTAACCTCTCTGTGCCTCAAATTCCACATATGTGAAAAGAAAAGTGAAGTTGCTCAGTCGTGTCCAGTTCTTTGCGACCCCATGGACTGTAGCCCACCAGGCTCCTCCATCCATGGAATTTTTCAAGCAAGAGTACTGGAGTGGGTTGCCATTTCCTTCTCCAATATATGAAAAGAAGATAAATAACAGTACCTACTGCAGGAAGTGTCCTAAGGATTAAAATGGGCAAATACATGTAGCTCACAAAAGACTGTGTGCGCAGCACATAGTTATGTATCACTGGTAATTTTATATAGTTTTAAGTTATTTCCTTTCATAATATTATTTTTATTTTTTTATTATTTTTTTATTTTATTTTATTTTTATTTATTATTATTATTATTATTTTTACTTTACAATATTGTATTGGTTTTGCCATACATCAACATGCATCCACCACGGGTGTACACGTTTTCCCCATCCTGAACCCCCCTCCCATCTCCCTCCCCATACCATCCCTCTGGGTCATCCCAGTGCACCAGCATACACAAAAATAAACTCAAAATGGATTAATGATCTAAACATAAGACCAGAAACTATTATTTTTAAAAGATCCTGTGGTCACAAGCCTTTAGAAAATGCCAGATTAAATTAAGTAAAGTGAAAATCTTGACTGTATGAATTCTATTTACAATTAAATATTTTAGTGTCAATAATGAATCTTCAGATATGTGAATCTCACATTCAGTGTATCTCCTTGGATAAGTACAATGCAGATGTGACTTAGGGAACTGCTGAAGTAGGAAATAAAATCTCAGTTCCTTCACTTGATTTTGAAGGGCTTCCAGGACAAAGCTCTACCCACCTGCCAGCCTCTCAGTCTTCTGCTTTCACTTACTTTGCTCTTCAGCCAAACTTCAATCCCTGCCACATCCCAGTGTGCCATTCATTTCCCCAAGAGTGCTTTCCTGTCTGCCTGCAGAAATTTTTCTCCCATCTCCACCCATTAAAACCCGCTCAGGTCGAGTTGCCTTTACAAAGACCACCCAGAAGCTCCCAGGTAAAATTAATTTTCTATCCTTACTCCTACTGCATATTTTGTTTGTTGCTGTTTAGTTGAGAAGCTATTTTCAATCCTTTTGCAGCCCCAGGGACTGTATCCTGCCAGGCTCCTCTGTTCATGGGATTTCCCAGACAAGAATACTAGAGTTGGTTGCCATTTCCTTCTCCAGGGGATCTTCCTCACCCAGGGATAGAACTCACATCTCTTACATTGGCAGGTGAATACTCTACCACTGAACCACCAGAGAAAGCTGAGTATTTTGTTCAAAATTCTATAAAATGCTATAAAAATAAATGACATTTTATCATATATTGCGGGGTTTTACTTTAGTTTTTATGAAAAAATGTATTGGAATTATCTGTAACTGTGTAAGAAGAGAAGCACATTCAAGATATAGAGGAAAACATTTGTTCACCACTGATTTTAATTTCTTCCCTCAAAGAATTTTTTAATTCTTTGTGACACACACTGGTAGTAGTATATTCTGAACTGAACATGTCTGTGTTCATACAAAGCTATACATTGCTAGAGGGTCAAATAGAATCTGGTCATTTTCTACATGTCTCATAATACCTAACAGAGTTCAATCAGTTCAGTTCAGTCCCTCAGTTGTGTCTGACTCCCTGTGACCCCATGGGCTGCAGCCAGCCAGGCTTCCCTGTTCATCATCAATTTCTGGAGCTTGCTCAAACTCATGTCCATTGAGTTGGTGATGCCATCCAACCATCTCATTCTCTGTCGTCCCCTTCTCCTCCTGCTTTCAATATTTCCCAGCATCAAGGTCTTTTCAATAAATACAGAGTATAATACATAAACATGTGGAACATTATTGACTATCAAAATCTGTGCTCACACACTTTGACTCAGAATAGAAAAAAGAATAGAAAGAATAACTTCTAAAATAATAGCTATTTTGGAGAGGTGGGCAAAATGGTGAAGTAAGAAGACCCTGACCTCACATCTTCCTTCTGTTACACTAAAAAAAATTACAACAATTTGCAGAGCAACTACCAATAAGAATGGCCTGAAAACTAATAGTAGAAAAGATTCTCTGCAACAAAATATATGAAGAAGGAACTACACTGAGATAAGTTGGAGGGGCAGAGTCCCAGTCTAGTCTAGACCCGTATCCCTGGTCCATGACTCACAAAGAGGAAGATAATCAGTCACAATTGCAGAGGTTCTCACCAAGGAGTGATGGACCCAAGCCCCACATCAAGACTGCAACCCAGAGGTTGTGCACCAGAACGATAAAGCCCCAGGATGTCTGGCTTTGAAAGCCAGGAGGGCTTGCATGGGGGAAAGATGTAGGGCTATAGTAAACAGAGACTTTGCCCTTAAAGGACGCACTCAAAATCTCATACACTCCAAGTCTCCCAGTGCAGAGGAAGTAATTAGAAAGGAGTCTGTCAGACCCACTTGCTTGCTGATCTTTGAGAGGTTCCTGGAGAGACAACTGAGACTCTCTCTGGTGACAGAAACACTTGTGGCAAGTATTTTGAGAATCTCATTCTACCATGAGGCCACTAGTGCTGGCAAGCACCATCTTGGTGTCCTTCTAACTTATTAGTGTCAGAGGCTTACTCACACACAGGTAAGTTAACACCAGTCCTGGGACACCCTGGGCCAAACTGCCAGCCATAGAGGGACCCAGTCCCATATACTGAAGAGCTAGTCTCCTGCCCCCACAACTGTGCTGAATCCCAGCCCCACCCACTAGTAGGCTAGTAGCCAACCAAGCCAAAGGTCAGCCCCCCATTACCATTCTTATAATAGCCCCACCACAACAGAAGGGCCAACACAGCACACAGGGTGGCATCTCGAGCATATAGCTCTGGTGATAAAAGAGAGTGCTGCTGGGCCACATAAAGCATCATATACATAAGACCATTTCTCCAAGATCTGAGAATTTGCCTGACCTACCTAACATATAGAAATAAATACAGACAATTAGGCAAAACGGGGAGAGAAAGAAGTACGTTCTAAATAAAGAAACAAAGCAACACTTTATAGGAAGAACTAAACAAAGTGGAGATAAGCAATCTACCTAGTAAAGAATTCAAGGTAATGATCATCAAGATGCTCAATGAACTCAGGAGAACAGTAGATAAACACAGAGAGAACCAAGTGTTGGAAAATACAAAGAAGAACCAAACAGAGTTGAGGATTACAATAACTGAAATTTCAAAATACACTGGAAAGAATCAAAAATAGATTAGGTGATAACATAATCTATATATTCAATGCAACCTCTGTTAAAATTCCACTGGCATTTATCACAGACCTAGAACAAAAAATGTTAAAATGTGTATGGAAATAAAAAAAAAAAAAAAAAAAAAAAACAAGAATAGTTAAAATAATATTGAGAAAGAAGAACAAAGGAAGAGGTATTATGCTTTCTAATTTCAAATTGCAGTTTGAAATGTGCAAATCTAGAGTAATCAAAATAGTATGGGAGGAGACATACGTATGCTGCTGCTGCTGCTGCTAAGTCGCTTCAGTCGTGTCCGACTCTGTGAGACCCCAGAGATGGCAGGCCACCAGACTCCCCCGTCCCTTGGATATACGTATACCTATGGCTGATTCATGTTATGTTTGGAACAAACCAACACAACATTGTAGAGAAATTATCCTTCAATTAAAAATAAATAAATTTAATTATATTTACCAAAAAAAAAAAACAATGTGGTACTGGAACAAAGATAGATAGATAGATAGATAGATAGATATCAATAGAATAGAATAAACAACCCAGAAAGAAATACACACCTATATAGTCAGTAGAGACAAGACTATACAATGGGGGAAATACAGCTTCTTCAATAAATAATGGTGGGAAAACTGGACAGCTATGTGCAGTAGATTATGTGCAGTGGATTACTTTCACACACCATACAAAAATAAATAAATAAACTCAAAATTGATTAAAGCTGTAAATGTCATATCTAAAACCATAAAACTCCTGAATGAAAACATAGTAAAGGATTTTGATGTCTGTCCTAGCAGTATTTTTTTTTTCAATCTATCTCCTCACACAAGTGCAGCAAAAGCAAAAATAAACAAATCAAACTAAAATGTTTACTCAGAATTGCTTTGGCAATTCTGGATATTTTGTGGTTCTGTATAAAATTTAGGATTATTTGTTCTAGTTTTATGAAAACATCATGGGTATTTTCCTTGCATATTTTATGAAAATGTCATGGGTAATGTCCACAAAGAGTCAGACATGACTGAACTAACTTGGGTATTTTGACAGGGATTACAATCTGTAGATCACTTTAGGTAATATGGTCATTTTAACAATATTAATTCTTCCTAACCCAAGAGCATGAGCTATCTTTCCATTTCTTTGACTCATCTTCAGTTTCCATTATCAGTGTTTTATGGTTTTTAGCATATAGGTCTTTCACTTCCTTGGTTAAGTTTATTCCCAGATATTTTTTGATGCGATTTTAATGAGATTTTATTTTACTCTTTCTCATATTTCTTGGTAGTGTAAAAAAATGCAACAGATTTCTCTGTGTTAATCTTGTACCCTGATACCTTGCTTAATTTGTTTATCAGTTCTAATAGTTTCATGTGTCGTTTTTAAAAAGAAGGTTCACACCAGTCATAAAGACTATCCTCAAAAAGTCTTCAAATAATAAATGCTAGAGAGGGTGTAAACTCTAACACTCTTGATAGGCATGTAAAGTGATACAGACACTATGGAAAATATATAAAAACTCCTTAAAAACTAAAATAGAGCTACCAAATGGCCCAGCAATTCAGCCTTTGGGCATATATCCAGAAAAGGTGAAATTCTAATTTGATAAAGATATGTGTACCCCAGTGTTCATAAAAGAACTATGTGCAATAGCCAAGACATGGAAACAACCTAATTGCCCATCACTGGACAATTAATACAAGAAGCTATATGTAATGGAGATTGCCTTTTGCAGCAAATCTATGGACCTAGAGAAAATCATACTAAGTGAAGTAAGTTAGAGAGACTCAAGTATTGTATCATTTATATGTGGAATCTAAAAAGTAATAAAAATGAATCTATAAAGAAAACAGAAACAGAATCACAGGCAGAAAACAAACTTATGGCTACCAAAGAGGAAAAGGGTGGGAGGAGGATAAATTAGGAGTATGGGATTAATATATACTAGTTCAGTTCAGTTGCTCAGTCCTGCCCAACTCTTTGCAACCCCATGGATTGCAGCATGCCAAGCTTCCCTATCCCTCACCAACTGCTGGAGCTTGCTCAGACTCATGTCCATCTAGTCAGTGATGCCATTCAATCATTTTATCCTCTGTTGTCCCCTTCTCCTCCTGCCTTCAATATTTCCCAGCATCAGGGTCTTTTCCAATGAGTCAGTTCTTCACATAAGGTGGCCAAAGTATTGGAGTTTCAGCATCAGTCTTTCCAATGAACATTCAGGACTGATTTCCTTTAGGATGAACTGGTTTGATCTCCTTGCAGTCCAGGGGACTCACAAGAGTCTTCTCCAACACCACAGTTCAAAAGCATCAATTCTTCAGTGCTCGGGTTTCTTTATGGTCCAACTCTTACATTTATACATGACTACTGGAAAAACCAAGCTTTGACTAGAAGGGCCTTTGTTGGCAAAGTAATGTCTTTGCTTTTTAATATACTGTCTAGATTGGGTCATAACTTTTCCTCCAAGGAGCAAGCATCTTTTAATTTCATGGCTACAGTCACCTTCTGCAGTGATTTTGGAGCCCAAGAAAATAAAGTCTGTCAATGTTTCCATTGTTTCCCCATCTATTTGCCATGAAGTGATGGGATCAGATGCCATGATCTTAGTTTTTTTTAAATGGGTCATATCATGAGCTCCTGGTTGCAAAATTCAGACTTAAATTGAAGAAAGCAGGGAAAACCACTAGACCATTCAGGTATGACTGAAATAAAATCCCTTATGATTATAAAGTGGAAGTGACAGATTAGGGATTAGATCCAATAGACAGAGCGCCTGAAGAACTATGGGCAGAAGTTTGTGACATTGTACAGGAGGTAGTGATCGAGACCATCCCCAAGGGGGGAAAAAAATGCTAAAAGGCAAAATGGTTGTCTGAGGAGGCCTTACAAATATCTGAGAAAAGAAGAAAGTGAAAGGCAAAGGAGAAGAGGAAAGCTATACCCATCTGAATGCAGAGTTCCAAAAACTAGCAAGGAGAGATAGGAAAACTTTACTCAGTAGTCAATGCAAAAAAATAGAGGAAAACAATAGAATGAGAAAGACTAGAGATCTCTTTAAGAAAATTAGAGATACCAAGGGAATATTTCATGCAAAGATGGGCACAATACTGGACTGAAATGGTATGGACCTAACAGAAGCAGGAGATGTTAAGAAGAGAAGGCAAGAACACAAAGAAGAACTATACAAAAAAGATCTTCATGACCCAGATAACCACGATGGTGTGATCACTCACCTAGAGTCAGACATCCTGGAATGTGAAGTCAAGTGGGCCTTAGAAAGCATACGAACAAAGCTAGTGGAGGTGATGGAATTCCAGTTAAGCTATTACAAATCCTTAAAGATGATGCTGTTAAAATTCTGCACTCAATATGCTAGCAAATTTGAAAAACTCAGCAGTGGTCACAGGACTGGGAAAGGTCAGTTTTTATTCCAACCCCAAAAAAGGCAAGGCCAAATAATGTTCAAACTACCACACAATTGCACTCATCTCACACACTAGGAAAATAATGCTCAAAATTCCCCAAGCCAGGCTTCAAAAGTGCATGAACCAAGAACTTCCAGATGTTCAACCTGGATTTAGAAAAGGTAGAGGAAACAGAGATTAAATTGCCAACATCCATTGGGTCATAGACAAAGCAACAGAATTCCAGAAAAACATTTACTTCTTCTTTACTCACTGTGTGCATCACATCAAACTGTGGAAAATTCTTCAAGAGATGGGAATACCAGACCACTTTACCTGCCTCCTGAGAAATCTGTATGAAGGTCAAGAAGCAACAGTTAGAACCAGACATGGAACAATGTACTGGTTCAAAATTGGGAAAGGAGTAATTCAGGGCTCTATATTGTCACCCTGCTTATTTAACTTATTTGCAGAGTAAATCATGCAAAATGCTGGGCTGGATGAGTTGGAATCAAGCACAGCTGGAATCAAGCTTGCTGGGAGAAATATCAAAACCTCAGATATGCAGATGACACCACCCTTATGGCAGAAAGTGAGGAGGAACTAAAAAGCCTCTTGATGAAACTGAAAGAGGAGAGTGAAAAAGTTGGCTTAAAACAGATACTAACCACTATACATAAAGTAGATAAGCAACAAGATTTACTATATAATGCAGGGAATTGTAGTCAATATTTTGTGATAACCTACAATGGATGTATATAAATTATGTGTGTATATACAATGGATGTATATAAATTATGTATATATATGTATATATCACTTTTCTGTACACCTGAAACTAACACAATATTGTAAGTCAACTTTCTGTACTGTACTTTCTGTGCTAATTTTTAAAAATAAAGAACTTTTTCTGCTTCTCTATTTGAATTCTATAAATTAACAAAGAAATGAACTCTGTAAACAAACTGAATATTTTGATTTCACATTAGTAATGGCAATAGGCAAGGTGCAGAAACCAAAACTTACTACGGAGAAAGTAAATGTTATTTGGGCAGCATACCTCATTGACATGAAATCCAGTGGGAAATGGTAATTTGATATGCTTACATTCTTATCATCTGGAAATATTGCTTTTGTTCAGTTGCTCAGTCATGTTTGACTCTTTGCAACCCCATGGACTGCAACATGCCTGCCCTTTTCCCTGTCCTTCACTGTCTCTTGTAGTCTGCTCAAACATATGTCCACTGAGCTGGTGATGCCATCACACCATCTCATCCTCTGTGGTCCTCTTTCCCTCCTGCCCTGAGTCTTTCCCAGCATCATGATCTTTTCCAATGAGTCAGTTCTTCACATCCAGTGGCCAAAGTATTGGAGCTTCAGCCCCAGGATCAGTCGTTCCAATAAATATTCAGGGTTGATTTCCTTTAAGAAAAGAATGAATGATACACATCCGATGAATTGTTTTAGAACTCCCTATAGGAAGCTTCTAAGTTTGATTTGTGTTGGAGAAATTTTGATCAAAAAAGATACATGTGCATGGGATTTGAATATAGTCCAAAAAGTGGCCTTCTTGGACCCCAAATCATGTAATTCTAGAAGACAGCATAAGGAGAGTAATGTCTGGAGAACTCGTGGAGTTAACCAATAAATATCTACCTAGAATTTCTAATCTCTCAGGCAATAAGCAATTTGATATTTTATATGAGAACCTTTACATTAGAAACAAAATGCCCTACCAAAAATTGTTGCTGTAAATTCTGTAAGCTTTAAGCACTGGGAGTGATTCCAAAGCAAAAGGAAACAACTAAATGGTGTACAGACAACATTTCACTCCCATAAAGTAGTAACATTAGCAGAGCTTATTTTAAGCCAGGCAAAGGAGAGCTGAGCGGTATAGATTTTGGCTATTTTCAGAAGGGGGCTAAAGGCATTTGTAGAAAATAATAACATGAAAATTCTATGGACTTATATAGATTAAATCACAAACCAGTTTTTCTGGAAGCATAAAGGCAGTGAAAGAGTCATCTTGTTGTTGTTCAAAGGTATTATGGTACTCAAACAACTGAACTAATAATAAGTGAAGCAGAGAAGGAAGAATCTGACTCTCTAGCTTTTCCAGGCATCATTGGGCTAACCATGACTTAGAGGTTTGACTCTGTTTGGAAATTTTAAGTGGATATGAAAGAATTGCCAGGTTTCAAAATTTCCATGGAAGCAAATTTAAAAACATAATTACCTTGGGTCCTTCAAAAAGCAGGGGTGGAGGGTGTCAGGGAATACATTTGTCTATATTATCATTTGAAATAACAAGTATGTTCTCATTTGGTTTTCTTCTTCCTACTCCTGAAATGTGAATTGCAATCTTAAAGCCTTCAGTTATGAGTAATATACTTCAGATGTGATCTCCTGAAGCAAATAGTTTCTGTAGAAGGAGAAAGCTGGAATAAAGGTCTGAAGAGCTTGAAAGATGATTTCTTTCATATCATGGATTGGCCACTCACTAGGTTGTATCTTTAGTTAAGACTCCAAGCTTCGGTTTCCTAATCTAAAAAATGGGATAAATTATACCTACCATACAGTATTGTAAAGATAAAATAAGAAAATGCATGTACAGTGCTTTACTTGTAGTAAGTCTGCCTTTATTTTTCAGTCTTTTTATTTGAGAGTCTAGATAAAACCATGTTATTGTTGTTCAGTCACTCAGTCATGACCAACTCTTTGCAATCCCATGGATTGTAGCATGCCAGCCATGATAGATAGTAAGTACATATTTTAGTATCTAATACAGTCTATTTTTCTCAACCAGAAATGTGTCTGACTGCTTCCATATTCTTCATCATAAAATTTAATTCCCTGGTGATGCAAAGCAATAAAATCACTGTGTGATTATGATCATCAAAGTCTTGTGTGTGCTAAGTCACTTCAATTGCTCTTTGTGAACCCATGGAGTGTAGACCAACCAGACTCTTCTCCAGGAAAGAATACTGGAGTGGGTTGCCATGCCCTCCTCCAGGATCTTCCCAACCCACGGATCAAACCCACATGTCATGTTTCCTAAATTGTAAGGCTTGTTTTTTACCACTGAGCCACCTGGGAAGCCCTACCACTGAAGCCTTAACTATTTATCATTCAAGTACTTTGAGTAACTTTTCATATTCTCATCTGATTCTCATGGTAAAACTAGCTTTATGTCTGTTTTTCCTAAAGCAGGCAATAAAGCACAAAAACTTAAACAATCTGCTTATAGTTACACAGCTTATAAGTGGCAGCCCTGAAACTCAATCCCAAGTAGTCTGACTCAAGGGCCCATACTTTCAGAAACTATTACCTACAATGATGAATACACACTCAGTTCCAAGAATACTTTTGTTCCCTGTGAGAGAGAAAACGTGTGCTGCATCCCCTGATAACAACTGCCCTCAGATCTCTCCTGCTATCACACACACATGTACAAAGTCATTTTCAATGATAATGCTCACACCTCATTTTCATATGAGATTCTTTAAGAACTATCAGGAAAAGTGCTAGGATTTCACCTACTTCAATACTGCATTGAAAGTTTGTATGCCTATTAAAGGAAAGCTACCTTCTGACTCCAAGAATCTTGTCTGTGTGTTGTGTTAATATATCCAACTTTTTGCAACCCCATGGACTTTAGCCCACCAGGCTCCTCTGTCCATGGAATTCTCCAAGCTAGAATACCGGAGTGTGTTGCCATTTCTTTCTCCATCAGAATCTTGTCTGGTATCTAACAAAGAAAGCCTATCATTAGTCTGTTTCTCCATTTTTCACTTCATTGGTGGATTAGTAGATTAGTGATGCCATTGAGGGGAGAGTTATTTCTATCACTGTCCACCAGCTAATTTCTTCATCCTTCAGATGCCCTCTGGAATGTCACTTCTTCAGAGAAAACTTCCATTCCCCTTCACAGACTTAAGCTACTCACTCATCCAGCTTGTAACTTTCAATACCATGAAATGGTAATGATGTCAGTTCCTAAATTTATACCTCCAACTGAGACAAAGTATTGACCTCTGCATGATCAACACACACTTCAATCTTGACATGTCCTAAACTGAATTCCTGGTCCTTAACCTCAAAACCTGCCCCATCCTCAGTCTCTCTCATCTCAATTAGTGGTTCCTCTACTTTTAAGTTGATCAAACCAAATGTCTGTCCAACAGACAAATGATTGTGTCTCCTCTCTTTATCTCCTGCTCTCTTTAAAAATGTTCCATCCAAAACTGGAAAAAAATGGTACTTGATGAACCTAGTAGAGAATGGACTTATGGACACAGCAGGTAAGGTGAGGATGGGGTGAATTGAGAAAGTAGCATTTACATATATGCACTATCACTTGTGAAATAGTGGGAAGTTATTATTGTGAAATAAGTGAAATTAGTGGGAAGTTGCTAAATAGCACTGGGAGCCCAGTCTGGTGCTCTGTGATGACTTAAATGGAGGGGATGAGGGGAAGGAATGGAGGCTCATGAAGGAAGGGATATATGTATAATTATGACTGGGTCACATTGCTGTATGGCAGAAACCAACACAAAATTGCAAAGCAATTTTCAACCAATTAAAAAAATAAATAATTTAAAAAAAAATTTCCATCCAATCCTTCAGGAAATTTTATTAACTGTACCTTCAAAGACTAGCCTGAATTTTACCACTTTTCAATAATATCTACATCCATACTACTATAATATTTCTCTGAATTTTGGATATCTTGGCTTCCCTCTTTGATCCTTTAAAACTTTCGTCACAACAGCCAGAGTGATCCTCTTATAAGTAAGATGATGTCTCTATTCAGAACATTCATAGCTCCTGGCTCTGACCAAGATAGTGTTTCAAAGGCCTACAAGGCCCTACGTGGTCTGCCACTTACTACCTCTCTGAAAAGTCCCCTAAATCTCTCTATTCCTTCCAGCCACATTGGCTTCCATGCAGCTCCTTCAACTCACCAGATGTGTTCCTGCTTGCTCCAGGGGTTTGCACTTGCTCCTCTCTGACCACAGCTCTTTCCCTAATTTCTTTCAAGTTTTCAGGCACACTTCGCCCTCTCAAAAAGGCCCTTTCTCACAGCACCATTAAAAATTGCAGATTCTTACTCTGTGCTGTTTTTCTCCTTTCACAGCTTTATACTTCTCCATAGCACTTATATTGGAAGCAATATACTACAAAATTAGCTTCTTTTGTTTGTCTGTATCACTAAAGAAATAAATCAAAAGAATTCAATATGGAAATCTTTCTTCAAAAGCTTGCTCGAATCTGGGAGGTATCATCCAAGAATAAGAAATTTCTTCTGAGGATAATAAAGAAGAATGTTATAGGATTATTTCAGCATATTCCAAACAGAAAAATCAAGTTACAAGTCTGAATTACCTGAAGCCTGAAAGAAAAGAGGTTAGAAAATTTTTTACTCCTAAGAGCAAGCTGACTTTGTGCTTTTATTTTTAAAACATTTGGTGTACTTTTGATAATTTTTGTGTTTTTGTTTTGTTTTTACTCCTAGTACACAATTACCCCTCTCAAGACAGTTGTCTTTAAACTGTGATAGCAGAAGTTAAACTTGCTTTGAAATTGGGGGAAAAAAATTTCTTAGCTTTTTGTTGGTGTTATATTGCCATCTAGTGATGAAAAATTATATGACTAGCACACAGCTAAAAGGCAAAGTAACAGTAAAATCTCCACAGGGCTTTTCCTTTACTTTACTTTCTAAAAATTTACTGGAGTGTGGCTGATTTACAATGTTGTGTTAGTTTTATATGTACAGAAAAAATGAATTATCTATGCATATACATATATCCATTCTTTTTTAGATTCTTTTCCCATATAGGGCATTATAGAGTGCTATACAGTAGGTTCCTAATAGTTATCTATTTTATATATGGTATTGTGTATATATCATTCCCTCTCCCATATCTCCTTGTATCCATAAGTATTTTCTACATCTGTGATTCTGTTTTATAAATAAGTTCATTTGTCCCCTTTTATTAGATCCCATATATAAGTGCACATATAGGGCTTTCCAGGTGGTGCTGGTGGCAAAGAACCCGCCTGCCAGTGCAGGAGACTTAAGAGACACAGGTTTGATCCCTGGGTTGGGAAGATCCCCTGGAGGAGGGCTGGCAACTCACTTCAGTATTCTTGCCTGGAGAATTCCATGGACAGAGGACCCCAGTGGACTAAGTCTGAAACCACTGCACTGCACATAAGTGATATTATATATTTTTCTTTGTCTGACTTACTTCACTGACTTTACTTCAATCTCTAGGCTCATCCATGTCACTGAAAATGCCATTACTTCATTCTTTTTTATGGCTGAGTAATATCCCATTGTACTTTATCCATTCCTCTGTTGATGCACATTTAGGCTCCTTCCATATTCTGGCTATTGTAAATAGTATTGCAATGAATATTGGGGTGCATGCATCTTTTCAAATTATGGTTTTTTCCAGATATATGGTCAAGAGTGGGATTGCTGAATCATATGGTAGTTCTAAAGCAAATATATACAAATGGTACCTAATTAAACTTAAAGATTTGCACAGCAAAGGAAACCATAGCAAAACAAAAAGACAATCACAGAATGGGAGAAAATGTTTGCAAATGAAGTGACTGACAAGGGGTTAATCTCCAAAATAAGCAGCACATGCAGCTCACTATCAAAAAAAGAAAAAAAAAATGGACAAAAGTTCTAAATAGCTATTTCTCCAAAGAAGATATACAAACGACCAAAAAAGCTCATGAAGAGATTCTCGACATCACTAATTATTATATAAATGCAAATAGAAACTGCACTCACAATGGTCAGAATGGTCATCATCGAAAAATCTACAAACAATAAATGCTGGGGAGGGTGTGGAGAAAAGGGAACCCTCTTACACTGCTTGTGGGAATGTTCAGTTCAGTTCAGTTCCGTTCAGTCGCTCAGTCCTGTCCGACTCTCTGCGACCCCATGAATAACAGCACGCCAGGCCTCCCTGTCCATCACCAACTCTCGGAGTTCACCCAGACTCACATCCATCGAGTCAGTGATGCCATCCAGCCATCTCATCCTCTGTCATCCCCTTCTCCTCCTCCTGCCCCCAAACCCTCCCAGAATCAGAGTCTTTTCCAATGAGTCAACTCTTCCCATGAGGTGGCCAAAGTACTGGAGTTTCAGCTTTAGCATCACTCCTTCCAAAGAAATCCCAGGGCTGATCTCCTTCACAATGGACTGGTTGGATCTCCTTGCAGTCCAAGGGGCTCTCAAGAGTCTTCTCCAACACCACAGTTCAAAAGCATCAATTCTTCGGTGCTCAGCTTTCTTCACAGTCCGACTCTCACATCCATACATGACCACAGGAAAAACCATAGCCTTGACTAGACGAACCTTTGTTGGCAAAGAAATGTCTCTGCTTTTTAACATGCTATCTAGGTTGGTCATAACTTTCCTTCTAAGGAGTAAGCGTGTTTTAATTTCATGGCTCCAATCACCATCTGCAGTGATTTTGGAGCCCCAAAAAAGAAAGTCTGACACTGTTTACACTGTTTCCCCATCTATTTCCCATGAAGTGATGGGACCAGCTGCCATGATCTTCGTTTTCTGAATGTTGAGTTTTAAGCCAACTTTTTTCACTCTCCACTTTCACTTTCATCAAGAGGCTCTTTACTTCCTCTTTACTTTCTGCCATAAGGGTGGTGTCATCTGCATATCTGAGGTTATTGATATTTCTCCCAGCAATCTTGATTCCAGCTTGTGTTACTTCCAGTCCAGCGTTTCTCATGATGTACTCTGCATATAAGTTAAATAAGCAGGGTGAAAATATACAGCCTTGACGTACTCCTTTTCCAATTTGGAACCAGTCTGTTGTTCCATGTCCAGTTCTAACTGTTGCTTCCTGACCTGCATACAAATTTCTCAAGAGGCAGGTCAGGTGGTCTGGTATTCCCATCTCTTTCAGAATTTTCCACAGTTTATTGTGATCCACACAGTCAAAGGCTTTGGCATAGTGGGAATGTAAATAAGTTCAAAAAGTGATGTGGAATGTAGAAAAGGATACAAATGAACTTACTTACAAGACAGAAATAGAGTCAGAGATGTATAAAACAAATCTATGGTTACTGGGGGGACAAAGCAGGGAGGGATAAATTAGGAGACTGAGATTGATATATACACACTACTGATAGAACAATGTCAGAAACCTGATCTCCAAAGAAGATTTAGCTTCAGGATCACTCAAAACCAGGCTTGATCACTCAGAACTTTTGGGTGGCATAAGATTTATTACAGTGAAAAAGGACAGACAGAGATTCTGACATAGACATCAGAAGGACAGAGAGTGCCCAATCGCTACTCTTAGCAAGGGAGTTATATGCTTTTCCTATTGGTTATTCAATTCAGTTCAGTTCAGTTGTTCAGTCATGTCCGACTCTTTGCGACCCCATGAATCGTAGCACACCAGGCCTCCCTGTCCATCAGCAACTCCTGAAGTTCACTCAGACTCACGTCCATCGAGTCAGTGATGCCATCCAGCCATCTCATCCTCTGTCATCTCCTTCTCCTCCTGCCCTCAATCCCTCCAAGCATCAGAGTCTTTTCCAATGAGTCAACTATTCGCATGAAGTGGCCAAAGTACTGGAGTTTCAGCTTTAGTTAGCATCATTTCTTCCCAAGAAATCCCAGGGCTGATCTCCTTCAGAAAGGACTGGTTGGGGGGAGGAGCCAAGATGGCAGAGGAGTAGGATGGGGAGAACACTTTCTCCCTGACAAATTCATCAAAAGAGCATTTAAACGTTGAGTAAATTCCACAAAACAACTTCGGAATGCCAGCAGAGGACATCAGGCACCCAGAAAAGCAACCCAACTCTTCGAAAGGAGGTAGGAAAAAATATAAAAGACAAAAAAAGAGACAAAAGAGGGAGGGACGGAGTTCTGTCCGGGGAAGGGAGTCTTAAAAGGAGAGAGGTTTCCAAACACCAGGAAACCTTCTCACTGCCGAATCTGTGCCAAGCTTTGGAAGCACAGAGGGCAACATAACAGGGAGAAAAAATAAATAAACAATTAAAACTCGCAGATTGAGAGCCCTATGGTAACTCCCCCAGCAGCAGACGCCTGCACACACCATTAGCAAGCAGGGGCTGGGCAGGGAGGCACAGTGCGGGCTGCATCGCTTAGAGTAAGAATCTGGCTTGAATACCCTGAGCGCTATTTGAGTGAAATAATTTGGGCTAGCAAACCAGACTGTGGGATATCTACCACACGAAAAGCCAGCCCTAATCTAAGACACCGCCAGGCCTGCGCACAGAACAAAGGACTGAACAGAGATAGCCGGCTGCAGACCTTCCCCCTCCGATGACAGGCAGCCAGAGCCAGAAGGGGGCAATCGCAGCCCCAGAGAGACATTATCTATAAAACTGTAAGCAAGCTTCTTTGCTAACTAAAACTTCTTGGGGGTCTGGACGGTCAACATCTGCCTGAGAAGGTGCGCCGGTTTTACACCCAGATAACCAAGTGGCAGGGAGGCGATAAGTCACAGAATTGGCGCTTGCCAAACACCTCATCACCTGAGCTGCTCGGACCTGGGAAGAGCACAAAATGCAGGCCCAGCCGAGTCTGTGCCTCTGAGGGCTACCCAAGTGCCTGAACCTGAGCAGCTTGGACCTGAGAGGTGCATGCAGCCCAGGGCCGGCCTCGGATTGTTCCCGGTGGAATAACCTAGAGCCCGAGCAGTGTGGAAAGGGAGACTACACGCGCCGTGAGCGGGAGCAGACCCAGTGTGGTTGAGGCACTGCGAGCGCACACCAGTGTTATTTGTTTGCAGCATCCCTCCCTCCCTCCCCACAGCGCGACTGAACAAGTGAGCCTAAAAAAAAAAAAAAAAAATAGTGTCCTCCACCGTCCCCTTTGTGTCAGGGTGGAAACCAGACACTGAAGAGACCAGCAAACAGAAGAAGCTATAACGGAGGGAAACGCCTTGGAAGCTATAGGCAATAGATTAAAACCCTGTGGTTACTACGGACTACATAGGAAGGGGCCTATAGATCTTGAGAAATATAAGTCGGACCAAAGAACTAGCCAAAAATGAGCTGAACCCACAATACTCACAACAAAACCAGAGAAAATCCTAGATATATTTTTACCATTTTTATGATCATTCTTTCTTTCTTTTTTTTTTAATTTTTTTAAAAAAATTTTAAGTCCTCTATTGTTCCTTTAATTTTCACTTTTATAACCTATTACTTTGCAAAAAAAAAAAAAAAAAAAGACCCTATTTTATTCTTCTTCAGCAAACTTCATATATATATATATTTTATAATTTTTTGACTTTGTTTTTTCTTTTTTTCTTCTCTTTAACATTGTATTTTTGAAATTCCAAACTCTACTCTAGATTTTTAATTTTAGCTTTTTGGTATATGTTATCAATTTTGTACCTTTAGTTTTTTTTATAATTTCTGTGACTTTTTTTTTCTCTGTTTCTTTCTCTTCTTCTTTTATATAACATTATATATCTGAAATTCCAAACTCTACTCTAGATTTTTAATTTATGCTTTTTGGTATTTGATATCAATTTTGTACCTGTATTTTCTTTATAATTTTTGTGACATTGTTTGTTTTTGTTGTTTGCTTGTTTTCTCTCTTTACTTTTCTTCTTCTTTTTTTTTAACATTGTATTTTTGAAATTCCAAACTCTACTCTAGATTTTTAATTTTTGCTTTTTGGTATTAGTTATCAATTTTGTACCTGTATTTTCTTGATAATTTTTGCAACCTTGTTTGTTTTTCTTTGTTCGTTTTTTCTCTCTTTCTTTTCCTTCTTCTTTTCTTTAACATCGTATTTTTGAAATTCCAAACTCTACTCTAGATTTTTAATTTTTGTTTTTATGTATTTGTTACCAATTTTGTACCTTTAAGAACCCAATCTTCAGGACCCATTTTTCACTAGGGAGCGAGGTTACTGGCTTGACTGCTCTCTCCCCCTTTGGACTCTCCTTTTTCTCCACCAGGTTGCCTGTGTCTCCTCCCTAACCCCTCTCTACTCTACCCAACTCTGTGAATTTCTGTGTGTTCCAGACGGTGGAGAACACTTAGGGAACTGATTACTGGCTGGATCTGTCTCTCTCCTTTTCATTCCCCCCTTTTATCCTTCTGGCCACCTTTGTCTCCCTCCTCCTTCTTCTCTTCTCTGTATAACTCTGTGAACATCTCTGAGCGGTCCAGTTGTGGAGTGCACATAAGGAAGTGACTACTGGCTAGCCCACTGTCTCCACTATTGATTCCACCTCATCTCATTTGGGTCACCTCTAACTCCCTCCCCCCTCTTCTCTTCTCCAAGTAACGCTGTGAACCTCTCTGAGTGACCCTCACAGTAGAGAAACTTTTCATCTTTAACGTAGATGTTTTATCAATGGTTCTGTATAGAAGGAGAAGCTTTGAAACTACTGTAAAAATAAGACCGATAACTGGAAGCAGGAGGCTTAAGTCCAAACCCTGACTCCAGGGAACTCCTGACTCCAAGGAACATTAATTGACAGGAGCTCATCAAACGCCTCCATACCGACACCAAACCAAGCACCACACAAGGGCCAACAAGTTCCATGGCAAGACATACCAAGCAAATTCTCCAGCAACAAAGGAACACAGCCCTGAGCTGCAAGATACAGGCTACCCAAAGTCACCCCAAAACCATAGACATCTCATAACTCATTACTGGACATTTCATTGCACTCCAGAGAGAAGAAATACAGCTCCACCCACCAGAACACCGACACAAGCTTCCCTAACCAAGAAACCTTGACAAGCCACCTGTACAAACCCACATAAAGTGAGGAAATGCCACAATAAAGAGAACTCCACAAACTGCCAGAATACAGAAAGGATACCCCAAACTCAACAATTTAAATAAGATGAAGAGACAGAGGAATACCCAGCAGGTAAAGGAACAGGATAAATGCCCACCAAACCAAACAAAAGAGGAAGAGATAGGGAATCTACCTGATACAGAATTCAGAATAATGATAGTGAAATTGATCCAAAATCTTGAAATCAAAATGGAATCACAGATAAATAGCCTGGAGACAAGGATTAAGAAGATGCAAGAACAAGGACCTAGAAGAAATAAAAAAGAGTCAATATATAATGAATAATGCAATATATGAAATTAAAAACACTCTGGAGGCAACAAATAGTAGAATAACAGAGGCAGAAGATAGGATTAGTGAATTAGAAGACAGAATGGTAGAAATAAATGAATCAGAGAGGATAAAAGAAAAACGAATTGAAAGAAATGAGGACAATCTCAGAGACCTCCAGGACAATATTAAATGCTACAACATTCGAATTATAGGGGTCCCAGAAGAAGAAGACAAAAAGAAAGACCATGAGAAAATACTTGAGGAGATAATAGTTGAAAACTTCCCTAAAATGGGGAAGGAAATAATCACCCAAGTCCAAGAAACCCAGAGAGTCCCAAACAGGATAAACCCAAGGCAAAACACCCCAAGACACATATTAATCAGATTAACAAAGATCAAACACAAAGAACAAATATTAAAAGCTGCAAGGGAAAAACAGCAAATAACACACAAGGGAATTCCCATAAGGATAACAGCTGATCTTTCAATAGAAACTCTTCAAGCCAGGAGGAAATGGCAAGACATACTTAAAATGATGAAAGAAAATAACCTACAGCCCAGATTATTGTACCCAGCAAGGATCTCATTCAAGTATGAAGGAGAAATCAAAAGCTTTTCAGACAAGCAAAAGCTGAGAGAATTCTGCACCACCAAACCAGCTCTCCAACAAATACTAAAGGATATTCTCTAGACAGGAAACACAAAAACGGTGTATAAATTCGAACCCAAAACAATAAAGTAAATGACAATGGGATCATACTTATCGGTAATTACCTTAAAGTAAATGGGTTGAATGCCCCAACCAAAAGACAAAGACTGGCTGAATGGATACAAAAACAAGACCCTATATATGTTCTCTACAAGAGACCCACCTCAAAACAGGGGACACATACAGACTGAAAGTAAAGGGCTGGAAAAAGATTTTCCATGCAAATAGGGACCAAAAGAAAGCAGGAGTAGCAATACTCATATCAGATAAAATAGACTTTACAACAAAGGCTGTGAAAAGAGACAAAGAAGGTCACTACATAATGATCAAAGGATCAATCCAAGAAGAAGATATAACAATTATAAATATATATGCACCCAACACGGGAGCACCGCAGTATGTAAGACAAACGCTAACAAGTATGAAAGGAGAAATTAACAATAACACAATAATAGTGGGAGACTTTAATACCCCACTCACAACTATGGATAGATCAACTAAACAGAAAATTAACAAGGAAACACAAACTTTAAACGATACAATAGACCAGTTAGACCTAATTGGTATCTATAGGACATTTCATCCCAAAACAATGAATTTCACCTTTTTCTCAAGCGCACATGGAATCTTCTCCAGGATAGATCACATCCTGGGCCATAAAGCTAGCCTTGGTAAATTAAAAAAAATACAAATCATTCCAAGCATCTTTTCTGGCCACAATGCAGTAAGATTAGATCTCAATTACAGGAGAAAAACTATTAAAAATGCCAACATATGGAGGCTGAACAACACGCTGCTGAATAACAAACAAATCACAGAAGAAATCAAAAAAGAAATCAAAATTTGCATAGAAACTAAAGAAAATGAAAACACAACAACCCAAAACCTGTGGGACACAGTAAAAGCAGTCCTAAGGGGAAAGTTCATAGCAATACAGGCACACCTCAAGAAACAAGAAAAAAGTCAAATAAATAACCTAACTCTACACCTAAAGCAACTAGAAAAGGAAGAAATGAAGAACCCCAGGGTTAGTAGAAGGAAAGAAATCTTAAAATTTAGAGCAGAAATAAATGCAAAAGAAACAAAAGAGACCATAGCAAATATCAACAAAACCAAAAGCTGGTTCTTTGAAAGGATAAATAAAATTGACAAACCGTTAGTCAGACTCATCAAGAAACAAAGGGAGAAAAATCAAATCAATAAAATTAGAAATGAAAATAGAGAGATCACAACAGACAGCACAGAAATACAAAGGATCATAAGAGACTACTATCAGCAATTATATGCCAATAAAATGGACAATGTGGAAGAAATGGACAAATTCTTAGAAAAGTACAACTTTCCAAAACTGGACCAGGGAAGAAATAGAAAATCTTAACGGACCCATCACAAGCACGGAAATTGAAACTGTAATCAAAAATCTTCCAGCAAACAAAAGCCCAGGTCCAGACGGCTTCACAGCTGAATTCTACCAAAAATTTAGAGAAGAGATAACACCTATCCTGCTCAAACTCTTCCAGAAAATTGCAGAGGAAGGTAAACTTCCAAACTCATTCTATGAGGCCACCATCACCCTAATACCAAAACCTGACAAAGATCCCACAAAAAAAGAAAACTACAGGCCAATATCACTGATGAACATAGATGCAAAAATCCTTAACAAAATTCTAGCAATCAGAATCCAACAACACATTAAAAAGGTCATACACCATTACCAAGTGGGCTTTATCCCAGGGATACAAGGATTCTTCAATATCCGCAAATCAGTCAATGTAATACACCACGTTAACAAATTGAAAAACAAAAACCATATGATTATCTCAATAGATGCAGAGAAAGCCTTTGACAAAATTCAACATCCATTTATGATAAAAACTCTCCAGAAAGCAGGAATAGAAGGAACATACCTCAACATAATAAAAGCTATATATGACAAACCCACAGCAAACATTATCCTCAATGGTGAAAAATTGAAAGCATTTCCTCTAAAGTCAGGAACAAGACAAGGGTGCCCACTTTCACTATTACTATTCAACATAGTTTTGGAAGTTTTGGCCACAGCAATCAGAGCAGAAAAAGAAATAAAAGGAATTCAAATTGGAAAAGAAGAAGTAAAGCTCTCACTGTTTGCAGATGACATGATCCTCTACATAGAAAACCCTAAAGACTCCACCATAAAATTACTAGAACTAATCAATGACTATAGTAAAGGTGCAGGATCTCATTCAAATATGAAGGAGAAATCAAAAGCTTTACAGACAAGCAAAAGCTGGCAGAATTCAGCACCACCAAACCAGCTCTCCAAAAAATGCTATAGGATCTTCTCTAGACAGGAAACACAAAAAGGGTGTATAAACTCGAACCCAAAACAATAAAGTAAATGGCAATGGGATCATACTTATCAATAATTACCTTAAACGTAAATGGGTTGAATGCCCCAACCAAAAGACAAAGACTGGCTGAATGGATACAAAAACGACACCCCTATATATGTTCTTTACAAGAGACCCATCTCAAAACAGGGGACACATACAGATTGAAAGTGAAGGACTGGAAAAAGATATTCCATGCAAATAGAGACCAAAAGAAACCAGGAGAAGCAATACTCATATCAGATAAAATAGACTTTAAAACAAAGGCTATGAAAAGAGACAAAGAAGGACACTACATAATGATCAAAGGATTAATCCAAGAAGAAGATATAACAATTATAAATATATATGCATCCAACATAGGAGCACAGTAATATGTAAGACAAATGCTAACAAGTATGAAAGGGAAAATTAACAATAACACAATAATAGTGGGAGACTTTAATACCCCACTCACACCTATGGATAGATCAACTAAACAGAAAATTAACAAGGAAACACAAACTTTAAATGATACAATAGACCAGTTAGACCTAATTGATATCTATAAGACATTTCATCCCAAAACAATGAATTTTACCTTTTTCTCAAGCGCACACAGAACCTTCTCCAGGATAGATCACATCCTGGGCCGTAAATCTAGCCTTAGTAAATTCAAAACAATTTAAATCATTCCAAGCATCTTTTCTGACCACAATGCAATAAGATTAGATCTCAATTACAGGAGAAAAATTATTAAAAATTCTGACATATGGAGGCTGAACAACACACTGCTGAATAACCAACAAAATCACAGAAGAAATCAAAAAAGAAACCAAAATATGCATAGCAACGAATGAAAATGAAAACACAACAACCCAAAACCTGTGGGACACTGTAAAAGCAGTGTTAAGGGGAAAGTTCATAGCAATACAGGCATACCTCAAGAAACAAGAAAAAAGTCAAATAAATAACCTAGCTCTACACCTAAAGCAACTAGAAAAGGAAGAAATGAAGAACCCCAGGGTTAGTAGAAGTAAAGAAATATTAAAAATTAAGGAAAAAGAAATAAATGCAAAAGAAACAAAGGAGACCATAGCAAAAATCAACAAAGCCAAAAGCTGGTTCTTTGAAAGGATAAAAAAAATTGACAAACAATTAGCCAGACTCATCAAGAAACAAAGGGAGAAAAATCAAATCAATAAAATTAGAAATGAAAATGGAGAGATCACAACAGACAACACAGAAATACAAAGGATCATTAGAGACTACTATCACCAATTATATGCCAGATGCCCATCAGCAGATGAATGGATAAGAAAGCTGTGGTACATATACACAATGGAGTGTTACTCAGCCATTAAAAAGAATATATTTGAATCAGTTCTAATGAGATGGATGAAACTGGAGCCTATTATACAGAGTGAAGTAAGCCAGAAAGAAAAACACCAATACAGTATACTAACGCATATATATGGAATTCAGAAAGATGGTAACAATAACCCTGTGTACGAGACAGCAAAAGAGACACTGATGTATAGATCAGTCTTATGGACTCTGTGGGAGAGGGAGAGGGTGGGATGATTTGGGAGAATGGCATTGAAACATGAAAAATATCATGTATGAAACGAGTCGCCAGTCCAGGTTCGATGCACGATACTGGATGCTTGGAGCTGGTGCACTGGGACGACCCAGAAGGAGGGTATGGGGAGGGAGGAGGGAGGAGGGTTCAGGATGGGGAACACAGGTATACCTGTGGCGGATTCATTTCGATATTTGGCAAAACTAATACAATATTGTAAAGTTTAAAAATAAAATTAAATTTAAAAAAAAAAAAAAAGAAAAATAAAAGCCATACGATTATCTCAATAGATGCAGAGAAAGCCTTTGACAAAATTCAACGTCCATTTATGGTAAAAACTCTCCGGAAAGCAGGAATAGAAGGAACATACCTCAACATAATAAAAGCTATATATGACAAACCCACAACAAACATTATCCTCAATGGTGAAAAATTGAAAGCACTTCCCCT
The DNA here is from genome assembly GCF_019923935.1 of Bubalus bubalis. Classification (NCBI taxonomy): domain Eukaryota; kingdom Metazoa; phylum Chordata; class Mammalia; order Artiodactyla; family Bovidae; genus Bubalus; species Bubalus bubalis. Next base: position 71,499,149 of record NC_059173.1, read on the forward strand.
AAAGTCAGGAACAAGACAAGGGTGCCCCCTTTCACCAGTTATTCAACATAGTTTTGGAAGTTTTGGCCACAGTAATCAGAGCAGAAAAAGAAATTAAAGGAATCCAAATTGGAAGAGAAGAAGTAAAGCTCTCACTGTTTGCAGATGACATGATCCTCTACATAGAAAGCCCTAAAGACTCCACCATAAAATTACTAGACCAAATCAATGAATACAGTAAAGTTGTAGGATATAAAATCAACACACAGAAATTCCTTGCATTCTGATACACTAATAATGAGAAAACAAAAAGAGAAATTAAAGAAACAATTCCATTCACCATTGCAACGAAAAGAATAAAATACTTAGGAATATATCTACCTAGATAAACTAAAGATCTATATATAGAAAACTATAAAACACTGGTGAAAGAAATCAAAGAGGACACTAATAGATGGAGAAATATACCATGTTCATGGATTGGAAGAATCAATATAGTGAAAATGAGTATACTACCCAAAGCAATCTATAGATTCAATGCAATCCCTATCAAGCTACCAACGGTATTTTTCACAGAGCTAGAACAAATAATTTCACAATTTGTATGGAAATACAAAAAAACCTCAAATAGCCAAAGCTATTTTGAGAAAGAAGAATGGAACTGGAGGAATCAACCTGTCTGACTTCAGGCTCTACTACAAAGTCACAGTCATCAAGACAGTATGGTACTGTCACAAAGACAGAAATATAGATCAATGGAACAAAATAGAAAGCCCAGAGATAAATCCACACACCTATGGACACCTTATCTTTGACAAAGGAGGCAAGAATATACAATGGATTAAAGACCATCTCTTTAACAAGTGGTGCCGGGAAAACTGGTCAACCACTTGTAAAAGAATGAAACTAGAACACTTTCTATGGAGAAGGCAATGGCACCCCACTCCAGTACTCTTGCCTGGAAAATCCCATGGATGGAGGAGCCTGGTAGGCTGCAGTCCATGGGGTCATGAAGAGTCGGACGTGACTTGGCAACTTGACTTTCACTTTTCACTTTCATGCATTGGAGAAGGAAATGGCAACCCACTCCAGTGTTCTTGCCTGGAGAATCCCATGGATGGGGGAGCCTGGTTGGTTGCCGTCTATGGGGTCACACAGAGTCGGACAAGACTGAAGCGACTTAGCAGCAGAACACTTTCTAACACCTCACACAAAAATAAACTCAAAATGGATTAAAGATCTAAATGTAAGACCAGAAACTATAAAACTCCTAGAGGAGAACACAGGCAAAACACTCTCCAACATAAATCACAGCAGGATCCTCTATGATCCACCTCTCAGAATACTGGAAATAAAAGCAAAAATAAACAAATGGGACCTAATTAAACTTAAAAGCTTCTGCATAACAAAGGAAACTCTAAGCAAGGTGAAAAGACAGCCTTCAGAATGGGAGAAAATAATAACAAATGAAGCAACTGACAAACAACTAATCTCAAAAATATACAAACAACTCCTACAGCTCAATTCCAGAAAAATAAATGACCCAATCAAAAAATGGGCTAAAGAACTAAATAGACATTTCTCCAGAAAAGACATACAGATGGCTAACAAACACATGAAAGGATGCTCAACATCACTCATTATCAGCGAAATGCAAATCAAAACCACTGTGAGGTACCATTTCACACCAGTCAGAATGGCTGCGATCCAAAAGTCTACAAGCAATAAATGCTGGAGAGGGTGTGGATAAAAGGGAACCCTCTTACACTCTTGGTGGGAATGCAAACTAGTTCAGCCACTATGGAGAACAGTGTGGAGATTCCTTAAAAAACTGCAAATAGAACTGCCTTATAATCCAGCAGTCCCACTGCTGGGCATACACACTGAGGAAACCAGAATTGAAAGAGACACATGTACCCCAACGTTCATTGCAGCACTGTTTATAATAGCCAGGACATGGAAGCAACCTAGATGTCCATCAGCAGATGAAGGGATAAGAAAGCTGTGGTACATATACACAATGGAGTATTACTCAGCAATTAAAAAGAATACATTTGAATCAGTTCTAATGAGGTGGATGAAACTGGAGCCTATTATACAGAGTGAAGTAAGCCAGAAAGAAAAACACCAATTCAGTATCAGATCAGATCAGTCGGTCAGTCGTGTCCGACTCTTTGCAACCCCATGAATCGCAGCACGCCAGGCCTCCCTGTCCATCACCAACTCCTGGAGTTCACTCAGAATCACGTCCATCGAGTCAGTGATGCCATCCAGCCATCTCATCCTCTGTCGTCCCCTTCTCCTCCTGCCCCCAATCCCTCCCAGCATCAGAGTCTTTTCCAATGAGTCAACTCTTCGCATGAGGTGGCCAAAGGACTGGAGTTTCAGCTTTAGCATCATTCCTTCCAAAGAAATCCCAGGGCTGATCTCCTTCAGAATGGACTGGTTGGATCTCCTTGCAGTCCAAGGGACTCTCAAGAGTCTTCTCCAACACCACAGTTCAAAAGCATCAATTCTTCGGCGCTCAGCCCTCTTCACCGTCCAACTCTCACATCCATACATGACCACAGGAAAAACCATAGCCTTGATTAGATGGACCTTTGTTGGCAAAGTAATGTTTCTGCTTTTCAATATGCTATCTAGGTTGGTCATAACTTTCCTTCCAAGGAGTAAGCGTCTTTTAATTTCATGGCTGCAGTCACTATCTGTAGTGATTTTGGAGCCCAGAAAAATAAAGTCTGACACTGTTTCCACTGTTTCCCCATCTATTTCCCATGAAGTGATGGGACCAGATGCCATGATCTTTGTTTTCTGAATATTGAGCTTTAAGCCAACTTTTTCACTCTCCACTTTCACTTTCATCAAGACGCTCTTTAGTTCCTCTTCATTTTCTGCCATAAGTGTTGTGTCATCTGCGTATCTGAGCTTATTGATATTTCTCCCAGCAATCTTTATTCCAGCTTTTGCTTCTACCAGCCCAGTGTTTCTCATGATGTACTCTGTATATAAGTTAAATAGGCAGGGTGACAATATACAGCCTTGACGTACTCCTTGTACTATTTGGAACCAGTCTGTTGTTCCATGTCCAGTTCTAACTGTTGCTTCCTGGCCTGCATACAGGTTTCTCAAGATCAGGTCAGGTGGTCTGGTATTCCCATCTCTTTCAGAATTTTCCACAGTTTTTTGTGATCCACACAGTCAAAGGCTTTGGCATAATCAAGAAAGCAGAAATAGATGTTTTTCTGGAACTCTCTTGTTCTTTCCGTGATCCAGCAGATGTTGGCAATTTGATCTCTGGTTCCTCTGCCTTTTCTAAAACCAGCTTGAACATCAGGAAGGTCACAGTTTGCATATTGCTGAAGCCTGGCTTGGAGAATTTTGAGCATTACTTTACTAGCGTGTGAGATGAGTGCAATTGTGTGGTAGTTTAAGCATTCTTTGGCATTGCCTTTCTTTGGGATTGCAATGAAAACTGACATTTTCCAGTCCTGTGGCCACTGCTGAGTTTTCCAAATTTGCTGGCATATTGAGTGTAGCACTTTCACAGCATCATCTTTTAGGATTTGAAATAGCTCAACTGGAATTCTATCACCTCCACTAGCTTTGTCGTAGAGATGCTTTCTAAGGCCCACTTGACTTCACATTCCAGGATGTCTGGCTCTAGGTCAGTGATCACACCATCGTGATTATCTGGGTCGTGAAGATCTTTTTTGTACAGTTCTTCTGTGTATTCTTGCCATCTCTTCTTAATATCTTCTGCTTGTGTTAGATCCATACCATTTCTGTCCTTTATTGAGCCCATCTTTGCATGAAATATTCCTTTGGTATCTCTGATTTTCTTGAAGAGATCTCTAGCCATAGCAGTAGATATACCATATTCTCTCCTCTCATAGCTGACCCAACAGACCCAGCCATGACACAGGAAAAAAAAAAAAAAAAAAAAAAAGCCACCTCTTTCTTGGGTGGAGTTCATATATTCCTACAGCACAAAGCAGCTCATGACCAAGCAAGTACCTCATGGCATGCATGTGCAGTACTATGTGATCTCAGCTGTTACATAGTCATTATTTACAAAACGTGGGGTGAGAGAGCCTGAACACACCATCTTGGCTAATTTGAACACACCAAGTACACACATATGTACTTGGCTTTAAAATACCTCTGTATATTTAGTGCACAGGGAAATATATTTTAAGTATGAGAGGGTAACAGGCAGGAAGGCCAGGGGTCTCCAAACGGAGGAAATAGGCTGTAAGTGTCAGACATTTTTATCTCTCTCTTAAGCGGCAGGAGGAAACAAACTGTGATATATTTTTCCCCCTTCTCAAATTATCCATTTCCCCCCTTCTACAAATTTAAAAGGAGGTTTCTCTTAAAATACTGTATTGCCATAATAACACCTGGTTCCACCTGAGTTAACTATTCTCAAAGCTTGAGTTAACCTATGTATTCTTCTTATGGAAATGTTTGTCTTAAGCTATGTTAATGTACCATGCATTTACCCCAGACTCTGTCTTCAAGTCAGTTCCCCCTAATGGCTCAGAACCTACTTGACAAACCAGTATGTTATACTCAGATATTGTTCCCCTAATCTATGTAAATGAAACTATTTGTATGGTAACCTGCTCTTCTACAAGATTCAACTCAATCGTTTTATGGCCCGGGATGAATCACCTGGTGCTGAGATTATCCCAAAATACATCTTATGGATGAGGGGCCTGGTGCCATTCTAAGTTTTAAGACATTTCTTTCTTTCATTAACAGACTGCTGCTGCTGCTGCTAAGTCACTTCAGTCGTGTCCAACTCTGTGCGACCCCATAGACGACAGCCCACCAGGCTCCCCCATCCCTGGGATTCTCCAGGCAAGAACAGTGGAGTGGGTTGCCATTTCCTTCTCCGATGCATGAAAGTGAAAATTGAAAGTGAAGTCGCTCAGTCGTGTCCGACCCTCAGCGACCCCATGGACTGCAGCCCACCAGGCTCCTCCTTCCATGGGATTTTCCAGGCAAGAGTACTGGAGTGGGGTGCCATTGCCTTCTCCACATTAACAGACTGCTAATGACTATGTAACATCCAGCTGAAGACTAGCATGGGGGTACTCTTTCTGCCCCCTTCTGATGCCTATGTCAGAAGCTTTCTCTATCTCCTTTATATTTTAATAAACTTTATTACACAAAAGCTCTGAGTGACCAAGCCTCATCTCTGGCCCTGGATTGAATTCTTCTCCTCCAGAGGCCAAGAATCCTGGCATCTTTTCGTGGGCCAGCAACAACCTTTCAGGTTTAAAATGAAAAATGCTGCACCACCGCTGCTCTAATCTTCCCTGCATGCATGCCAGCATGCAAAGTCATTTCAGTCATATCTGACTCTTTGCAACCCTGTGGACTGCATCCTGCTAGGCTCCTCTGTCCATGGGATTCTCCAGGCAAGAATACTAGAGTGAGTTGCCATGCCCTCCTCCAGGGACCACACCCCAAATTCCACAGCCACATTTCACGTGATCAGATGAACCAGGGCAGCAACTGCACAGAGCCCTCCTGGTCAGGCTCAACGTTTTCCCTCACCATCTTGCTCTTCAAATTTAAGGTTTAAAAAAAAAAAAAAATGCAGAGGAAAAGCTGCAGGTATGTTTCTGGAGTGAAGGATAGCTATGGGCAAATGACTGTGGCCAGCTGCTTGTAGACTGTTTCATTGCAAGGGCAGATGAGAAGGTAACAAGCAGGAAGGCTAGGGATCCCCAAGTGGAGAAAATAGGCTGCAAGTGTCAGACTTTTTTTTTTTCCCCTCTCTCTTAAGCAGCAGGAGAAAACAAACTACAAGTGTCAGGTTTGTTGTTGTTGTTGTTGTTTTTTCCTTTTCTATACAAACTTAAAAGTTTTCTTTTTAAAATTCTATGTTGCCATGATGATACCTGGTACCACCTGAACTTAACTTTCCTCAAACCTTGATCTAAGCAATGCATTTTTTTTTGTATGGAAATGTTTTTCTTAAGCTATGTTAATGAACTATGTATTTACTTTATCTTTTTAAAATTAATTTATTTATTTTAATTGGAGGCTAATTACTTTACAGTATTATGATGGTTTTTGCCATACACTGACATGAATCAGCCACAGGTGTACATGTGTTCTCAATCCCAAACCCGCCTCCCAATTCCCTCCCCATCCCATCCCTCTGGGTTGTCCCGGTGCACTGGCTTTGAGCACCCTGTTTCATGCATCGAACTTGTACTGGTGATCTTTTCACATATGGTAATATACATGTTTGAAGGCTATTCTCTAAAACCATCCCACCCTCACCTTCTCCCACAGAGTCCAAAAGTCTGTTCTTTACATCTGTGTCTCTTTTGCTGTCTCGCATATAAGGTTGTTGTCACTATCTTTCTAAATTCCATATATATGCATTAATATACTGTATTGGTGTTTTTCTTTCTGACTTATAATAGGTTCCAGTTCCATCCACCTCATTAGAACTGATTCAAATGCGTTCTTTTTTTTTTTTTTTTTTTAAATTTTATTTTATTTTTAAACTTTACATAACTGTATTAGATTTGCCAAATATCAAAATGAATCCACCACAGGTATACATGTGTTCCCCATCCTGAACCCTCTTCCCTCCTCCCTCCCCATTCCATCCCTCTGGGTCGTCCCAGTGCACCAGCCCCAAGCATCCAGTATCGTGCATCGAACCTGGACTGGCAACTCATTTCATACATGATATTTTACATGTTTCAATGCCATTCTCCCAAATCTTCCCACCCTCTCCCTCTCCCACAGAGTGCTGAGTAATATAATATTCCATTGTGTATATGTACCACAGCTTTCTTATCCATCCGTCTGCCAATGGGCATCTAGGTTGCTTAAACAGTGCTGCGATGAACATTGCAGTACACACGTCTCTTTCAATTCTGGTTTCCTCAGTGTGTATGCCCAGCAGTGGGATTTCTGGGTCATATGGCAGTTCTATTTCCAGTTTTTAAAGGAATCTCCACACTGTTCTCCATAGTGGCTGTACTAGTTTGCATTAACACCAACAGTGTTAAGAGGGTTCCCTTTTCTCCATACCCTCTCCAGCATTTATTGTTTGTAGGCTTTTTGATAGCAGTCATTCTGACTGGCATGAGATGGTACCTCATTGTGGTTTTGATTTGCATTTCTCTGATAATGAGTGATGTTGAGCATCTTTTCATGTGTTTGTTAGCCATCTATATGTCTTCTTTGGAGAAATGTCTGTTTAGTTCTTTGGCCCACTGTTTGACTGGGTCATTAATTTTTCTGGTGTTGAGCTGCATGAGCTGCTTGTATATTTTGGAGATCAATTCTTTGTCAATTGCTTTGTTTGCTATTATTTTCTGCCACTCTGAAGGCTGTCTTTTCACCTTGCTTATAATTTCCTTCATTGTGCAAAAGCTTTTAAGTTTAATTAGGTCCCAACTGTTTATTTTTGTTTTTATTCCCATTACTCTGGGAGGTGAATCATAGAGGATCTTGCTGTGATTTAAGTCAGAGAGTGTTCTACCTGTGTTTTCCTCTAGGAGTTTTACAGGTTCTGGTCTTACATTTAAATGTTTAATCCATTTTGAGTTTATTTTTGTGTATGGTGTTAGAAAGCATTCTAGTTTCATTCTTTTACAGGTGGTTGACCAGTTTTTCCCAGGACCACTTGTTAAAGAGATTGTCTTTTCTCCATTGTATTTTTTTTTTTTGCCTCCTTTGTCAAAGATGAAGTGTCCATAGATGTGTGGATTTATCTCTGGGCTTTTTATTTTGTTCCTTTGATCTATATTCCTGTCTTTATGCCAGTACCATACTGTCTTGATGACTGTAGCTTTGTAGTATAGTCTAAAGTCAGGAAGGTTGATTTCTCCAGTTCCATTCTTCTTTCTCAAGATTTCTTTGATTATTCAAGTTTTTCTGTATTTCCATAGAAATTTTGAAATTATTTGTTCTAGTTCTGTGAAAAATATCATTGGTAACTTGATAGGGATTGCATTGAATCTATAGATTGCCCTGGGTAGTATACTCATTTTCACTATATTGATTCTTCTGATCCATGAACATGGTATATTTCTCTATCTGTTTCTGTCATCTTTGATTTCTTTCATCAATGTTTTATAGTTTTCTATGTATAGGTCTTTTATTTCTTTAGATAGATTTATTCCTAAGCATTTTATTCCTTTTGTAGCAATGGTTAATGGGATTGTTTCCTTAATTTTTTTCTGTTTTCTCATTGTTAGTGTATAGGAATGCAAGGGATTTCTGTGTATTAATTTTATATCCTGCGACTTTATTACATTCTTGATTAACTCTAGTAATTTTCTGGTGGTGTCTTTAGGGTTTTCTATGTAGAGGGTCATGTCATATGCAAACAGTGAGAGTTTTACTTCTTCTTTTCCAATCTGGATTCTTTTTATTTCTTTTTCTTCTCTGATTGCTGTGGCTAAAACTTCCAAAACTATGTTGAATAGTGGTGGTGAGAGTGGCACCCTTGTCTTGTTCCTGACTTTTGGGGAAATACTTTCAATTTTTTACCAATGTTTTCTGTGGGTTTATTATATATGGCTTTTATTATGTTGAGATATGTTCCTTCTATTCCTGCTTTCTGGAGAGTTTTTGTCTTAATGGGTGTCGAATTTTGCTAAAGGCTTTCTCTGCCTCCATTGAGGTAATCATATGGTTTTTATCCTTCAATTTGTTAATGTGGTGTATCACATTTATTGATTTGCAAATATTGAAGAATCCTTGTATCCCTGAGATAAAGCTGACTTGGTCATGATGTATAATCTTTTCAATATATTGTTGGATTCTGTTTGCAGGAATTTTGTTGAGGATTTTTGCATCTATGTTCATCGGTGATATTGGCCTGTAGTTTTCTTTTTTGTGGTGTCTGTCTGTTTTGGTATTAGGGTGATGGTAGCCTCACAGACGGAGAAGGCAATGGCACCCCACTCCAATACTCTTGCCTGGCAAATCCCATGGACAGAGGAGCCTGGTAGGCTGCAGTCCATGGGGTCGCTAAGAGTCGGACATGACTGAGCGAGTTCATTTTCACTTTTCACTTTCATGCATTGGAGAAGGAAATGGCAACCCACTCCAGTGTTCTTGCCTGGAAAATCCCAGGGACGGGAAGCCTGGTGGGCTGCCGTCTATGGGGTTGCACAGAGTCGGCCACGACTGAAGTGACTTAGCAGTAGCAGTAGCAGCAGCAGCAGTCTCACAGAGTGAGTTTAGGAGTTGACCTTCTTCTGTAATTTTCTGGAAGAGTTTGAGTAGGATAGGTGTTACCTCTTCTCTAAATGTTTGGTGGAATTCACCTGTGAAGCCATCAAGTCCTGGGCTTTTGTTTGTTGGAAGATTTTTTTATTACAGTTTCTATTCTGTCCTTATGATGGGTTTGTACAGATTTTCTATTTCTTCCTGGTTCAGTTTTGGAAGGTTATACTTTTCTAAGAATTTATCCATTTCTTCCAAGTTGTCCATTTAATTGGCATATAGTTGCTGATAGTAGTCTCTTATGATCTTTTGTATTTCTGTGTTGTCTGTTGTGATTTCTCTATTTTCATTTCTAATTTTATTGATTTTATTATTCTCCCTTTTATTCTTGATAAGTCTTGCTAATGGCTTGTCTATTTTATTTATCTTCTCAAAGAACCAGCTTTTAGTTTTGTTGATTTTTGCTATAGTCTCCTTTGTTTCTTTTCGTTTATTTCTGTCCTAATTTTTATGATTTCTTTCCTTCTACTAACCTCGGGGTTCTTAATTTCTTCTTTTTCTAGTTGCTTTAGTGTAAAGTTAGGTTATCTATTTGATTTTTCTCTTGTTTCTTGAGGTAAGCTTGTAATATTATGAACCTTCCCCTTAACATGGCTTTTACTGAATCCCATAGGTTTTGCATTGTCATTGTTATCCTGGGCCATAAATCGCATCTAAGTAAATTAAAAAAAAAATTGAAATCATTTCAAGCATCTTTTCTGATCACAATACAGTAAGATTAGATGTCTACCGCAGGGGGAAGAAACTATTAAAAATGCAAACGTATAGAGGCTAAATAACATGATTCTGAATAATCAACAATTCATGGAAAAAATAAAAAAGGAAACCAAAATATGCATAAAAACAAATGAAAATGTAGTTACTTTAGATTCTGCCTTTCTTCAAGCTGGTTCTGCCTAAGACTCAGAACTAATAATGGCTCAACAAACCAGTAGGTTTTATTCATGGAAATGTTCTCTTAAGCTATGTTAATGAAACTATGTGTTTGCTTGGAAATCTGCCTTTCTTCAAAATTCATGTCTGTTGTTTTATGGCCTGGGATGACTCCACTTGTGCCAATGCTATCTCAAAATGTATGTTTTTGGTGAGGGACCTGGTGCCACTATCTGAGTTTTGAGACATTTCCTCTCTCTAATTAGCAGCTTGCTTAATTTATTTCTGCTTTATTGACTATGCCAAAGCCTTTGTGTGGATCACAAGAAACTGTGGAAAATCCTGAAAGAGATGGGAATACCAGACCACCTGACCTGCCTTTTGAGAAACCTATATGCAGGTCAGGAAGCAACAGTTAGAACTGGACATGGAACAGCAGACTGGTTCCAAATAGGAAAAGGAGTACGTCAAGGCTGTATATTGTCACCCTACTTCTTTAACTTATATGCAGAGTACATCATAAGAAACGCTTGGCTGGAAGAAGCACAAACGATGGGATGGAGTCAAGACTGCTGGGAGAAATATCAATAATCTCAGATATGCAGATGACACCACCCTTATGGCAGAAAGTGAAGAGGAATTAAAGAGCCCCTTGATGAAAGTGAAAGACGAGAGCGAAAAAGTTGGCTTAAAGCTCAACATTCAGAAAACGAAGATCATGGCATCTGGTCCCATCACTTCATGGGTAATAGATGGGGAAACAGTGGAAACAGTGTCAGACTTTATTTTGGGGGGCTCCAAAATCACTGCAGATGGTGACTGCAGCCATGAAATTAAAAGACGCTTACTCCTTGGAAGGAAAGTTATGACCAACCTAGATAGCATATTCAAAAGCAGAGATATTACTTTGCCAACAAAGATTCGTCTAGTCAAGGCTATGGTTTTTCCAGTGGTCATGTATGGATGTGAGAGTTGGACTGTGAGGAACACACAGAAGTTGCTCAGTCGTGTCCGACTCTTTGCGACCCCATGGATTGTAGCCCACCAGGCTCCTCGGTCCATGGGATTTTCCAGGCATGAATACTGGAGTGGGTTGCCTTTTCCTTCTCCATGGACTATGAGCAAAGTTGAACGTCAAAGTATTGGTGCTTTTGAACTGTGGTGTTGGAGAAGACTCTTGAGAATCCCTTGGACTTCAAGGAGATCTAACCAGTCCACCCTAAAATAAACTGGTCCTGAGTGTTCATTGGAAAGACTGATGTTGAAGATGAAACTCCAATACTTTGTCCACCTCATGCAAAGAGTTGACTCACTGGAAAACAGTGAGTTTTTGCTGGGAGGGATTGGGGGCAGGAGGAGAAGGGGACGACAGAGGATGAAATGGCTGGATGACATCACCAACTCGATGTACATGAGTGTGGGTGGACTCCGGGAGTTGGTGATGGACAGGGAGGCCTGGCGTGCTGCGATTCATGGGGTTGCAAAGAGTCGGACACGACTGAGCAACTGAACTGAACTGAACTGAATAGGTATATAGCCTCTTGCTAAAAACTAGCAAGGGAGGAACTCTTTTTGCCCCCTGCTGATTATGTCAGAAGCTTTCTCTATCTCTTTTATACTTTATTAAAACTTTATTACACAAAAGCTCTGAGTGATCAAGCCTCGTCAATGGCCCCAGATGGAATTCTTCTTCTCTGGAGGCCAAGAATACCAGGGTCGTTCACAGCTTATAGTGACAACCTTTCACAGGGATGGAAGTATGCCTGGTGGTGTCAGAGCTTATTTTTCAGGAATTTCTAGAGTAAATGTTAGTGTAAATGTGGGTGAGAAGAAACAGAAATTTTAGCCAAAAGGTTCAGTGGAAAGCTGTAAGCCATCTAATCACAACAATAAGAAGAATGCATTATTATGATATTCAATCTCATGAAATTTGACTAACTCAACCTTTCGTTTACATATTTTGTACTTGTTATACTTCCTTTTTGGTAATAAGTTGGTGATTTCTTAGAAATTTGGTAAATATTCATTAGTCAGGTTTTTAAAGTCCATGAATAGGTTTTCTGTCAATGAACACAGAGCTAGTTACTATTTAATTCTGAAAAGAAATATCAGAAAAAGACTGTACTTTGCCCAGTTTTACAACAATTATAGTATGTACATTTTGTGTTAAGTAAGAAGGGCCAGATTATTGTGTCTATTTCATCAGTGTTTTCTTCCTTGTAAGTTTTCTAAATTTGTCAAATGGATTGCTTGCTGTTGATTAGACTCTGATCATATTTGTGTGTCAATGTTGGAACACCTTTATTCAAAGTCAGCCTGCTTACCTGACAACACGTGCCTTCCTTTCCCATATCATCATCCTTCCAAAACATACCTAAGGATAGACATTCATGCCCAGTAACTCTGTGTCCCACCATCTTCCATCACTGGCCTCTCAACATGGATGTTTAGCTGATGACATTTCAGAAGCACCAAGATTTCAAAATGCAGGCTGAACACTAACCTCACAAATCTTCAAGTACTGATTTATTATTATTTTATTGCTCTTTTTCATTTTATCATTCTGGCTTTATGATTGCTAATTAAATACAACAATGAGTAGAAAAATATCAATAATTATTTTAGATCATTTTCAGTTATTCAAATACCACTATAGTTGACACTAAAATTATACCTAAAGAAGATCCTTTTACATGAGGCTCACATCTCTTTCCCTTTTCTGCCCACTGATATCATGATCAGACTCAAATCAACTTTGGCTACCTGGACTGATCCTAATCTAACAGAGGGATATTTAAACAACTCTAAGAGTCTTATCTCCATCTCAGTATTATACCATTGCACTTCTGATAACTAGGTTTTCATCTCATTTCCAAGTTCTGGTCCGACCTGTGGGTCTTTTACCTGAGATTTTTCCATGATTCCAGTTTCTCAGTACCAAATCTAGTAACTTATCTTGCAATAAAAGCAATGGTATAAAACATCTTTGGGTAATAATAACAAATTTTTGAGAAATAATAATTACATTTTGAGCACTTGCTACATGCCAGGCAGTTTTCAAAATGCATTACACATTAATTCATTTAATATGTGCATCACAGGTGCTTCCTGCCAGCCTGCCTCATAGAATGGCAAACTGACTGAGAATCTTCATCCAGGAACATAAGCCTCTCTCTTCAAGGAGAGCAGACTTGACATTAAGGGTCCCTTCATCCCTTTAGTGAAGTGTTGATACATCAATTTCTACCTGACTTTAGGGACTCTACTATTTCATTTCATACCCTCCCATCCACTCTTGCTGTAGCTTATCCTGAATGCAATGTCAAGAAAGACAACTTCTGAAACCAGAGCCAGTGGTTGGTCAGCTTTCCAGGAAATGGAGAATAAGAGGCATTTGTGGTGTCAGGCTCTCATTTCCTCATGTGCCCTGCTTTGTTATCAGTTACTGACGTGTCCTGGTAAATCCTGAAATGCATCTCTCTACAGAATTCATGTGAGGGCCAAACATCACCATGTCCACAAGGAACTTGATGAAACTAATTGATTCACACTAATTCCATGTAGCAAGAAGCTGTCAAACATAAGCTCATTATATTTATTTGCAAAATGTTGTAATTATCTTTAAAGGGTATTTTTAAGAATAGATAATAAATACTCCCCAGAAACCCAAAGTATAGCAATAAGCGTATGTGAAGTAGTTAAAAAAATAGAACAACAGTATGCTTAATCAGGAAGAATACAACTCTTTCTAGGTCATTCTAGAAAAATAAGGAAACATGGCAAGCTCAGGGTCAAGCAATCAGAAGTGTTAATCTTGGTCTCTCACTTACCAGCTGTGTGAAGTGAGGAATTTAAGTTCTGCATCTGTTTCTTTATTTGTTAAATAGAAATGCTGAGACATTTCTGTCTTACAGTGCTGTGGCATGGCTTCCAACTATGGCATTTCATATTTTGAAATGCCTGTCATGGAGAGTGACACAGATGCATGTGCAGTAGTGGTGAGGATGCTACTGATGTAATGCTGATGAGTACAGTGATGATGGCCATGGACATAAACCCTGGAGATGTGCTATTTGGCTCTCTGGGAGAGCCTGCAGGATGGGATGAGCATTTGGTAATTGATGAAGAAAATGTCAAGAAAAATAAATGAGAAATAAAAAGAAGGGAAAGTGTGTGGGGGGGGGGAGCTAAGATATATTAAAAACTAGAAGAGTCAAAAGAAAGTGAAGCAACCTAAACAAATCTAAAGCAATTTAAAACCAGCCTTGTAGCCCCTGGCATCATAAACATTTCCTACAAGCTTCATCAAGGTGATTTTTCTTTTCTCAGCCATTACAGATATTTGAAAATCTGCTTGGGTTGCAATGAGGATCCTTAACCCAACTGAGTTTTCGACTGTCTTTAAAAACATTGATTCTCCAGGAATTTGTGATGATTTAAATTAATCACATGAAACTAAAGGTATGCATTCAATACAACACTATGCTACAAACAGAAGTTATAACTGAGATGATTCTTTGTTTGTCTGGTAGAAAGAAATGAAGGATAAAGAATCAGAACATTCGTTAAGTACCTAGAATGAATGTTTACCTAAGAATAGCAAAAGCAGGAAGTAGTATATACATAAAGTGAATCCTGAAATTCAGTGCTATTCTATCAGACTTTTCTGAGGTAGACTCCCCAAATGCTATCCAATCCCAAGAGAAGATGACCCTCATGAGAGTTTTGAAAGAGAAGTTGAGTCATATTTTGGAAAAAGTGATAAGTTTTTAGTCTCCCAGAACACCAAACTGTCAAAAGATTTCAGAAGTATAAATAAAATATGACTATATGAACACGACTGAGCGACTGATCTGATCTAATCTGTTATGAACATCAAAGTTTAAAGTTCCCTTCCTGCAAGTTTATCTTTGGATGAATTGAAAATCAAAATGTGAGTGGAGATTCCTTCTGTAGTAATGTCTGATTTTCATTGTCAATGAGGAAAAAACAAAGTTCACGTATGTTCATTATTTCATTAAAAATCAACTGCCTAGTCCTCTCCCTTCCTGATTTTGGTTACCTAAAATAATTTGGTCTTGTTGTTTATGTTTTTGATTTGCTTAGCCCTCAGCTCTCATATCCCTCATGTTCTTCTCTGTTCTAACTTGTACTTTCAAATCAAATCAGAGTTTACAGTTATGCTAAGTTTATGTGAGGCACAAATGTGACATAACCTCCAAAAAAAAGGTAAGTATCATCTTGGAAATAAGAGAAGTACACTATTCAGAATGCAAGAGATGCTGGTCCAATTTCACCTTTGGAAAAAAATTTCACTTTTGGAAAAAGGAAAAAAAGAAAAGCCACACCAAACATATTATTTATGTCTCTTACAGATTTTAGGGATTCATTACATAATATCCATTTCTCCCATTGTTGTGTTTAGAACCAACTGAAAAATAAGACACAAAAGACTAACACGTTAAACTCTCAACTTTATTATTGATAAACTAATTGGAGAAAGTGACATTTAAGATGCCACCCAACTGTCTCATCCTCTGTTGCACACTTCTGCCCTCAGAATTTCCCAGCATCATGTCAGCAATTTGTATCAGGGACCCAAGTATTTGAGCTTCAGTTTCAGCATCAGCCTATCACATGACTATTAAGGGTTGATTTCCTTTAGGACTGACTGGTTTGATTATCCTGCAATCCAAGGGACTCTCACCCTTGGAGTCCAGAACCACAGTTCGAAAGCATCAGTTCTTTGCTGCTCTGTCTTCTTTATGTTCCAACTTTCATATGCATATATGACTACTGGAAAAACCATAGATTTGTCTATACAGACTTTTGTCGACAAAATGATATCTCTGCTTTTGAAAACGCTGTCTAGATTTGTCATAGCTTTTCTTCCAAGGAACAAGCATATTTTAATTTCATTCCTGCAGTCACCATCTGCAGTGATTTTTTAGCCCAAGAAAATAAAATCTGATACTGCTTCCGTTATTTCCAAATCTATTTACCATGAAGTGATAGGACCAAATACCATGATCTTAGATTTTTGAATGCCAGTTTTAAGCCTGCTTTCTCATGCTCTTCTTTTCCCTTCATCAAGAGGCTCTTTAGTTTCTCTTTGCTTTCTGCCATTAAAGTGGTATCACATGTATATCTGAGATTGTTGATATTTCTCCCAGCAGTCTTGATTCAGCCCAGCATTTCCTATGATGTATTCCCATTGTAATTCACCCAGCCCAGCATTTCCCTTGATGTACACAGCATGTAAGTTAAATAAGCAGGGTGACAGTATATAATCTTGATGTACTCCTTTCCCAATTTTGAATCAGTCTGTCATTTCATCTCCATCTTTTGTCCTGAATACAGGCTTCTCAGGAGACAAGAAAGGTAGTCTGGTATTCCCATCTCTTTAAGCATTTTCCACAGTTTGTTGTGAGCCACACAATCAAAGGCTTTAGGATAGTCAATGAAGCAGAAGTAGACATCTTTTCTGGAATTTAGCTTGCTTTTTCTATGATCCAAAGGATATTGACAATTTGATCTCTGGTTCCTCTGTCTATTCTAAATCCAGCTTGTACATTGAGTTCTCCTTTCATGTACTGTTGAAGCCTAGCTTAAAGGATTTTGAATGTAATCTTATTAGCATGTGAAATGAGTGCAAATGTATGGTAGATTGAACATTCTTCTGGCAGTCCTTCTTTGCAGTTGGAATTAAAACTGACCTTTTCCAGTCCTGTGGCAACTGCCGAGTTTTCCATATTTGCTGGCATATGGAGTACAGCAACTTAATAGTGCCATCTTTTAAGATTTGAAATAGCTCAGCTGGAATTCCATCACTTCCACTAGCTTTGTTGGTGGTAATGCTTCCTAAGACCCACTTGATTTCACACTCCAGGATGTTTGGCTCTAGGTGAGTGACCACATCATCATGGTTATCCAGGCCATTAAGACCTTTTTTATAGTTCTTCTGTGCATTCTTGCCACCTCTTCTTAATCTCTTCTTCTTCTATTAGCTCCATACCATTTCCATCCTTTATTGAGCCCATCTTTGCATGAAATGTTCCCTTTGTATCCCCAATATTCTTGAAAATTCTCTAGTCTTCCCCGTTCTATTGTTTTCCTCTATTTCTTTCCATTATTTAAGGCTTTCTTATCTCCTCTTGCTATTCTCTGGAACTCTGCATTCAGTTGAGTATAGCCTTTCCTTTCTCCTTTGCTTTTCACTTATCTTCCTTTCTCAGCTATTGGTAAGTCCTCTTCAGGCAACCACTTTGCCTTCTTGCATTTCTTTTTCCTGGGGATGGTTTTGGTCACCACTTCCTGTACAATGTTCCATCATAGCTCTTTAGACACTCTGTCTACCAATCTAATCCCTTGAATCTATTTGTCATCTCCACTATATAATCATAAGGGATTTGATTTAGGCCTAGTGTTTTTCTCTACTTCCTTCAATTTAAGTCTGAATTTTGCAATAAGGAGCTCATGACCTAAGCCACAATCAACTCCAGATCTTATTTTTACTCACTGTAGAGAGCTTCTCCATCTTCAGCTGCAAAGAATGTAATCAATCTGATTTTGGTGTTGACAATCTAGTGATGTTCATGTGTAGAGTTGTCTTTCATGTTGTTGGAAAAGGATGTTTACTATGCCCAGTGCTTTCTCTGGGCAAAGCTCTGTTAGCCTTTGACCTGCTTCACTTTGTACTCCAAGGCCAAACTTGCCTGTTACTCTAGTTATCTCTTGACTTCCTCCTTTTGCATTGCTTCTTTGACTTTACTGGTTGGGGCATAGACTTGGATTGCTGTGATATTGAATGGTTTGTCTTGGAAGTAACTAAGATCATTCTGTCATTTTTGAGATTGCATCCAAGTACTGCATTTCAAACTCTTTTTTTTTTTTTTTTTTTTTACTATGAGGCCTACTCTATTTTTTTTTTTATTTAATTTAATTTAATTTTTTAACTTTACAATATTGTATTGGTTTTGCCATATATCAAAATGAATCCACTACAGGTGTTCCCCATCCTAAACCCTCCTCCCTTCTCCTTCCCCATACCCTATTTGATTCTTGTTCATAGTAGTAGATATAATGGTCATCTGAATTTTCCCACTCCTGTCCATTTTAGTACTGATTCCTAAAATGTTGATGTTCACCCCTTCCATCTCCAGCTTGATCACATACAATTTACCTTGATTCATAGACCTAACATTCAAGGTTCCTATTCAATATTTTTCTTTACAGCATTGGACTTTACATTTACCTCCAGACACATCCACAATTGGACAACATTTCCATTTTGGCCCAGGCTCTTCATTCCTTCTGGAGCTCTTTCTCTGCCATTCTTCAGTAGCATATTGGAGACCTACCGACCTGAGGGGGCTCATCTTCCAATGTTATATCTTTTTGCCTTTTCACTGTGTTCATGGGGTTCTCAAAGCAAGAATACTGAAGTGGTTTGCCATTTCCTTCTCTAATGGACAACATTTTGTCAGAAATCTCCAACAATGAACCATCCCTCTTGGGTAGACCTGCATGGCATGGCTCATATCTTCCTTGAGTTACACAGACTTTGATCCAATTCTAGATTGCTTATCAGATAAAATCTGAGCATGCTGAGACCATGACCAAGATAGTGCAGGCCTTTGAAACCCTGTTTTATAACCATTGTATACTTTTGCTTAGTCGCTCAGTCATGTCTGACTCTTTGCAACCCCATGGACTGTAGCCCACCAGGCTCCTCTGTCTATGTGGATTCTCCTGGCAAGAGTACTAGAGTGGGTTGTCATGCCCTCCTTCAGGGGACCTTCCCAAACCAGGGATAGAACCCCAGTCTCCTGGATTGCAGGCAGATTCTTGACTGTCTGAGCCACCAGGGAAACCCAAGAATACTGAAGTGGGTAGCCTATCCCTTCTCCAGGGGAATTTCCCAACCCAGGAATTGAACTGGAGTTTCCTGCATTGCAGACTGATTCTTTACCAGCTGAGCTACCAGGGAACCATAAGTGATTGTGATGGAAGAACTACATGAAATTAAAACCTTCCTTCCAACTGTTAAATAAGTGACAAGTTGGCCTGCATGGCCTTGTGGCAGAGACAGACATGCTATTTGCAATATTTTCTGTATCCTCTACACTGCCCAGTAAATTGTGAACACAGCTGACATGCTACCTACAGTCCAAGGTAAGTCTATTCTTGGTTCTTGGGTCTCTCACCCTCTGTTGCAGTGACCTGGAGGTCCCATATTCCAGATATTGAGCAGTGCTAGGTGGGGCCTCTGTCAACTTAGATCCTGAGTGAATGAGAAAACCTACAAGAAGGCAAGGTCATGGCTGCAGGGAACAATAAGAGGAAGTGCTTTCCAAAGTGTAGAATCAATTCTGAAGACAAAAACATCCTTCATCCCCCAAAGAGAGGCCTATAAAATATTTGTTCAGCAAGATTTCAGAATTGTTGAGGACCAATGAACACTGGGCACATCTTACTCCTCATCATTCTGCAGGGAGTGTTTACTGTGTTCCATCATTGTATGATGGGTGTGAGGGACACATACAATCTCGCCTTTTAGTTCACAATTTTCTGGAGCAAGAGTGACCATATGCATGTCTGATACAGAGGCTATCATGGGATTCCTCAAAAATTCCCAACTTGAAGCTCAAAGCCCTTGATTTGATGTGACTTTTAAACTGCCTCCTCTGTGGAGGAGTTAGATGAAATATATATTTGGAAAAAGATGTGCAAAGGTATGTTGAAGGCCAATAGGGAAGACTAAGCTGTAGACAGTGATGCTCACCAAGCTCTCTGGATCAACAAGGCTAAGGGCTGAAGTCTTGAGCAGTGGGCAGAAGTGACTTCAGGTATGTTCCTATGACTAAAACTAGAGACTGAGGAAGCTTTATGCTGAGACAGCAGAGCTGCAGGCCAGAAACATTCCATAGGAGCATCACTACATGCAGGGACAAATTTCCTGGAGAGTTACATAGACCTATGTAATTTCATGTAACCATGAAATTACTGTTAAGTTAAACTACTGAGACTTAGGGTTGTTTCTTACTACATCATAGCCTAACTTATCCTATCTGATATGAACCACAAGGAGCAGAATTCTGAAGTTCCTCAGAAATCAGTCCAGGTCTTACTTCCTTCTATCTCTATGGCCTCTTCTTGGGGGATCTTATACATTCCCATGATTTTATATGACTTTGTATACCATCTATATGTAGGGGAACCTACTCTCAATCTTGCCCCATGCAGTTCTGAATTGTATTTCCTGTCCTGGCAAAATTAATTGTACCCCTTTCATTCTCAAAACTGCCCTGGATTTGGATAATTAATAGCTCTTTATTTATATGCCAATTAAATTCAAATTTATATTTCCAAACCCAGGCATCTTTTAGAGCTTCACACAGAGACTAGGCAGCCACAAACTCAACATCTCTATTTGTGTATCTTATAAGTATAAGCAAAATAAGCTTAACATTTCCTATATTGGATTTTTTTCTTCTCACCCCTTCAAATCTTCTGCTTCTCCAATATACCACATGCCACGTATTCATGATCAAGTTAGAAACATGATGTCACCTGTGATACCTGCCTCCCCCTCATCACCCACATCCAATTTCTCACCAAGTTCTGTCAATTCTATCTCTGAAATACACTGCAAACCACCCACATATTCTTATTTCTACTGCCAAAACATGATCCAAGTTACTGCTTTTCTAGGCCCTGCAACAAATTCCTGACTAGTCTCTACTCTTCCTTCTACCCTGTACACAGCAGCAAGAAGAACCTTTTAAACTTAAATTAGATCATGTCCCTTCCTATCTTGTGTTGTTGGAAGAGGGTGTTTGCTATGACCAGTGCATTCTCTTGGCAAAACTGTGTTAGCCTTGGCCCAGCTTCATTTTGTACTCCAAGGCCAAACTTGCCCGTTACTCCAGGTATCTCTTGACTTCCTACTTTTGCACTCCAGTCCCTTATGATGAAAAGGACCATTCAACTTCAGCTTCTTTGCCATTAGTGGTTGGTTCATAGACCTGGATTATTGTGATAGTGAATGCCTTGCCTTGGAAATGAACCACGATCATTCTGTCATTTTTGAAATAGTACCCTAGTACTGCATTTCAGACTCTTTTCCTGACTATGAGGGCTACCCCATTTCTTCTGAAGGATTCTTGCTCACAGGAGTAGATATAATGGTCATCTGCATTTGCCCACTCCTGTCCACTTTAGTTCACTGATTCATAAAATATTCACTCTTGCCATCTCCTGTTTGACCACTTCCAATTTACCTTGATTCATGGACCTAACATTCCAGGTTCCTATGCAATATTTTTCTTTACAGCACTGGACTTTACTTTCACCACCAGACATATCCACAACCAGGCATTATTTCCACTTTGGCTTGGCCTCTTCATTCCTTCTGGAGCTATTTCTCCACTCTTCTCCAGTAGCATATTAGGTGCCTACTAACTGGGGAGTTCAACTTTCAGTGTCATATGTTTTTGATTTGTCATACTGTTCATGGGGTTCTCGAAGCAAGAATGTTGAAGTGGTTTGTCAGTCCTTTCTCCTGTGAATTTTGTCAGAATTCTCCACCATGACCCATGTGTCTTCAGTGGCCTTACACAGCATGGCTCATAGTTGAGTTAGACAAGGCTGTGATCCATGTGATCAGTTTGGTTAGTTTTCTGTGATTGTGGTTTTCATTCTTTC
This sequence comes from Bubalus bubalis, assembly GCF_019923935.1. NCBI lineage: Eukaryota > Metazoa > Chordata > Mammalia > Artiodactyla > Bovidae > Bubalus > Bubalus bubalis. The sequence continues at coordinate 71,520,980 of NC_059173.1, forward strand.
TGCTCTCTGATAAATGAGGATAAGAGGCTTGTGATGGGAGAGGCTGGCTGTGGGGAAAACTGGGTCATGCTCTGGTGGGCAAGGCCATGCTCAGTAAATCTTTAATCCACTTTTCTGCTGATGGATGGGTCTATGATCCCTCCCTGCAGTTTGGCTTGAGGCCAAAGTATGGTAGGGATAATGGCAACCTCATCTAAAAGGACTTATACTAGTCCTCACAGGACCGAGGCAGTCAATGTCCCTGACCCCAAAGCAGGCCGATGTTGACCCACATCTCTGCCAGAGACTCCCAAACACTCACAGACAAGTCTGGCTCAGTCTCTTGTGGGGTCACTGCTCCTTCTTCCTTAGTCCTGGTGTGCATAAAGTTTTGTTCGTGACCTCCAAGAGTTTTTGTTTTCCCAGTCCTATGGAAGTTCTGTAATCAAATCCAACTGAACTTCAAAGTCAAATTCCCCTGGGTTCTCAACCCCTTCGCTTGATCCTCAGGTTGGGAAACCTGTTGTGGGTCCTCGAACTTTCCCAGCAGTGTGGGAACTTCTTTGGTATAATTGTTCTCCAGTCTTTGGGTCACCACTTGGCAATGCTGTAGTGGGTTTGATGGTGACCTCCCACAAGAGAACTTACAAGCTTACCACAAGCTGTGGACTGCTGCATGAGGTGGCGCTGCACACGGATGCCACCGGACGGCCGACACTGAGTCAGATGATTACACTCTTTGCAGCCAAAGATGGAGAAGCTCCATACAGCCAGCAAAAACAAGACCGGGGCTGACTGTGGCTCAGATCATGAACTCCTTATTTCAAAATTCAGACTTAAATTGAAGAAAGTACAGAAAATCTCTAGACCATTCAGATATGACCTAAATCAAATCCCTTATGATTATACAGTGGAAGTAACAAATACACTCAAGGGATTAAATCTGATAGAGTGCCTGAAGAACTACAGATGCAGGTTAGTAGCTCACAGAAAACTAGTCAATCTAATCACACTAGGACCACAGCCTTGTCTAACTCAATGAAACTAAGCCATGCCCGTGGGACAACCCAAGATGGGCGGGTCATGGTGGAGAGATCTGACAGAATGTGGCCCACTAGAGAAGGGAATGGCAAACCACTTCAGTATTCTTGCCTTGAGAACCCCATGAATAGTATGAAAAGGCAAAATGATAGGATACTGAAAGAGAAACTCCCCAGGTCAGTAGGTGCCCAGTATGCTACTGGAGATCAGTGGAGAAATAACTCCAGAAAGAATGAAGGGATGGAGCCAAAGCTAAAACAATACCCAGCTGTGGATGTGACTGGTGATAAAAGCAAGGTCCGATGCTATAAAGAGCAATATTGCATAGGAACCTGGAACGTCAAGTCTATGAATCAAGGCAAATTGGAAGTGGTCAAGCAAGAGATGGCAAGAGTGAATGTCGACATTCTAGGAATCAGAGAACTAAAATGGACTGGAATGGGTGAATTTAACTCAGATGACCATTATATCTACTACTGTGGACAGGAATCCCTCAGAAGAAATGGAGTAGCCATTATGGTCAACAAAAGAGTCTGAAATGCAGTACTTGGATGCAATCTCAAAAACGACAGAATGATCTCTGTTCGTTTCCAAGGCAAACCATTCAATATCACAGTAATCCAAGTCTATGCCCCAACCAGTAACACTGAAGAAGCTGAAGTTGAATGGTTCTATGAAGACCTACAAGACCTTTTAGAACTAACACCCCAAAAAGATGTCCTTTTCATTATAGGGGGCTGGAATGCAAAGGTAGGAAGTCAATAAACACTTGGAGTAACAGGCAAATTTGGCCTTGGAATACGGAATGATGCAGGGCAAAAACTAATAGAGTTTTGCCGAGAAAATGCACTGGTCATAACAAACACCCTCTTCCAACAATACAAGAGAAGACTCTATACATGGACATCACCAGATGGTCAACATTGAAATCAGATTGATTATATTCTTTGTAGCCAGAGATGGAGAAGCTCTATACAGTCAGCAAAAACAAGACCAGGAGCTGACTGTGGCTCAGATCATGAACTCCTTATTGCCAAATTCAGACTTAAATTGAAGAAAATAGGGAAAACCACTAGACCATTCAGGTATGATATAAATCAAATTCCTTATGATTATACAGTGGAAGTGAGAAATAGATTTAAGGGCCTAGATCTGATAGATAGAGTGCCTGATGAACTATGGAATGAGGTTCGTGACAGGAGACAGGGATCAAGGCCATCCCCATGGAAAATAAATGCAAAAAAGCAAAATGGCTGTCTGGGGAGGCCTTACAAATAGCTGTGAAAAGAAGAGAAGCGAAAAGCAAGGAGAAAAGGAAAGATATAAGCATGTGAATGCAGAGTTCCGAAGAATAGCAAGAAGAGATAAGAAAGCCTTCCTCAGCAATCAATACAAAGCAAGAGAGGAAAACAACAGAATGGGAAAGACTAGAGATCTCTTCAAGAAAATTAGAGATAGCAAGGGAACATTTCATGCAAAGATGGGCTCGATAAAGGACAGAAATGGTATGGACCTAACAGAAGCAGAAGATATTAAGAAGAGGTGGCAAGAATACACAGAAGAACTGTACAAAAAAGATCTTCACGGCCCAGATAACCACGATGGTGTGATCACTGACCTAGAGCCAGACATCCTGGAATGTGAAGTCAAGTGGGCCTTAGAAAGCATCACTATGAACAAAGCTAGTGGAGGTGATGGAATTCCCGTTTATCTATTTCAAATACTGAAATATGATGCTGTGAAAGTGCTGCACTCAATATGGAAGCAAATTTGGAAAACTCAGCAGTGGCCACAGGACTGGAAAAGGTCAGTTTTCATTCCAATCCCAAAGAAAGGCAATGCCAAAGAATGCTCAAACTACCGCACAATTGCACTCATCTCACAGTCTAGTAAAGTAATGCTCAAAATTCTCCACGCCAGGCTTCAGCAATAGGTGAACTGTGAACTTGCTGATGTTCAGGCTGGTTTTAGAAAGGGCAGAGGAACCAGAGATCAAATTGCCAGCATCCACTGGATCATGAAAAAAGCAAGAGAGTTCCAGAAAAACATCTATTTCTGCTTTATTGACTATGCCAAAGCCTTTAACTGTGTGGATCACAATAAACTGTGGAAAATTCTGAGAGAGATGGGAAACCAGACCACCTGACCTGACTCTTGAGAAACCTGTATGCAGGTCAGGAAGCAACAGTTAGAACTGGACATGGAACAACAGACTGGTTCCAAATAGTACAAGGAGTACGTCAAGGCTTTATATTGTCACCCTGCTTATTTAACTTCTATGCAGAGTACATCATAAGAAATATTGGACTGGAAGAAACCCAAGCTGGAATCAAGGTTTCCAGGAGAAATATCAATAACCTCAGATATGCATATGACACCACCCTTATGGCAGAAAGTGAAGAGGAACTAAAAAGCCTCTTGATGAACGTGAAAGTGGAGAGTGGAAAAAGTTGGCTTAAAGCTCAACATTCAGAAAACGAAGATCATGGCATCTGGTCCCATCACTTCATGGGAAATAGATGGGGAAACAGTAGGAACAGTGTCAGACTTTCTTTTTTTGGGCTCCAAAATCACTGCAGATGGTGACTGCAGCCATGAAATTAAAAGATGCTTACTCCTTGGAAGGAAAGTTATGTCCAACCTAGATAGCATATTGAAAAGCAGAGACATTACTTTGCCAACAAAGTCTAGTCAAGGCTATGGTTTTTCCAGTGGTCATGTATGGATGTGAGAGTTGGACTGTGAAGAAGGCTGAGCGCTGAAGAATTGACGCTTTTGAACTGTGGTGTTGGAGAAGACTCTTGAGAGTCCTTGGACTGCAAGTAGATCCAACCAGTCCATTCTGAAGGAGATCAGCCCTGGGATTTCTTTGGAAGGAGTGATGCTAAAGCTGAAACTCCAGTACTTTGGCCACCTCATGCAAAGAGTTGACTCACTGGAAAAGACTCTGATACTGGGAGGGATTGGGGGCAGGAGGAAAAGGTGACGACAGAGGATGAGATGGCTAGATGGCATCACTGACTCGATGGACGTGAGTCTGGGTGAACTCCGGGAGTTGGTGATGGACAGGGAGGCCTGGCGTTCTGCGATTCATGGGGTTGCAAAGGGTCGGACACGACTGAGCGACTGAACTGAACTGAACTGAACATTGTACAGGAGGCAGTAATCAAAACCATCCTCAAGTAAAGGAAATGCAAAAAGACAAAATGGTTGTCTGAGGAGGCTTTATAAATAGCTGAGAAAAGAAAGGAAGTGAAAGGCAAAGGAGAAAAGGAAAGATGTACCCCTGTGAATACAGAGTTCCAAAGAACAGCAAGGAGAGATAAGAAAGCTTTCCTAAGTGATGATCACAAAGAAATGGAGGAAAACAATAAAATGGGAAAGACTAGAGATCTCTTCAAGAAAATTTGAGATACTAAGGGAACATTTCATGCATGGATGGGCACAATAAAGAACAGAAATGTTATGAACCTAAAAGAAACAGAAGATATTAAGAAGAGATGGCAAGAATACACAGAAGAACTATACAAAAAAAGATCTTAATAACCCAGATAACCATGATGGTGTGATCGCTCACCTAGAGTTAGACATCCTGGAATGCGAACTCAAATTGGCCTTAGTGAAATGGGAAACCAAGTTCTTTGCAGGACAAAAGAATGAACTTCACAAACACACAAATTTCACAGTAGCCAGAAAATAGGATTTATTTTTAAAAGAAAGTACAAATCTGTCAGCATAGACACTGAGAGTGGGCAAAGTGTCCCCCAAAGGTGGGGCTAACAGCAGCTTATATCCTCATTAGTATTGATCTGTACATTTGGTATTGATATTGTTGGTTCCTCTCTGTAACATATGCCATTTCTAACCAAACATTTTTAAATGTTTAACTTGATATTTTTATGGTTTCTTTTGATTCCCAGTTTCTAAGTCTAAAACATTGAGTTACCATCCTGTGACCCTACCTTATAACCCTGGCCATTCCACAAAGGACCAGATATAGGCCAAAAGTTGATGGTCTACCTGTTGTTTTTCTTTTAGATAAGAGGACCAGGAGTTAATGGTTGTCCTGTCCAGGATCTGAGTGTTTCATGATCTACCAGACTGAAGATGAATTGCTCTGAAAGTCAGGAAACTGAAACAAAGGGTACAGCTTTAGGTTATGGAGTGAGATGTTTACTGAAAAAAAGACTGAGATCAAAGAGCCCTACACTGACTGCCTGCCTAGCAATTTCTACCTCATTAGGAAGCATGACTACGCACAAAGCTTAAGGGAAGTGATAGAATTCCAGCTGAGCTATTTCAAATCCTGAAAGATGATGCTGTTAAAGTACTTCACTCAATATGCCAGCAAATTTAGAAAACCCATAGTAGCCACAGCACTGGGAAAGGTCAGTTTTCATTACAATACCAAAGAAGGACAGTGCCAAAGAATGTTCAAACTACAGTACCATTGTGCTAATTTCACATGATAGCAAGGTAATACTCAAAATCCTCCATGTTAGGCATCAATAGTATGTGTACTGAGAATTTCCAGATACACAAGCTGAATTTAAAAAAGACAGAGGAAGCAGAGATCAAATCACCAACATCCTTTAGATCATAGAAAAGCAAGAGAATCCCTGAAAAACATCTACATCTGTTTAATTGACCACCCTGAAGCCTTTGACTGTGTAAGTCACAACAAACTGTGGAAAATTCTTCAAGAGATAGGAATGTCAGACCACCTTACCTGCCTCCTGAGAAGCCTGTATGCAGTAAAGAAGCAACAACTTGAACCAGACATGGAATAATGCACTGGTTCCAAATTGGGAAAGGAGTACATTAAGGCTGTATATTGTCACCCTGCTTGTTTAATTTATATGCAGAGTACTTCATGTGAAATGCCAGGCTGGATGAAGCACAATCTGGAGTCAAGATTGCTGGGAAAAATATCAGCAACTTCAGATATGCATATGACACCACCCTTATGGCAAAAATCAAGGAGGAATTAAAGAGTCTCTTGATAAAGGTGAAAGAGGAGAGTGAAAAAACTGGCTTAAAACTCAACATTCAAAAAACTAAGATCATGGCATACAGTTACATCACTTCATGGCAAATAGATGGGAAAACAATGGAAATATTAACAGACTTTATTTTCCTGGGCTTCAAAATTACTGCAGCTGGTTACTGCAGCCATGAAGTTAAGAGATATTTGCTTCTCAGAAGAAAAACAATGACAAACTTAGACAATGTATTGACAAGCAGAGACATTACTTTGTCAACAAAGGTCCATATAGTCAAAGCTATGGTTTTTCCAGTAGTCATGCATGAGTGTGAGAGTTCGACCATAAAGAAGGTTGGGCGCTGAAGAATGGATTCTCATGAACTGTGGTGTTGGAGAAGACTCTTGAGAGCCCCTTGGACATCAAGGAGATCAATCCAGTCAATCCTAAAGGAAATAAACCCTGAATATTAATCAGAAGGACTGATGCTGAAGCTGAAACTCCAATACTTTGGCCACCCAATGGGAAGAGCCAACTCATTGGAAAAGACCTTGATGCTGGGAAAGATTGAGGACAGTAGAAGGGGACGACAGAGGACAAACTGATTGTATAGAATCACTGACTGAATGGATATGAGTTTTAGCAAGTTCTGGGAGATTGTTAAGTACAGGGAAGCCTGGCGTCCTGCAGTCCAATGGGGTTGCAAAGAGTCAGACATGACTGAGTGACGAGCAACTACTACTTCTAGCTTAAAACCATTCAGTGATTCTAAAATCAAAACCCCATAATCTCAATTCTGGTCCATAAGGTCCTGCATGACTTTATGCCTGCTGACTTATCTGGCCTTGACTTTCCACCTCTCTTTCTATTCCTTCACCAATCCATGTTCTTTCCTAACCCCCGATGCCTCTACATGTGCTGTTCCTTCTATCTAGCAGAGACTGCAGATGCTCACCAAAGATCAAGTTTTCCTTCACCAGCCGAGGTGTGCTGATGGACTACGTTGCCTAGATTCTCTTGCAAATATTATGGCCAGAGGATACAATTCTAGGCAATATTATGTGAGCAGAAGTAACATATACTACTGCCAGGCCTAATTCATACAGGCAACCCTAACCTGCTCCTCCATGGTCTTTCCTCTTTCCCACTGGCTACAATGAAGATGAACACCAGCAACTTTGGTGGCCACATGTGGAAGATGAAAGATCATCTGTCAGAATGAGACTCAGAATGCCAAGGTAGAGAAAAGCCATCTAATCTTTCTGTCTTCTGCTCAGTACAGGTATCTGAGCAAGAAATATACTTCTACCATGTTTAAGCCAGAATATATTTTTGCAGCTATTACAATGGTTAAAGCTATGTAATAAAAAACCTATACCCACCTTAAATTGAAGACAGTAGAGAAAACCACTAGGCCATTCAGGTATGACCTAAATGAAATCCCTTATAATTATACAGTGGAGGTGATGAATAGATTCAAGGGATTAGAGCTGGTAGATAGTGCCCGAAGAACTATGAACAGTGGATCATAACTTTGTATAGGAGGCAGTGACAAAAACCATCCCCAAGAAAAAGAAATGCAAGAAGGCAAAGTGGTTGTCTCGGGACACCTCATGAATAGCTGAGGAAAGAAGAGAAGTAAAAGGCAAAGGAGAAAGGTAAAGATACATCCAACTGAATGCACAGTTTGAGAGAATAGCAAGGAGAGATAAGAAAGCCTTAAGTGAATAATACAAAGAAATGGAGGAAAACAATAGAATGGGGAAGACTACAGTCCTCTTCAAGAAAATTGGAGCTACCAAGGGAACATTTCATGCAAAGATGGGCATGATAAAAGACAGAAATGGTAAGCTAGCAGAAGAACAAGAGATTAAGAAGAGGTGGTAATAAGAATGCACAGAACTATACAAGAAAGGTCTTAATGCCCTGGATAACCATGATGGTGTAGTCACTCACCTACAGCCATGTGTTAAAGTGCTACACTGAATATGACAGCAAATTTGGAAACCTCAGCAGTTGCCACAGGATTGGAAAAGGTCAGTTTTCATCCCAATCCCAAAGAAGAACAATGCCAAAGAATGTTCAAACTATTGTACAATTGTGCTCATTTCACATGCTAGCAACCGTGTGTGAAATAAGAACTTCTAGATGTACAAGCTGGATATAGAAAAGGCAGAGGAATCAGAAATCAAACTGTCAATATTTGTTGGATCATAGAAAAAGCATGGGAATTCAAGAGAAACATCTACTTCTGCCTCATTGAGTACCCTAAAGACTTTGACAGTGTGGATCACAACAAAATGTAGAAAATTCTTAAGATCAGATCAGATCAGATCAGTTGCTCAGTCGTGTCCGACTCTTTGCGACCCCATGAATCGCAGCATGCCAGGCCTCCCTGTCCATCACCAACTCCCGGAGTTCACTCAGACTCACGTCCATCGAGTCAGTGATGCCGTCTAGCCATCTCATCCTCTGTCGTCCCCTTCTCCTCCTGCCCCCAATCCCTCCCAGCATCAGGGTCTTTTCCAATGAATCAACTCTTCGCATGAGGTGACCAAAATACTGGAGTTTCATCTTTAGCATCACTCCTTCCAAAGAAATCCCAGGGCTGATCTCCTTCAGAATGGACTGGTTGGATCTCCTTGCAGTCCAAGGGACTCTCAAGAGTCTTATCCAAAACCACAGTTCAAAAGCATCAGTTCTTCGGTGCCCAGCCTTCTTCACAGTCCAACTCTCACATCCATACCTAACCACTGGAAAAACCATAGCCTTGACTAGACGAACCTTTGATGGCAAAGTAATGTCTCTGCTTTTGAATATACTATCTAGGTTGGTCATAACTTTCCTTCCAAGGAGTAAGCGTCTTTTAATTTCATGGCTGCAGTCACCATCTGTAGTGATTTTGGAGCCCAGAAAAATAAAGTCTGACACTGTTTCCACTGTTTCCCCATCTATTTCCCATGAAGTGGTGGGACTGGATGCCATGATCTTCGTTTTCTGAATGTTGAGCTTTAAGCCAACTTTTTCACTCTCCACTTTCACTTTCATCAAGAGGCTTTTTAGTTCCTCTTCACTTTCTGCCATAAGGGTGGTGTCATCTGCATATCTGAGGTTATTGATATTTCTCCTGGAAATCTTCATTCCAGCTTGGGTTTCTTTCAGCCCAGCATTTCTCATGATGTACTCTGCATATAAGTTAAATAAACAGGGAGATGGGAATATCAGACCACCTTTCTTGTCTCCTGAGAAACCTGTATGCAAGTCAAGAAGCAATAGATAGAACTGTACATGGAACAATGGATTGGTTCAAAACTGGGAAAGGAGTACATCAAGGCTGTGTATTGTCACCCTACTTATTTAACTTACATGCAGAGTACATTCATGCAAAATTCTGGACTGGATGAATCACAAGCTGGCATCAAGATTGCTGGGAGAAATATCAACAACCTCAGATATGCAGATGACACTATAATGGCAGAAAGGGAAGAGGAACTAAAGAGACTCTTGATGAGGGTGAGATAGGATAGAGAAAAAAGCTGGCTTAAAACTTAGCATTCAGAAAACTAAGATTATGACATCCAGTCCCATAACTTCAAGGCAAATAGATGGGGAAAAAGTGGAAACAGTGACAGATTTTATTTTCTTGGGCTTCAAAAATCACTGCTGCCAGTGACTGCAGCCATGAAATTAAAAGATGCTTGCTCCTTGGGAGAAAAGCTGTGACAAACCGAGACAGTATATTAGAAAGCAGAGACATCACATTGCTGACAAAAATCCATATAGTCAAAGCTATGGTTTTTCCAGTAGTCAGGTATGGATGTGAGAGTTGTGCCGGTGCCAGGCGGCAAAGTCGATCAGGTCCCGAGAACGTGCATGGTGGGGCTGAGAAAAGAAACTAAAGCAAGAGAAATCTACAACAAAGATGGGGTCGAGAGGTTCAGACACGTCTCCACAAAGGGACGCAGTCTGACACCAACTTTATTCAGCATCTCATATTTATACAGAAAAGCGTGAGAAAGACAAGACAGTTAACATTTTCTTTATTTGACCTACACATCTTACAAACAGTCACAAGAAATCTTGAGAGCATGGGAATGGCACCCTGTTATTATTTCTTACACCAGATAACATTTCTCTGTGTGTGAGAAGTTTGCACAGAACTCCAGGTGCCTGCAGTAAATAACCGCCTAATCTCTGGGGTGGCGGGACAGAGAGCTATGTTTGCAAGCAAACCCTCAAGGACTGAGGCAGCTCCCAGAGCTGTGTCCTTCGGACAAAGGACCCCGTTCTCATGAGCAGCTCCCCGCAGAGTTGGACTATAAAGAAAGCTGAGTGGTGAATAATTGATGCTTTTGAACTGTGGTGTTGGAGAAGACTCTTGAGAGTCCCTTGAACTGAAGGGAGATCAAACCAATCAATCCTAAAGGAAATCAACCCTGAATATTCGTTGGAAGGACTGATGCTGCAGTTGAAATTCCAATATTTTTTCACCTGTTATGAAGAGACAACTCATTGGAAAAGATCCTGATGCTGTGAAAGATTGAAGGCAGGAGGAGAAGAGGGCAACAGAGGATGAGATGGTTGCATGGCACTACCATTTCAATCGACATGAGTTTGAGCAAGCTCTGGGAGATGGTGAAGGTCAGGGAAGCTTGGTGTGCTGCAGTCCATGGGATCACAAAGAGTCGGACACAAACTAGTGACTGAACAACATCATCAACCTGAAGCATTACTCAACCATATCACCACAACCATACATGCAAATGTATGCTCAGTAACTCTGCATTGCTCACACATACTCATAGTCAGTAGGTGCCCAATATGCTACTGGAGATCAATTGAGAACTAACTCCAGAAAGAATGAAGAGACGGAGCAAAAGCAAAAACAACACCCAGTTATGGATGTGACTGGTGATGGAAGTAAAGTCTGATGCTGTAAAGAGCAATATTACATAGGAACCTGGAATGTTAGGTCCATGAATCAAGGCAAATTGGAAGTAGTCAAACAGGAGATGGTAAGAGTGAATGTTGACATTTTAAGAATCAATGAGCTAAAATGGACTAGAATGGGTGAATTTAACTCAGATGGCCATTATTTCACTTCTTTGGGCAAGAATCCCTTAGAAAAAATGCAGTAGCCATCATAATCAACAAAAGAATCCGAAATGCAGTACTTGGATGCAATCTCAAAAAAGACATAATGATCTCTGTTCATTTCAAAGGCAAACCATTCAATATCACAGTAGTTCAAGGCTATGCCCCCAGCAATAATGCTGAAGATGCTGAAGTAGAATGGTTCTATGAAGACCTGCAAGACCTTCTAGAACTAACACCAAAAAAAAAAAAAAAAAAAAGGTGTCTTTCATTACAGGGGACTGGAATGCAAAAGGAGGAAGTCAAGAAATACCTGGAGTAAGAAGAAATTTGGCCTTGGAGTATAGAATGAAGCAAGGCAAAGGCTAACAGAGTTTGGCCAAGAGAACTCACTGGTCATGGCAAACACCCTCTTCCAACAACACGAGAAGACTCTACACGTGGACCTCACTAGACGGCCAACACCAAAATCAGATTGATTATATACTTTGCACCCAAAGATGGAGAAGCTCTATACAGGCAGCAAAAACAAGACAGAGAGCTGACTGTGGCTCAGACCATGAACCCCGTATTGTAAAATTCAGACTTAAATAGAAGAAAGTAGGGAAAACCACTAGACCATTCAGGTATGACCTAAATCAAATCCCTTATGACTATACAGTGGAAGTGACAAATAGATTCAAGGTCTTAGATCTGATAGACAGAGTGCCTGAAGAACTCTGGACAGAGGTTCATGACATTGTACAGGAGGCAGGGATCAAGAACATCCCCAAGAAAAAGAAATGCAAAGGGAAAAATGGTGGTCTGAGGAGGCCTTACAAACTGATATGAAAAGAAGAGAAGTGAAAGACAAAGGAAAAAAGGAAAGATATATCCATTTGAATTCAGAGTTCCAAAGAAGAGCAAGGAGAGATAAGAAAGCCTTCCTCAGTGATCAATGCAAAGCAATAGAGGAAAACAATAGAATGGGAAAGACTAGAGATCCCTTCAAGAAAATTAGAAATACCAATGGAAATTTTCATGCAAAGATGGGCACACTAAAGGACAGAAATGGTACGGGCCCAACAGAAGCAGAAAATGTTAAGAAGTGGTGGCAAGAATACATAGAACTACACAAAAAAGATCTTCGTGACCCAGATGATCACAATGGTGTGATCACTCACCAAGAGCCAGTGGGTCTTAAAAAGAATCACTACAAACAAAGCTAGTGGAGGTGATGGAATTCCAGTTGAGCTATTACAAATCGCCAAATATAATGCTGTAAAAGTACTGCACTCAATATGCTAGCAAATTTGGAAAACTCAGCAATGACCACAGGACTGGAAAAGGTCAGTTTCATTCCAATCCCAAAGATAGGCAATGCCAAAGAATGCTGAAACTACTGCATAATTGTATTCATCCCACACGCTAGCAAAGTAATGCTCAAAATTCTCCAAGCCGGGCTTCAGCAATACATGAACTGTGAACTTCCATATGTTCAAGCTGGATTTAGAAAAGGCAGAGGAACCAGAGATCAAATTGCCGACATCCATTGGATCATCGAAAAAAGAGATTTCCAGAAAAAAATCTACTCCTGCTTTATTGACTACACCAAAGCCTTTGACTGTGTGGATAACAGCAAACTGTGGATAATTCTTCAAGAGATGGGAATACCAGACCACCTGACCTGCCTCTTGAGAAATCTGTATGCAGGTCAGGAAGCATCAGTTAGAACTGGACATGGAACAACAGACTGCTTCCAAGTCGGAAAAGGAGTACATCAAGGCTGTATATTGTCACCCTGCTTATTTAACTTATGTGCAGAGTACATCATGAGAAATGTTGGACTGGATGAAACACAAGCTGGAATCAAGATTGCTGGGGGAAATATCAATAACCTCAGATATGCAGATGCTGCTGCTGCTGCCAAGTCGCTTCAGTCGTGTCCGACTCTGTGAGACCCATAGACAGTAGCCCACCAGGCTTCTCCTCCTCCCCCTTCCCCCCCACCCCCGTCCCTGGGATCTTCCAGGCAAGAATACTGGAGTGGGTTGCCATTTCCTTCTCCAATGCATGAAAGTGAAAAGTGAAAGTGAAGTTGCTCAGTCATGTCCGATTCCTAGCGACCCCATGGACTGCAGCCTACCAGGCTCCTCTGTCCATGGGATTCGCCTGGCAAGAGTACTGGAGTAGGTTGCCATTGCCTTCTCCGGATATACAGATGACACCACTCTTATGACAGAAAGCAAAGAACTAAAGAGCCTCTTGATGAAAGTGAAAGAGTGAAAAAGCTGGGTTAAAACTCAACATTCAGAAAACTAAAATCATGACATCTGGTCCCATCACTTCATGGCAAATAGATGGGGAAACAGTGGAAACAGTGACGGACTTTATTTTGGGAAGCTCCAAAATCAATGCAGATGGTGACTGCAGTCATGAAATTAAAAGACATTTGCTCCTTGGAAGAAAAGTTATGACCACCCTCAGTTCAGTTCAGTTCAGTTGCTCAGTCATGTCTGACTCCTTATGACTCCATGAATCGCAGCATGCCAGGCCTCCCTGTCCAACACCGACTTCAGGAGTTCACTCACACTCACGTCCATCGAGTCAGTGATGCCATCCAGCCATCTCATCCTCTGTCGTCCCCTTCTCCTCCTGCCCCCAATCCCTCCCAGCATCAGAGTCTTTTCCAATGAGTCAACTCTTCACATGAGGTGGCCAAAGTACTGGAGTTTCAGCTTTAGTATTATTCCTTCCAAAGAAATCCCAGGGCCAATCTCCTTCAGAATGGACTGGTTGGATCTCCTTGCAGTCCACAGGACTCTCAAGAGTCATCTCCAACTCCACAGTTTAACCTAGACAGCATATTAAAAAGCAGGGACATTACTTTGCCAACAAAGTTCCATCTAGTCAAAGCTATGGTTTTTCCAGTAGTTACGTATGGATGTGAGAGTTGAACTATAACGAAAGCTGAGGGCCAAAGAACTGATGCTTTTGAATTGTGGTGTTGGAGAGAACTCTTGAGAATCCCTTCATCTGGAAGGAGATCCAACCAATCCATCCTAAAGGAAATCAGCCCTGAATTCATTGGAAGGACTGATGCTGAAGCTGAAATTCCAATAATTCAGCCACCTGATTCGAAGAGCTGACTCATTTGATAAGACCCTAATGCTGGGAAAGATTGAATGTGGGAGGTGAAGGGGACGACAGAGGATGAGATGGTTGGATGGCATCACCGACTCAATGGACATGAGTTTGAGTAAACTCTGGGAGTTGGTGATAGACAGGGAGGCCTGGCATGCTGCAGTCCATGGGGTCATAAAGAGTCAGACACGACTGAGAAAGTGACCTGACTGAACTGAACTCATAGGCTAAGTATGGGCTTAACTTGCATTAAGAAGCCATCCCTGAATCTAGTCTAAAGCAAGTTGCTCTGACATTTCTCTTTATCCACACACTAGTCCTTCCTATCACTTTACTCATCACAATGCTTAATTACATGTTCATTTTTTGTGTATATGTATTTAAAGTTTATGTCCACACCTGATTCATGGAATCACATTTTGACCACCAAAATAATGTATACAGTGCATGCAGTGCTTGCACTGTACTTGGCATACAGCAGTCACTTAACAAATTTAAAATTATAGAAGATGAATCAATAAGAGGCTGCTCTCAAGGGAATACATTTTTTATCACGTGATCAAAACTGTAGACCAAAAATAAAAATAATTAAAATACATACCATAGGGATTTTTTTTTATATCTTTATTCATTTAGAATGCAATTCTGGGACAATCTACAACCAAGAAAAACCCTACACTTTGAAGTAGTGTTAGCACACTGAATAATATAACACTATTGCGCCAATGTATACAAGCAAGAAATCAATTTCCACTCTTTTCATAAAACTTCTCACTAAACATTTACATTTTATTCCCATCAAGTATACTTACCCTGTTGTCTCAGAGGGTAAAGCGTCTGCCTACAGTGCAGGAGACCCGAGTTCAACCCCTGGGTTGGGAACATCCCCTGGAGAAGGAAATGGCAACCCACTCCAGTACTCTTGCCTGGAGAATCCCATGGACAGAGGAGCCTGGTAGGCTACAGTCCATGGGGTCGCAAACAGTTGGACACGACTGAACGACTTCACTTTCACTTTCCCATCAAGAATGCATTAACAAGATCATACTTCTATAGCTAGACAGCACACTACACAATGATGATTAATACAGGACTGTTTAAGTTTTGCAGTATAGTGCTCACAACTCAAGCTGTAGCTATTGACTTTTCCAGTGGCTTCATTATGTGACACTGTCACCAATTACATTAATTAAAGGGACTCTATTTTTTCTTTTTTTTCACTTTTAGCTTTTATCGTGTCCAAGTAACCCTTGTTTACTCTCCCCTTCTATCCATTGCACAGATGCTTTTTCAAATACATTTTCCTTTTTTTTAGGATTTTTAAAAATTTTTACTTTATATTAGAGTTTAGCTGATTAACAATGTTGTGATGTTTTGAATGTATGGCAAAGGGACTCAATCATATATATATATATATATATATATATATATATATATATATATCCATTTTCTTCCAAATATCCCTCCCCTCCAGGCTGCCAGATAACACTAAGCAGAGTTATCTGTAGTATACAGTAGGACCTTGTTTGTAATCCATTTTAAATATAGCAGTGTGTACATGCTGATCCCAGACTCCACATCTCTTCTTCCCCTACAGCAACCATAAGTGGACTCACTAATTTTTAAAACCTAGAATTACTCAAAAAGTTCTATATTGTAAATAACATATGGAATATTGTATCTAAGCCTAAAATGGCAAAATCACTCAAATCTCTTCTACAGTACTCTGTATCACATATATAGGAAAATGAATGTTATAGACCAAGTTCTTATATTTTAACCTAAGAGTCTATTTTAAGTAATGTATATTAATATTTAGATGATGAAAAATAAATCAATGTTAAATATTAACTGCACAAAATCTAAAAGAAAATGGCCACATTACATCATACTACATACATTATATAGATTACAAGCAATTAATTAGAAGCCTTCTTAAAAGTTTAAAGTTTCTGACATCATCTTCCACCATTCCATTAATTCCTCCTTCTCTTCTTCTTTTCTTTCAGAAAATGACTCCAGTTCAAAATCAACCTAAAGGAGAAAATAAGAATATATTATTATCAAATTGATTGTGTACTTTTAAAAACTAAAATTAAAAATGAACAGGTTTAAAGTTTATTAGAATAATCTCAATCTAGCCATCTGAATAAAAGTAAATCCTAAGAAATCTCTCATGATAACCAAAAAGATACTTTTAGGGAAAAAGAATATCAAAAGTCATTATGTTTGAAATGTGCTTTCATCTAATAAGGTCGCAAAGAATCGGACATGACTGAAGCAATTTAGCACATGCGCATGCTCAGGATTCTTGGAAAGCAGATTATTTATAGGCAGATTATTTAAAGGCAGTCTTTTCTCCCATAAAAAGATGTAACTTCTCTCAAATCACCCCACCCTCTCCTCCCTCACCGCATCCAAAAGTCAGTTCTTTATTCCTGTGTCTCCTTTGCTGCCCTGCAAGTAGGATCATCATCAGTTCTTTCTAGATTCCATGCTGCTGCTGCTAAGTCGTTTCAGTCATGTCCAACTTTGTGCGACACCATAGACGTCAGCCCACCAGGTTCCCCCGTCCCTGGGATTGTCCAGGCAAGAACACTGAAGTGGGTTGCCATTTCCTTCTCCAAGGCATACAAGTGAAAAGTGAGAGTGAAGTCGCTCAGTTGTGTCTGACTCTTAGTGACTGCATGGACTGCACTCCACCAGGCTCCTCTGTCCATGGGATTTTCCAGGCAAGAGTAGTGGAGTGGGGTACCATTGCCTTCTCTGTTCTAGATTCCATATATGCACATTAATATATATTGTCTTTCTCTTTTTAACTTACTTCACTCTGTCTATGGCTGATTAATACTGATGTATGGCAGAAACCATCATATATTGTAAAGTAATTATCCTCTAATTAAAAATAAAAATTAAAAAAATGTAGCTTTTACAGGGTTCTGTTTTCCAGAATCTTGCATCTGTGAAAGAACTGATGGGAATACACACACCTCCAAACCACCATGAAGATCAGTAACCCAGGAACTCAACTCGCCTGTAGACTGGGCATCCTATCAGGTCTATGGAGAATTCATACATTTTTCCACAAAGGACTATTTAAAATATGCAACCTCTTTGGGCCCGTGAGCTAGCCATGCTCCATTCCACATGGAGCTAAGAGCTCTTTGATTTGGCCTCTCAGTTCAGTTCACTTCAGTTGCTCAGTCATGTCTGACTCGTTGCGACCCCATAAATCGCAGCACGCCAGGCCTCCCTGTCCATCACCAACTCCTGGAGTTCACTCAGAATCACATCCATCGAGTCAGTGATGCCATCCAGCCATCTCATCCTCTGTCGTCCCCTTCTCCTCCTGCCCCCAATCCCTCCCAGCATCAGAGTCTTTTCCAATGAGTCAACTCTTCGCATGAGGTGACCAAAGGACTGGAGTTTCAGCTTTATCATCATTCCCTCCAAAGAAATCCCAGGGCTGATCTCCTTCAGAATGGACTGGTTGGATCTCCTTGCAGTCCAAGGGACTCTCAAGAGTCTTCTCCAACACCACAGTTCAAAAGCATCAATTCTTCAGCGCTCAGCCTTCTTCACAGTCCAACTCTCACATCCATACATGACCACAGGAAAAACCATAGCCTTGACTAGACGGACCTTTGTTGGCAAAGTAATGTCTCTGCTTTTGAATATGCTATCTAGGTTGGTCATAACTTTCCTTCCAAGGAGTAAGCGTCTTTTAATTTCATGGCTGCCGTCACCATCTGCAGTGATTTTGGAGCCCAAAAAAAGAAAGTCTGACACTGTTCCTACTGTTTCCCCATCTTTTTCCCATGAAGTGGTGGGACCAGATGCCATGATCTTCGTTTTCTGAATGTTGAGCTTTAAGCCAACTTTTTCACTCTCCACTTTCACTTTCATCAAGAGGCTTTTTAGTTCCTCTTCACTTTCTGCCATAAGGGTGGTGTCATCTGCATATCTGAGGTTATTGGTATTTCTCCCAGCAATCTTGATTCCAGCTTGTGTTTCTTCCAGTCCAGCGTTTCTCATGATGTACTCTGCATAGAAGTTAAATAAGCAGGGTGACAATATACAGTCTTGACGTACTCCTTTTCCTATTTGGAACCAGTCTGTTGTTCCATGTCCAGTTCTAACTGTTGCTTCCTGACCTGAGTATAGATTTCTCAAAAGGCAGATCAGGTGGTCTGGTATTCCCATCTCTTTCAGAATTTTCCACAGTTTTTTGTGATCCACACAGTTAAAGGCTTTGGCATAGTCAATAAAGCAGAGATAGATGTTTTTCTGGAACTCTCTTGCTTTTACCATGATCCAGCAGATGTTGGCAATCTGGTCTCTGGCTCCTCTGCCTTTTCTAAAACCAGCTTGAACATCAGGAAGTTCACAGTTCACATATTGCTGAAGCCTGGCTTAGA
Source organism: Bubalus bubalis (assembly GCF_019923935.1). Classification (NCBI taxonomy): domain Eukaryota; kingdom Metazoa; phylum Chordata; class Mammalia; order Artiodactyla; family Bovidae; genus Bubalus; species Bubalus bubalis. The sequence continues at coordinate 71,539,617 of NC_059173.1, forward strand.
GAATTTTCAGCATTACTTTACAAGCATGTGAGATGAGTGCAATTGTGCTGTAGTTTGAGCATTCTTTGGCATTGCCTTTCTTTGGGATTGGAATGAAGACTGACCTTTACCAGTCCTGTGGCCACTGCTGAGTTTTCCAAATTTTCTGGCATATTGAATGCAACACTTTCACAGCATCATCTTTCAGGATTTGAAATAGCTCAACTGGAATTCCATCACCTCCACTAGCTTTGTTTGTAGTGATGCTTTCTAAGGCCCACTTGACTTCACATTCCAGGATGTCTGGCTCTAGGTCCGTGATTATACCATCGTGATTATCTGGGTCATGAAGATCTTTTTTGTACAGTTCTTCTGTGTATTCTTGCCACCTCTTCTTAATATCTTCTGCTTCTGTTAGGTCCATACCATTTCTGTCCTTTATCGAGCCCATCTTTGCATGAAATGTTCCCTTGCTATCTCTAATTTTCTTGAAGAGATCTCTAGTCTTTCCCATTCTGTTGTTTTCCTCTATTGCTTTGTATTGATTGCTGAGGAAGGCTTTCTTATCTCTTCTTGCTATTCTTTGGAACTCTGCATTCAGATGCTTATATCTTTCCTTTGCTCCTTTGCTTTTCACTTCTCTTCTTTTCACAGCTATTTGTAAGGCCTCCCCAGACAGCCATTTTGCTTTTTTGCATTTCTTTTCCACGGGGATGGTCTTGATCCCTGTCTCCTATACAACGTCACGAACCTCATTCCATAGTTCATCAGGCACTCTATGGTTATTTAAGAATGTGACTACTCAACACTTCTTTGAATTAACACATAGCAGAAAGGCCAAGGGTCAAAATGAAATCTTTTATAACCTGAATCTGAAGCCACATTTTTCCAGGATTTATTTGTTCAAATTTACCTCCTGATTTTAATACATATCCAGCCTAATAAACACATACAATCGAAACCAAAGAATCACTTAAAAAACCAAGATATTTAGCTTGCAAAACCGACCATTTATACTCCAAACTTAGGGTATATAACCAAAAATATAATAAATTCTTTTCAAGTAAGGCTTTTAATTGGAAATCCTGTAGGCCATTCCATAGTAATATATTACAAGGATAATAGTAAAATCACACTCTATGAGATTTTTGGTCTCATCACCATCACCCTTAGTAGGTATCAATATCAATAAATGGCATCTACTTAAATAAGTATCATTTTTTATAGTTCTTATCATAGAGGACCTGACTTTGCTCATAGTATGTGCTTAATAGATGTTTAGTTAATGCCTAAAATTACGTTGCAAGCCTAATTTATTTTTCAAAATACTCATTGAGTAAGGTATGATACTAGTTGTTTGGGATAAAAAGATAAATCAAACAGAACATTATTTAGATATAAATCAAGATCAGCAAATAAAACCTTACTTTTTTTAAGTTTTATTTAATTTTTTTGTGGATCTCTTCAGAAATTGAGAAATGGTAACAAAGTTTCACATTGAGTGGTATTAAATTAAACACTGAGCCTTTTGGCAAGTCACTTAGCTTTTCAAGGCCTCAGTTTTCTCATCTTTTAACAGATGGACAACAAGGTAACAATAACTCTACCTCATAGAGTTATTATGAAAGCTAAATATAATGATTAAATATGCCTGACCTATGGTAAGTGTTTAATAAATTTTAGCTATTATCACAATCACTTACCCTGACAGCAGGGCTATAAGGAACTGCCACTTTCTTTGCTATTGCCAGATAGCCCGGCGCTGAGGCTGTAAGTTTATAGTTTCCAGGAACGAGCAATCTCCAGTAATCACCATCCTTTGCTGTGGGGAACAGAATATCAAGTCACAGTTACATATGTGAAATTCATAGTTATGCCACCTAAATTCAATTTTTATTCTCTGTCTTTAGTTATTTATAGAATTTAATGAAATTCCATTGAAAAGAGTATGACACTCTCTAGAAGGCATCATTTTTATAGCAGTTTTACAGATACTAATGTTATTTAATGAATCTTCTAATATAATGAATCATCATATTCACGTCAGAAATAACACAGATTAAAGGATATTCTCAAGTCCCCAAGCTGCTGGCACCATTTTGATTTGATTCTTGCTGCCATCTGGCTGTGAAGATCTGAGAGTCTGGTCAGTATCTCACAAAGTGTGACCCAATGGCACTTCTTTGGAAATCCTGAGGGACGTGTTAGAATTTAGATTTATAAAGACTCAGAATAGCTGGCATGCTTTCTAGGATTGCATTTTCTACCAGCTTTCCAGAGGATTTCTAAGCAGAGTTGTGTTCCTGTACCTCCATCCTCTCTTTGAGCAGCTTAGGTTCCCAGACCCCCTAGTCATCCACTCACATGTCTCCTTCAACTGATGTGCTGTTCCCCACCTGCTTATATGACTGGCAAGCCACCAGCACTGGGAAACACCCACCCCTCTACTCTCTGCCTGCCTCTGTGGCTGCAAGGGGCTGGGGAAAACACACACCGATGATGAGCTGTCCCCTGTCTACAAACACAAGGCCCTGGTCCTGCCCTGTCTTCCTCCAAAGTCCTTTCACCTTCCTGTATCTTAGGTTAGTGCACATCAGTCACCTGAGAAACAGTAAGGAGCAAATTCTAATTCCCTAGATCTGGGATGAGGCCTGAGATTCTGCATTTCTAGCTAGCTCCAGGTGATTGCTGAATTCAATCTTAATAGGAGCCACACTCTGAATAGCAAGGTCCAAGTGGAATTTTCCCTTTTCCTAACACCTGTACAGCATCCTCTTCATCCTCACTCTTAGTTGATGCTTCACATTGTATTAATATTTCACTGTGAATATGGAAACCATCAGAAAAAAATAAACTCCCATCACCATCTCTTCTCCTCTCTGGACTCTACATCTCCTTTAAGCTAGTGTCTCATTTCTGTTCTTCACTTTACAGCAAAAGTTCTAGAAAGACTTGTCAATACTCTCCATTTCAGGCCCTTTCCTCCTCCTCCACAGTCCACTGAAATAGACTCATCAAGACTCCACACTGCCTCATTCAAAGGTGCATCTTTCCTGACACTTCACATTTCATCTCTCCTGAAACACTTTCAGGATTCCCAGACAAGGCACTACATTTTCTCTCTACCTTTGACTCCACTGCCCCATTGCTTGTTTCTCCTTACTACCCTATGCTGCCCTTGAAAAGCTGCAGTGTCAAGGGAGAACAAGATAGCAGAGGAGTAGGTGGACGTAGAGTACATCTCTCTCCATGGATACATCAGGAATACACCTTCAGACACAGAAGTGCATCCAGAACACCAGCTGAGAGTGGACAGGAGTACCCGACTGGTGGAAAAGAATATGTAGAACCACACAAAATTCGGTAGGGTGAAGGAACTAGGGGGGAAAACAGGAGTGTTAGTAGGACTGGACCTGCCTTTCGTGGGTGGGGGAACTGAAGCAGGGGTCCAATCCCCACATTGGGGCAACTGTCTGAGTCAGAGGAGAAACATTTAAGGCTGAGAGTGAAACAGCTGATCTGTGGCAGCCTAAATGGAATGAGAATCAGACAGTCCTTGCCACAGCCATACATACCCTGAGTAGGAATGCTGGTCTCCTGGAAGGGGCAGCTGCTGGGAGCTGGAGTTTAGGGATTGTGGAGCAATGCCAGGGTGAGGGCTGCGGTTGACTGCAGAGTGATGGATTGAGGGGATGTGAGGGAGGAGATAGTGGTGGGAAATGCCGGTAGAAGAAAGCCAGGCAACCATGGAAGCAAGGCGATACTACTGAGTCACGCATAGGGGGTGAAGCCATCACCATAGCCTCTTTCTCCCCACATGCCAGCATTTGCAGCTGAACAACAGAGAGGCTGGCCCATCAAACACCTGATTCCACTGAACTACAGAGTAGGACCCCACGCAGGGTACTCCTTTCAGTAACTGATGCGCCAAACTGCAGAGTAGGAACCCACCTAGAGTGCCCCTTTAAGTGTCCCATGTGCCAATCTACAGAGTGCGACCCCAGTCAGGGAGGCCCCTCTATGAGCCTGACCCCAGGCAAAGGAGCCCTCTAAGTGCCCAAATGGGTGGAGTTGTGAAGAAAGACTGGCCAAAGAGGCCTTCTGATCACCAGCTACAAGAGGCTCGAAAAAGACTCTGATAGGGCCTACCTCCTGCAGTGGAAGCAGTCTGTGTTCCTGCACACTTGGCGCCACCAGGATCCCCGAAACGCAAGCAGCTGCACCATGTTCACGCTCAACTCTCACAGGGGACGAGATGCCACAGGCAAAAAAAAAATAGTCTTGCATTTACACGTACAGGGTCACTTCGGTCATGTCCAACTCTTTGCGACCCTGTAGACTGTGGTCTGTCAGGTTTCTCTGTCAGAGAGAGGGTTCTCCAAGCAAGAATACTGGAGCGTATTGGCCAAGACTAGTTGCCATAGCCTTCTAGAGCACTATACTTCCTGCAGCCCTAGCCGCCAATCCCCCTTAGTATCTGGTGCTGCCAGAACCCCTGCGACCCAAGCAGCTGCACCACCTTCACACCTGGCCCTCACTGGGGCAGACTGAAGTCCAGGGCAGCCTCAGGAGCTAAACCCCAGTGTGCGATCTACATGCAGAGGTGGGAATAAAACCGCAACTGAAACCCAGAGGTAGTGAGGCTAAGAAAAAAGAGCCAAAACATTCCCATCAGCTGTACAAGCTGTAGATTAAAGCCACACGATCAACTAAGTAGACTCTGTATCTATGGAATGTATAGAAGGCCATTGAGAGTGCCCACAAAAGAAAATGCACTAGCTCTGATAGCTGTGGACATTGGAGGCAAGAACACACAGGAGTAGGGCCAGATTAGAATCTGAGCAGCCCCTACAGCAGGTCCAGAGATCAGCACAGTGTTGGAGGGCACCCTAGGGAGTTAAGATGGACTGTGTTTCCCAGCGCGGGAAAGGACTCTTACAGCAGTGACTCAAGAAAAACATTTATTATTTTTTTTTTTTACTTATTCTGTAGATTCTTTTTTTTTCCCCCTTTCCCCCCCCCTCTGTTATAGTTGTCAATTTTATTGGCACTAAGAAATCCAGTTAAGCTTTTGAGCTTTTTTCTTTTTTTTCCTCAGTCACGTTTTTTATTGTTGTCATAAACCTCTGCCTTTACGTTGGGTTTTGCAGTTCTGTAGGGTTGTCCTCTCTCTCTTTTTTCCTCTTTTTTTAATTTTAATTTTTAATTTTTTAAACCTATTATTTTTTCCCACATGTATTCCTTTGTTTGCTTTTCCTACTGTTCTTTTCCCATTGCAGTTAATCTTTAACATATATAAATCTTCTTTTTCTACCTCTATTTAACTTTGCATATCTATTCTTTCTTTCTTTTCTTTCTCTCCTTTCTTCTCAACATATTTGTTAGTTTTATCTTCATTGCTTTATTCCCCACTTGGCAGCTTGCTTTAGTTTTGTTTTCCAGTTTGTGCTTTAATTAGTTTTGTTCTGGTAGGTATAGTTTTTGGCTTTTTTTATTTGCTGGGTCAATCTATTGTACTTTATCTTTGGAGAGCTGTTTGGATTTTGCTTATGGGTGTATATGTATATGTGTGTATTCAGTCACATTTTCTATTGTTGTTATAAACCTTTGCCTCTACACTGGACTTTTGCAGTTCTGTAGAGTTTTCCCCTCCCCCCCCCCTTTTTCTTTCTTCTTCCTTTTTTTCTCTTTTCTCTTTTTTATAATTTTAATTTTGAATTTTTTAAACCTATTATATTTTTTCTACATTTATTCCTTTTATTTGCCTTTTCTACTGTTCTCTTGCCCTTGCAGTTAATCTTTAATGTATATAAATCTTCTTCATACACCTCTATTTAACTTTGCATACCTATTCTTTCTTTCTTTCCTTTCCTCTCAACATATTTGTTAGTTTTGTTTTCACTGCTTTATTCCCCACTTGGCACCTTGCTTTAGCTTTGTTTTCCAGTTTGTGCATAAGTTAGTATTGTTCTTAACTGGTAAATATAATCTTTGATTTCCTTTGTTTGCCAGATCAATCTACTGTATTTTATTTTTGTTGGACTGTTTTCACTTTGCTCATGGGTGTATATGTATATGTATATGTTTATATTCCATTATTTTAACTATTATTTGCCGGATTTTGTAACTGCATTTGTCTGGGATTCGTCTTTGGTTTCTCATTTTTGGATATTTGTTTTAATCTCACTTAACAGTATAACAAATCACTTGTGGTCTTCATTCCTGACCAGAGATCAAGCCCTGAGCCTTTGGAGTGGGAGAACTGACTCCAAGACCCTAGAATACCAGAGAACTAATCCTAAGGAGTATCAAATAGTGAGAACTCATACAAAGGAAACCACTTAATAAAAGACCCAGCATCACCCAACCGCCAGGAGCACCCTGTGCAGGATGCCTCATCTAAACAAGAAACAAAACAAAAATACAAACCCAACCATCAGCATACAGGATTACCACCTCACTCAGCCTTGCCCATCAGAGGAAAAACAAACGAACAAGCAAACAAAAACTCAGCACAAATCTCACCCTATATGAAGCTCACATAAACCACTGGATGAATCTTAGGAGGGCAGAAACCAAAAGGAAGAAATAATTCAACTTTCTTTGAAGCCTGGAAAAAGGAAACCTCAAACACAATAACCTAAAAAAAAAAAAAAAAGAAAAGAAAAGGCAGAGAAATACTGCACAAATGAAGGAACTAGAAACACAGAAGTCCAAATAAATGAAGAGGAAATAAAATTATCTGAAAAAGAATTCAGAATAATGATAGTAAAGATGATCAAAACCTTGAAAATAAAATGAAGAAAATGCAAGAATCAATTAACAAAGGCCTATAATAATTAAAGAATAAACATACAGAGACAAACAACACAATTACTGAAACTAAAAATACTCTAGAAGGAATCAATAGCAGAATATCTGAATCAGAAGAACAAATCAGTGGGCTGGAAGATAAAATGATGGAAATGACTTCTGAGAAGCAGAATAAAATAAAAATAATTAAAAGAGCTGAGGACAGTCTCAGAGACCTCTGGAACCATATCAAATGCACCAACATTTGAATTATAGGGGTCCCAGAAGGAGAGAAAAGAAAGGGTATGAGAAAATTTTTGAAGAGATTATAGTTGGAAATTATCCCCAACATGGAAAAGGAAATAGTCAACCAAGTCCAAGAGGCACAAAGGGCCCCATACAGGATAAACCCAAGGAGAAACACACCAAGACACATGCTAATCAAATTAACAAAGACTAAACACAAAGAAAAATATTAATGTTGGGACCAGCCCAACAACGAACCGACCTGAGGGAGTGGTGATGCAGAAGAATAAGGAAAAATAAGACTCAGAAATAAAGTGGGAATCAGGGGGCTGATGCCAATCGCAGTCAAAAGCCCAGATCCTAATCCTCGCATGCCTTTTATTGTTAGTTTCTACTTCTTTACTCATGCTCTAGAGATATCTATTCTTTACAATCTCAGATCGGGGATAAAGATATACAATGCACAGTCTTCAGTGTCAAACCTTCAGGCCTTTCATGACTTTGTTTAGCCCTTTGGCTAGTGATGCCCTTTCTCAGCATCTCCTTCAAGTCTCTGGTTATGGGAACAGTCACTAATGGTTTTCCATCAGTCACATCAGTACTTCAACATCTTGCTTTCAAGATGTCTTTCCACGATGGACCTTTTACTGCTCCCAGCCCTTCACCTGGGGGAGATGAGAAAGTTATTATTTTTCAAAGGGGCTCTATTAATTATAGTATAGGCTTGTGCATAGCAAAGTGAAGTGAAGTGAAGTCGCTCAGTCGTGTCTGACTCTTTGCGACCCCATGGACTGTAGCCTACAATGCTCCTCTGTCCATGGAGTTTTCCAGGCAAGAGTACTGGAGTGGGTTGCCATTTCCTTCTCCAGGGGATCTTCCCAGCCTAGTGATCAAACCTGGGTCTCCTGCATGCAGTCAGACACTTTACCGTCTAAGCCACCAGGGAAGCATATTCCCTGAATTAAAAGCAGCAAGGGAGAAACAATAAGTAACATACAAGGGAAACCCCGCATGCTTAAGAGCTGATCTTTCAGCAGAAACTCTGCAGACCAGAAGGGAATGGCAGGATATATTTAAAGTACTGAAAGGGGAAAATCTACAATCAAGATTAATGTCCTAGCAAGGATCTCATTCAAAATTGATGGAGAAATAAAAAGCTTTACAGACAAGCAAAAGTTAAGAGAATTCAGTACCACCATCCAGCTTTGCAACAAGTGTTAAATGGACTTATATAGTTGAGAAATACAACAGAAGAAAAAAGATCTACAAAATCAACCCCAAACAATTAGAAAATGGCAATGGGAACATATACATCAATAATTACTTTAAATGTAAATGGATTAAATGCTCCAACCAAAAGACACAGAGTGGATGAATGGAAACCAAAAAAAAAAAAAAAAAAAAAAAAGACCCATATATATGCTGTCTACAAGAAATCCACTTCAGACCTCAAGACACATACAGACCAAAAGTGAGAGGACAGAAAAATATATTCCATGCAGATGGGAAGCAAAAGAAAGCTCGAGTAGCAATCCTCATATCAGACAAAATAGACCTTAAAATAAAGAAGATTACAAGAGATAAAGAAGAACACTACATAATGATCAAGGGATTAATCCAAGAGGAAGACATAACAATTGTAAATATCTATGCACCCAACATAGGAGCACCTCAAAATACAAGAAAAACACTAACAGACATAAAAGAAGAAATTGACAGTAACACAATAATAGTAGGAGACTTTAACACCCCACTCATGCCAGTGGACATATCATCAAAACAGAAAATTAATAAGGAAACACAAATTTTAAATGATACATTAGATGATATGGATCTTATTGATATCTTCAGGATATTTCATCCAAATGCAGAAGAATACACCTTCTCAAGTGCACATGGAACATTCTCCAGGATAGACTACATCAGGGGTCACAAATCAAAACTCAGTACATTTAAGAAAATTGAAATTGTATCAAGCATCTTCTCTGATGAAAACATGCTATGAGACTAGATGTCAATTACAAAAAAAAAAACTGTAAGAAACACAAACAAATGGAGATTAAACAACACATTTCTAAATAACCAACAGGTTACTGAAGACATCAAAGGGGAAATAAAAAAAATTTCTAGGAACAAATGACAATGAAAACACAACAACTCAAAACCTATGGGATGCAGCAAAAGCAGTTCTAAGAGGGAAGCTTATAGCAATACAATCCTACCTCAAGAAAAAAGAAAAATATCAAATAGACAACCTAACTTTACACCTAAAGCAACTGGAAAAAGAAGAAGAAGAACAACAACCAAAAAAAAAAAAATTAGTAGAAGGAAAGAAATTGTAAAGCTCTGAGCAGAAATAAATGAAAAAGAAATGAAAGAAACAATAGTAAAGATTAATAAAATTAAAAGCTGGTTCTTTGAGAAGATAAACAAAACTGACAAACACTTAGCCAGACTCATCAAGAAAAAAACAGAGAAAAATCAAATCAACAAAATTAGAAATGAAAAAGGAGAGGTTACAACAGACAATGCAGATATACAAAGGATTATAAGAGACTATTATGAACAACTATATGGCAATAAAATAGATAACCTGGAAGAAATCCATAGATTCATAGAAAAGTTCAATTATCCAAGACTGAACCAGAAAGAAATAGAAATTATGAACAATCCAATTACAAGCACTGAAATTGAAGCTGTGATCAAACATTCCCCCCCCCACCCAAAAAAAAAAAAAAAAAAAAAAAGCCCAGGACCAGATGGCTTCACAGGAGAATTCTATCAAACATTTAGAGAAGAACTAATGCCTATCTTTCTAAAGCTCTTTTTTTTTTTTTTAATTAAAAAAATTTTTATGCTTTTTTTTATTTTTTTAATTGTCTCTTTTTTTTCTTTGCAAAGTCTTAACCACTGGGTTACCAGGGAAGTCTGAGTACTTTCATTTTACAATGCTCTTTAGATACACATTAGCCAAAACCTTAGAGCTCAAGATTTAGGTCACTCAATATCCAGAAATATCCACTGCAAAACACTTAGCAAAGCCTATTCTTGTTGTAAAAAAGTTAGCTAAATCACACTGTTTTGTTAGGGAAAAAAATTCAACTTTGTTTTTCAGTTCAAACAAAAATGTTAATATTGTTTCAAGAAATAGTCTTAAAAAACACTGAGAGACAAAATATGGAACATACTTAGTAAAATTAATGATTAAAAACAGTCAAATTGATATTAAAATAATACTGATATAATTCAGTTCAGTTTGGTTGCACAGTCATGACCACTCTTTGCAACCCATGGACTGCAGCATGCCAGGCTTTCCTGTCCATCACCAACTCCCGGAGCTTGCTCAAACTCATGTTCATCGAGTCGGTGATGCCATCCAACCATCTCTTCCTCTGTTATCCCTTTCTCCTCCTGCCTTCAATCTTTCCCAGCATCAGGGTCTTTTCCAATGAGTCAGTTCTTTGCATCAAGTGGCCAAAGGGAGTTTCAGTTTTAGCATCAGTCCTTCCAATGAATATTCAGGACTGATTTCCTTTAGGATTGACTGGTTTGATCTCCTTGCAGTCCAAGGGACTCTCAAGAGTCTTCTCCAACAGTGCATTTCATTTTTTTTTTAATTTTATTTTGTTTTTAAACTTTACATAATTGTATTAGTTTTGCCAAATATCAAAATGAATCCGCCACAGGTATACATGTGTTCCCCATCCTGAACCCTCCTCCCTCCTCCCTCCCCATTCCATCCCTCTGGGTTGTCCCAGTGCACCAGCCCCAAGCATCCAGTATCGTGCATCGAACCTAGACTGGCAACTCGTTTCATACATGATATTTTACATGTTTCAATGCCATTCTCCCAAATCTTCCCACCCTCTCCCTCTCTCACAGAGTCCATAAGACTGTTCTATACATCAGTGTCTCTTTTGCTGTCTCATACACAGGGTTATTGTTACCATCTTTCTAAATTCCATATATATGCGTTAGTATACTGTATCGGTGTTTTTCTTTCTGGCTTACTTCACTCTGTATAATAGGCTCCAGTTTCATCCACCTCATTAGAACTGATTCAAATGTATTCTTTTTAATGGCTGAGTAATACTCCATTGTGTATATGTACCACAGTAAAGCTGTTTTTAAAAATTGCAGAGGAAGGAACACTTCCAAATTCATTCTACAAGGCCACCATCACCCTGATACCAAAACCAGACAAAGACAATACAAAAAACAAAACTACAGGCCAATATCACTGATGAACATACATGCGAAACTCCTCAACAAAATTTTAGCAAGTAGAATTCAGCAACACATCAAAAAGCTCATATACCATGATCAAGTTGAGTTTATTCCAGGGATGTAAGGATTCTTCAGTATATAGACATCCCTCAATGTGATACGCCACATTAACAAATTGAAAGATAAAAACCATATGATAATCTCAATAGATGTAGAAAAAGCCTTTGACAAATTTCAGCACCCATTTATGATTAAAACTCTTCAAAAAAATGGGCATAGAAAGAACCTACCTTAACATAATAAAGGCCATATATGATAAGCCTACAGAAAACATTATTCTCAATGGTGAAAAACCAAAAGCATTCCCTCTAAGATCAGAAACAAGACAAGGGTGTCCACTTTCACCACTATTATTCAACATAATTCTTGAAGTCTCAGCTCAGCAATCAGAGAAGAAAAAGAAATAAAAGGAATCCAGACTGGAAAAGAAGTAAAGCTCTCACTGTTTGCAGATGACATGATACTGTACATAGAAAACTCTGAAGATAGTATCAGAAAATTACTAGGGTGAATCAGTGAATTTAGCAAAGTTGCAAGGATACAAAATCAATACACAGAAATTACTTTCATTTCTATATACTAATAATGAAAAATCAGAAAGAGAAATTAAGAATCAATCCCATTCACCATTGCAACAAAAAGAATAAAATATCTAGGAATAAACTTAACTAAGGAGACAAAAGAACTGTACACAGAAAATTATAAGACATTAATGAAAGAAATCAAAGACAACATAAACATGTGGAAAGATATACCATGTTTATGGTAGGAAGAATCAATATTGTGAAAATAATTATACTACCAAATGCAGTCTACAGATTTAATGCAATCCTTATCAAATTACCAATGGTATTTTTCACAGAACTGAAACAAAAAATTCACAATTCATATGGAAACACAAAAGATCCTGATTAGCCAAAGCAGAATTGAGAAAGAATGGAGCTGGAGGAATCAATCTTCTGATTTCAGATAATACTACAAAGCTATAGTCATCAATACAGTATGGTACTGGCACAAAAACAGAAATACAGCTCAATGGAACAAAATAGAGAGCCCAGAAAAAACCCATGCACCCATGGGTACCTTATTTTTGACAAAGGAAGCAAGAATATAAATGGGGCTAAGATAGCCTCTTCAATAAATGGTGCTGGGAAAACTGGACAGCTTCATATAAAAGAATGAAATTAGAACACTTCCTAACACCATACACAAAGATAAACTCAAAATGGATTAAAGACCTAAATGTAAGACCAGAAACTATAGAACTCTTAGAGGAAAACATAGGCAGAATACTCGATGACATAAATCAAAGCAAGATCCTCTATGACCCACCTCCTAGAGTAACAGAAATAAAAACAAAAGTAAACAAGTGGGACCTGATTAAACTTAAAAGCTTTTGTACAGCAAAGGAAACTATAAGCAAGGTGAAAAGACAACCCACAGAATGGGAGAAAACAATAGCAAATGAAACAACTGATAAAAGATTAATTTCCAAAATATACAAGCAGCTCATACAACTCAATGCCAGAAAAACAAACAACCCAATCAAAAAGTGGGGAAAAGACCTAAACAGACATTTCTCCAAAGAAGACATACAGATGGCTAACAAACACATGAAAGATGCTCAACATTGCTCATTATTAGAGAAATGCAAATCAAAACTACAATGAGATACCACCTCAAACTGCTCAGAATGGCCCTTATCAAAAAGCCTACAAACAATAAATGCTGGAGACAGTGTGGAGAAAAGGGAACGCTCTTGCACTTTTGCTGGGAATGTAAATTGATACAGCCACTATGGAAGATGGTATGGAGATTCCTTAAAAAAAAAAAAAAAACTAGGAGTAAAACCACATATGACACAGCAATCCCACTTCTAGGCATATACCCTGAGGAAACAAAAATTGAAAGAGAAACATGTATTTCATTGTTCATTGCAGCACTATTTACAATAGCTAGAACATGGAAGCAACCTAGATGTCCATCGACAGATGAATGGATAAAGAAGTTGTGGTACATATACACAATGGAATATTACTCAGTCATAAAAAGGAATGCATTTGAGTCCGTTCTAATGAGGTGGATGAACCTAGAACATACACAGAGTGAAGTGAGTCATAAAGAGAAAGATAAATACCTTATATTAATGCATACATATGGAATCTAGAAAAATGATACTGAAGAATTTATTTACAGGGCAACAGTGGAGAAACAGGCATAGAAAATAGACTTATGGACACGGGGAGAGGGGAGAAGAGGGTGAGATGTATGTTAAGAGAAACATGGAACTTACATTATCATATGTAAAATAGATAGCCAATGGGAATTTGCTGTATGGCTCAGGAAACTCAAACAGGGGCTCTGTATCATCCTCGAGGGGTGGGATGGGGAGGGAGGTGGGAGGGAGGTTCAAAGGGAAGGGGAGATATGTATTCCTATGGCTGATTCATGTTGCGGTTTGGCAGAAAACAGCAAAATTCTGTAAAGCAATTATCCTTCAATAAAAAATAAATTATTTTTTTAAAAACTACAGTCCCAGAACCTGCTCCTCAGATTTCATTTCTTTCTACCTATTTATACTGCCAACGTGAGATTTTCCTAAAATTTTCACATCTGGAATGCAGATAAAATAATGTTTATATGTTACTAATGTTAACAAAAGCAGTTGCTTGTGGCCATAGGGTGCACGGCCTAGGTCCTTCAAGAAGTCCTGCCCCAGGGGTGAAGGGAGCAATAATTTGGCACAGGTTCTGGCATATTGGTCCAGAAGGTGGGCTGGCACTTCATCGGGTGTTGAAAAGCATTGTTGTTTGAATAAATAAATGGATTTTTAGAAAACAAATATTCAAGATTAAAAAATACAAATTATAAATGTGGAGGTTAAATAAGAGTTAATGGTATAGGATGTTTGGGAACTAATTTAAAGGTTAACTAATGCTAAGGTCTTGAAACATGTATAAACAGAGTTTATAGCTAAAAAGATATTGTTATTTTTGATAAGATACCAACAAATGAGAATTACACTAAAATGAGTTGGAGAGATGTTTGTTAACAGGAGTAGATAGGAAATCGCAACCCGCTCCAGTGTTCTTGCCTGGAGAATCCCAGGGATGGCGGAGCCGGGTGGGCTGCCATGTGTGGGGTCGCACAGAGTCGGACATGACTGAAGCGACTTACTAGTAGTAGATAGGTTTGCCAGAAAAACACATCATTTCCCCCAAAGTAGGAAAATGGAAAGAGGGTTTTAACCCTAGAAATAACTAACATCAACTTCAATCCTGTAAGGTCCTTTTCAGCCTTGGATACATATGGCTTTATGACACAGATTAAATGAAGAAATGGATGGGACATCCTAGACAACAAAACACAGGCAGTTACCCTCCTTCCTATTCTTCTGCTCCCTCCTGAGGTCCACAAATTAACAGCTCTTTAGAATCTCTTCTTGAAAGTGAAAGTGAAGTCACGAAAGTGAAGTCGCTCAGTCGTGTCTGACTCTTTGCGATAATGGACTGTAGCCCACCAGGTTTCTCCATGGGATTTTCCAGGCAAGAGTACTGGACTGGGTTGCCATTTCCTTCTCCAGGGGGTCTTCCTGACCCAAGGATCAAACCCAAGTCTCCCGCATTGCAGGCAGACACTTTACCCTCTGAGCCACCAGGGAAGCCCTTCTTAGGAGAGATCATTAAGATACAGCATTTTAATTACAGCTGGTTCATCTTCCTTTGCCTTGACAACTGCAAAGAGTCTCACAGACGGCCCTGCCTCACATACCTCCTAAGTAACTGCCTGACCTGTTCCCCAGATGAAAATTTAACTAGATCAAAGCTGGAGAGAGTGTAAAGAGACATGAGGCATTTAATTGCTTTGCATAGAACAGTATAAGAATGTAACTATGCTAAGAAGTAGCCACGGTCTCATATGCAATACTAGAGCCTCTGATCACAGCAAAGAACACCCACCAGATGTGACATCATGGTCTATTCCTTCCACAGAGATGGTGGCGTTAGCAATTGGGTTACCCTGAAGATCTCGGACAAATCCTTTAACTCCTCGGTGTATCTGCGATGGTCAAGAATAACCAAAAAAAAATTGTATTAGAAACAACCTAAAAACATGCTTCATATCAAACATCTCCTTATTTTCTAGCAAAATACTGCAGATTTCTATTGTTTAGGTATCAAAACAAGCTCAAAAAGTCACTGAATTTTTTGTACATTCTTTACTCTGCTTTTTCTCAAGTAGACAAATGAGAAGTAACCCCTGGAAAATTGATATCTTATTCTGAGTCAAATAAGACTTTGAAGTACCTTCCAAACTACCAAAACAAACAAACAAACAAAAAACCTGTCAATGTGTAAAGCAGTTCTGGTTTGAACATATTTCATTGCTTTCTATTTTAAATTTGGTTAATTATGTATACTTTACATGCCATGTATTAGTTAACAAGATATCACATTATAGCCCTTCAATACTTGTTCCTTTTAGATAAAAGGATATATATACTGTGTATATTGTTGCATTAAACCCACTAATAATATTATTTTGGTTGAAAATCAGTGCACAAAAACTCAGTGAACTTACTAACTGAAAACTGGGTTTATTAATAAAAAAGAAGAGTTTATGTTGAGAACAAGCTATTGAATTAAGTTGCTGTCATCAACTAACTACCACAATGAAAACTACAAAAACAACTTTATTTCTAAATGATAATTCAACCAAGTCAACATGTATTTGAAGTAAAGAAGGGTCACTTAAGGTCTTTGAGAAAGTATTGCTTCTGGAATATCAAATGATAATCTATCAATCTTGATAATTTAGCAAAACACCATCCACCCCACTCCAGTTGCTCTTCACTCATATGACCCCAGAAAATAAATTTTCTTTTGCTATTGATGATATTTACATATTTTCCTACAGAAAGTAGAATAAATCTCATGTGTCCCTTTGTCACTGGAGAGTAAATATGGCAGTGGTACAATGTTTTATCAAAGAGATACCCTTTGCATACTAGTAAAATTTTTTTGAATTTTCTATTTTTTTAAAAAAAGCAAAACTCTTTAAGTAACACATAATTCTTTTCTCTAAACGCAATTTACTCATGGTAAAAAAGTGATACAGGGACTTTCCGGTGGTTCAGTGGCTAAGACTGTGTGCTCTCAATGCAGGAGGCCTGAATTTGATCCCTGATCAGAGAACTAGATCCCACATGCCACAACTAAAAAATCCTGCATGCCAAAGATCAAAAATCCTATGTACTAAAACTAAGATCCAATGCAGCCAAATAAACATTTTTGTAAAAAGTGATACATTTGCAGTAATAATAATAATTTTAATGGCAACCAGTAAAGTGAGAAGAGAGTAAACACAATTTTAAAACAAAAAGATATTTTTAATCTTTTCCCCAAGACTCACCTATGGATTAGCCAACCAAAATTTAATGAGACTGAAAATGATCTACTGGAAACAAGAGAAGTTAGCTTTCTGAATGAAATTCACATAGTAAAATATTAGAAAAATTGTAGAGATCAATTTATTCACCTTGGGGCATTATAATCCTGATATATAAATTTAAAATGTCCTCATCATTAAAAAAATAAATCAATCACTTCAAAAACATATAATTCACCTACATTAGGTATAAATATACCCATTAATATTCATAATTGTACATTTTTCTGCCTCTGCAACCCAAGACTTAAATACAGTATGTGATTAACAAATAGCTATGTTAGGTAGGAAATTAGGCATGAGCAACAAGCAGTGGCCTAGCCGAAAAGGATGCAAGCTGATCTCTAAACCCCATCCTAAACACACTCAGGAAAGCTCACAGATATGCTACAGAAATAACCACAGAGATTTTTCCAACTCCTGCACATGCACCCTAGGCACATAGTGAATACAAACTAACCACAGGGGTTTCTTCAAGTAAACTTAAACAGCTAGGAGCCCATTAAGAGCTCATAAATACTCATATTCTTACATAGTCATAAATATGCATGTGTTCATATATACATATATCTGATTGTACAAACTGAATGATGGGAAAGACATGCACAACAGAGACTGTTGCTGTGTAACTTGCAAGTGCCAACTAGCCTTGAGGGTATGCCCTTTCCTGATAGGTGGTGACTACAGGCCCTATTTTGCACAGGACAGAACCAAGAGGAAGAGACAGGAAGTATAAAAGGAGAAGCCAAGAGGGATTGTTATGATTCCTTTCAGGTTGGCCCACTTCCACGTCTCTTTAAAAAACGTTCTGTCTGCTTGAGCTATAACTGAACTGCAACTTGTCTGTTGTTTCAAACCCTTTAGTCCATCATTCTAAATCTTTGTTACTATGAGACAAGAACCAAGGGTGAGAAATAAACCAACCTGATGGTTAAATAAATAAATGTATGATATGCCAATTATGGAGCATTATTTTTCTGTTTGAAATTTTCCACTATAGGAATAAATCTCAATGGAAATGTTATGGGCTACCAGGACTCCACAGGAATGCAGACTGGAAAACAGTCACTTTATGGTGTTTGCAAAAGAAACCCCAGAAGTTTATTAATAAATTTCACTCATATCTGGGCAAGTTATTTTACTACACTTGTTCTTCCTATAATTCTCCTTCCCCAGATTCCAGACATTTCAATCAAGCAAGGCTAAAAACAAACAAAAAAAAATTAAATCTTCATTGTCACTAGAATAGTTTAATGTCAATAACCTTTAAATCTTCAAATACTTAAGTGTCCTCCAGAGGGCTTGCTGAAATGGAGACTCTGGGGTCCTGCCTTTCAAGGAGTGTGATTCAGTGTTGGGACTGAAAACTCATTTTTAACAATAATCTAGATGAGTCTGAGGCAAGTGTTCATGAACCATTCTTTGAAAAATTCTTTGGAAATTTTGAGAACTAGACAGTTCCATGGCTATTGCATAGGAGCTCTTCTTAGAAAACTATTTATGTTGATTAACTTTACAACTCCAGGTCCTAAAAACATCCTTTTAAGGCTCTGCAAGAGATTTCTTCTCAACCAGTCATTGAATTGGATCTCCTAATCACGAATAGAGTTTTGCCAAGAGAACACACTGGTCATAGCAAACACCCTCTTCCAACAACACAAGAAAAGACTCTACACATGGACATCACCAGATGGCCAACACCAAAATCAGATTGATTATATTCTTTCCAGCCAAAGATGGAGAAGCTCTATACAGTCAGCAAAAACAAGACCAGGAGCTGACTGTGGTTCAGATCATGAACTCCTTATGCTGTATTCAAACTTAAATAGGAAAAAGTAGGGAAAACCACTAGATCATTCAGGTATGACCTAAATCAAACCCCTTACAATCATACAGTGGATGTGAGAAATAGATTTGAGACACTAGATCTGATAGAGTGTCTGATGAACTATGGATGGAGGTTCATGACATTGTACAGGAGACAGAGATCAAGACCATCCCCATGGAAAAGAAATGCAAAAAAGCAAAATGGCCGTCTGAGGAGGCCTTATAAATAGCTGTGAAATGAAGAGAAGTGAAGAGCAAAGGGGAAAAGGAAAGATATACACATTTGAATGCAGAGTTCCAAAGACTAGCAAGGAGAGAAAAGAAAGCCTTCCTCAGTGATCAGTGCAGAGAAATAGAGGAAAACAATAGAGTGGGAAAGACTAGAGATCTCTTCAAGAAAATTAGAGATACCAAGGGAACATTTCATGCAAAGATGGGCTCAATAAAGGACAGAAATGGTATGGACCTAACAGAAGCAGAAGATATTAAGAAGAGGTGGCAAGAATACACAGAACTATACAATAAAGATCTTCATGACTCAGATGATCACCATGGTGTGATCACTCACCAAGAGCCAGACATTCTGGAATGTGAAGTCAAGTGGGCCTTAGGAAGCATCACTACGAACAAAGCTAGTCGAGGTGATGGAATTCCAGTTGAGCTATTTCAAATCCTGAAAGATGATGCTGTGAAAGTGCTGCACTCAATATGCCAGCAAATTTGAAAAATTCAGCAGTGGCCACAGGACTGGAAAAGGTCAGTTTTTATTCCAATCCCAAAGAAAGGCAATGCCAAAGAATGCTCAAACTACCTCACAATTGCACTCATCTGACATGCTGGTAGAGTAATGCTCAAAATTCTCCAAGCCAGGCTTCAGCAATATGGGAACTGTGAACTTTCACATGTTCAAGCTGGATTTAGAAAAGGCAGAGGAACCAGAGATCAAATTGCCAACATCCACTGGATCATCAAAAAAGGATGAGAGTTCCAGAAAAACATCTATCTCTGCTTTATTGACTATGCCAAGGCCTTTGACTGTGTGGATCATAACAAACTGTGGAAAATTCTGTGGGAATACCAGACTACCTGACGTGCCTCTTGAGAAACCTGTATGCAGGTCAGGAAGCAACAGTTAGAACTGGACATGGAACAACAGACTGGTTCCAAATAGGAAAAGGAGTACATCAAGGCTGTATATTGTCACCCTGCTTATTTAACTTATATGAAGAGTACATCATGAGAAACACTGGGCTGGATGAAGCACAAGCTGGAACTAAGATTTCTGGGAGAAATACCAATAACCTCAGATATGCAGATGACGCCACCCTTATGGCAGAAAGTGAAGAAGAAGTAAAGAGCTTCTTGATGAAAGTGAAAGAAGATAGTGAAAAAGTTGGCTTAAAGATCAACATTCAGAAAACAAAGATCATGACATCGGGTCCCATCACTTCATGGGAAATAGGTAGAGAAACAGTGGCTGACTTTATTTATTTATTTATCTCCAAAATCATGCAGATGGTGATTGCAGCCGTGAAATTAAAAGATGCTTGCTCCTTGTAAAGAAGGTTATGACCAACCTAGACAGCATATTAAAAAACAGAGACATTACTTTGCCAACAAATGTCCATCTAGTCAAGGCTATGGTTTTTTCAGTAGTCAAGTATAGATATGATAGTTGGACTATAAAGAAAGCTGAGTGCTAAAGAATTGATGCTTTTGAACTACGGTGCTAGAGAAGACTCTTGAGAGTCCCTTGGACTGCAAGGAGATCCAACCAGTCCATCCTAAAGGAAATCAGTCCTGGGTGTTCATTGGAAGGACTGATGCTGAAGCTGAAACTCCAATACTTTGGCCACCTGATGCAAAGAGCTGACTCATTTGAAAAGACCCTGATGCTGGAAAAGATTGATGGCAGGAGGAGAAGGGGACAACAGAAGATGAGATGGTTGGATGGCATCACCAACTCAATGGACATGAGTTTGGGTAGCCCTCGGGAGTTGGTGATGGACAGGGAGGCCTGGCATGCTGCAGTCCCTGGCGTCTCATAGAGTCAGACACAACTGAGCGACTGAACTGAAATGAACTGAATCACCTATTTTTCCATCTGTTATAAAACTAGTCAATGATTAGATTTTAGGCCCAGGTGTTCAATTATTTATCACCACCATATTCCACTGTCGTGAAATAATTTCAACACAGAACTTCTGGAAGCTTTCACTAATATTCCACCAGCCTTTGATTCCCTAATCTGGAGTGTCCTTTGAGGCAAGCTGGCGTGGGTTCACTGCAAATACCAATCTTACTGCTTCCATACATTCTGTACAATAATAGTGATGTCACACCAGGATGGATCACAGGGATCTGTCGACAGATCAAACTTTCAAGTGGCATAAAACAGGACTGTATCATCTGATTCCTCTTATTTTCAGCTGATTCTTACATAAACTGATACAGATTTTAGATTAATTAATGCAACTGCCACCATAAATATGACAATCATTCTACTCTTTCTGATGGCACACATTTGGGTTTTGTTTTATAGTGCAATTTTTCTCAAGAACTAAGATAGGACTTCCTTGATAGTTTAGTGGTTAAGAATCCACCTGCCAATCCAGGGAACATAGGTTCAACCCCTGGTCCAGGAAGATTCCACATTCCATAACCATGCACCACAGCAACTGAGCCTGGGCACCACAACTACTGAGCCTGTGCTCTAGAGCCCACGAGCCACAACTACTGAGCTTGCACACTCTAGAACCCATGCTCTGCAACCAGAGAAGACACCACAATAAGAAGTTTGCACACCACAACTAGAGAGTAGCCCCTAGTCACTGCAACTAGAATAAGTTCATGTGCAGCAATGAAGATTCAGCACAGTCAAAAATAAATAAATTAGAAATAAGAACTTAAATAGCAGCTGAATATTTTCTTTTAATTGTTGATGGGGTAATAATTTTACTGACATCAACTGTAGGGAATGCTAGAGCATAGCTCCAAGAAGCCTTTTCTGAACTGGCAGCACTGGGTTAAGGATTCTTCTGTGTACTGCTATTGCTCTTTATTTTAGCATTTATCATCCTCTCTTGTAGTT
Source organism: Bubalus bubalis (assembly GCF_019923935.1). Classification (NCBI taxonomy): domain Eukaryota; kingdom Metazoa; phylum Chordata; class Mammalia; order Artiodactyla; family Bovidae; genus Bubalus; species Bubalus bubalis. The sequence continues at coordinate 71,561,287 of NC_059173.1, forward strand.
AGGTATTGATATCTGAACTTAAGATGAAACACACTCTCCCCAGAGCCTTATAGGGTGCCTAGGACACCCCACTCCAGTACTCTTGCCTGGAAAATCCCATGGATGGAGGAGCCTGGTAGGCTGCAGTCCATGGGGCCGCTAAGAGTCGGACACGACTGAGCGACTTCACTTTCACTTTTCACTTTCATGCATTGGAGAAGGAAATGGCAACCCACTCCAATGTTCTTGCCTGGAGAATCCCAGGGACGGCGGAGCCTGGTGGGCTGCCGTCTATGGGGTCGCACAGAGTCGGACACGACTGAAGCGACTTAGCAGCAGCAGCAGCAGGACACAAAAGTAGCTTAATAAATTTTTGCTGTAAAAATAAATAAATAAAATGAAAAGAATTGAATTAAGGAAGCATTCTTTGCTATCTAAGCAAACAACACACCAAATAGCCCCATCTTACTTACTCAGCCTACAACTTTACTTTTAAATTTTGCTCTTAAAATATCCATCCAAATATTGCTCTGCTCAAACAACATTCTACAAGGGTGCCCACTAAAGTTTTTTCAGAATCAACATAGCTAATTATCTTTAGCTTTGTTGTTGAAAATATCTTTTTGTGTTAACATGCACTTTTATGTTAATTCCACTGACATAAAAATCCTGTATAATGGATGTTTTTAAATCACTGTCATCACTGTATCTCTTCCATGATAATACCTTTTGGTAAAGTATATGGATACTTGTGGAGAAGGCAATGGCAACCCACTCCAGTACTCTTCCTGGAAAATCCCATGGACAGAGAAGCCTGGTAGGCTGTCTCTATGTCCCCATGCAGTCCATGGGGTCACCAAGAGTCAGACACGACTGAGCAACTTCACTCTCGCTTTTCACTTTCATCCATTGGAGAAGGAAATGGCAACCCACTCCAGCATTCTTGCCTGGAGAATCCCAGGGACGGGGAATCCTGATGGGCTGCCATCTGTGGGGTCGCACAGAGTCAGACACCACTGAAGTGACTTAGCAGCAGCAGCATGGATACTTGACAAGTGTAAAAGAATTCTTAAGCTGATTTCACATTTTTAATGTATTGGGTTCATGTGTATATGTTTCTATGTATCTGTGGGTGTGAGCTAAGTCACTTCAGTGGTGTCCTATTCTTTGCAACCCTATGGACTGTAGCCCACCAGGTTCCTCTGTCCTTGGAATTTCCTAAGCAAGAACACTGGAGTGGGTTGCCATTCCCTTCTCCAGAGGATCTTCCTGACCCAGGGATCAAACTTGCATCTCTTATGTCTCCTGCATTGGCAAGCAGGTTCCTTACCACTAATACCACCTGGGAAGCCCATTTATATGTACATGTATGTGCAAATAGCTACTTATCTATATAATAGCATTTGTTTATATCAAATTAGTTTAAAAATCAGTCTATACTACCTGCCAGTATATGAAGCTAACATTACTCTCCCTGACTTTGGATGTAAATGGCCACATACAGAATGGAAAGTAAAACTGTCAAGGCACTGCAAGCAAAGAACAGAGTCCTTCGGTCTTTCCCAACAGTACTGCCCCTGGTGTCAGTCTCTACCTAGTACATAGGGGTGGGGCTACAGGGAACTGGCTTGGATCAAGTTTGAACAGGTAGGTATTTTATTCTGACACATGGTGAGATTCTACAAATTTCTGTACAGTGACTCTCTGCTAAAGATCTAAATTTATGTCATGAGGGGCAATACAGCATGGTGATTCTGGAACTAGACAGCCTGGATTCTGGCAGAATAACTTCAGGCAAGTTGTTTAACTTCTCTGTGCTTCTGATTTCTTATTTTTAATTCATGGATGATAATGGTGGTGGAATAAAATAAGATGATGTTGATGATGATATAACTTTCCTTATGGAGTTGTGACAATTAAATTAATCAATTACTACATGTAAGGCATTTAGGATAATGCCCGGGAAAGAGTTAATGCCCAGTAAATGTAACTTACCCATCATTGCCATTACCTCAGTTCCAGTTGAGTGTGGGCTGTGACAAGTGAGGCATAAGGAGACTTTCACTCCTAGGTGCTAATCCTACACCTGCATAACCCTGGGAGTGAATAGCTCATTAAATTTTTCATCCTGGGTGCTTCATTTACTTCATTCTAGTTTTGGTCCTGCCTGGAATGTCTGACAAATCCAAGGTGATCAGGGTAGAGGAGTATCCTAGGATTGCCCTTAATTAATGCAATATGAAAGAAAAGAGGGTGTCACCCTACCTTTCCATAACTCCAGTTTAATCAGTTCTCAGCAAATATTCATGAACTAAAAAACCAGTTACAAATGAAAGACTATTTGAATCATGACTGATGCATTTTCCAAATGTAGCACTCTCACTTTGGGTCAGGTGAATTCATATAGTCTGGGATCCTCTTAGGAGACTATTGTGCACCATGTTACTATTGTGCACTTAGATCTCTTATTTTATGCTGGAGACTGGGTTTACCTGCTGAATGTAGCTAATGAGGGAGTTTTTGTTATCCTCCCAGTAGTTCTTCAAAGTCTCTTCAGGTGGAAACTTTTCACAGCTAAGCTCCACAGTAATCTCAAAGCAGTTGCTGCTGAGGTAATTGAAATCTTGCATTCCTGCCAAAACACCAAATGAAAAGTTAAATTATGCATGTGGTGACTAGAACCCACACCAACTGTTCTGCTGACAACTAGGTAAATACTGTACCAATCCATGCATCTTGAGGAGACTGTGGGAAATTGCAAGTGAAATCACCTACTATATGAAAAGGAACAACATACTTCGGGGATAGTTACCACTTCACAAGCACAAGCAGTCATTTAGTGTAATGCATTGCTGTTGTATAGTCCTAAAGCAAGTATCAGCCACATTCCACAGTGCTGGAATCAACTTCAAAGACAACAGGAGAGTGACATCATCAAAAAGGTGAAGCAGAAATTTTCTACTGTCTTCCCTCCCCCCAAAAATACAAATTTTAACAATTACCCATGAATAGAATGTGTTTGTGGAAGTTCAGGAATCTAATGGAAAAGTTAAAGCACACTATTGGAGAAAAAAATTCAAGACTGGACACGTTGAAGTGAGGAAGAGGAACAGTTTCACTTTACCTGTATCACCTCCTTCCCTAAAGTGGGGTAGCTTAGTGCCAAAGAAACTTAATTAGTAATATGAAAACATATAAAAACATACAACACATTGGTAAAGGTAAGTATATAGTTAGATTCAGAATATTCTAGTACTGTAATATGAAAGTGTATTATTCACTTTACTATAAAGTTTTTTAAATATTAAAAATAAGTATAGCTACAATAATCTGTTCATAGATACACAAAATGGAAAGATGTAAATTGTGACATCAAAACATAAAATGTGGGGTAAAGTTTTGCTTGCAATCAAAGTTAAGTTGTTGACAGCCTAAAATGGACTATTACACTATATGATGTTTTATGTAAGCCACATGGTAGCCATAAAGCAAAAACCTATTCAAAAACAGTAAAGATAAAAGAATCCAAGCATACCATTGTAGAAAATATACAATTCACAAAGAAAGAGAGCAAGAGAAGAAGAAAGGAACAAGGTAACTTCAAAACAGAAAACAACAATACAGCAAGGCCTTACCTATCAATAATTATTTTAAATGTAAACAGATTAAATTCTTTAATCAAAAGGCATAGAGTAGCTGAAAAGATTTTAAAAAAACAAGACCCAACTATGCGGTGCCTACAAGAAACTCACTTCAGGTTTAAGAAGACGCATAAGCTAAAAGTGAAGGGATGACAAAAGATATTCAGTGCTTATGAAAACCAAAAGAGAGAAGAGGTAGCAGTATTTTCCTCAGACAAAATACAGTTTAAGCCAAAAACTGTAATAAGAGACAAATATCATTATATTTTGATAAAGGGGTCAATTCATCAAAGGATGATACAACTATCAAAAATACACAAACACTCAACATTGAAGTATTTAAATATATTAAGCAAATACTAATAGGCCTGAAGAGAGGAATGACCACAGTACTATAACAGTAGGGGACTTCAGTATCCTACTTCCAATAATGGTTAACTAGACCATCCATACAGTCTCAGCAAGGGAACACTGGCCTTGAACTATACTTTATATTATATGAACCTAATAGCCATACAGAACAAGCCATCCAACATGGAACATTCTCTAGGATAGATCATATCATAGGTTACAAAACAAATCTCAGCAGACTAGGGTAGGCTGAAATCATGCCAACTATTTTTTCCAACCACAGTGGTACAGAACTAGAAATCATAACAAGAGAAAAACTAGAAAATTCACAAACATGTAGAAAAGTAAACAACACACACTTGAACAAGTCAAAGGGAAACCAAAATATCTTGAACAAATGAAAACAGTAACACAACCTACCAAAACTTATGAGATGTAGCAAAAGCAATCCTAAGAAAGAAGCTCATTATGATAAATGCTTACATTTAAAAGAAAAAAGAAATATGTAAAATAAATTATTTAATCTTACACTTCAAGAAAAGTAGAAAATGAACAAATTAAGCACAAAATTGCAGAAGGATGGGAATAACAAGGATCAAAGCAGAAATAAATGAAATAGAGGCAGGGAAAAGATAAGATAAATAAATAAAGAAATAAAATAAAGATAAATTTAAAAAGATAAATAAAAGAAAAGATAAATCTAAGAGTGTTTTTTATTTTCTCTTATGTTTTATTTATTTTTTAATTAATTAATTTATTTTAATTGGAGAATAATTACTTTATAATATTGTGATATTTTTTGCCACACATCAACATGAATCAGCCATGGGTACACATGATTGGTTTTTGAAAAAGATAAAATAGACAAAACTTTAGTTGGACTTACCAAGAATAAAAGAAAGGGGAGACATTTCAACTAATACCATAGAAATGCAAAGGATCATAAAAGACTATGAACAATTATAAGCCAACAACTGGACAACCTAGAAGAAATGGATACATTCCCAGAAACATACAACTTACCAAGACTGAACCAGGAAGAAACAGAAAATCAAAACAAATCAATTACTAGTAGGGAAATTGAATCAGTAATCAAAAACTTTGCAAAAAGGAAAGCCCAGAATCAGAAGGTTTCACTGGTGAATTCTACCAAACATTTAAAGAAGAATTAACATCAATCCTCATCAAAATCTTCCAAAAAAACTGAAGAGAAGGGAACACTCTCAAACTTTTTTTTACAAGTCCAGAATAATGCTGATTTCAAAGCCAGATAAGGATACTACAGAAAAAGAAATTACAGGCTAATTATCATGATGAATAAAGATGCAAAAATTCTCAACAAAAAATTAGCAAACTGAATTCAACAGCACATAAAAAACATCATACACCATGATCAAGTGAAATTTATCCCTGGGATGCAAGGATGCTTCAACAAAGACAAATCAACAAATATAATATACTGCATTAATAGAATGAAAGATAAAAATTAAGTGATCATCTCAAAATACAAAGAAAAAATACCTGAAAAAATTCATCATGTTTTAATGATAAAAACTCTCAACAGGTTGGGTAAAAAGGGAACATACTTTAACAAAAAAAGTCCATATATGACAATTCCACAACTAACATACTCAATGTCGAAAGATTTAAAGCTTCTCCTTTAAGATCAAGAACAAGACAAGGAAGCCTACTCTCACCATTCCTATTCAATATAGTTTTAGAAGTCCTAGCCAGAGAAATGAGGCAAGAGTAATAAATAAAAGATACACATGTTAGAAAGGAAGAAGTAAAATTATCTCTGTCTGTAATGATATGACTTTATATAAAGAAAACACTAGAGACTACCAAGAACATACACACACACAAAAAACTATTCAGACTAATAAAATAATTCATTAAAGTTTCAGGTTACCAAATCAATATACAAAGATCAGTTACATTTCTATCTGCTAACAAAAACTATCCAACAAATATATAAAGAAATCAATCTCACTATAGCAATAAAAACAATAAAATACTTAGGAACAAATTTAACCAAGGAGATGAAAGAGCTGAACAAAGAAAACTATAAAACAGTGATAAAAAAAAAAAAGGAAATGAAATGAAAGAAGGTACAATGATAATGGAAAGATGTCCCATGTTCATAAATTTAATACTGTTAAAATATCCATAGCACTCAAAGCTATCTATAGATTGAATACAAACCCTATCAAAATCTCAATGACATTTTTCACAAAGCTAGCAGAAAAAAATCCTAAAATGCATATAGAATCACAAAAGACACTGAGTAGCCAAAACAATCTTGAAAAAAAGAAGAAAAAATAAGAACTTCCTTATTTCAAGTGAAAAGTGAAAGTGTTAGTCACTCAGTCATGTCCAACTGTGCAACCCCATGGACTGTAGCCAACCAGATTCCTCTGTCCATGGAATTCTCCAGGCAAGAATACTGGAATGGGTAGCCATTTCCTACTCCAGGGGATCTTCTCAACCCAGTGATCGAACCCAGGCCGCCTGCATTGCAATCCATACTACCAAACTAAAATAATCAAAAGTTTGGTATCAGCATAAAAACAGACACATATCACTGAACAAAATCAAGAATGAGCTCAGAAATAAACCCTGATATATACAGCCAACTAAGGAGATCAGTCCTGGGATTTCTTTGGAAGGACTGATGCTAAAGCTGAAACTCCAATACTTTGGCCATATCATGCGAAGAGTTGACTCATTGGAAAAGACTCTGATGCTGGGAGGGATTGGGGGCAGGAGGAGAAGGAGACGACAGAGGATGAGATGGCTGGATGGCATCACTGACTCGATGGACATGAGTCTGAGTGAACTCCGGGAGTCGGTGATGGACAGGGAAGCCTGGCCTGCTGCGATTCATGGGGTCGCAAAGAGTCGGACACACTGAGCGACTGAACTGAAATGAACTGAATATTTGACAACAGAGCCAAGAATGCTCAATGGAAATAAGATAGTCTCTTTAATAAAACATTTTGGGAAAACTTGATACATACCTGTAAAAGCAACAAATAGGACTTTTATCTTACATTAACACAAAAATTAATTTAAAATGGGTTAAAGGATTAAATTCAAGACTTTGAACCGTAAAGCTCCTAGAAGGAAACAGAGAAAAAAGCTCCCAACATTGGTCTTAACTAAATTTGTGGGGTATGACACCAAAAGTATTAGATTAGTGCAAAAGTGCTTGTGGTTTTGCATTGTTGAATGTTGTCATTTGATATTGGAATGCATTCTTAAATAAATGTGGTTATGTTACACATCATTTTACTGCACAATGTCTAGCTTTATGTTTTTTGCTAATGCCATTACTTGCTGTTTATTTTATATTTATTTTAGAGTATAGAAATGATGTTAGACAAAAAGCAAATTCGAGTGATCTTCTGATTTGAGTTCAAAATGGGTTATAAAGCAGTGGAGACAACTTGCAATAACAATGCATTTAGCACAGGAACTGCTAGTTCAGTTCAGTTCAGTCACTCAGTCGTGACCGACTCTTTGCAACCCCATGAATCGCAGCACGCCAGGCCTCCCTGTCCATCACCATCTCCCGGAGTTCACTCAAACCCATGTCCAACGAGTCGGTGTTGCTATCCAGCCATCTCATCTTCTGTCATCCCCTTTTCCTCCTGCCCCCAATCCCTCACAGCATCAGAATCTTTTCCAATGAGTCAACACTTCACATGAGGTGGCCAAACTACTGGAGTTTCAGCTTTAGCATCATTCCTTCCAAAGAACACCCAGGGCTAATCTCCTTTAGAATGGACTGGTTGGATCTCCTTGCAGTCCAAGGGACTCTCAAGAGTCTTCTCCAACACCACAGTTCAAAAGCATCAATTCTTCGGTGCTCAGCTTTCTTCACAATGAACATACAATGCAGCAGTAGTTCAAGAAGTTTGACAATGGAGACAAGGCCCTTGAAGATGAGGAGCACAGTGGCTGGCCTTTGGAAGTTGACAATGACCAACTGAGAAGATCATCAACACTGACCCTCTTACAACTACATGAGAAGTTGATGAAGACTTAACATCAATCATTCTACAGTCATGAGGCATTTGAAGCAAATTGAAAAGGTGAAAAAGTTCAATAAGTGAGCTGATTGAAAATTAAAAAAAATCATTTTATAAGTGTCATATTCTCTTATTCTACATAACAACAATGAATCATTTCTCAATCATATTGTGATGTGCAACAAAAAGTGGATTTTACACGACAATAACTGGCAATAACCAGCTCAGTGGTTGGACCAAGAAGAAGCTCCAAAGCACTTCCTAAAGTCAAACTTGCATCAAAAAAAGATCATGGTCACTGTTTAGTGGTCTTTTGCCATCTGATCCACCACAGCTTTCTGCATCCTGGCAAAACCATTATATCTGAGAAGTATGCTCAGCAAATTAATGAGATGCACCAAAAACTGCAATGCCTGCATCTGGCATTGGTCAATGGAAAGGGCCCAATACTTCTATATGACAACACCCAACCACACATCACACAACAAATGCTTCAAAAGTTAAATGAATTGGGCTATGAAGTTTGGCCTCATCCACCATATTCATCTGACTTCTTGCCAACCATCTACCACTTCTTCAAGCATCTTGAGAGAGTTAGGCAGGTTGATAGGCAGTCCAGGGCCCTTTAAGGAGAAGGTGAATATTCTCACTCATGCTTTCCTTAAGCCTTGTGCAACAATGTATCTTGTGCAAAAGAACTGGCTTTTCTTTAGATCTGGAGCTAATGAATATACAGCAGCCATACATTTTACTCAAGGAAAATGCTTTTCTTAGACCCCATTATGCTTTTATTAGGCTCTATGTTAATGATTATAATTGTAACAAATCTTGTCTGGGAAACTGTTTCTCAGTAACAATATATCTCATCCATAAATATATTGCCAGGGCAGTGGAAGAAAAATAAATAAATAAATAAATATATTGCCAGGAACTTATTCCTTCTGGCTAAGCTTGTACTGAAGTTATCTCAGGATGCATGCCTTGGGAGAGGGTCTGGTAGAACTTTTACAACCTTGAGGTATTCTTTTTATCTATTCTCAGCAGCCAGTTGAAAAGTATATAATGCTCTGCTTGAACTAGTGAGTTGGGTACTCTTTCTACCACTTTCTGATGTCAGAAGCTTCTATGTCAGAAGCTTTCTCTGTCCTATCAGTTATATAAAATGTTGCTGCACAAAGCTCTGTGTGACTGAGACTGTGTTGGTTCCAGAGTTAAATCTTCTCCTTCGGAGACCACAAACATGGCACCAAACACCATAAGCTATCAATCTCAATAATGTTTTACAAAGAAAATGCTTCTACAACCAGCAAGAGGCAGAAAAGTCTTTCCTAGAGTTTGCTGAATCCCAAAGCATGGATTTTTATGTTTTAAGAATAAACAAACTTATTTCTTGTTGGCAAAAATGTGTTGATTGTAATGGTTCTTATTTTGACTAATAAACATGTATTTGAGCCTAATTATAATAATTTAAAATTCACAGTCTGAAACAATTTTGTTTGCACCAACTTAATACACGTAACAAAAGCAAAAATTGATAAGTGGGACTGCATCAAACTGAAAGCTTCTGCACAGCAAAAGATACAGTCAACAAAATGAAAAGGCAATTTAAGGAATGAGAGAAAGTATTTCCAAATCATATATTGGATAAGGAGCTAATATTGAAAATATGTAAGGAATTCATACAACTCAAGATAAATTTCAAAAAAAAAAAAAAACTTGATTAAATAATGGGCAAAAGATCTGAATAGATATTTTTCCAAAGAAGACACACAGATGGGCTACAGACACATTAGTCATCAGAGAAATGCAAATGAAAACCACAATGAGATATCACCTCACACCTGTCAGAATAGCTATCTTCAAAAAGAACACAAATAACATCAGTGGACAAGAATGCAGAGAAGAACCCTCCAACACTGTTGTAGGAAATGCAAATTGGTACAGATACTACAGAAAACAGTATGAAGCTTTCTGAACAAACTAAGAATAGAAATACCATATAGCCTGACATACATCCAAAAAGAGACAAAAATACTAATTCAAAAATATACATACACCCCAACATTCAAGCAGCATTATTTACACTTGACAGGATATGAAAGCAACCTAAGTGTCCATCAACAGATGAGTGGATGAAGATGTGGTATATACACACAATTGAACACTACTTAGCCATAGAAAAGAATCAAAATTTGCCATTTGCAACAACATGGATGGACTTGGAGGGTATTATGCCTAGTGAAATAAGTCACACAGAGAAAGATAAATACTGTATGTCCCTTATACATGGGATCAAAAAAATAAAGCAGTGAATATAACAACAACAAGGAAAAAAAAAAAAAACAGATTCACAGATATAGAGAACTAACTAGTGGTTACCAGTGGAGAGAGCAAGGAGGGGAGGGGAAAGATTGGGGAAGGAGATTCAGTTCAGTTCAGTCACTCAGTCGTGTCCGACTCTTTGGGACCCCATTAATCACAGCATGCCAGGCCTGCCTGTCCATCACCAACTCCCAGAGTTCACTCAAACTCACGTCCATCGAGTCGGTGATGCCATCCAGCCATCTCATCCTTTGTTGTTCCCTTTTCCTGCTGCCCCCAATCTTTCCCAGCATCAGAGTCTTTTCCAATGAGTCAACTCTTCACATGAGGTGGCCAAAGAACTGGAGTTTCAGCATTAGCATCATTCCTTTGAAAGAACACCCAAGATTGATCTCCTTTAGAATGGACTGGTTGGATCTCCTTGCAGTCCAAGGGATTCTCAAGAGTCTTCCCCACCACCAAAGTTCAAAAGCATCAGTTCTTCAGCGCTCAGCTTTCTTCATAGTCCAACTCTCACATCCATACATGACCACTGGAAAAACCATAGCCTTGACTAGACAGACCTTTGTTGGCAAAGTAATGTCTCTGCTTTTGAATATGCTATGTAGGTTGGTAATAACTTTTCTTCCAAGGAGTAAGCGTCTTTTAATTTCATGGCTGCAGTCACCATCTGCAGTGATTTTGGAGCCCAAAAAAAGAAAGTCTGACACTGTTTCCCCATCTATTTCCCATGAAATGATGGAACCATTTGATCTTCGTTTTCTGAATGTTGATCTTTAAGCCAACTTTTTCACTCTCCTCTTTCACTTTCATCAAGAGGCTTTTTAGTTCCTCTTCACTTTCTGCCATAAGGGTGGTGTCATCTGCATATCTGAGGTTATTAATATTTCTCCCAGCAATCTTGATTCCAGCTTGTGCTTCTACCAGCCCAGTGTTTCTCATGATGTACTCTGCATAGAAGTTAAATAAGCAGGGTGACAATATACAGTCTTGACGTACTCCTTTTCCTATTTGGAACCAGTCTGTTGTTCCATGTCCGGTTCTAACTGTTGCTTCCTGACCTGCATATAGGTTTCTCAAGAGGCAGGTCAAGCAGTCTGGTATTCCCATCTCTCAAAATTTTCCACAGTTTATTGTGATCCACACAGTCAAAAGCTTTGGCATAGTCGATAAAGCAGAAATAGATGTTTTTCTGGAGCTCTCTTGCTTTTTCCATGATCCAGCAGATGTTGGCAATTTGATCTCTGGTTCCTCTTCCTTTTCTAAAACCAGCTTGAACATCTGGAAGTTCATGGTTCACGTATTGCTGAAGCCTGGCTTGGAGAATTTTGAGCATTATTTTACTAACGTGTGAGATGAGTGCAATTATGTGGTAGTTTGAGCATTCTTTGGCATTGCCTTTCTTTGGGATTGGAATGAAAACTGACCTTTTCCAGTCCTGTGGCCACTGCTAAGTTTTCCATATTTGCTGGCATATTAAGTGCAGCAGAGGTACAAATTATTACATATAAAATAAATAAGCTACAAGGATATATTATATAGCATAGGGAAGATAGCCAATATTTTATATGGCGACCCACTCCAATATCCCTGCGAAAAAATCATATGGATAGAGGAGCCTGGTGGGCTACAGTCCATAGTGTCACACATAGTCATATATGACTGAGCAACTGAGCACAAAGAAATTGAGTTCAACCTTTAAAAATTCTGAATCACTATGTTGTATACCTGTAACTTACATAATATTGTACATCAACTACCTCAATTTTAAATAAAACAAGATAAACATATATAAGAAAGAAGAATATCTGAAAGGATATATTTATCAGGGCATAATTCAACCAAAAAAAAAAAAAAAAGGCATATTAAATGAAACAAGTCCTATAATTAGCCAGTACTGCTACTGTCCTAATTCTCTTTTCACTTTTCTTTTAGGTGGGCCACAGAAAATTTTTCTTAGGCAGAGGAAAAAAAAACGGTATCTTTACATTTCACTCTTTATCCTTGTTAGAGGTGATACTACACAACTGTGAGTGATCCAGGTAGCCAGAAGAATGAGAGCTCTTCAAAGTTCATACTCGAACAGAAAGCCATAAGAGCTGCCTTGATGTCTAGAACTGCTTCCTCCAGCTGTGCTGAGGTGGGTTTTTCCATGTCCAGACTCAATAAAATGTGTAGAGCTTTCTGAACTGATAATAGAACTTACTGCAGTAATGAATACAAAATAAACATCCCATATGAAGTGGAACTTATTAAATAAAAACAAAAGGTATGTGAACCAAGATATGCTAAAGGCCAAAGCCAGCCCTCTAAAATACACATTTACATATGTCAAAGCATGACTAACATATAATCATGATGGTATCTTGTTCCCTAAGGCCAGAATTTGAAAACTAGGGTAATTAACAGTGTTTAATTTGTATTTTCCCAGTGGATAGCTTCAGTTCCTTTCCTACATCTCTTCTACATCTCAAACTCATGTCCATTGAGTCAGTAATGCCATCCAACCATCTCATCCTGTCTTGTCCCTTTCTCCTCCTGGCTTTAATCTTCCCCAGCATCAGGGTCTTTTCCAATGAGTCGGTTCTTCTCATCGCGTGGCCAAAGTATTGGAGTTTCAGCTTCAGCATCAGTCCTTCTAATAAGTATTCAAGACTGATTTCCTTTAGGGTTGACTGGTTGGATCTCCTTGCAATCCAAGAGACTCTCAAGAGTCTTCTCCCACACCACAGTTCAAAAGCTAAATATAAATGGTAATTATTTTTTAAAAGTCACTACTCACATGAAGAGTGAAAGGGAAACTCACCTCCAGGCACGCTGTACCATGCAGCACCATTGGTCGTTCCTTCTACAAAGCTGCTGTCATCATCATTCTTGCGACATGGGGGCCGATCTGGGTCCGACATTGGGGGGTTGAAGGATGAGTATGCCCGAGCTAAGCTTTGGAAGATGTCATCATCTGGGCAGGAGCTGTATTCGTGAGCACTACCTGGAAAACAAAGCCACAACACTAAAGAAACTGACACAAACCAACTAGTACTGCATGTTTTCTGCAGATTGATTTAGTGTTGATCTCCTGCTGATGCATTTTTAGTTACATCACTATGGGAAAGGAGTGAAGGCTTAAGTACTCAACAATTACACTTAGTTTTCTTTCAGGTTTTATACAGTCCACTGCTGATACTGCAAAGTAGAAATTGAGTAAAATGTACATTCTTCTAATGAATTGAAAGCTTCATAAGAAAAGAGATAAGCACATAGTAAATTGGACTTGGGAAGACAGGAGATTTCCATTGTTAAAATTTTTAATTTATAAATTGTGCCTGTACAAATCCAATAGGCACTGTAAACCACTGTCACACATATTCTTCAGTATCTGAATTTACAGTTTTTAAAAACCTCCTACTACTGAAATAAATAATATATATTTTGGTACACAGTATTCTTATTCTGTATTATCAAATATGCCAGTCCTTTAAATTTCCAAGCTATTGACAAACCATAAAGTCTAAATTTCAAAAGTTTCCTGCATTGGTGCTTTCAAATTGTGGTGCTGGAGAAGACTCTTGAGCATTCCTTGGACAGCAAGAAGGTCAACCCAGTCAATCCTAAAGGAAATCAACACTAAACATTCATTGAAAACACTGATGCTGAAGCTGAAGCTCCAATACTTTGGCAACCTGATGTGAAGAGCTGACTCACTAGAATAGACTCTGATGCTAAGAAAGACTGAGGGCAGGAGGAATAGGGGATGATAGAGGATGAGATGGCTGGATAGTATCATCAACTCAATGGATATGAATTTGAGCAAACTCTGGGAGACAGTGAAGGACAGGGAAGCCTGGCATGCTGCAGTCCACAGGGTCACAAAGAATCAGACATGACTTAGCGTCTGAACAACAACAATACCCTGTATTACAAAGACCTAACTCTTCAAAGTCTCCTGAAAATTGATTCAAAGCAGGTAATTTCTTGGAACAACAAAAATTAAGCTGAGAATATCTATCTGGCTAAAGTTTGCTGTGTCTGAAGATTAGCTAAAAGTAGTTAAAGAAAATCAAAGCATCACTTCTTCTCCCTGACACCACCAAGAAACAGTTCCAAATGTAGAAGTGTGAATGCATAATAAGACACATGCAGAGATATTCATGGGCCCCTGATGGAGTTCTAAAAGTTTGCCTTCAGTTTTAAGCTGTCTTGTACATAAAGCTACATAGATTCATTATTCCTCCATTTATCAGAATCCAAGAGTTACCCAAGTTCACAACTTTAGTTTTTCCCCTTTCTCTTACCTAAGTAATTATGTTTCTCTTCATTTAATTTTTTTTTTTAAATTACAGTCTTTTGTTGCCAGATATATACCAATGCCATATGAAACAGGGGATATTCCAGTTCAACAGATGTATTTCTATAGGCAAAATCACTGAACAACCAGTTCCTTAAAAGAATATTACAGAAATCATTCAATAAACCCTTGTAAAGTAATTGTAAACCTTGAATCAGTTAGAGAAACAGGAAGAACACCTACCACTCCGTGTCTCATCATATGGATAATTGGCCACAAGGTCTCCCCCATGAAGATTGGCAGAGAGCACAAAAGGAATATCCATAATCCAATGAATGACAGCCTTCGTCTCAGGAGCAAGCTGTATTAAAGATTAGAGGTTAAAAGGATTCTAAATGTGGCAGTCGTTGGTGGGGTCACTTGACAGAAAAGACATATAAAAGGTAAGAACAATGACAACTGAAATCTTGTCATATTCCAAGCACTCTGTGATTGTTTTCATAGAAAAAAGAAAAGAGAAGCATTCCTCATCTCTATCTTTCTCAGACTTATAATAAAAAATATTTCTATTTCCTTAAAAGTTCTATTTAAAGGCTGCCAGTTTTCTTTCTTTGTAACTTGAAAAACAGCATACAAATCATTTACAAATTTGGGTACATCTCCATCTGAACTTGTTAATAATAATGATAAGACAAGGAGAAAAGAAAATAGCTGAGCCAAACAAGGTTCTTCTTTATGGTGGTTCAACTCAAGAAAGGTGGTAGATTTTCTTTCCAAGTTTTGTATACTATTTCTCCAATTCCCTTCAACCACTTCAACATTTTTCCTATAAAAAAAATTAAATTGGGTCTTTTTCAGATTTCACCACCAAATAATGTACTTTGGGATGATCACCTCAAATTTTATTTTTTTCTTTTTATTTTTTAAATATAAATTTAAGACAACAGCAATTTAGGAATTCATGTGGTCTTTTGAAAGATTCACAGCCCCTCTTACCTTGGAAGCAAAACAAAGGAGGAAAGAAATCTACACCAAAGAATTAATCTGAGCCAAAAGCTTGACACGTTTATGTGATGTGTTTTTAATAGCAACTAGGAAGACTCTCAAACTCCCAATTACCTTTTTTATTTGATTCCCACCACCACCACCCACCCCCCCCCCCCCCCACCACCACTGGAAATATGGTTCACATTGTTCTTAGGGACAGAATATCTAAAAACCACTGGATTATATACTTCACATGGGTGAGTTCTATGTTATGTAAATCATATGTTAATAAACCTGCTTTTTAAAAAGAGAAAAAGAAAAAATAATACAGTCCTGAGTACACAAAATAGTATGTGACTACTGGATTTTTGCCTACTGTTAGTTCCTATGCAGAGACTATTTCTTACATATATTGCATACACTGTTCATGTTACTAAATGTTCAAAAACAAACTCCACAATTTGATCAGTTAAAGTTAATTTCTCTTTGACTATTAATAGAGTCTTTTAGGCTGACTAAATGCTGAACTATCCTCAGTACTGTAATCACATATTTAACTAATCCATAGAGGCGGCTTTGGAGCACCCCTAAATGGGGCTGGTTAAGCCAGTCCTTAACAGAATCTAGAGCCAAATATAACCTATTTTTTAAACTTTCATTGAGAGACTATAACTACAGTTCAAATGTTATGCTCTATAATTATATAGCTTGGCTCTTAAAATATATCAAAGCCATGTTTATTCTATATTCTTCACAACTCTAGCCACTAAAGGCAAGTATTTAATATAATTATTTGATGTAATCATTGTTTGGATGCAATCCAAGCCAAGGCCCATATACTGAGCCCAGACAATGGTGGACATAACCAGACTGAAGACCTCGAGGGCAGATGAGAAATGATTCAGCAGGAAGAACTCCAGGGAACAGAAGGAACTCTGTGCTCAGAAAGGTTCAGAAGAGCAAAGAGAGCATCTGGAGGACTTGGTAAAAATGTATGTTCCTTTCCATCACTCAACCCCATTGCATATACACCCCAGACTTCCTGATTCAACATTCACAGGAATCTGAATTTTTTAATTGACATATAGTTGATGTACAATATTACATGAGTTTCAGGTATACAGCATAGTGATTTTCAATTTTTAAAGGTTATATTCCATTTATAGTTATTATAAAATACTGGCTATATTCCCTGTGCTGTACAATATATCCTTGCGGCTTATTTATTTTATTCATGTAGTTTGACCCTCGTAATCCCCTACCCCTATCTATCTCTTCCCCTTCCCCCTCCCCACTGGTAACCACTAGTTCTCTATATCTGTGAGTCTGCTTCTTTTTTGTTATAGTCACTAGTCTGTTTTATATTTTAGATTTCACAAATAGGTGATATCATACAGTATTTATCTATCTCTGTCTGATTTAGTCCACTTAATATCATCCATATCCATCCATGTTGTTGTAAATGGCAACATTTTACTCTTTTTTATGGTTGAGTAGTTTTCCATTATGTGTGTATGTGTGTGTGTGTGTGTGCTTCTTTATCTAGTATCTGTTGCTTCCATATCTTATCTACTGTAAATAAAGAATCTGCCTTTTTAATCCTTCATTCCTACAACTCTATAGTTTTAAAACCACTCTAATGATACAGCATCTTCCCTCATAGCTCAGTTGGCAAAGAATCTGCCTGCAATGCAGGAGATCTGGATTCGATCCCTGGGTTGGAACAATCCCCTGGGGAAAGGAAAGTATACCCGCTCCAGTATTCTGGCCTGGAGAATTCCATGGGCTATATAGTCCATGGGGTCGCAAAGAGTGAGACACGACTAAGCAACTTTCACTTTGTAATGATACAGAGAAGAGATTGATAGTTGCCAGAAGCAAATTACAAACTTTGGATTATAAAATAAATCCTAGATATGTAATGTATAGCATGGAGAATATAGTTAATAATACTGTATTGTACACTTGAAAGTTGCTAAGAGAAAACATCTTAAAAGTTCTCATCACAAACAAGAAAAAAAAAAAGTGTAACTCTGTATGGTGATAAATGCTAACTAGACTTATTATACAATCATCTCACAATATATACAAATATCAAATCAATATGTTATATGCTTCAAATTAAATAGTTATAAATTAATTATATCTATAGGTATGTATCTGTATCAATACCTATCTATGTCTATAGATATATATAAACACAGAACCTACATACCTACATTTGAGCTATTTCAAATCCTAAAAGATGATGCTGTGAAAGTGCTGCACTCAATATGCCAGCAAATTGGGAAAACTCAGCAGTGGCCACAAGACTGGAAAAGGTCAGCTTTCAGTCCAATCCTTAAGAAAGGCAATGCCAAAGAATGGTTAAACTACCACACAATTGCACTCATCTCACATGCTAGTAAAGTAATGCTCAAAATTTTCCAAGCCAGGTTTCAACAGTATGTGAACCAAACCATGAACTTCCAGATGTTCAAGCTGGTTTTAGAAAAGGCAGAGGAACCAGAGATCAAACTGCCAACATCTGCTGGATCATCAAAAAAGCAAGAGAGTTCCAGAAAAACATTTACTTCTGCTTTATTGACTATTCCAAAGCCTTTGACTGTGTGGATCACAATAAACTGTGGAAAATTCTGAAAGAAATGGGAATACCAGACCACCTGACCTGCCTCCTGAGAAATCTGCATGCAGGTCAGGAAGGAACAGTTAGAACTGGACATGCAACAACAGACTGGTTCCAAATTGGGAAAGGAGTACCTCCTTTCCCAAGCTATATATCATCAGCCAGCTTATTTAACTTATATACATCATGAGAAATGCTGGGCTGGAAGAAGCACAAGCTGGAATCAAGATTGATGGGAGAAATATCAATAACCTCAGATATGAAGATGACACCATCCTTATGGCAGAAAGTGAAGAACTAAAGAGCCTCTTGACGAAAGTGAAAGAGGAGAGTGAAAAAGTTGGCTTAAAGCTCAACATTCAGAAAACGAAGATCATGGCATGCAGTCCCATCACTTCATGGCAAATAGATGGGGAAACAGTGGAAACAGCGAGAGACTTCATTTTGGGGGCTCCAAAATCACTGCAGATGGTGGCAGAAACCATGAAATTAAAAGACGTTTACTCCTTGTAATGAAAGTTATGACCAACCTAGATAGCATATTCAAAAGCAGAGACATGACTTTGCCAACAAAGATCTGTCTAGTGAAGGCTATGGTTTTTCCAGTGGTCATGTATGGATGTGAGAGTTGGACTGTAAAGAAAGCTGAGCACCAAAGAACTGATGCTTTTGAACTGTGGTGCTGGAGAAGACTCCTGAGAGTCCTTGGACTGCAAGGAGACCCAACCAGTCCATCCTAAAGGAAATCAGTCATGCATGTTCATTGGAAGGACTGATGCTGAAGCTGAAACTCCAATACTTTGGCCAGCTGATGCGAAGATCTGACTTATTTGAAAAGACCCTGATGTTGGGAAAGATTGACGGCAGGAGGAAAAGGGGACGACAGAGGATGAAATGGTTGGATGGCATCACCGACTCAATGGACATGAGTTTGAGTAAACTCCGGGAGTTGGTGATGTACAGGGAGACCTGGCGTGCTTCATGCCATGGCATTGCAGAGTTGGACATAACTGAAAGACTGAACTGAACTGGACATACCTACAACACATTAAAAGGCTAAGAGTGAAGCGAGAAAGGGGTGATGTGTAATAACATTAATGAAATGCCTACTATGTATCTTGTACTGGGCCATATCAAAACACTGTCTAAGCCTAATTGGCAAAGATGGAAAAAGGAGATAAGGCAGACATGGGCAATATCATCCATGATTTAAGCCGATTTACTGAAGATTTAGTAAAATATAAACAAATCTTGCTTCTGTTCCTGAAAAGAGTTCAAAACTTAATTTTTATATGTTTCTCTTATTACCTTTATAATTACCAGGAAAGGTATTGGCATTGAGACTTTTTAAAATAAAAGCTCTAATTTTTTTTAAGTTTCATGAACATGCATCTTTTTAAAGTATTTCTTAAACTAGATATATGAAAATATCTAATATAAAGCTTACAGAAATATTATATAGGTTCCATTGGAGAAAAGGATGGCAGTGCTGGCTGAAAATGGCAGCATTTTCACTAAAACTGTTAATCTAATATCCTGTCAACATAAGTTTATTTCATGATTGTTCTGATTGGTAACAAGAATTCTTTTTCTCGTTGCTTAGTTTCTTTTTTTCTATACAATAGTATAAGATGTTTATCAGTTTTCATAAGCAGTAGACAAAAAGTAAAAGATAATTGCAATTGCAAGCCATAATAGTAACATGATTAACTTAACAATGTAAAATAATTACATACAATTTTGGGGTCAAGTAGAGTGATGTGGTAAGTGGAAGTGCATACATACACATGTTTTCATCCACCTAGTCAATCTATGTTTTTTGGCTGGTGCATTTAACCCATTTACATTTAAAGTAATTATTAATATACATGATACTGTTACCATTTTATTAATTGTTTGGGGTTTATTTTCTGTAGGTCTTTTCCTTTTCTTGTGTTTCCTGCCCAGAGAAGTTCCTTTAGCATTTGTTTTCAAGCTGGTCTGGTGGTGCCTCATTCTCTTAACCTTTGCTTGTCTGGAAAGCTTTTGATTTCTCTATCAACTCTGAAGGAGAGTTTTGCTGGGTAGAGTATTCTTGGTTGTAGGTTCTTCCCTTTCATCACTTTAAATGTATCATGCCATTCCCTCTGGCTTGTAGAGTTTCTGTTGAGAAATCAGCCTGATGTGAGTTCCTTTATGTTATTTGTTGTTTTTCCCTTGTTGCTTTCAATATGTTATCTTTGTCTTTAATTTTTGTCAATTTGATCACTATGTGCTTTGATGTGTTCCTCCATGGGTTTATTCTGCCTGGGACTGTCTGTGTTTTCTGGACTTGGTTAACTAGTTCCTTCCCTATGGTAGGGAAGTTTTCAGTTATTATGTCTTCAAATATATTCTCAGGACCTTTCTCTCTCTCTTCTCCTTTTGGGACTTCTGTAATGCAAATGTTGCTGCATTTAATATTGTCCCATAGATCTCTCAGGCTGTCTTCATTTCTTTTCATTCTTTTTTCTATATTCTGTTCTGTGGCAGTGATTTCCACCATTCTGTCCTCGAGGTCATTTATCTTTCTGCCTCAGTTATTCTGCTATTGATTCCTTCACATCTTCTCCATTGTTTTCCCAAGATCCTAGACCATCTTCATTATTCATTACTCTGAATTGTTTCTCTGGAAGGTTGCCTGTCCCCACTACAGTTAGTTATCTTTCTGGGGTTTTATCTTGTCCCTTCATCTGGGACATAACTTTCTGCTTTTTCATCATGATTCAGTTCAGTTCAGTTCAGTCACTCAGTCATGTCCAACTCTTTGCGACCCTGTGAATTGCAGCACACCAGGCCTCCCTGTCCATCACCAACTCCCGGAGTTCACTCACGCTCACATCTATCAAGTCAGTGATGCCATCCAGCCATCTCATCCTCTGTCATCCCCTTTTCCTCCTGCCCCCAATCCGTCCCAGCATTAGAGTCTTTTCCAATGAGTCAACTCTTCGCAAGAGGTGGCCTAAGTATTGGAGTTTCAGCTTTAGCATCATTCCTTCCAAAGAAATCCCAGGGCTGATCTCCTTCAGAATGGACTGGTTGGATCTCCTTGCAGTCCAAGGGACTCTCAAGAGTCTTCTCCAACACCACAGTTCAAAAGCATCAATTCTTCAGCGCTCAGCTTTCTTCATAGTCCAACTCTCACTTCCATACATGACCACTGGAAAAACCATAGCCTTGATTAGACGGACCTTTGATGGCAAAGTAATGTCTCTGCTTTTCAATATGCTATCTAGGTTGGTCATAACTTTTCTTCCAAGGAGTAAGCATCTTTTAATTTCATGGCTGCCGTCACCATCTGCAGTGATTTTGGAGCCCCAAAAAATAAAGTCTGACACTGTTTCCACTGTTTCCCCATCTATTTCCCATGAAGTGATGGGACCAGATGCCATGATCTTCGTTTTCTGAATGTTGAGCTTTAAGCCAACTTTTTCACTCTCCTCTTTCACTTTCATCAAGAGGCTTTTAAGTTCCTCTTCACTTTCTGCCATAAGGGTGGTGTCATCTGCATATCTGAGGTGATTGATGTTTCTCCCAGCAATCTTTATTCCAGCTTGTGCTTCTTCCAGTCCAGCATTTCTCATGATGTACTCTGTATATAAGTTAAATAAGCAGGGTGACAATATACAGCCTTGACGTACTCCTTTTCCTATTTGGAACCAGTCTGTTGTTCCATGTCCAGGTCTAACTGTTGCTTCCTGACCTGCATATAGGTTTCTCAAGAGGCAGGTCAGGTGGTCTGGTATTCCCATCTCTTTCAGAATTTTCCACAGTTTATTGTGATCCACATAGTCAAAGGCTTTGGCATAGTCAATAAAGTAGAAATAGATGTTTTTCTGGAACTCTCTTGCTGTTTCCATGATCCAGCGGATGTTGGCAATTTGATCTCTGGTTCCTCTGCCTTTTCTATCATGATTAGCTTTCTGTAATGTGTTTTTTGTTTTAGCTGCTATGAGACTGTGGTTCTTCTTGCTTCTTCTGTATGCCCTCTGATGGAAGAGGCTAAGAGGCTTGTGTATGGTTCCTGATGGGAGGGACTGGTAGTGGGAAAAACTGGGTCTTGCTCTGGTGGGCAGGGCATTGCTCAGTAAAGCTTTAATCCAATTATCTGTTTATGGGTGTGGTTACACTCCCTCCCTGATAGTTTTTTGGCCTGAGCAACCCAGCCCTGGGGTCTTTGGGCTCTATGGTAGAGTTAATAGTGACCTCCACGAGGGCTTTCATCAAGGAAGATTGTCCCAGACTACTGCTGCCAGTGTCCCAGTCCCTGTGGTGAGCCCCTGCTGACCCACACCTCAACAGGAAACCCTTCATTTTGGTTCAGTCTTCTGTGGAGTCACTGTTCCTTTCCTCTGGGTCTTGGTGTGCACAGGATTTTTATTTGTGCCCTCCAAAACTGGAGTTTCTGTTTCCCCCAGTCCTGTGGAAGTCCTATAGTCAAATCCTACTGGCCCTCAAGGTCAAGTTCCTTGGGAATTCCTAGTCCCTTTGTTGGATCCCCAGGCAGAGAAGCCTGATGTGGGGTTCAGAATCTTTACAACAGTGAGAGAACTTCTTTGGTATTATTGTTCTCCAGTTTTCAGGTCATCCACCAGCAGGTATGGAATTTGATTTTATCATGATTGCACCCCTTCTATCATTTCTCTGTGGTCTCTTCTTTGTCTTTAGATGTGGAGTATCCTTTTGTGGTGGGTTCCAGTGTCCTCCTATTGATGGTCGTTCAACAGCTAGTTGTGATTTTAATGCTCTCACAGAAGAAGATGCTCTCATTTCTTAGTTGTAACAGACAGCATGTGCAATGAGGAAAATTTGGGAAGATAGACACACTAAGCTTTCAGAACAATTTTTCGCTTCTGTCTTATGCATGTCACACAGGACTATCCTCTTTTCCCTTCTGATTACCCCTGCCCTTTTCTTTTCTAGCCCTCCCTTCTCCCAGGAAAAGTGGTTTAGGAGCAGAAAAAATGAAGACCTGTGACTCAGAGGCAAGAGTGTTTACATCACCCATTTATCACATTCTGCCAAAATCCTTGGCCCCAGGCAGCCCTTTTACAGACTGATCCTCATTTATAGACTCAGCCCAGGTTTCTAGGATGAATTCTAAATATAGACAGGAAAATTTTAAGAATTTTATACAAAAAAAAAAAAATTTTTATACAAATAATCTGAGACTCCCTTTCTCCTGGATCTTCTAACAAGTGTCCCAGCCATGTGCTGAGTGCATGTCTGGAGCTCCAACAGCTGGTTTTCAGATGTTGTGATATGCTTGCCAGGCTGGATTGAACTCATTCATAATAGGCTTCAAGCCTACTATATGTTAGATTCAAATAGGAATTCTAATTCTTTTAATCAAGGGAATGAAATCTAAAATCAAAAAGAAAAACAGCTATATAAACAAATAGTATGACATATGACATATGTCATATGACATATATAAAGTTCTATATAACTATAAGCACCAGGCTGGAAGTATATATAAAAAACATAAAGGCAGGCTTAACAGAATGTCTGGAAGAGCAGAGAAAGGCTTCACAGAGGAGCTGATATGGAAGGAAAGTGAAAAGCACTGTGAACAGCTGGAATAAGCACACATATGAAGATATAAAGTTATTAGAAGATGGTACACTTAAGGAGTACATGGCATATCAAAGCCAGATTAAGGAGTGGCTGAGCTGGCAGCTGCTAGGGGCCAAGGGAAATTTGAATGGTCCTGGAGCTATAATAAAATGACTGTCCTTTCCAATCTCTCATTTATAAAGGTACTAGAAGAAGTTGATAAGTAAGAGTGGAATTGCCAGGAAAGACACAAGAGGCAGAGGGACCAGTAGTCCTCACCATTCCTCCATAATGGGCTCACCTCCTCTCCATGGAACTAAAAACAGCATTCAAACAGTATAAGCTTCAAACTCAATGTTTAGTGGGTGGGTGGGTGTCCATTTGACCCTGTGGTCCATAATAAAGCACTGAGAAACAATGCTGACACAGTAGTAAGAATTCTAGATCCTGGCCTCAAGCCCTTCATATGTACTAACTCACTCAATCCTCTCAACCACTCTATGCAATAGATACTACAATCATCTCCATATTTCAAATGAAGACAAAGAAGCACACAGTGGTTAAATAACTTTGCAAAACTCATACAGCAAGGACAGAACCAACATTTGAACCAAGGTGGCTGCCTCCAGAATCTTCACACTAAATCATCACAGTGGCCTCACATTTTAAGTTTTTACTTTATTCTTTGGAGCAATGGAGACCTGACAAGTTTAGAGTTTTTAACCAATAGAGCATTTATTTCTGTATGAAAATCACTCCAGAGGAATTTGAGAAGACTGAAAGGAGTTGGGAGAGGCTGAACCCAAAACAAGGATGGGGGCTACTTTCCTCATCAGAGCAGAAGACCATAGGGCCTGAGTTTTCAGAGAAGAGAGAGGCTGAGAGTGTCACCAAGATCTGGTAACATGTGTAGGGAGTGGTGACAGACAGAAAATTCAAGGTCTTAATGATTGAGTAAATGAGAGAATAGTGTTTTCTCAGAAAAAAATTTATTTCTGGCCATGCTAAGTTTGAGGCCCTAGATGTCACCACATAAAGGGACTGAGTGAGTAAGTAAAGAGATCTGGTAGAATCTGTATAATCAACAACACACTGAAGGTACAGAAGAGGATAGAAACCAAGGGAGAGAAATAAGGGTAGCAGATGGGACCCTAAAGGCCAGTGTTTAAGCCAAGGCAGAAGAAGCAGGGAAAGAAACTCAGAAGTGACTTAAAAGGTACTAGAAGAGGTAGAAGAAAATAGAGTTGTGCAAAGCAGGAGAAAGTTCTGGAAAAGAAGAAAAAGTCAACAGTGTAAAATGCTATAGGAGAAGCAAATCAAATGTGCTGTTAGTGTTAGTCACTCAGTCGTGCCTGACTCTTTGCGACCCCATGGACTGCAGCCTGCAGTCCATGAGATTTTCCCGGCAAGGATACTGGAGCGGGTTGCCATTTCCTTCTTCAGGGGATCTTCCCAACCCAGGGTTTGAACCCGGGTCTCCTACACTGCAGGCAGATTATTTACTGACTGAGCTTCGCTCGGCAGCTCGGCTCCCAGGCCGCAGTCCTCCGTGGTCTCCCCCTTCGCCAGAACCACCTCAGCATCGGTGGTGACCATGGTCCAGGCCTGCAGCTTGGCCCCACTGCTCCCGCGCGCCAATGTGCTGATAAAGAGCCCCTAAATAGGCCAAAAATACTTTCTAGACAACTGGGTTCCTCCCTCCTTCCCTTACTGTTACATTCAATGTCATAAATTCATGACCAATTTTAGTGGCAGGACTAGTTTCCAGGCCCCAGGCTCCTGCCTTGACTTTCACAGCCACAGGGAAGTGTCCCATACAAGCATTCATGACACTTCTGCATCCTTCATTGTTATGAAGATAATAGATGTATTTCCTTAGGCTGGAGGAACAGAACCCAAGAAAACCATACATGTTCTCTACCTTTGTGTTTTGATCCACAATTTTCTTCAGATTTTTCAACAGATGATTATTTGGACCACCTTCTTTCTCATTAATATAAACTATTCTGTCCAGGTCAGGAAAGTTCCGGTTCAGATCTATTCCCTGGGCATTGCTTCGACCCACGAACCAGTCCTTCAGCTCACCAAGCTAGAAAAAAAAAACAGAGGAAAATCATCAGTTATTTATTGTTAATGTTATCATTTATTTAAAGTCTTCATTAATGGCTTTTAAAATAATTTATAAGACTATTCATTTCAACAATATCCTCCTACAGTGGCATTTTATTATCTAACTGATACACACATGAAAGTATCAGGTTTAAAGCATTTTTTATGGATATTTTCAAAACATTTTCAATGAACAATATTTTAAATGTTAATTATATATACAAGATATTCAACATCAAACTGCATATATGTTAGCTATTAATGTAGATGGCATGTCTCACAGCACACTACTCTTTACTTTGTTTAAGTAAAATACTGTCTCTGAAAACCACAGCAATCTACTTACAAATATTTGAAAGAATAAATTACTAAAGAAGATTGGGCACGTAAAATGAGTTTAACATGAATTATTTACATATTACCTCTCTCTTATACTCTTAATGAAAAAGTGTAAGCTCTGTAACTTTTGTTTCAACTTTGTAAATTGAAAATTTTCTGCTTAATTCTAAAAACTTCATTTCACTAATGATATAATCTAGGAACTTAATAAAATTCTAGAATATTCAGTTACATTCCATTTTTGTTTTACTATTAATACTAAATCTCTAATACAGAGATAATGCACATATTCTTAAAGTCATGTAAGTTCAGATAGCTTAGACTGTGAGAAATTGAAATCTATAAGACAAAAAAATAGCAATGACAGTTTTTTGTCCATCCTGACAGTCCTAAATATCACTTTAAAATAGTCAGTAATTTAATTCTCTATGTACTAGAATATACTAGAATTTTTCTCTTCATAACTTTAGAAATTATATCAACATTGTACTTACAGAAATTCACTGGGTTTTTTACAAGGTCAAATGGTAATTGGATCTTTTATTTTTAATGTACAAAACAAATTCTTAGCTATAGATTAACATACTAAATATATACTTTAATATGTTCCCATTAAACATGAAAATTATTTCAAACTGTAGAAAACAATAAATAAAATGTCCTGCACTCCTGTCCAACAAAAAGGGAGCACACATAATTATGAAAACATAATTACTACCCAGTTTCTCTAACAGTTAAAATTTACTAAATTAGTTTTTATTTATGTTAGGAAGGCTTTGTTCTGTTTATTTGTTTGTTTTTTATTTTATGGATCATGTATATCAATAGATAAGAATAGGATTAAGCATCCATAAAACATTATCTAGCCAAAAATCCTTATTTCTTGATTTCAGTAGATGGCAATATGATATCATCTCATTTAGAAACAGCAATGGCCTCCCTCTTCAATACATGGGAGTAGATAGCTGTCAACCTTCTGGATTTTTAGAAAGAAAGTTACCTAGTGACAAACATGAATGAATAAATATGATTCATTTAACAACAATAACCAAAAAATTAAATATTGACTTTTAAAATTTCTCATTTGGAATTTCTGTGGAAGAAACCCTCACCCATCATTCCTTACCTTCTGAACTTTTTTCTTACCCAGAAACAGAACATCATATCATCTATACTCAGCCTTGCACTCTCTGTAAGCTTCATGTGAGCATATATTCCTTGACTATAAGTGTATATGTACAAACCTTAAAAAAAAAAAATTCATGCTCTGCTGTGATCTGACCCACACCCACCTGAGATGCTGCCTTTTCAAAGCCATCAGGGTTCAGGGAAGGCATGATGTGGATTCGGGTGTTGTGGACCAGCTGGACAATTGTCTCATTCCCTTTTTGGTACTCATTGCACAGGTACTGGGCCAGAAAAATGAGCAGCTCCCGTCCAACAGCTTCATTGCCATGCATATTCCCAATGTATTTAAATTCAGGCTCACCTAAAAGCCCAAAAATAAATAGTATAAAGACTTTTTCTATCATACCAAAGAGAAGGCAAATAACACACAGTGTAAAAAAAGTTGTACAGTTACTAACTTATTACACAAAGATTATAACTTCTTTGCTCTCCACAGTTGATGTCTAAGAAATCTAATCTAAACATAAAATACTTAACATTTCCCTTCCATCTTTTGCGTTCTCTCTTCCCAGTCTCCCACTTATTGTACACTGAATTTAGACCCCCAAAATCTTAAGTCTAAATCCTAAGTTTGAATGTAATTGTATCTGGAGATATTACCCTTAATGAGGTAATTAAGGTTAAATGAGGTCATAACCCAGAAGGACTATTGCCCTTATAAGAAAATGAAGAGAGAAAGAACATAAGCAAGAAGAGCTACAATCCTAGAGCCTGCGAAATTAAAGCAACAATCACAGCAAGTTAGACAAAATGAAAATGCAGAGGATTATGTCCTAGATGAAGGAACAAGATAAAATCCCCAGAAAAACAACTAAATGAAGTGGAGATAGGCAAACTTCAAAAACAAACAAACAAAAAAAAAAAAATTCAGAATAATTATAGTGAACATGATCCAGGATCTCAGAAAAAGAATGGAGGCAAAGACTGAGAAGATGCAAGAAAAAGTTAACAAAGACCCAAAAGAACTAAAGAACAAAGAGAGATGAACAATACAATAACTGAAATGAAAAATATACTAGAAGGAATCAATAGCAGAATAACTGAGACAAATGAGCAGATAAGTGACCTGGAAGAAAGAATGGTGGAAATCACACTGAAGAACAGAATAAAGAAAAAAGAATGAAAAGAAATGAAGATAGCTTCAGAGACCTCTGGGACACATTAAATTCACCAACATTCACATTATAGGGGTCCCAGAAGGAGAAGAGAGAGAGAGGACATGAGAAAATATTTGAAGTCATGATAGTTGAAAACTTCCCTAATATGGAAAAGGAAGCAGTCAACCAAGTCCAGCAAGCACAGAGAATCCCACACAGGATAAACACAAGGAGAAACATATTGAGACACATACTAATCAAATTGACAAAAACTAAGACAAAGAAAAAATATTAAAAGTAACAAGGGAAAAACAAAAAATAACTTACAAGGAAACTCCCATAAGACCATCAGCTAATTTCTCAGCAGAAGCGATGCAAGCTGAAAGAAGTGTCATGATATATGTAAAGGTGTGAAAGGGAAGACTACATAACCAAGAAAACTCTACCCAGTGAGAATCTCATTCAGATTTGATGGAGACATAAAAAGCTTTACACACAACTAAAAGCTAAGAGAACTCAGCATCACCAGACCAATTTTACAACAAATGCTAAAGGACTCCTCTAGGCAGAAAAGAGAATAGCAATTCTAAGGAAAAATAATTCTACACATTCAGTTCAGCACAGCTCATTCTGTCATGTCCGACTCTTTGTGACTCCACGGACTGCAGCACACCAGGCTTCCTTGTCCTTCAGCACCTCCCAGAACATGCACAAACTCATGTCCATCAACTTGATGATGCCACCCAACCATCTCATCCTCTGTTGTCCCCTTCTCTACCTGTCTTCAATCTTTCCTAGGATCAAGGTCTTTTCCAATGAGTCAGCTCTTCTCATCAAGTGGCCAAAGTATTGGAGCTTCAGCTTCAGCACCAGTTTTTCCAATGAATATTCAGGGCTGATTTCCTTTACATTTGACTGGTTTGATCTTCTTGCAGTCCAAGGGACTCTCAAGAGTCTTCTGCAGTGCCACAGCTCAAAAGCATCAATTTTTTGGCACTCAGCTTTCTTTATGGTCCAACTCTCACATTCATACATGACTACTGGAAAAACCATAGCTTTGACTAGGTGGATCTTTGTTGGAGGTAATGGCTTTGCTTTTTAATACACTGTCTAGGTTTGTCATAGCTTTTCTTCAAAGGAGCAAGCATCTTTCAATTTCATGGCTGCAGTCACCATCTGCAGTGATTTTGGAGCCCAAGAAAATAAAGTCTTTCACTGTTTCCATTGTTTCCCTATTTGCCATAAAGTGATGGGACCAGATGCCATGATATTTGTTTTTGAATGTTGAGTTTTCAGCCAGCTTTTTTCATGCTTCTCTTTCATTTTCACCAAGAGGCTCTTTAGTTCCTCTTGCTTTCTACCATAAGATTGGTGTCATCTGCATATCTGAAGTTATTGATATTTTTCCCACCAATTTTGATTCCAGGGTCTGCTTCATCCAGCCCAGCATTTCGCATGATGCACTCTTCATACAAGTTAAGTAAGCAGGATGATAATATACAGCCTCAAAATACCTCCTTTCTCAATTTGGAACCAATCTGTTGTTCCATGTTCCATTTTAACTATTGCTTCTTGACTGGCATACAAATGTCTCAGGAGGCAGGTAAAGTGGTCTGTATTCCCATCTCTTGAAGAATTTTCTACAGTTTGTTGTGATCCACGCAGTCAAAGTCTTTGGTGTAATGAATAAAGCAGAAGCAGATGTTTTTCTGGACTCTCTTGCTTTGTCTATGGTCCAAAGGATATTGGGAATTTGATCTCTGGTTCTTCTGCCTTTTCTAAATCCAGCTTCAACATCTGGAAGTTCTCAGTTCACATACTGTTGAAACCTAGCTTGGAGAATTTTGAGCATTACTTTGCTAGTGTATGAGAAGAGTACAATTGCATGGTAGCTGGAACATTCCTTAGCATTGCCTTTCTTTGGGATTGGAAGGAAAATTGACCTTTTCCAGTCCTGTGGCCACTGCTGAGTTTTCCAAATTTGCTGGTATATTGAGTGCAGCACTTTCACAGCATCATCTTTGAGGGTTTTAAATAGCTCAACTGGAATTCCATCACCTCTAGTAGCTTTGTTTGTAGTGATGCTTCCTAAGGCCCACTTGTTTGCATTCCAGGATGTCTGGCTCTAGGTGAATAATCACACCATCATAGTTATCTGGGTCATGAAGATCTTTTTTGTATAGTTCTTCAGTGTATTCTTGCCACCTTTTCTTAATATCTTCTGCTTCTATTAGGTCCATATAGTTTCTGTCCTTTATTGTGCCCATCTGTACATGAAATATTCCCTTTGTATCTAATTTTCTAGAAGAGATCTCTAGTCTTTCCCATTCCATTGTTTTCCTCTATTTCTTTTCTTGATCACTTTGGAAGACTTTCTTATATCTCCTTGCCATTCTTTGGAACTCTGACTGTTTCCACATTGAACAGTTCTATGATGACCTACAAGACCTTCTAGCATTAACACCAAAAAAAAAACAAACAAACAAACAAAAAAAAAAAAACAATGTCCTTTTCATCATAGGGGACTAGAATACAAAAGTAAGAAATCAAGAAATACCTGGAGTAACAGGCAAGTTTGGCCTTGGAGTACAAATTGAAGCAGGGGGAAAGGCTAACAGAATTTTGCAAAGAGAACACACTGGTCATAGCAAGAGACGACTTTATCCTTGGACTTCACCAGATGGTCAATACCAAAATCAGATTGATTATACTCTTTGGAGCCAAAGATGGAGAAGCTGTATACAGTCAGCAAAAACAAGACTGGGCGCTGACTGTGGCTCAGATCATGAACTCCTTATCACAAAATTCAGACTTAAAGTAAGTGGGGAAAACCACGAGGTCATTCAGGTATGACCTAAATCAAATCCCTTACAATTATACAGTGGAAGTAACAAATAGATTGAAGGGATTAGATTTGATATACAGAGTGCCTGAAGAACTATGGACAGAGGTCCTACACATTCAAACTATTATATCAAAACCTCATGGGAACAGGAAACCCCAAAGCTACAACAGATATACACACACAAAAGAAAAAGCAATGCAAACACAAAAATAAAGATGGTAATCAAACCACAAAAGATAAGAACAAAAGAGGAAGAGAAGAAAAAAGACCAACAAAAACAAATCCAAAACATTAAGCAAATGGCAATAAGAAAATACATCTCAATAATTACCTTAAATATAAATGTACTAAATGCACCAAACAGAAGACATAGACTGGTTGCTTGGATTTAAAAAACAATATCTTTATATATGCTTTCTATAAAAGACCTACCTCAGACCTAGGGACACATACAGACTGAACATGAGGGGTTGGAAGAAGGTATTCCATGTAAATGGATATCAACTGAAAGCTGGAAAATCAATATTCATAGCAGAGAAAATAGACTTTACTGTTACAAGAGACAAAAAGGGACACTACATAATGATCAAGGGATCAATCTAAGAAGACTTAACAATTGTAAGTATACATGCACACATCATAGAAGCATCTCAATATATAAAGCAAATAAGAACAGCCATAAAGGGAGAAATTAACAGTAACACAATAATAGTGAGGGAAGTCAACACCCAATTTTCATCAATGGGCAGATCATCCAAACAGAAAATCAATAAGAAAACACAGGTTTTAAATGACAAATTAGACCAGATAGACCTAATTGTTATTTATAGAGCATTCCACCCAAAAGCAGCAGATTACACATTCTTTTCAAGTGCACATGGAAGGACTGACCACATGCTAGACCACACAGCAAGCCTTAAAATTTAAGAAAACTGCAATCATATCAAGCATCTTTTCTGATCACAACACTATGAGATTAGAAATAAACTATAGGAAAAAAATATAAAAAACACAAACAATCAGGGCTCAACAATATTCTACTAAACAACCAATGGATCACTGAATACATCAAAAAATACCTAGAGACAAATGAAGGTGAAAGCACACTGATTCAAAACCTATGGAATGCAGCAAAAGCATTCCTAAGAGGGAAGTTTACTGCAGTACAGTCTTACCTCAGGAAACAAGAAAAGTCTCAAAGAAACAACTTAACCTACATCTAAAACAACTAGAGAAAGAAGAATAAATAAAACCTTAAGTTAGTAGAAGGAAATAAATCATAAAGATCAGAGCAGAAATAAATGAAACAGAGACCAAAAAAACAATAACAAAGATTGATGAAACTTGAAGCTGGTTCTTTGAAAAGATAAAAAAGTTTGATAAACCTTTAGCCAGACTCTTCAAGAAAAAAAGGAGAGGGCTCATATCAAGAAAGTTAGAAAAGAAAAAGAAGTTACATTGAAACCATAGAAATACAAAGGATCACAAGAGACTACTACCAGCAACTGTATGCCAATTAAATGGACAACCTGAAAGAAAAAGGGATAATTCTTAGAAAGATAAAGTCTCCCAAGATGGAATCAGGAAGAAATAGAAAACAAGAACAGACTAATCACAACACTGAAATTGAAACTGTGGTTTAAAATTTTCCAATAAACAAAAGTCCAGGACCAGTTGGCTTCACAGTTGAACTCTATCAAACATTTAGAGAAGACTTAGCATGTATCCTTCTAAGAGGATTAACAGTCATGTAGGAAGGCCAGGGGTCCGCAAGCAGCAGGACGAAATAAACTGCAAGTGGTAGACATTTTTTTCTCTTCTAATTCTGTGCTGTCATGATGACACCTGGTTCTGCCTGAATTTAACTTTTCTCAAACCTTGAGCAAACCCATGCGTTTTTCTCATGGAAATGTTTTTCTTAAGCGATGTTAATGAACTATGTATTTGCTTGGAAATCTGCCTTTCTTCAAGATTCATGTCAATTGTTTTATGGCCCAGGACTACTCCCCTTGTGCCAGTGCTATCTCAAAATGCATGTTGTAGGTGAGGGGGCCATGTGCAACTCTCTCAGTCTTGAGACATTTCTTTTATCTGATTAGCAGCTTGCTAACGGATCTGCCTGCAGTGCAGGAGATCTGGGTTCGATCCCTGGGTTGGGAAGATCCCCTGGAGAAAGAAATGGCAACCCACTCCAGTATCCTTGCCTGGAAACATCTCATGGACATAGGAACCTGGTGGGCTGCAGTCCATGGGGTCGCAAAGAGTCAGACACGACTGAGCAACTAACGCTTAAAGCTAACAAGTATATAACGCTTTGCTAAGAACTCATGTGAAGAGCTGACTCATTGGAAAAGACTCTGATGCTGGGAGAGGTTGGGGGCAGGAGGAAAAGGGGACGACAGAGGATGAGATGGCTGAATGCCATCACTGACATGATGGACGTGAGTTTGAGTGAACTCCGGGAGTTGGTGATGGACAGGAAGGCCTGGCGTGCTGCGATTCATAGGGTCACAAAGAGTCGAACATGACTGAGTGACTAAACTGAATAGAAGAGCTCACAAGGGGGCACTCTTTCTGTCCCCTTCTGATGTCTATGTCAGAAGTTTTCTCTATCTCTTTTATACCTTAATAAAACTTTGCTACACAAAAGTTCCGAGTGATCAAGCCTTATTACTGCCTGTGGATCAAAATCCTCTCCTCCAGAGGCCATGAATCCTGGTGTCATTCACAGCTCGCAACCAGAGCCTTTCACTTCTGAAAATGTTCCAGAACAACTGCAAAGGCAGAACAATTCCCAAACTCATTCTGTGAGGTCACCATCACCCTGATACCAAAACCAGACAAAGATATCACAAAAAAGAAAATTACAGGCCAGTATCACTGTAAAGAATCTGCCTACAATGTAGGAGACCTGGGTTTGATCCCTGGGTTGGGGATATCTCTTGAAGGAGGGCATGGCAACCCACTCCAGTATTCTTGCCTAGAGGATCCCCAAGAACAGAGGAGCATGGCGAGCTACAGTCCATGGGGTTGCAAAGAGTCAGACACAACTGAGCAACTAAGCACACATGCATATCACTGGTGAACATAGATGCAAAAATCCTTAACAAATATTAGAATTCTGAATCCACAATCCATTAAAAGGATCATGCACCACGACCAAGTAGAATTTATCCCTGAGATACAAGGATTTTTCAATATCAGCAAATACCACATCAACAAATTGAAGAATAAAAACCATATGATCATCTCAATAGACGTGGGGAAAGTTTTTGATAAAATTCAACAGCTATTTATGATAAAAGCTCTCCAGAAAGTTGTCATACAAGTAACATACCTCAACACAGTAAAGTCCATATACAACAAACCTGCAGCTAACATCATACTCAATTGTGAAAAGCTGAAAGCATTTCCTCTAAGACCAGGGGCAAGATAAGGATGTCTACTCTCACCACCTTTATTCAACATAGTTTTGGAAGTCCTGGCTACAACAATCAGAGAAGAGAAAGAAACAAAGGAATACAAGTTGGAAAACAAGAAGTTAAACTGTCACTGTATGCAGACGACGTAATACTATACATAGAAAATCCTAAAAATGCTACCAGGAAACTACTAAAGCTCATCCAGGAATCTGGTAAAATTGCAGATTACAAAATTCATACACAGAAATCTTTTGCATTTCTATACACTAACAATGAAAGTTCAGAAAGAAAAATTCAAGAAACAATCCCATTTACCACTGCACCAAAAAGAATAATATACCTAGGAATACACCTATCTAATGAGTAAAAAAAAAAAAAAAAAAAAAACAAAAAACTGTACTCTGAAAACTATAAGACGTTGATGAAAGAAACTGAAGAAGGCACAAGCGAATGAAAGATATACCATGTTTGTGGATTGGAAGAATCAATATCATCAAAATGACTGTCATACCCAAGGCAATCTACAAGATTCAATGCAATTCTTATCTAATTACCAATTGCATTTTTCACAGAACTAAAACAAAAATCTTAAAATTTGCATGGAGACATAAAAGACCTCTAATAGCCAAGCAATTTTGAGAAAGAAAAATGGAGCTGGAAGAATCAAGCTCCCTGACTTCAGACTATAAAAGCTATAGCCATCAAAGCAGTAAGGTATCATGGAATAGGATAGAAAGTCCAGAAATAAACCCATGCACCTGTGGTCAATTAATCCATGACAAAGGAGGCAAAACTAAAGAATCATGGAAAGACAGTCTCTTTAATAAATGGTGCTGGGAAAACTGGACAGCTACATGTAAGAAAATGAAACTAGATCATTCTTTTAAGCCACATTAAAAAAAATAATAATAAGTTCAAAATGGATAAAAGACCTAAATGTGAGACTTCAGTTCAGTTCAGTTCAGTCACTCAGTCGTGTCCGACTCTTTGTGACCCCATGAATCGCAGCACGCCAGGCCTCTCTGTCCATCACCAACTCCCGGAGTTCACTCAAACTCATGCCCATTGAGTCCGTGATGCCATCCAGCCATCTCATCCTCTGTCGTCCCCTTTTCCTCCTGTCCCCAATCCCTCCCAGTATCAGAGTCTAGACACTATTAAACTCCTAGAGGAAAACATAGGCAGAACACTCTCTAACATAAATCACAGCAATATCTTTTTCAATCTATCTCCAAGAATAATGGAAATAAAAACAAAAATAAACAAATGGGACCTCTTAAACTCAAAAGCTTTTCCACAACAAGAAAACAATAAGCAAAATAAAAAGACCACCAAAGGATTGGGAGAAAATATTGGCAAATGATGTGACCCACAATGCATTAGTCTCCAAAATTTACAAATAGCTCATAAGGCTTTATATCATCAAAACAAACAACCCAATCAAAAACTGGGCAGAAGACCTAAATAGACATTTCTCCAAAGACATACTAATGACCAAGAGCCACATGAAAAGAGTTTCAACATCACTAATTATTAGAGAAATGCAAAACTACAATGAAATACCACACAAGTTAGAATGGCTATCATAAAAAAATCCATAAACAATAAATGCTGGAGAGGTGTGAAGAGAAGGGAACCTTCCTATACTCTTGGTGGGCATGGAAGTTGGTACAGCCACAATGGAGAACAGTATGGAGGTTTCTTAACAAACTAAAAATAGAGCTACACTACGACCCTGCAACTCTACTCCTGGAATATATCCAGAGAAAAACACGGTTCTAAAGGATACAAGCTCCCCAAGCATCATTACAGCAATATTTACAATAGCCAAGAAAAAGAATGAAATGATGCTATTTGCAGCAACATGCTGGACACAGATATTGTCATACTGAGTGAAGTAAGTTAGACAGATAAAGAGAAACATCATGAAATCCCTTATATGCAGAATCTAAAAAGAAATGAAACAAATGAACTTATCTACAAAATAGAAACAGACTCACATAGAGAACAAAATTATGGTTATAGGGGTTGGGGAGGAAAGATGGGGAAGGGATTGTTAGATAGTTTGGGACCAACATGTACACACTGCTATATATATATATATCATGGATAACAAAATAAGGACCTAAGTATGGCACAGGGAACTCTACTCAAAGTTATGTGGCAGCCTGGATGGGAAGGGAGTTTGGGGAGACTGGATACACATATATGTATGACTGAGTTCCCTTTGCTGTCCACATGAAACTACCACAACTTTGCTAATTGGCTATACTCCAATATAAAATAAAAAGTTAAAAAAAAAAAAAAAGAAGAAGAAGAAGAAGAAGAGGAAGAGACACCAAAGAATCCTCCCTACCCACCCTCTCTCTTCAGATGCATGAAGAAAAGGTAATGTGAGGACACTGTGGACAGGCAGCTACCTAAAAGCCAGGAAGAGGGGCCTCACTAGGAGCCAACACTGCAGATACCTTGACCTTGGAATCCCAGCTTCTAGAGCTGTGAGAAAACAAGTGTCCATTGTGGCATTTTGTTATGGCAGCCAGAGTGGACACATATACCACTCTACCCCCAGTAACTAATAATAGTACATTCTGTGCCTTCTATCCTTAAACACTGAACTTCCATGTTTTCTTATTTAGCCCCTATCAAACATCTTAAAATAAGTATTATTATCCACCTCTATTTTAAGGTAAGCAAACGAAAATTCAGACTGCTTAAGAGGCCTTACCTCAGTTACACAGTCAATAAACCCAGGACTCAAATGTTGATCTCTTCATTTAGTTAAGAATCTACATTTTTTTTTTAAACCATCATGACTGAAAGCACTAACTTCTAGAATCAGACTGTGTGTGTTCAAATCCTGGCAGCAATTCTTACTGGCTGGC
Source organism: Bubalus bubalis (assembly GCF_019923935.1). Taxonomy (NCBI): domain Eukaryota; kingdom Metazoa; phylum Chordata; class Mammalia; order Artiodactyla; family Bovidae; genus Bubalus; species Bubalus bubalis. The sequence continues at coordinate 71,598,971 of NC_059173.1, forward strand.
CTCAAGTAGTTATTTTAGCTCTCTTTGGCTCTATTTCCCCATTTATACATGAAATACTAGATTCTACCTCACAATGTAACTATAAGAACTAAGTAACTAAGTGAAATAATGAGTGGCAAAACAAACAAGTGCCATGTGTTTGCTATAGTTTTTTAAATATCATTATCATATCACATTATCTTGTCATTGTGAGAAGACTTACATCAAATAATCTAGTTTTCTCTTTGCAAAAGCTCACTAAAATACTGAAGACACTTATTATCATTATCATAGAAATGCAAGAAAAGAAGATAAGTTTCCTTGAAGGGCCCAGAATTCAAACATAAATCATGTTGCCCATTCCATTGCATTTTATAAGGAGTAATAAAACTGCAGAGCATGGCTGCAAAATAATCTGAATTAATCTGTTGTTCTGATTCTTTCTGCTTCATCAATCCAACAGGCCCAATTTCTGCAGTGGAAAAGACCTTCCCATTTAAAAAAAAAAAAAAAAGAAGAAAAAGAAGTTGGAATTATCCTTCTCTCAGAAATACATTATCTAAATATTTTCTGTGTGATTTGAGTGACCACTAACTTTAGAAACCATGTCCCTTGTGACTTCTCAGCCTGAGCTGAAGCTAATCCTAACATAAGTATCAGGTGGGAGCAGTAAGAGCTATATTTATAAGACCTTCATGTTTCACTTGGAAGGAAAGTCTCCATAAAACTACACTCAGGGACTCGTCCAGAAGGTATGTATGTGGAAAGCAAGTTTTCTGTCCTTCTGATTTCAAGTCATAATAATCTTGTACCTTACTGTCAAATTCACTCTCTCAGTGTGTGTGTTGGTGGGACTGAGGTACAGGGGAAGCTGCCACAGTCCACTAAGACTGGACCAAGAGAAAACAGACCAGGATGCCAGGGGCTCTTAGAAGCCTTCCTCCCCAAATATTTGAGGAGATTGCAATGTTGGAGGCTTTCTGGTCATGTTGCTTTACCCCAATACAACTTGGAAGCTTCAGTCACTCAAAAGAGCTTGGCCCACAACCCATAATGAACACATTGAAATTTTCGATTACTCTTCTGGATTAAAAAGCAAAAATTCTTTAATGACTTAAAGGAGAAATAGAAAACTCAGTCACTTAGCCAAATTTGGCTGCCAGAGCCTAAACTTGTGTTTGAATTTGAATGCTCTGGCATACAGCATGCAGTTTCCAGTCTGCTTCAGGTGGCGCCATGCCATATCACTGCTTTATTTGTTTCTAGAGTCAGAAAATTTCCAGTGTGGTTTTGCTTCTTTAACTATGTAGAAAATCTGAGAAACAAATCTCTCCCAATATGCTTATTATATTTGTAAGAAGGTAGTAATGACAACAGCAATGCTTTAGGCTGACATAAAGGTAGGATTGTAAAGGTCATTTTATAGAAGATATTCATATATGGAAATAAAGTACAAGGCATATATGAGTTAGCAAAAGAAAATAAAGTGTATTTTTATATACTTCTTTGGTATTCAGGAATAAATTTGATTGCTAGATAATGCTACCACCAGAATATAGAAGGGCTATGATCTTTTAGCACTTCCCTTGTGGCTCAGACGGTAAAGAATTTGCCCACAATGTGGGAGACCTGGGTTCAATTCCTGGGTTAGGAAGATTCCCTGGAGGAGGGCATGACAACCCACTCCAGTATTCTTGCCTGGAGAATCCCCATGGACAGAGGAGCCTGGTGGGCTACAGTCCATGGGGTCACAAAGAGTCAGACACAACTGAGCGAGTAAGCACAGCACAGCACATGAGATAAGGAAGAGTCGTAGTTCAAATACAGCATTTGTTGAATGTATGCAAATATGCAAATCCCAGTGTCAGACAGTAAAAATTTGCTCCCAAAGCAAATAAAGCAGCACTCTTAAACTCAAGGAATGCAAGGTCTGGAGGAGGGTACAGACATGCAGACAGCAGTCAGGAGGGAGGAGGAAACCATGAAGAAGAAAGAAATGTTGGATACATAATGAACCAGCTTCAAGATGGTTCAAGAATCAGTCCTGAATGTTCATTGAAAGGACTGATGTTGAAGCTGAAACTCCAATACTTTGGCCACCTGATGGTAAGAGCTGACTCATTGGAAAAGACCCTGATGCTGGGAAAGATTGAAGACGAGAGGAGAAGCGGACAACAGAGGATGAGATGGTTGGATGTCATCACCGACTCAAAGGACATGAGTTTGAGTAAACCCCAGGAGTTAGTGATGGACAAGGAGGCCTGGCATGCTGCAGTCCATGGGGTCCCCAAGATGAAATGTTGCCACCACCACTCTAGTCTCTCTCTAGCCCTTTTCCCTCCCAAGGCCAGATCTATTTTTTGAGAAATGAAATATTTTCCGCCATATCAGTAAACAAAGATGTCGCAGTCAGCAGTGGTTACAGCCTTCCAATGTCAGCTGGTGAGCCCTAAGGGCACTCAGGAAGGAGAAAAATACTTGTGATCTACCACTCATCAGACTGCAGCCACTTCATACAATGAAACCCAAGGGAGCTCAGGATGTGGAAAACATAATATACTGGCCCCAGATAGGTGAGGTACATATGAAAGGAATGATTTCAGTAAGCCCAGACTCTTGCACCTTCCCATACATAGAGAAGTGCTAAATTTTTTAATTGGGAATGCCTGGTTCTCTTTCAGTTTAGTTCAATTCACTCACTCAGTTGTGTCCAACTCTTTGCGACCCCATGGACTGTAGCATGCCAGGCCTCCTTGTCCATCACTAACTCCTGGGGTTTACTCAAACTCATGTCCGTTGAGTCGGTGATGACATCCAACCATCTCATCCTCTGTTGTCCGCTTTTCCTCTTGTCTTCAATCTTTCCCAGCATCAGGGTCTTTTCCAATGAGTCAGCTCTTACCATCAGGTGGCCAAAGTATTGGAGTTTCAGCTTCAACATTAGTCCTTTCAATGAATATTCAGGACTGATTTCCTTTAGGATGGACTGGTTGGGTCTCCTTGCAGTCCAAGGGACTTTCAAGAGTCTTCTCCAACACCACAGTTCAAAAGTATCAATTCTTCTGCATTCAGCTTTTTTATAGTCCAACTCTTACATCCATACATGACTACTGGAAAAACCATAGCCGTGACTAGACAGACCTTTGTTGGCAAAGTCATGTCTCTGCTTTTTAACGTGCTGTCTAGGTTTCCTTCCAAGGAGTGTCTTTTAATTTCATGGCTGCAGTCACCATCTGCAGTGATTTTGGAGCCCCAAAAAATAAAGTCTGCCACTGTTTCTACTGTTTTCCTATCTATTTCCCATGAAGTGATGGGACTGCATGCCATGATCTTTGTTTTCTGAATGTTGAGCTTTATGCCAACTTTTTGACTCTCCTCTTTCACTTTCATCAAGAGGCTCTTTAGTTCCTCTTCACTTTCTGCCATAAGGGTGGTGTCATCTGCATATCTGAGGTTATTGATATTTCTCCCGGCAATCTTGATTCCAGCTTGTTCTTCCTCCAGCCCAGAATTTCCCATGATGTACTCTTCATATAAGTTAAATAAGCAGGGTGACAATATACAGCTTTGACGTACTCCTTTCCCAATTTGGAACCAGTCTGTTGTTCCATGTCCAGTTCTAACTGTTGCTTCCTGACCTGCATACAGATTTCTCAGGAGGCAGGTCAGGTGGTCTGGTATTCCCATCTCTTTCAGAATTTTCCACAGTTTATTGTGATCCACACAGTCAAAGGCTTTGGCATAGTCAATAAAGCAGAAATAGATGTTTTTATGGAACTCTCTTGCCTTTTTGATGATCCAGTGGATGTTGGCAATTTGATCTCTGGTTCCTCTGCCTTTTCTAAAACCAGCTTGAACATCTGGAAGTTCATAGTTCATGTATGAACTTGTTGAAGCCTGGCTTGGAGAATTTTGAGCATTACTTTGCTAGTGTGTGAGATGAATACAATTGTGTGGTAGTTTGAACATTGTTTGGCATTGCCTTTCTTTGGGACTGCAATGAAAACTGACCTTTTCCAGTCCTGTGACCGCTGCTGAGTTTTCCAAATTTGCTGGTATATTGAGTGCAGCACTTTCACAGCATTATCTTTTAGGATTTAAAATAGCTCAACTGGAATTCCACCACTTCCACTAGTTTTGTTCGTAGTGATGCTTCCTAAGGCCCACTTGACTTCACATTCCAGGATGTCTGGCTCTAGGTGAGTGATTGTACCATCATGGTTATCTGGGTCATGAAGATCTTTTTTGTATAGTTCTTCTGTGTGTTCTCGCCACCTTCTTAATATATTCTTTCTCTGTTAAGTCCATACCATTTCTTTCTTTATTCTGCCCATCTGTGCATGAAATAGGCCCTTGGTATCTCTAATTTTCTTGAAGAGATCTCTAGTCTTTCCCATTCTATTGTTTTCCTCTATTTTTTTGCCCTGATCACTGAGGAAGCCTTTCTTATCTCTCCTTTATATTCTTTGGAACTCTGCATTCAAATGAGTATATCTTTTCTTTTCTCCTTTGCTTTTCACTTTTCTTCTTTTCTCAGCTATTTGTAAGGCCTCTTCAGACAACCATTTTGCTTTTTTGCATTTCTTTTTCTTGGGGATGTTCTTGCTCCCCATCTCCTGTACAATGTCAGAACATCCGTCCATGGTTTTCTTTAATTAACTATAATCTTTTGATGTTCAGACTACCTGCCCTTTGTTGCAAAACTTCTGAATAACCTGGTTCCTTCCCGTGCCTTCTTGGGGCAGTTCTTTCAGGGTTACTTAAGATGCCATCTTCTGGGCTTGGAGTTCTAAAAATTCCCACTGAATAAAATATAACTCTCAACTTTAAGTTGTAAGCATTTTTAAGTTGACACTTCAAAATACAGTCCTCATCTAATTCCCTCTACATGAAAATCCATCAGCTAACTTCCCACTGGCCTGTACCATAAACACCAAAGTTCTCCATAGTGTTAGCTGAAAAAGGGGAGCATGAGCCAGGTGGCAGGACACCATGCATCTTGTAAACAGTGTACATCCATGGGCAGATAAAGAAAAGGAGGAACCTTCAGACTGACAGGAAACCACTCATTTTGAGGCAGAAAAAGAAAGGTAGGAAAAGGTAAGAATCTCCAGTGTCCAAATGTAACCTGTTGCTCATTACAATAAAATTAGCCTAGAAGCTAAGAAGCTAAGAAGTTATGCACTGATGCCATAAAAATTCTAATCTAAGCTAAATAAGGACAAAAATCCCTCCTCCTCTTGGGAAGGTGGATGTGGGATGAAAATCAAGGAAGAAGACCCTCCAAACTTCTTCCCTAATGAATATTCCACCCATTCATTTTATGCCCCTCATAACCAGCTTGCCAAAGAAACCCAGCTACTCTTTTGTCTGCCAGCTCTCCCTCTGAGAGCATATTCTTACTTAAATAAATCCTCACTTTACTTTCTTGATTTCCCTGTCTCATTTCTGAATGAGGGGTCTGGCCTGAGGACTCTGGTGTCTCCTGAGCACCATCTCCTCTCCCATCTTCCAGCCATACTTCCTTCAGCACAGGGCTCTTTCTGTGATGCTCTTTACTCCTCACACATATTTTGCTCTCTCATCTCTATGATCATGGTAACTATGATTTCCTTAGAGCATTTTTGTCATAGTTCAGTTCCTTTGTTATCTTTAATACCTCAGTTGGAAATGTACATTAATCAGAATGATTATATGTTTAATCCCCACCCTACACTGTATATAATGGGATGGTGTCCATGTCAGCTTACATGTTTATCACCTGTGCCTGGCATTGAGTCTGAGACACAGTGAGAGAATAGTTAAATTCATTATTAAGTAAATAAATGAATAGTGTTCTTCTAAATCCTATGATCCCAGCAGCATAGCTAACAGTAAAACTTGCCCTTGAGATGTTCCTTTCTGGAATAGTGAGAGGAATAATTGAATAACTGACGGGGGCCTGAGGCAGTGTCAGGGAAGTCAAGCCTGAGGCCTCAGCACTTGTTGCCCTATCTCACATTCTCAGGCAGGAATGGAAGTTCTTCTTTGGGAATGAAGGCAACAGTGTTGTGAACAGCTGCTGATCTCCTAGGAAGATTAATCTCCATGATCACAGAGAACCATAAAAACTCTCCAGGCAAACAGCTCCCTAAGGTTGTTTTTGCTGTAAAGTCCAAACAAAGGATTCTGAAGAAACTTTGCCTTCATAATCTTTAATCCAGAAATAGAGATAAAATGGAAGAATTTAGACTTGGAATAAGCTTCTCCGTGTCAATTTACTTTCAATTTGTTTAACAAAAGAGTGACAGCTTTTCATCAGCACTTTTGTTTTCTGTGGCTATACAGATGGAGTTTACAACAGGATGACATATGTATTCCTGTTTACCAGATCCAAGGTTTAACATGGACATCATTCCTTGTGGATATAACTGGTGACGCATGTGTACCCTGGCACGGGCTTATCTCTCTCCTGGCAACAAGAAGAAAAGGCAGCAGCCACGCTTCCCAGTACACTTGGGGATGGTTGTTTTTACTTTCATCTTACTTTACTCAGTATCTTTTTATGAAATAGTTACCCTGTTAAGTGGTTCTGCAGGTGAGGAATCACACTTGCACAGGCTGCATCACATTGGCTCAGGAAGTATAGTTTCCCTGTGGCATTAATTTTTCCTCAATTTTGTGTACTATCAGTTTTCCAGTTTTCCAGGCACACAATCCTCAATTAGGCCAGCATTAAAAGACAGTCAACTCACAAACCACATTCAGTCTGGGTCGGCTGTTTCTGTCTTTCTCATCTGTGTCTCAGAATGCACCTGAGTGGATCTGTATTCTCATCAGAACAAGATAAGAATAACTTACAAGGATTTTTAAACCTAAGATCCAAACTTTTATTGAAGTCAGAAATAATAAATACTAAACTGGAGCAAACAAATGATTTTAAACTCTTAATTTTTCCCACATGTATTGATATGATTTGAATAACTAAATCAGGAAGAAAGAAGAGGGGAAAGGGAGGAAGAAATTTATATTGCTTTAAAAATAAAATGTAAGTATTTTCTGCCCCAGAACCCCACATCTTTAGGCTCAGCATTTGAGTGAAGTCTACAGCTGACAGCAGAATGGCAAATCCCCAAATAGGAGTAATTAATGACCAGAGAGACCATGAAGCAGAATCCATATTCAATCAGCTGAGCCTGAAACAAAATGACCAAACAAATGGGTAAAAGTAAAAAATAATACTGCCTGCCTTTCCCACAAAAAAAACTTTCACCTCCTTATTTGATCCAGTTAGTCCCTCTAATATGTTTTCCTCCTGGAAATAACTGACAGACAAGCCAACTACTGGGTAGAATAAGTGATCAAATATTTTAAGGCCCCTTTAAATCTTAAGAGTCAGTTATTTAATGACTTTATGGGAAGAAACCTGCAGAGGGAAAATATTTATTGGAAAATGAGATAAATGTGAAAGTGGGTGGTAAATCGTGAAGTTCTATTTAAGAGGTGTAGGGCAATGGCAACCCACTCTAGTACTCTTGCCTGGAAAATCCCTCCTGGACAGAGGAGCCTGGTAGGCTGCAGTCCATGGGGTCGCTAAGAGTCGGACATGACTGAGCGATTTCACTTTCACTTTTCACTTTCATGCATTGGAGAAGGAAATGGCAACCCACTCCACTGTTCTTGCCTGGAGAATCCCAGGGACAGGGGAGCCTGGTGGGCTGCCATCTCTGGGGTCGCACAGAGTTGGACACGACTGAAGTGACTTAGCAGCAGCAGCAGCAGCAGCATCACTATATAGAAAAAATAGGCAGACTAAGGATACTTTAAGAAAGAACTTGATGATAGTAACAAACCCTTCATCTTTCATCCTGAAAATAGAAATGGAACTCATACCAAGATTAATCCTCCAACATCAAATTATTACCAAAATATAATTTCACTCATTTGAAGTAAATATACGTGCTCAGCTGTGTCTGACTCTTTGGGACCCCATGGACTGTAGCCCCATGAGGCTCCTCTGTCCATGGGATTTTTCAGGCACAAGTACTGGACTGAGTTGCCATGTTCTACTCCATATAAATTCTCTGGGCAAGAACATTGGAGTAGGTAGCCATTCCCTTCTCCAGGGGATCTTCCTGACCCAGGGATCAATCTCAGGTCTCCTACACTGCCATGCATCTGAGTCAGCAAGGAAGCCCCCACCAGGGAAACTCTCAAATACCTCCATATACTTAACTCACTGATTACACAGTTCTTAGAGCTAGGGACAATTCCAAATACATGTCCCCTGGTACATGTAATATATTAAACATACTACTGAATACCTATAGCATCCAAAACTAAAACCCCATTTCTCAAAGATATCATGTTAAAATGAGAACATAATCAATGATTTTGAGAAACAGATAAACAGTTACACAAGCAGCACAGTCACTGAACTGACTTGACTCACTGTGTAAGCAAGTCAGACACACCTTTGGAATAGATGGCCTTTTAATCAATGACTTTCCTCCCTCAGTGGTAAACCTAAGATTAAGACATTAGTGTTAGTAATGATTTCCAATTGTTTGACATCCTAACATATTATAGCCTGTAAACAGTTCTTACAGAATGAACCCTGCAAGTTTCCTAGAACTTGTGGACAAATAATAGTCATTAATTGGCTCCTGTGTTAGCACATCTTAGCAACCTAAAATGCTAAGCAAATTCCTAAAAGAAATGCAAATAAACAATGGAAGAGAGTGACTATGGTTATAAAATTAGATTCCTCTTCTACAGAAGCTATGAGAAGCAAAGAAAGAAGGAAGAGAAAAAGAAATATTTTAATTAAAATATTTGTTTTCACATGAGAATGCTAGATTACAATGAGAAGCTGGTAAATATTTAATAGCCAGCTCTGATCTGTAGCATTTGCTAATTTCCATGCTGTAAATACTCCCACCATAGCCAATTTGAAGCTATATACCTGAAATCAATTTGCCCACAAATTTACTGAATAGTAAAAAATAGCTCTCATAAACCAGCACAAACATATTCCAGCATACCACTGCATATGGAGAGCAATTATTTGGGATGTATGACTCTCGGTTTCTTCATAAGTTTTCCAGAAGGGGAATCTGAGGCCTAGAAAATCTGAAGGCTTTTCAAACACATGATAAGAAATATAACCAGATTAGCTTCTACTCTATTGTCTTTATGTTTCATTTTATACAGGAAGAATTGAAAGAGGTTCCGATTTTTTTTTTTTCTTATATTGAAATAGACCTGTTTTCCAAAGCATTGCACCATTGTTCATTCATTCTAGGAGGAAGGAAAGGTAGAGAGAAGTGGGGAATATTTTGGGGCTGAGTTAATTATCCTAGCAGTTACTAATTCACTGGACCCTTTGCTCTAAATTTGGCCACAATAAATCAATGAAAAAAATTTAACTTTAACCTATTCAATAGTTTTTCTAAGATATTTATCAGCAATTTCATGTCTTCCAAGTTCCTCTGTTCTTCTTACAGTCTTGAACTACAAGACTATCTTTACAATGCATAAGGCAATATAATTTCTGTGCCCATTCACAGAAATCAGTATTTAAAATTAGTAATGTGAAACATTTTATAATTACTGAGGAGAGACTGCCCACAAAAACCTTTAGATTCAGAAAAATCTTTGACTTAAAAACATCTTGAAGTGAATAAAGAGACTTTTAATACAGAAATGAGATAAGGCAGATATTGTTTTAATGATGTAGTCTCATGATAGATAATCTTTCTGTAATCAGAGAATTGCTTTAAAGCACCACAACAATTATGGATCTCCTCAAAAGCTTGGTAGGGTGTGTTTGTGTATTCATTTACTAAAAATGGCTTGACCTTAAAGCATCCTTTAAAAGTATTAATTTCTAGTTATTTTAGATAACTCAGAAGATTCTGCTGTCTTTCACCGGTAGTCTTATCAAATAAAATAAACTATAAGGAAAAATTTATCTAAGAGGCCAGGAACAGAATAGAATTAAAAGAATTAGCACTAGAAGAGAAGAAAAGAAAGAGGAAAGGACCTAGTTTCAGACAAGTGATTATGATTCAGTCTTTGCCTACTCTCTCTCTAACATATTTGGCTGTGATTGGTATGTCTATTTGAAAAACAATGCTCATGAAGAATTCACTTTGTATCTTGAGAAGATTAGATGTAGCATCAAGTTTCTAAAGTTTGAAATTTAAGTTTCCTAAAATTATGCGGGGATGGACTTAATTGATTCTGCAAAAGTCCAGAGGACAAAACTAGAGTTGAAACTAGAAGGTTCCAACAGGGAGCATTTAACACAGGTGAAGAACAAATCTTTCAGCTAGAGCTGTTGGAAGATAGAATGTCTGGGATGAAGTCATTAATTCCTCTGGAAGGCACAAAGCTATCTCAGAGACATGGTATAGAGGTTGGACTGGATGGTCTCTGAAACATCATCCTATGATTCCATTGAAATAGGACCTTTGACAAGCTACTGGTATTCAAGCATCTAAACTTGTATATAAATCACAGCCCTCGATATATGATAGGTGATAATTTTGATAGTTCTCTGAAAGAGAAAATGGTGAATCATCATAGTGAACTAAGACATGATCACAAATGTAATGAAAAAACATGAGTCTATTCCCACCAATGCCCATGAATAAAGAGTTCATCTTATTTCAAAAATAAATATTTGAGAGGGTGAATAAAATCTGTGTGGGTGGAAAATGCCAAGCATTTCTAGCAGACATGGATGAATGATGAAGAAAACCCTCAATTTGCTAATAAGCAGATAAAGTGGTAGCACAAGCATGTGCACTACCTAAAACAAAATCAGCAACGTAAAAATTTAGTTGATCAGTCCCTCACCAGAAACTCCTTGGAACTTTCTTTTCAATTCTCTCAGGAAAAAACAAACAAACTCAAAAGTCAAATTTACTTGTCAAACATCTTTAAGATGTTATTTTTTTCAACATCATAACTAACGACTTGCAATGCTAAACATATATCAGTCTCAGAAGAAATGAGCAATACAGTAGAATCTTTAAAGATGAGTAAAGGATCAAATAGAGCCTGGGTCTCTCTGCTGCCTCAGCACTGAAGCCAGCACCTAGCCAGTTATGGCTCACCTGTGGGAGGGCTGGGTCTACTCCAGGTCTCCCTCCAGATATTTCCATATCAGGGCATGCATGAAGTATCTTCTTTTTTTTCAAAGTAAAGAAAAGCATGCTGACATAACAGCTCTGTAGGTCAGAATCACTTGTGGGCTTCCTATACATACCGATTTCTGAGCTTCATAATCATAGATCTTACTTCAAAAGATCTGAGGAAGAGGCTGAACACATGTATTTTTTAAAGGATCTAGAGATGATTCCGATGAACTTCCAGGATTGAGAAGGAGTGGTTAAGGAGGCAGGTACAGGGAAAGTCTAGTGGTGGGAGGAGGTCAATAATGACACCAGACAGATGGGAATTCCAACAGCTAATTCCATCAGAATATAACCCGAGTAGGGTGATAGTTCTTAACAATTTATGGGTCAGAATCTTTTTTTGAGAAGTTGATTTAAAACAACACTATGTCCAGGTTCGATGCACGATGCTGGATGCTTGGGGCTGGTGCACTGGGACTACCCAGAGGGATGGTGTGGGGAGGGAGGAGGGAGGAGGGTTCAGGATGGGGAGCATATGTATACCTGTGGCGGATTCGTTTTGATGTTTGGCAAAACTAATACAGTGTTTCAGGTTTAAAAATTAAATTAAATTAAATTAAAAATAAATAAATAAAATCCAAAAAAAAAATAAATAAATAAAACAACACTATGAATTCTTTTTCCTCACACTTGCAAGAAAATAATCCACAAAATTATGTAAAGATCTTACAAATGTAAGGAATTGTATACTAAACAATGTATGGAAAGAGGGAATTACATGTCAGGAAAGAGGGAAAAGCATAGCCACCATAAATATTAATCTCGCACATAGGCTTGTTTTCCCTTCTAAACAAACAGGAGACTATTATGTGTACTTCCTTCCTGCAGATAGAACACTAAAGCAATTTGGCATTGTTTAAAAAGTTGGGAAAGTGGGGAGCATGCACTTGGGTAAGACAAACTTGGGTTTGAATTTCAGCTCTAACATATCTAAACTTCTGCACCTTCTCTGAGCCCTAGTGTTCTTTTCTGTAAATTGGCATATTAAAACCTCTTTCATTGATTTGTTTAGAGGGTTAAATAAGAAAATATACAGATATTTTGCACCATCCCAAATGAATAATAGGTAACCAATAAATGGAAGTAACATTACCCATTAAAAACATTGCTATGATATGAACAATCCTCCCTACCCAAGACATATAGAGGCTAGAAGCTTCCAACAGGAATATGAGGTTGTGCTTGGATCTTTCAAAGAACTATGGAACCAAAGTGGATTTGGAAAACTAACCAATCTTTCCAGGAATGTAGATAATAATTTCAGCCTACTGTCAACCTATCCCATATAGCAGGCTCTCTGAGCCTGGATATGCATGTGAATGGCCCAGAGATCCTGTTAAAATGTAGATTCCAATTCAGTAGCTCTGCGGTGGGGCATGAGAGCCTGAAGCTCTAATAATCTCCCTGTTGATACCATGCTGTTAGTCTGTGGACCACTCTTTCAATGTGGGAAGACTATCTGAAACCTCTGAAATCAAGAATAGGGGAGAGAAGGAGATAATAAGAGAGACTGACTTTTAAATAATAACTTGAGTGCTTTTTCTTATTGTTGGCTTACTCCAATCAACCTGAGTGCCTACCACCCCAAAGGCATACAGCATAATTCTGGAGGCCATTACACGGCCTTGGGTCTAAGATTCACTATAAATGCTAAACTGTGTGACTAAAAAACTATATGCTGGTGTATTCTGAACCCAAGTTAGATGCAGAAAGATGGTAGACTATTACAGGGTTTCCTGAAATAACCCTAAACACTCTGAAACTATTCAGATCATAGGAAAGCAAACGGCTCTTCTCAATTCTAAATTCAATGTTTAACTTTTAAATATACATGAAATAATTATGTACAGAGCTACATTTTTAATAAAGTTATGAATAAATTATGAGTAGAGTCTTCAGGACATGTACTATAATATTTTATTTTGTTTATAGTTTTCTCATTAAGTACTTTCATGATTTTCACTCATTGAAACTATTCTAATTTTACCTCCCACTCCATCTCACCCATTTTCTGTTACTCTTTCTATTTCCTCAGAGACTAAGACCTATAGAAAAAAAAAATTTTTTTTGCAATGAAGAAAAAAGGTTAGTAAAATAAGGGACAAAATCATATAAGGACAAGTAGACAACTAAACAAATTCACATGGGCCCCCAAAAGACTAGATATTTCTGATCTTATATAATACTTAATATTAGTTTGTATTAGTACTTTACCTTTTCCTTCCCTTAGGGATTCTTTAATGTTAATTTAAATAATTGTTCTACAAGCATTCAAAAGTAAAAAAAAAAAAAAAAAATGAAATGTTTTTATGAGTTACCTGGCTTCAGTTAAAAGATAATGAAGAAATAATATCCTAAATATTAGCTAATTACTTTTAATTTCATGTGCTCACAAATAAACCATATCTAGAATCCCAAAATATCAACATAAAATTTTATATTGAACCCTGTCATTACTTTTGTTACCATTGATTTTGTTCATGATTCTTTTAAAGCTATTTAAGATTGTATATTTGGATGGTTTGAGATATCTTGTCAAACCATTCTTATGGGAACATTTCTTAGTGAACAAAATAAACAGTTGTCTGTTTATTTCAAGTTTAATGATAAGAATCATCATGTGTATCAAAAGTTTCTATCTAAAAAGATTTTCTAACTGCTTAACAGCTCAGAAAAAAGAAAAATAATTATATCCCAAGCCCAACAAGAGAAAAGAATGTCTTTTCTGGGAACAGAATTTATAACTAAAAACAAACAGAAAAAATGCACATGAAACTGCACGAAATCAAAAACAACCAAAAACTTGCACAGCTCTATTTACACAGATAGATATGTATACTTCAATAGCTTCTTCCAAAAAGTTACAGTAATTCACACACCCATCACCAATATATGACAGTATTTGTTTACCCATACCATTGCCAGCAATGAAGCTTGTTGTCTATTTTTAATTTTAATAATAATTTTGATTTAATTTTAATTTCTTTTATTATAGAAGTTGAACTTCTTTTATATATTTCATACATTTGTACTGGCCATCTGCCTTCCATCTTAAATACCGTGTTTAATTGCAGGCTTTGCCTATTTTTTTCATCATATTTCTATTTTTCTTATTGTTTTATAGAAGCTCGTTGCACATTAAGTACAAATTGCTTGTTTATCATGCAGTCTTGCAAATATTTTCTCAGTTTAGACTTTTTTTTTTACTTTTCGTCATATATTTCCCACACAGAAATTCCTAATTTTGTTAGTCAAAAAATTTTCAACTCTTTTTAAGTGGCATCTGGATTTTTCCTCTCTTTTAAAAAAACTTAAACAAATGTAATTCTAAAGTTTCTTCTATTTATCATTTTAATCTTTGTATTTAGATCTTTATTCTACCTCAAATTTATATATATATATATATATATATATATATATATATATATGATGTGAAATAGCTTTTAACTCTATCTTATTCCAGATGGAGACCATAATTGGAGGCCTATAACATTTTCCCTCTGAATTTAAATTAAACATTTATCACAAATTAGATTTCCATATATAACTTAAATCTATTTCTGGATGTTTTTCTTTTCTACTAGTTTCTGGATTTCATATCATGCTGTTTTGATCAGATAATCTTAAAAGTATATTTTAACAGCTGGTAACACAATATAATTTTCATTTTCTAAGACATTCTCTAGAATTCTGATCCATTCATTCTTTCACATAAGAGTGAAAATAATTTCCTTTATTTTGGAAACATAAGACTGTGGTTGGAATTTAATTAAAAATGCACATTCATTTTGGAAGAATTACTATTTTCATGATTGTAAGTCTTCCTATGAATTCAGTTTTCATTTATTCAACTCTTATCAATAATGTTGTACATCCTTCCTCACATAGAAGCTTCACCCTTCTTGTTAAATATATTCCTGGATATATAATGATGAAAGGAATGTATTTTCCACTACTATATCTAACTTATTATTGCTACTATTTTTAAAAAACTGTTAACTTTTTGTCATTCCCTTTATTTTTTCAAATGCAGAGAAAATACTAAAATCAGCAAAAGAAGGTGGGAAATTTTCAAAGCTATAAGCAAAAATTAACTAATACAATAGGAAATAAGAGCCTGTAAAGAGAAAAAAAAAACAAAAAAGTAAAATAAATTTACATACTATTAGAAGAAAGGGGAAAATAACATAAATGTAGACAAAGTTAAAATCACTTTTATTCTTATTAGTAAAAAAAAAAAAAAAAGGCAACAAAAGAGAAAGGAAACAAATGGGATTACATCAAACCTGTGAACTCTTTTCCCCACTTGGCCATCATCATCCCCAAAACTCCACCTCAATTAAAAGCTATTTCTTTGCCTAATACGTTTCAAACCCAAATGGACTGTCAAGAAGATAATGTCAAAATGCAAGTACTGGAGGTAGACAGGCTAGATTTCTGTGTTTCATCATTTACCAGCTGGGAGACTTTGGGTAGCAGAAGGCAATGGCAATCCACTCCAGTACCCTTGCCTGGAAAATCCCATGGATGGAGGAGCCTGGTAGACTGCAGTCCATGGGGTCGCTAAGAGTCGGGCACGAATGAGCAACTTCACTTTCACTTTTCACTTTCATGCATTGGAGAAGGAAATGGCAACCCACTCCAGTATTCTTGCCTGGAGAATCCCAGGGACAGAGGAGCCTAGTGGGCTGCCATCTATGGGGTCGCACAGAGTCGGACACAACAGAAGCCACTTAGCAGCAGCAGCAGACTTTGGGTAAGGTATTCATCCCTTGTACCTCAGTTTCCTCAACTCGGACACTGGAATAACAATAAAACCTACTTCATAGCGTTATTGGGAGGATTAAATTTTAAAATCTATTAAAAGCACTTAGGATAGTGGCTTGCATGTAATAAATGCCTCAAAATATTAACTATTTGATAATACTGATGATGGTGGACAGGAGGGAGGAGAGAGGGGAGTAGGAGAAAAGAGAGGAAGAGGAGAAAGCACTCAGAAAAACGCTGCTTGCTAAATTCTTAATCCTGACTTCTATGTGGAGGGCACTTCCAATGACTCTTAACATGCTCCTTCTCAGAATTCCTACAGAAACTTAAAAATGATCCAAACCTCAAGAGAGCCCCAAATCTTTGTACTTTAGTTCAGTTCAGTTCAGTCGCTCAGTCGTGTCCGACTCTTTGCAACCCCATGAATCGCAGCACGCCAGGCCTCCCTGTCCAACACCAACTCCCGGAGTTCACTCAGACTCACGTCCATCGAGTCAGTGATGCCATCCAGCCATCTCATCCTCTGTCGTCCCCTTCTCCTTCTGCCCCCAATCCCTCCCAGCATCAGTCTTTTCCAATGAGCCAACTCTTCGCATGAGGTGGCCAAAGGACTGGAGTTTCAGCTTTAGATCATTCCTTCCAAAGAAATCCCAGGGCTGATCTCCTTCACAATGGACTGGTTGGATCTCCTTGCAGTCCAAGGGACTCTCAAGAGTCTTCTCCAACACCACAGTTCAAAAGCATCAATTCTTCGGTGCTCAGCCTTCTTCACAGTCCAACTCTCACATCCATACAGGACCACAGGAAAAACCGTAGCCTTGACTAGATGGACCTTTGTTGTCAAAGTAATGTCTCTGCTTTTGAATATGCTATCTAGGTTGGACATAACTTTCCTTCCAAGGAGTAAGCGTCTTTTAATTTCATGGCTGCAGTCACCATCTGCAGTGATTTTGGAGCCCAAAAAAATAAAGTCTGACACTGTTTCCACTGTTTCCCCAACTATTTCCCATGAAGTGATGGGACTGGATGCCATGATGTTCATTTTCTGAATGCTGAGCTTTAAGCCAAGTTTTTCACTCTCCTCTTTTACTTTCATCAAGAGGCTTTTTAGTTCCTCTTCACTTTCTGCTATAAGGGTGGTGTCATCTGCATATCTGAGGTTATTGATATTTCTCCCAGAAATCTTGATTCCAGCTTGTTTTTCATCCAGTCCAGTATTTCTCATGATGTACTCTTCATATAAGTTAAATAAACAGGGTGACAATATACAGCCTTGATGTACTCCTTTTCCTATTTAGAACCAGTCTGTTGTTCCATGTTCAGTTCTAACTGTTGCTTCCTGACCTGCATACAGATTTCTCAAGAGGCATGTCAAGTGGTCTGGTATTAGGACCCCTTTAATTGGTCTTTGCTAAGCTCTTTCATTTGTTCATTCACAGAAGTATTAACTGAGAGTCTGCTATGAGCCAGGCCCTGGGGTCACAGTGGAAAACAAAGCAGATGTAGACCTTGCCTTCATGAAACTTCAAGTCTCTCAGACCTAGGGTTCTAAATTCTGGGATCACTTTTATGTTTCATTGCTCTTCCTCCAAGTAACATAAAGGCTTCTCCTAGAGCACTGATTCACTAGCACAGAATCAGATATGAATACACAACTGTAGGTTGACTCAACTATATTTTCACTGGAGAATAAAAGGAGTGTTTATACAAAATCTTCCTATTCCTCTGTTATCTCGGTCCAGTAGAACTTTCTGTACTGGTGGCAATCTCCTATATCTGTGTTGTCCACTATAGTAACACGAGGGCACCCAAAATGTGGCTAGTGCAACTGAGAACTGAATTTTTAATTATACTTAATTTTATTTTTTTGAATTTTTTTAGCTTTTTTAAAATTTTATTTTATTTTTAAACTTTACAATATTGTATTAGTTTTTCCAAATATCGAAATGACTCCTCCACAGGTATACATGTGTTCCCCATCCTCAACCCTCCTCCCTCCTCCCCCTCATACCATCCCTCTGGATCGTCCCAGTGCACCAGCCCCAAGCATCCAGTATTGTGAAACGAACCTGGACTGGCAACTCGTTTCATACATGATATTATACATGTTTCAATGCCATTCTCCCAAATCTTCCCACCCTCTCCCTCTCCAACAGAGTCCATAAGACTGTTATATACATCAGTGTCTCTTTTGCTGTCTCGTACACAGGGTTATTGTTACCATCTTTCTAAATTCCATATATATGCGTTATATGCTTAATTTTAATAGCTGAATGCAGCTACCATATTGAAGAACACAATATTGAACACATATGGAAGAATATTTTTGTTTGTTTATAACAATCTGGAAACTGAATTTGGCTTTTTATTATTATTATTATTAATCCCCTGTATGCTGAGTTTATTTACATTGCAAAAAAAAAAAAAGTTTTGAGGAATATCAGAAGGAAGTTCAGAAATAGTGCTGTGTACAAACAAGCACAAGCTGTAGTTATATTTTGGAATAAAACTTCATCGTTTTGCATAAAAAGAAACATTCCTTAGTAGGGAAATTTTAAAAGGTTCTGCCAAACAAGAAATGCTACTTGAATAATAAAAATTTACTCACCTCACCCACCCCCCAGAAAAAGAATTTACTCCCTTCTCTTAGCAAGAGAGATGATCAATGATTAGAACAATTTACAAACGTCAGTTTGAACACATCTGCATTCGCAGCCTGGGACAGCAGTGAGAGAATGAAAAGGATGGTTCAACACCTGCATCTCCCTTGCTTTGTCTCCCTTTGGATGATCTTTGTACTGATAAAATTTTCCATCCAGTGACATCCTGCAGTTCCTTTAAGGTACAGCATTTTATATTCTTTTACTGATGAGATTAGATTGTAGGGGGTAGATTTTAAGATTTATGTCATACTGATGATTTTTGATGCTCTCCCTGCAATAAGGAGCGTAGAAGCCACACTGGGAACCAAGTCCCTAACTCAGAGGGGGCTATCAGACATTCAGTAGCCAGTGCTGATCAAGAATTCACAGCTCTTAGGGAAAGTGTCTCAAGGCAAGTATTTGCCCATTGGAGATACGAGACAGATGTGGCCATACTTTCTTGCTCAGTCCTTGGAATTCCCCCAACACTGATTTTAGCATTTACTAAAGGTTAGAATGCTCAAATTACCGCACAATTGCACTCATCTCACATGCTAGTAAAGTAATGCTCAAAATTCTCCAATCCAGGCTTCAGCAATACGTGAACCGTGAAATTCCTGATATTCAAGGTTTTAGAAAAGGCAGAGGAACCAGAGATCAAATTTCCAACATCCTCTGGATCATTAAAAAAGGAAGAGAGTTCCAGGAAAACATCTATTTCTGCTTTCTTGACTATGCCAAAGCCGTTGACTGTGTGGATCACAATAAACTGTGGAAAATTCTGAAAGAGATGGGAATACCAGACCACCTGACCTGCCTCTTGAAAAACCTGTATGCAGGTCAGGAAGCAACAGTTACAACTGGACATGGAACAACAGATTGGTTCCAAATAGAAAAAGGAGTTCGTCAAGGCTGTATATTGTCACCCTGCTTATTTAACTTATATGCAGAGTACATCATGAGAAACGCTGGGCTGGAAGAAGCACAAGTTGGAATCAAGATTGCTGGGAGAAATATCAATAACCTCAGATATGCAGATGACACCACCCTTATAGCAGAAAGTGAAGAAACACTAAAGAGCTTCTTGATGAAAGTGAAAGAGGAGAGTGAAAAAGTTGGCTTAAATCTCAACATTCAGAAAATGAAGATCATGGCATGCGGTCCCATCACTTCATGGCAAATAAATGGGGAAACAGTGGAAAGAGTGAGAAACTTTATTATTTTGGACTCCAAAATCACTGCTGATGGTGATTGGAGCTATGAAATTAAAAGACACTTACTCCTTGGAAGGAAAGTTATGACCAACATAGATAACATATTAAAAAACAGGGACATTACTTTGTCAACCAAGCCATCTAGGTGAGGCTATGGTTTTTCCAGTGGCCATGTATGGATGTGAGAGTTGGACTATAAAGAAAGCTGAGTACCAAAGAATTGATGCTTTTGAACTATGGTGTTGGAGAAGACTTTTAAGAGTCCCCTGGACTGCAAGGAGTCCATCCTAGAGGAAATCAGTCCTGAATATTCATTGGAAGGACTGATGTTGAAGCTGAAACTCCAATACTTTGGCCATCTGATGCGAAGAGTTGACTCGTTTGAAAAGACCCTGATGTTGGGAAAGATTGAAGGCAGGAGGAGAAGGGGACAACAGAGGATGGGACGGTTAGATGGCATCAACGACTCAAGGGACATGAGTTTGGGTAAACTCCAGGAGTTGGTGATGGACAGGGAGGCCTGGCGTGCTGTAGTTCATGGGGTCACAAAGAATCAGACACAACTGAGAAACTGAACAGAACTGAATAGGTCATAGTGACACTATAACATAGCTCAGGTGGGAAGATATGAAGAGCATATCCTGTAAAGTGGATAAGGCTTAAAGTATTACATAGAAATTATTATAAAAATTTACTCTTGTTCATTCCCATGGTGTTTCTATGAATCATAAAATCAGTGACATTTCCCAAAACCTTGAAAGTAATACCAGTATTCCAGAAACCAGTTTGGGAGGGAGTATGACAGTAGCTGCCACTCCAGTACTCTTGCCTGGAAAATCCCACCGACACAACTGAAGTGACTTAGCAGCAGCAGCATGGCAGTAGCTGAGGGAATTATGAAACTTATGCTTGGTTCATTTCTGCTGCAAATTGAATACTTTGGTAATACTTTCATTTGCTAACATGCATGTTATAAGAGGGACTTAGATGATCTGAATTCTGAATAAGTAAACAAAGTTATTTTCTGTGATGGTGAAGATTAACTCTGAAGCCACCAATCTTCCTGTCTCCCACTGATTCAGCACTGAAAAAATCATTATGGGCCTTTGTGGTTAAAGACATCACTGCATGAGAAGTATTTTGAAAACCTGGGAAAGATATATGGAAAATAAAAACAGAAAACACACATAAACACACTGTGCTTTTGCAGGAAAAACTGAACAAGAAAAAAAGGCTGGTGTGGAAATCTTATGTAAAGCAACATAACAGCATAAATATAGTATGAAAGCAATAGCCTTTCAGCTAAGGTATTCAAATCTAAAAAAAAACCTAGAAAGCATAGAAGTAAGTCTTCAAACAGGAAAATTGTATTTTGTTCATTCATCAGGTTAATGAGTTGATCTGGGGAAGTGTAGCTGTCTCGTAAGTTCATCAGCTCCCCATCACCTCAACATCCTTTTCTCTAGACCATTGACATTTTCTCAGTTTAAGAAATCTGCTCTCCTTTTCTAATCAGATGGCTGCCCCAAGCTTCTGGTATACAGAAAATTCTAGCATCAACTGCAAATTTATATTCTCATTAGTAACAGCATCCTTTTATTGTTAGTCTCTCTGAATTTTTTATGAATAGGAAATGCAGCATAAACTTTTCATCACATAAGAAATAAGTTTAAAACTGAGGTAAAATCTTCAAAAAGACATAAAAAATGGCCGCAGCCAGTTCTGCCACAACATATTGTTTTACCCATGTGGATAAATCAGCAATAGAGAACACAGGTGGCTCTTACGTGAATAATTTACTTTTAAAAATTTAAGTAGGAAGTGAATTCCTCTTAACTCATAAATCAAAATGAAAAACAAGGACATGGTCTACTGTCCTTCCCCAGTTAAGTCTATGGTTTTTCCTCTCTTCTACATTATCCATTTCCCTTTTCAGATGATCTTTTTGTTGCCTTGACAAATTTTAAAGTTGGCTTAACCCAAGGTCACTCTTTGCAATTACTCAGTTCAGTCCAGTCACTCAGTGGTGTCTGACTCTTTGTGACCCCATGGACTGCAGCATGGCAGGCCTCCCTGTACATCACCAACTCCCAGAATTTACTCAAACTCATGTCCATTGAGTCAGTGATGTCATCCATCCATCTCATCCTCTGTCGATCCCTTCACCTCCTGCCTTCAATCTTTCCCAACATCAGGGTCTTTTCA
The DNA here is from genome assembly GCF_019923935.1 of Bubalus bubalis. Lineage (NCBI taxonomy): Eukaryota > Metazoa > Chordata > Mammalia > Artiodactyla > Bovidae > Bubalus > Bubalus bubalis. The sequence goes on from NC_059173.1 coordinate 71,620,961, forward strand.
AATGAGTCAGTTCTTGACATAAGGTGGCCAAAGTATTGGAGTTTCAGCTTCAATATCAGTCCTTCCAATGAATATTCAGAACTCATTTCCTCTAGGATGGACTGGTTGGATCTCCTTGCAGTCCAGGGGACTCTCAAGAGTCTTATCCAACACCACAGTTCGAAAGCATCAATTCTTTGGTGCTCAGCTTTCTTTATAGTCCAACTCTCACATCCATCCATACATGACTACTGGAAAAAGCATAGCTTTGACTAGACAGACCTTTGTTGGGAAAGTAACGTGTCTGCTTTTTAATATGTTGTCTAGGTTGGTCATAACATTTCTTCCAAGCAGCAAGCGTCTTTTAATTTTATGGTTGCAATCACCATCTGCAGTGATTTTGGAGCCCAAGAAAATAAAGTCTCTCTGTTTCCACTGTTTCCCCATCTATTTGCCTGATGGGACCAGATGCCATGATCTTAGTTTTCTGAATGTTGAGCTTTATGCCAACATTTTCGATATCCTCTTTCGCTTTCATCAAGAGCCTCTTTAGTTCTTCTTCACTTTCTCCCATTAGGGTGGTGTCATCTGCATATCTGAGGTTATTGATATTTCTCCCAGCAATCTTGATTCCAGCTTGTGCTTCTTCCAGCCCAGCATTTCTCATGATGTACTCTGCATATAAGTTAAATAAGCAGGGTGACAATATACAGGCTTGATGTACTCCTTTTCCTATTTGGAACCAGTCTGTTGTTCCATGTCCAGTTCTCATTGTTGCTTCCTGACCTGCATACAGATTTCTCAAGAGGCAGGTCAGGTGGGCTTGTATTCCCATCTCTTGAAGAATTCTCCAGTTTCTTGTTATCCACACAGTCAAACACTTTGGCATAGTCAATAAAGCAGAAATAGATGTTTTTCTGGAACTCTCTTGCTTTTTCGATGATCCAATGGCAATTACTAGACAGCCAGTTTTTACATTTTGTTATTTGGAGGTGGGGGATTTTTGGTGCTGGTTATTAACTGGGTTGGTTTCTAGGTTGGTTTTTTTAGAAACGTGAAACTAGACTATTTACCCAAAAACATCTTTAGTGAAACAGGCAAATGAAATGCTTTATCAATATTCTTTTTTTCTATGTCAGAATTATAAGAGCCATATTCTCTGAAGGTTTAAGTCTCTCCCCGGCTGCAAATCAGACCCCTTTGAAAAATACACTTACTCTTTTAAAATACCAGGACACATTAGTCAGAACTGCCTGTGCCAAATCACCCATTGTGAAAGGGACTAGTCCTCACACTGGAAGTCAGCCCAAGCATCTCCGCCTCTGCCCAGTCTTCACACTAAAATAGTAGTGAGCTTACTATTTTTTCATTTCCTTATATATTTCAGGAGTAAGAGTTTTTTAAGTTTTAACAAAAATTTTTAAAGATTGTAACTTTTCCCATTATTCATTAAGACTGCTCTTTATGGTCAGTCATTTTTATGATCCTACATTGCTATGCAAAGTGAAAACTGCCTATGTATTTAGGTATTATCAGCACAAAAGTGGCATCTAAAGCTGTGGCACTGTGTGAAACCTACTTCGAAAAATGTTTTATCAACAACAAGTTGTGACTCATAAGTGTGTACTGCAATGAATTTAGTGGATGTGAAGAGAATACTTAATGAATTAGAAAAGAGAAAAGAAAACATCAAAGTGCATTGTGTTGGGAGGACTTTGACGAGGTGTGTGTGTGTGTGTGAGCGCGCATGCTCAGGAATATCATCAAATGTAATTTTTTTTTTTTTACTACATATGAATCAAAATGAGTTTCAAAGTAACTGAATAAAGAAATGTATACAGAGGAAAAGGCTCAAGGACCAAGTCCCAGATGAGTTTGGGTAGTTGAGGAACTCGGAGAAGGCAATGGCACCCCACTCCAGTATTCTTGCCTGGAAAACCCCATAGACGGAGGCACCTGGTGCGCTGCAGTCCATGGGGTCGCTAGGAGTCGGACACGACTGAGCGACTTCACTTTCACTTTTCACTTTCATACATTGGAGAAGGAAATGGCAACCCACTCCAGTGTTCTTGCCTGGAGAATCCCAGGGATGGGGGAGCCTGGTGGGCTGCCGTCTATGAGGTTGCACAGAGTCGGACACAACTGAAGCGACTTAGCAGCAGCAGCAGTTGAGGAACTATAAAGCAAATAGAGAAGAATCAGCCAGTGAGAAAAGAGAAGAACTAAGAAACCATGCCAAAAAGTGTTTGTTGGGTGGTCGTAAGATGGCAGAGGAATAGGATGGGGAGATCACTTTCTCCCCCACAAATTCATCAAAAGAACATTTAAACGCTGAGTAAATTCTGCAAAACAATTTCTGAATGCTGGCAGAGGACATTAGGCACCCAGAAAAGCAGCCCATTGTCTTCGAAAGGAGGTGGGAAAAATATAAAAGACAAAAAAAGAGGCAAAAGAGGTAGGGATGGAGCTCTGTCCCAGGAAGGGAGTCTTAAAAAGAGAGAAGTTTCCAAACACCAGGAAACACTCTCATTGTCGAGTCTGTGGCGAGTCTTGGAAGCACAGAGGGCAACATAATAGGGAAGAAAAATAAGTAAATAATTAAAACCCACAGATTATGAGCCCAGCGGTAACCCCCCCCCCCCCCCCCCCCCCAGTGTAGAAGCAGCACAGACGCCTGCACCTGCCACTAGCAATCAGGGGCTGGGCAGGGAGGCACGGGCTGCATTGCTTATAGTAAGGACTGCGCCTGAATGCCCCGAGGGCAATCTGAACGAACTAACTTGAGCTAGCAAACCAGACTGTGGGATAACTACCACACAAAAAGCCCTAACCTAAGACACCGCCAGGCCTGCTCACAGAACAAAGGACTGAGCAGAGCTAGCTGGCTGCAGACCAGCCTATCCCCCTCTGGTGACAGGCAGGCGAGGGCAGCCAGAGCTGAAAGGGGGCAATTGCAGCCCCAGAGAGACATTATCTACCTAACTGCAAGCAGGCTTCTTTGCTAACTAAGACTTCTTGGGGTTCTGGACAGTCATCATCCACCTGAGAAGGTTCGCCGGTTGTACACCCAGAAAACCGAGTGGCAGGGATGGGAGAGGTGATAAGTCTCAGTGACCAAGCTCGCCAAACACCTCATCACTCAAGCTGCTCAGAGCTGGGAAGGGCACAAAACGCAGGCCCAACGGAGTCTGCGCCTCTGAGGACTACCCAAATACCTGAACCTGAGTGGCTTAGACCTGGGAGGTGCATGCAGCCCAGGGCCAGCCTTGGACGGTTCCCAGTGGAGCAACCTAGAGCCTGAGCTGTGTGGGCAGGGAGGGTGCACCCGCCATGAGCGGGGGCAGGCCCAGTGTGTCTGAGACACTATGAGCACACGCCAGTGTTATTTGTCTCCAGTGTCCCTCCCCACAGCGTGACTGAACAAGTGAGCTCCGCCCTCCCCCCCCCAAAAAAAAAAGTGTCCACCACCACCTTCCTTGTGTCAGGGTGGAAATCAGACACTGAAGACACCAGCAAACAGAAGAAGCTAAAACTGAGGGAACCGCCTTGGGAGTGACAGGTGCAATAGATTAAAAGCCTGTAGTTAGTACCAACTACATAGGAAGGGTCCTATAGATCTTGAGAAATATAAGCCAGATCAAGGAACTCTCTGAAAATGAACTGACCCCACACTGCCCATAACACTAGAGAAAGTCCTAGATATATTTTTACTATTTTTACAGTCATTCTTTACTTTTCTTTTCTTTTTCTTTTTTTAACTTTTTTTTTCTTTTTAAGTCCTCTATTACTCCTTTAGTTTTCATTTTTATAACCTACTATTGCTTTTTTTTTTTTTAAAGACTATTTTTAAAGCAAACTTCATATATATATATATTTTTTAATAACTTTTGTGACTTTTTTTTTCTCTTCTTTTCTTTAATATTGTATTTTTGAAAATCCAACTTCTACTCTAGCATTTTAATCTTTGCTTTTTGGTATGTGTTATCAATTTTGTACCTTTAAGAACCCAATCTTCAGTACCCATTTTTACTTGGGAGTGAGATTACTGGCTTGACTGCTCTCTCCCCCATTGGACTCTCATTTTTCTTCACGAGGTCACCTCTGTCTCCTCCCTCCCCCTTCTCTTCTCTACCCAACTCTCTGAATCTCTGTGTGTTTCAGACGGTGGAGAACACTTAGGGAACTGATTACTGGCTGGATCTGTCTCTCTGCTTTTCATTCCCCCCTTTTATCCTCCTGGCCACCTCTGTCTCCTTCCTCCCTCTTCTCTTCTCTCTATAACTCCATGAACATCTCTGAGTGGTCCAGACTGTGGAGTGATTACTGGCTAGCTTGCTCTCTCCTCTTTTGATTCCACCTCATCTCATTCAGGTCACCTCTAACTCCCTCCTCCATCTTCTCTTTTCCATGTAACTATGTGAACCTCTCTGGGTGTCCCTCATTGTGGAGAAATTGTTCATCTTTAACTTAGATGTTTTATCAATGGTGCTGTATAGAAGGAGAAATCTTGAGACTACTGTAAAAATAAGACTGAAAACCAGAAGCAGAAGGCTTAAGTCCAAATCCTAAGAACATCAGAGAACACCTGACTCCAGGGAACATTAATCAATAGGAGCTCATCAAATGCCTCCATACCTACACTGAAACCAAGCACCACCCAAGGGCCAACAAGTTCCAGAGAAAGACATACCACACAAATTCTCCAGCAACACAGGAACACAGACCTAAGCTTCAACATACAGGCTGCCCAAAGTTACTCCAAAACTATTGACATGTCATAACTCATTACTAGACACTTCATTGCACTCCAGAGAGAAGAAATCCAGCTCCACCTACCAGAACACTGACACAAGCTTCCTTAACCAAGAAACCTTGACAAGCCACCAATACAACCCCACCCACAGCGAGGAAATTCGATAACAAAGAGAACTCCACAAACTGCCAGAATACAGAAAGGATACCCCAAACTCAGCAAGATAAACAAGATGAAGAGACAGAGGAATACCCAGCAGGTAAAGGAACAGGATAAATGCCCACCAAACCAAACAAAAGAGGAAAAGATAGGGAATCTACCTGATAAAGAATTCCGAATAATGATAGTGAAAATGATCCAAAATTTTGAAATAAAAATGGAATCACAGATGAATAGCCTGGAGACAAGGATTGAGAAAATGCAAGAAAGGTTTAACAAGGACCTAGAAGAAATAAAAAAGAGTCAATATATAATGAATAATGCAATAAATGAGATCAAAAACACTCTGGAGGCAACAAATAGTAGAATAACAGAGGCAGAAGAGAGGATTAGTGAAATAGAAGATAGAATGGTAGAAATAAAAGAATCAGAGAGGGAAAAAAAAACAAATTAAAAGAAATGAGGACAATCTCAGAGACCTCCAGGACAATAAAAAACACTCCAACATTCGAATCATAGGAGTCCCAGAAGAATAAGACAAAAAGAAAGACCATGAGAAAATACTTGAGGAGATAATAGTTGAAAACTTCCTTAAAATGGGGAAGGAAATAATCACCCAAGTCCAAGAAACCCAGAGAGTCCCAAACAGGATAAACCCAAGGCGAAACACCCCAAGACACATATTAATCAAATTAACAAAGATCAAACACAAAGAACAAATATTAAAAGCAGCAAGGGAAAAACAACAAATAACACACAAGGGGATTCCCATAAGGATAACAGCTGATCTTTCAATAGAAACTCTTCAGGCCAGGAGGGAATGGCAAGACATACTTAAAGTGATGAAAGAAAATAACCTACAGCCCAGATTACTGTACCCAGCAAGGATCTCATTCAAATATGAAGGAGAAATCAAAAGCTTTACAGACAAGCAAAAGCTGAGAGAATTCAGCACCACCAAACCAGCTCTCCAACAAATGCTAAAGGGTAATCTCTAGACAGGAGACACAAAAACGGTGTATAAACTTGAACCCAAAACAATAAACTAAATGGCAACAGGATCATACTTATCAATAATTACCTTAAACGTAAATAGGTTGAATGCCCCAACCAAAAGACAAAGACTGGCTGAATGGATACAAAAACAAGACACCTATATATGTTGTCTACAAGAGACCCACCTCAAAACAGGGGACACATACAGACTGAAAGTGAAGGCCTAGAAAAAGATATTCCATGCAAATAGAGATCAAAAGAAAGCAGGAGTAGCAATACTCATATCAGATAAAATAGACTTTAAAACAAAGGCTTTGAAAAGAGACAAAGAAGGACACTACATAATGATCAAAGGATCAATCCAAGAAGAAGATATAACAATTATAAATATATATGCACCCAACGTAAGAGCACCACAATATGTAAGACAAATGGTAACAAGATGAAAGGGGAAATTAACAATAAAACAATAATAGTGGGAGACTTTAATACCCCACTCACACCTATGGATAGATCAACTAAACAGAAAATTAACAAGGAAACACAAACTTTAAATGATACAATAGACCAGTTAGATCTAATTGATATCTATAGGACATTTCACACCAAAACAATGAATTTCACCTTTTTCTCAAGTGCACACGGAACCTTCTCCAGGATAGATCACATCCTGGGCCATAAATCTAGCCTTGGTAAATTAAAAAAAAATTGAAATCATTCCAAGCATCTTTTCTGACCACAATGCAGTAAGATTAGATCTCAATTACAGGAGAAAAACTATTAAAAATTCCAACATATGGAGGCTGAACAACACACTGCTGAATAACCAACAAATCACAGAAGAAATCAAAAAAGAAATCAAAATATGCATAGAAATGAATGAAAATGAAAACACAACAACCCAAAACCTGTGGGACACTGTAAAAGCAGTGCTAAGGGAAAAGTTCATAGCAATACAGGCATACCTCAAGAAACAAGAAAAAAGTCAAATAAATAACCTAACTCTACACCTAAAGCAACTAGAAAAGGAAGAAATGAAGAACCCCAGGGTTAATAGAAGGAAAGAAATCTTAAAAATTAGGGCAGAAATAAATGCAAAAGAAACAAAGGAGACCATAGCAAAAATCAACAAAGCCAAAAGCTGGTTCTTTGAAAGGATAAATAAAATTGACAAATTATTAGCCAGACTCATCAAGAAACAAAGGGAGAAAAATCAAATCAATAAAATTAGAAATGAAAATGGAGAGATCACAACAGACAACACAGAAATACAAAGGATCATAAGAGACTACTATCAGCAATTATATGCCAATAAAATGGACAATGTGGAAGAAATGGACAAATTCTTAGAAAAGTACAACTTTCCAAAACTGAACCAGGAAGAAATAGAAAATCTTAACAGACCCATCACAAGCACAGAAACTGAAACTGTAATCAGAAATCTTCCAGCAAACAAAAGCCCAGGTCTAGATGACTTCACAGCGTAATTCTACCAAAAACTTAGAGAAGAGCTAACACCTATCCTACTCAAACTCTTCCAGAAAATTGCAGAGGAAGGTAAACTTCCAAACTCATTCTATGAGGCCACCATCATCCTAATACCAAAACCTGACAAAGATGCCACAAAAAAAAGAAAACTACAGGCCAATATCACTGATGAACATAGATGCAAAAATCCTTAACAAAATTCTAGCAATCAGAATCCAACAACACATTAAAAAGATCATACACCATGACGAAGTGGGCTTTATCCCAGGGATACAAGGATTCTTCAATATCCACAAATCAATCAATGTAATACACCACATTAACAAATTGAAAAACAAAAGCCATATGATTATCTCAATAGATGCAGAGAAAGCCTTTGACAAAATTCATCCATTTATGATAAAACATCCATTTATGATAAAAACTCTCCAGAAAGCAGGAATAGAAAGAACATACTTCAACATAATAAAATCTATATATGACAAATCCACAGCAAACATTATCCTCAATGGTGAAAAATTGAAAGCATTTCCCCTAAAGTCAGGAACAAGACAAGGGTGCCCAGTTTCACCATTACTATTCAACATAGTTTTGGAAGTTTTGGCCACAGCTATCAGAGCAGAAAAAGAAATAAAAGGAATCCAAATTGGAAGAGAAGAATTAAAACTCTCACTGTTTGCAGATGACATGATCCTCTACATAGAAAACCCTACAGACTCCACAAGAAAATTACCAGAGCTAATCAATGAATATAGTAAAGTTGCAGGATATAAAATCAACACACAGAAATCCCTTGCATTCCTATACACTAATAATGAGAAAATAGAAAGAGAAATTAAGGACACAATTCCATTCACCATTGCAATGAAAAGAATAAAATACTTAGGAATATATCTACCTCATGGACTGCCGTCTATGGGGTCACACAGAGTTGGACACGACTGAAGCGACTTAGCAGTAGCAGCAGCAAAGAAACTAAAGACCTATATATATATATAACTATAAAACACCAGTAAAAGACATCAAAGAGGACACTAATAGATGGAGAAATATACCATGTTCATGGATCGGAAGAATCAATATAGTGAAAATGAGTATACTACCCAAAGCAATCTATAGATTCAATGCAATCCCTATCAAGCTACCAACAGTATTTTTCACAGAGCTAGAACAAATAATTTCACAATTTGTATGGAAATACAAAAAACCTTGAATAGCCAAAGCAATCTTGAGAAAGAAGAATGGAACTGGAGGAATCAACCTGCCTGACTTCAGGCTCTACTGCAAAGCCACAGTCATCAAGACAGTATGGTACTGGCACAAAGACAGAAATATAGATCAATGGAAACAAATAGAAAGCCCAGAGATAACCCATGCACCTATGGACACCTTATCTTTGACAAAGGAGGTAAAGAAATACAATGGAGAAAAGACAATCTCATTAACAAGTGGTGCTGGGAAAACGGGTCAACCACTTGTAAAAGAATGAAACTAGAACACTTTCTAACACCATACACAAAAATAAACTCAAAATGGATTAAAGATCTAAACATAAGACCAGAAACTATAAAACTCCTAGAGGAGAACATAGGCAAAACACTCTCCGACATACATCACAGCAGGATCCTCTATGACCCACCTCCCAGAATATTGGAAATACAAGCAAAAATAAACAAATGGGATCTAAGTAAAATTAAAAGCTTCTGCACATCAAAGGAAACTATTAGCAAGGTGAAAAGACAGCCTTCAGAATGGGAGAAAATAATAGCAAATGAAGCAACTGACCAACAACTAATCTCAAAAATATACAAGCAACTCCTACAGCTCAATTCCAGAAAAACATATGACCCAATCAAAAAATGGGCCAAAGAACTAAATAGACATTTCTCCAAAGAAGACATACAGATGACTAACAAACACATGAAAAGATGCTCAACATCACTCATTATCAGAGAAATGCAAATCAAAACCACTATGAGGTACCATTTCACACCAGTCAGAATGGCTGCGATCCAAAAGTCTACAAGCAACAAATGCTGGAGAGGGTGTAGAGAAAAGGGAAACCTCTTACACTGTTGATGGGAATGCAAACTAGTACAACCACTACGGAGAAGAGTGTGGAGATTCCTTAAAAAAACTGGAAATAGAACTGCCATACGACCCAGCAATCCCACTGCTGGGCATACACACTGAGGAAACCAGAATTGAAAGAGACATGTGTACCCTGATGTTCATCACAGCACTGTTTATAATAGCCAGGACATGGAAGCAACCTAGATGTCCATCAGCAGATGAATGGATAAGAAAGCTGTGGTATATATACACAATGGAGTATTACTCAGCCATTAAATAGAATACATTTTACTCAGTTCTAATGAGGTGGGTGAAACTGGAGCCTATTATACAGAGTGAAGTAAGCCAGAAAGAAAAACACCAATACAGTATACTAACGCATATATATGGAATTTAGAAAGATGGTAATGATAACCCTGTGTCTGAGACAGCAAAAGAGACACAGATATATAGAACAGTCTTTTGGACTCTGTGGGAGAAGGAGGTGGGGGATGATTTGGGAGAATGGCATTGAAACATGTATAATATCATATAAGAAACGAATACCCAGTCCAGGTTCGATGCAGGATACAGGAATTGGGGCTGGTGCACTGGGATGACCCAGAGGGATGGTGTGGGGAGGGAGGTGGTAGGGGGCTTCAGGATTGGGAACACGTGTACACCCATGGCAGATTCATGCTGATGTATGGCAAAACCAATACAACATTGTAAAGTAATTAGCCTCTAATTAAAATAAATAAATTTTTTTTTTTAAAAAGTGCTTGTTTTAAGAAGGAAGAAATGACCAGCAAGAGCAACTACTAATCCAATCACTACTGTATCAGCAACATGGCTCCTGACAGTCTCGAAGTCAGAGATAGTAACCTTCAGTGGGGTTGAAGGAGAAAAAACTTAACTGTAATTTATTCAACAGGAAGGAAAGTGAAGACTCCAACACAAAGGTCTTCCAGTAAAATGGCACAGATAAATATCCAAAATGTGTGAGGGGCATGGCACCAATGAAGTGAAAAAATGTCAGTACACATGGTATCAATTATGGCATATAAAATGTGTTCAAATGTATTATTATACATAGTATTTTTCTCTCCCCTTCTGTACCTTTTATGAATCATAAAGCTAAGAGGGCACACAAGAGGTAACAGTACTCATATTTCCAAAACTTTAGGTAATTTTTAATATTTTGCATCATAGGTATAATCATTTTCTATGACTAAACAACCTATGACCTCTTCCACTAATGAATTAACTATATATGTTTTTGTAAAAACCCAAGCTCAAGCTTTCATCCTTTCTTCCTTTGCATCTCTGAATTATTTTCCAAGTTGTATTCTCTTCTACAGCCCCAAAAGTATTAGCATTTCAATTCTCTCAGAGTTTGGGAAATTTAAATGGGGGAAGCTCTGTTCAGGCTTCAGAAGCAGGAGAGCAAGCCTCTGATGTGCCTGGACACTGCCTGGATTCCGTGTCTGCCCGCAAGTCAGGCGGCACTTTAGATAAGAAGGGAGTGAGTCCTGAAATTCTTAATCTCCTGAAGTTCTGACCAATACTCAAAGTCTAACAAAATCCTATGAATCACCAGGTGAAAAAAAACAGCCTCGTAAAAAGGTTAAAGTAAACCCAAAGCTGAAACTTCTGTGTGCAAACTGATGATAATATCAGTTTGAGGCTTGGGATTATAATCAGGAGTCCCTGAAACTGCAATTTGAAGTCTCACCCAGGGGGTGAATGCACTACCTGGGACCCTTTCCCAAGTGGGACTCCAGATTGCTGTTAAGGAAGGGACTTCTCAGCACTGTTTTTAAGTCTGACTGCTGCTGCTGCTGCTAAGTCGCTTCAGTCGTGTCCAACTCTGTGCGACCCCATAGACGGCAGCCCACCAGGCTCCCCTGTCCCTGGGATTCTCCAGGCAAGAACACTGGAGTGGGTTGCCATTTCCTTCTCCAATGCATGAAAGTGAAAAGTGAAAGTGAAGTCGCTCAGTCATGTCCGACCCTCAGCGACCCCATGGACTGCAGCCTACCAGGCTCCTGTGTCCATGGGACTCTCCAGGCAAGAGTACTAGAGTGGGGTGCCATCGCCTTCTCCATTTAAGTCTGAAGATAAGCCCAATTTAATGATATGTACACTGAAGATAAGCCCAATTTAAGGATATGTACACTGTTACTTCTCTCTATTGTTTCTTTTCTTTTAATGATTGTATATTGAAATTAGGTCAAATAATCTTCTATAAAAAATTGAAATTGTTTATGTATGTAACAAGTGGTTTCTTCTGTTCTGTTAACGAATCCTTCAAACCTAAAATGGAAGTAAAACTTTTAGCACAACACCCAGAAAGTCATAATGTGCAAAATCATGGTCCTTTTCATTTCACAGAGGCTATATAGATTATTTGAGAATATAACTTTTCCATGTTTTTTCCTATAGTTTTGACTAACTAGCTACAAAGATCTTTTGTTAGCACACATCAATCACCAAGTGTTGCTACAGCTCTTCTACCTGCTCAAACCCTACTAGCAGATTCCCTCATTCTTACTTCCAGAGCTTCATCTCCATCAGGAGCTCATTAAGCCCAATGTTCATGGCAACATAGTCCAGGTGGGCACTGTGATCCTATGTTGGTGTTTGTTGGTTCTAATGAGATCTATAGGTGCTGAAAGTAGAGAACTATAAGAAAGAGGGCACATTAGGTTGAGACACAAGAAACTGCCTTTTTTGTAGGTCAAGAATAGTCAAATGTAGGCAGTCTCATACAGTTCAGCCTCTGCAAAAAAATGTTTTTGTTGTAAAAATCTGTGTCCTCCATGGTTACATATCAAGTTTCACCTTCATACTAGAAACTAGAAACAGTTTCTCTAATATCAATTTTCACATTTACAGATAACAATTGTACATTTATTTATTTAGCAAATATTTGCTAACTGCCTAATCTAAAGGCATACTATTTGATGCTGAAAATTCATAGTTGAAACTCCAGATATGTTTCCTGACCCTCAGGTTTCACTCCTTAGTAAGAGGCTAAATGTTAGACAAACAATGACACAAGTGTTGTTTCATTAAAACTACAACTAAAAACCATTTTTTAAAAGTATGGACATAGCATAAAGAACCTAAATTAGTCTAGGGGGATAGGGACAATTTCCCTTGGAAAGTGATATTTAAGCTGAGAGCAGAAGGTTGAGTTGGAGTTAAGAAAGTTAAGTTTTCCGTGGAAAGGAAAATGACTTGTGTAAAGATCACAAGTCAGGAAGGAGCTTAGAGCTTTCAAGGATCTCACTGACATACGGCCAAAAGGACTGGCTTAAAATGATCAAGAAAGAAGGGGGTCATAAGTAGATCAAAGATGTAGGCATTTCCAATTTATTCCCATGAGCTGTGAAAGCATTAGGCAGGAGTCAGACACCATTCACTCAGCATTTAAGCATCACAGGCCAGAGGAGGATTGAGCAGGATTTTCTAATTGAGGAGGAATCTCGGTAAACTATAGCTAGGACACTAAACCCTGTTGCTGCTGCTAAGTCACTTCGGTCGTGTTCGACTCTGTGCGACCCCATAGACGGCAGCCCACCAGGCTCCCCCCGTCCTTGGGATTCTCCAGGCAAGAACACTGGAGTGGGTTGCCATTTCCTTCTCCAATGCATGAAAGTGAAAAATCAAAGTGAAGTTGCTCAGTCGTGTCCGACTCTTCGTGACGCCATGGACGGCAGCCCACCAGGCTCCTCCGCCCATGGGATTTTCCAGGCAAGAGTACTGGAGTGGGTTGCTATTGCCTTCTCTGAAACCCTGTTGCTATCTGTCTGTAAATAAATTTTTATTGGAATACCAATACCATTTTGTTTATCCCTTCGATGACAGATTGAATAGCTGTGACAGAGATGGTATGGCTGAAAAGCTGGAAATTGTATCTATTACTGGACCTTTATAGAAAAGTTTGTTGACTCCTGATGTGGGGAATGAATTGGAGGAGACAATAATGTAAAAGGAAACAAGTTAGGAAGCACTGTACTGGCCCAAGCAAGACTGGAACTAGATGGTGGTGGAAGTCATGGACAGCTGTGGACAGACTTGATAAAGAACCAACAGGGATCGCTGATGGGCTTGGGGAGGCAGAGGGGCAGCTGGGGGTAGTGATGTCACTTATGCAATTAGGAAGCAAAGAATAAATGGGTTCAAGAGGGCAGATTATGAACTGTCCCTGAACTTTCAAGACAAACAAGAGTAATCCATCTGGCTTCCCTGATAGCTCAGTTGGTAAAGAATCCACCTGCAGTGTGGGAGACCTGGGTTCAATCCCTGGGTTGGGAAGATCCCCTGGAGAAGGGAAAGGCTACCCACTCCCAGTATTCTGGCCTGGAGAATTCCAAGGACTGTATAGTCCATTGGGTCGCAAAGAGCCAGACACAAATGAGCGACTTTCACTTCACTTCACATCTGGATGATGGAGTCACTGATGAATGACAGAGTCACTAGTGAGTCTATCATCTGCACCCAACACCGTGACTAGAATATAGCTTACTCACAGAACATCAGGTGAAGGAAGGCAGGGCAAACAAATCTTCCCAAACCAATCACTTTCTCATTTTTTGAGTATCCAGACCCTCTTTTTCCTTTGATAGTCTTACATTGTTTTACAATGATTGTTTTTGTTTTGTTTGGGGGAGTGGATGGTGAGTAGGAGAGATAGAGTACATGTTTTGTTCTGTTTTTCTATCTACCACATTCTTCTCTCTTGCCTTTTTTACTTAGGTTCTCTATTAGCCCCTGCAATTGATGGGAATATCTATTCTGTGAAATCCTCAATATGTGCCCTTCCCTTTAGATTTTTTCTCATATATTTAACCATGTTTATTACTCTCTGGGATTTTTATTATCCTTTACCACACTTTAGTGCCTTCATGTTCAAATAATCAAATAATCTAAAAATCAGCTTTCCCAAGTCTATGTCCAAAATTCCAAGTCCTTCAAGTACTTAATTTCAGTTATCACCATTGTATGTTATACAGAAAAAGCAAAAGCTTTTCATTTCAAATGTTTCAAATTTGTAAGGCAGCAGCATGTTGTGGTGGGAAAAGTATGGTTTTTTGCCCTTATTATCAACTATGTGTCCTCATGTAATGGTGCTATGAACACCTACTTCATAGAGAGCTAAGGGAATTAAATATAAAGATTCCATATGGAAAGCACTCCCAAGTTATCATCTTTCCCTTCTCCCCTTTCCCTTCCTTCTCTTACCCAGAAAGAAACAGTTCTGCCAGTCCTTTGCCCTTTTTAACAAGAGTAATTTTGTAGTATTAATATGCCTAAACCACAGTTAGAGTGGTTTGGAGTTGATATAAAAACAAATGCTAATACTAACCTGGGTGACATAATGTAGGCATGGACAGAGAGCAACAGCAGTGTCCCCTCAGGATAAGAGAGCCCTACCAGAGAAGGATCTGGTGGGTATGGAGCCCACTCAACACCAAAGCTCCTGAGCTCACAGGAAATATGGCCCATAGATCAATACAAGAAGATCTAAGGCAAAAAAAAAAAAAAAACTGGGAGGCTGGGGAAAGGCAGGGACATGTTGAAAACTCACTAGGAAATGGGGCTGGAGCTCCATCTTTCCAGAGTGAGCAGCTGCAGCAGCAGGCCGAGGCCAAGGGCTGAAGGGATGGCTGTCTTTGGAGGTAAGGCCAGAGCACAGGGCTGCTCATGAGCAACTATCAAAGCCAGAGTTTCCTTTGGTAGGGCACGCTTGGCATCAGTAACAGGAGACTACGGCTCTGACATGCCCAGAGTCCCATTCAATCCTTAGTCTCCTCCAGGCTGTGCCAGCATCCTTCAACATAAATCCAAATATTCAACGTAAATCATTTTCTGATTGTTCTTTTCACTTCTGAAGTACAACTTGCTCACCCTAAATTTCACTTAATAAGCCTGAAAAGTGTATCTCCTTAAATTTCTTTCTACATTTCTTTTATAAAGCATATAGATCTATCATTTTCACACAGATCTATATTTTTTCAAACTCCAACCTGAAATGAAAACTATATATTTCACTAGCACACAGTTTCAATTATCAATCATAATTTGAATTTCAGAGAGCCCTTATCACCCTCCTTTTGGGACTTGTGCTAAAAATGATACTTAATATTAGTTGACAACAATTTTAGTCTGTTACCTTCAAAATGCCATTGAAATGGGATCCTGCAGAATATATCTATAAACATCATTCTGAAATCCCACACAAGCACTTAGGTTTAAAACCAGGCCCCCATAATAGTTTTTATTTTATTTTGTCACACATTGTTTTGCACTGCTTTAAAAAATTTTGTGCTAACTTACCAGTGTGACATTTTCTCCAGAGAAGAAGTCTTGTAGCAAATATAACTAAGATTACTTCTTCCAAAAATTGAAGTTAAATTTTCCAAAATAAGTTAAAAAATTCCCAAAATAAGTTAAAAATTAACTTATTAAGCAGTTATTTTTTTTAAATCAAAGCTATCCCTCATATATATTTACATACACATATACATGGAAAGAGGGCAAAAAAAGACTAATGCCAAAAGCACTACTGTGATTATTTGTATTTTTAATTTTCCCAGCTATGTCCATGTCTTTCTTTCATAAACCAGAAATGGTCCATTTCAGATAGACAAAGGAGATTTTTACTTCCTCTTACTTCTAAAAGAATTTGAGGCAGCTTACACAATTTAATATTATATAAACTGTTGTTGTCCCTGTTTAGTTGCTAAGTCATATCCAACTCTTTCGTGACCTGATACGAAAATAAATAAAAAGACTAAAATCAATCAATTTTAAAAAGCATGGTATCAATAAATGACATTATTTCTAGTTTTCTTTGATATTTGCACTCAGCTTGCAAACAGAAGACTGACTCCCAAGAGAATCCTGGCTGAACTCATGCTAGATGAGGTTATGACTTTCCCAGGGATTAAAAGTTAAGCATTATCTTTTTTATCAGCCACTACACTCCAGTACTCTTGCAATGGCACCTCACTCCAGTTCTCTTGCCTGGAAAATCCCATAGACAGAGGAGCCTGGTAGGCTGCAGTCCATGGGGTCACGAAGAGTCGGACACGACTGAGCGACTTCACTTTCACTTTTCACTTTCATGCCTTGGAGACGGAAATGGCAACCCACTCCAGTGTTCTTGCCTGGAGAATCCCAGGAACGGGGGAGCCTGGTAGACTCGTGTCTATGGGGTCGCACAGAGTTGGACACGACTGAAGCGACTTAGCAGCAGTAGCAGCAGCAGCAGTCATATACAGCATGAAAAATAATCTAAAAACATAAGTCCAGCATAAACAAGAATTTATATTCCCTTAGAGTTTTTCTTGGTGGTTTATTTTTCTAATATTATATGTATGTATATTTAACCATTCTTATAAATTTTAAGTGTTGGTAATGTGACAGAAGCTTAATAATTTTTAAAGTGTGTGTAAAATAACAAAGAATCTTCTCAATATGCTTACTTTGGGAATGCTTTCTTACAGGTTTGGATTTCTAAACATTTCAAATAGGGGAGATGCAGGGTATTACTAGAAACTGTTAAATCAGAGACCTTTAAAGAATCACAACTCTGAGTTCACATCCTCTGTCATCCCCTCTGGCCTGCTGTTAACTCACAGCCTGCACAGGCAGATATAAGTGCAGTTATGAATCCACCAGCTTCTATATGAACTCAGGCAAACTGAGAACTGCCCAGCTGAACCTAGTCCAAACTGCCGACCCACAGATTTAGGAAAAAAATCAGATGAGTGTTTTAAAGCCACTAAGTTTTGAGGGTGGTCTGTTATGTAGCAATAGATAACAAACTAATACAGGAGAGAAGAGTGACAGGACTGGTTAAGAGAAACAATGAAGAGTGATGTTATTAAAAGATAAACGGAAATATATTAGAATTTTTTAGAATTTATTTCAGCAAAATTTGATTCAAATCAGGCAATATCCAATCTAGCAAATAGAAAGGAGCTTCATGAAGCTGTACAAAATGGCAAACTTCTACAGGCAGAAGGGGGCACAAAAAGGAAGTTATACAAGGCCAAAAAAAAAAAAAAGCAGGTCGCTTATTGCAAAATTACTTTCCTTCAGTGAATGGCAGAGATCTATCAGGCAGATTACCTACTAGTGCTGACAGGTGCTTCCTAATTGACTGATGAAGATTTCATTTCCAAATTTGCTGTATAACTCAGGGTACTCAAACCAGGGCTCTGAAACAACCTAGAGGGGTGAGATGGAGGTTCAAGAGGGAGGGTACATATGTATACCTATGGCTGATTCATGTTGATGTTTGGCAGAAACCAACACAATACTGTAAAGCAATTATCCTTCAATTAAAAATTATTTTTAAAAAAGAGAATAAAAAAAGAGATTCCATTTCCAAGAGACCTGAAACTATAATTAAGTCTGGTTTGGTGATGTGGGGCTCAGCATGAGTGATTCCATATGCTGTAAGAAGAGATACCACATACAAAAGATGAGAAAGCAATGCGACTACAAAGGCAGATACTAGAGTGAGGTGGCCACAAGCCAAGGAATGCTGGCAGCAACCACATTCTGGAACAGAAAAGGAAGGGGCTCACCCCTAGAGCTTCCGGAGGGAACACTGGCCCTGCCAACACCTTTATTATGGCTCAGTAATACTAATCTCAAAATTCTGGCCTCCAAAACTGTAGAGAGTAAATTTCTGTTGTTTTAAACCACCAAACTTGTTACATAACCCACAGGAAACTAATACAATAGGTAACAAATGTATATGGGAAACAAGCTGTCTTTATGTGTGATGTCAAAGAAAATATTATCTCTCATTACAGATAGATCTTTTTTCTTTGAGCAGTAGGTCATTCTTTGAGTGTTTTCACACTGGGATACTTCAAACTGGCCAAGGAGTAAGAAAGTACAGCATAAAGCATAAAATCTTAAGGAAAGAGTTCATTTCACTAGTAAGTAATAAAAACATTATTTTTATTTATAGAATGTGATATAAATTCATATGATTTTTTTGAAGAAAATTAAACCTAAAATAATATCAAATGTACAAGGTATGGGTGCTTAAGAGTGCCCCCTGAGATTGTTGGAGATTCTAAATCACTATCCCCTACTGCTAGAGGAAATTTCATGAACAATACCGAGATGAGTTATATTCATGTGCATTCACATGACAGGGACAATGGACACTCCTGACAGAGTCTTAGAGAGATGAAGCATCATCAGTAGGGAGTTCTGTCCACATTGTAGAAGACAGGGTCTACTTCAGAGGATCTAGTATTCAGAAACAAAGAATCAAAAAATTTTGTAGGTTCTTATCCCATGTCCATGTAATTTTTTTTTTAATTCAGAAAGTATTCTCCACAAAACAATTATTCTACATCCACAAAATGGAATATTATGCAACCATTAATATGTCTTCCAAATCCCTGTAGGAAATGGTTGAGGAGATGTTTCTGATAAAATGCTTTTAAAAAGCAGGACAAAACTATAATATCTATATACACATATGCATGGAAAGAGGGCAAAAAAGGAGTAATGCCAAAGCACTGCTGTGGTTATTTATGTTTTTCATTTTCCCAACTGTGTTCATGTCTTTCTTTTATAAACCAGAAATGCCCCACCTAAGATGGACACAGATATTTACTTCTTCCTATGTCTAAAAGAATTTGAGGCAGCTTACAGAAAATATGAGGCATCCTTGGTGGCTCAGACAGTAAGGATCTGCCTGCAATGCAGGAGACCCGGATTCAATCCCTGGGTCGGGAAGATCCCCGGAGAAGGGAATCTTCCACTCCAGTATTCTTGTCTGAAGAATTCCATGGACAGAGGAGCCTGGTGGGCTACAGCCCATGGGGTCGCAGAGTCAGATATGACTAAGTGACTAACATTTTCACTTTACACAATTTAACATTACATAAACTGCTGTTGTTTTTGTTTAGTTAAGTCATGCCTGACTCTTCTGCTACCCCATGGACTGCAGGCCACCAGGCTCCTGTGTCCATGGGATTTCCCAGGCAGAGTGATTGCCATTTCCTTCTCCAGGGGATCTTGCTGACCCAGGGATCAAACCCTCATCCTCTGCATTTGCAGGCAGTCTTTACCACCGAGCCACCAGGAAAGCCTCTTACATAAACTAAACAATGAAATTGAAAATAGAACCAAGACCAACAAAAGAGGTGTCTTAAACTTTACTGTGCATAGAAATTACCTGAGACCTTGTTAACTCAGAGATTTTGATGCGGTGAGTCTGTCTGGAACCTGAGAGACTGCACGTCTAAAGCAGGTGTTGCCACTGCTGCTGGTAGAGAGGGCAGGATGGGCACCACACTTCAGAGAACAAGGAAATAAACAGGGAGCAGGTGGCATAGAGCACCTGAGATGACATACTCAATATAACTAGATGCTGGATTTAGCATTTTTCCTACTTGTTTAAACAGAATGAATCACCATACATAACAAAGGCTAACTTTGGAAACTGTAGTTTAGTAAAAAGAATTTCTCCAAAACCTGACCTTAAATTTTATTTTTTAAAAAAATACAGAAGTTTGCTGCACACACTTCTTGAAAAAAACAGTATTTATAGATTTACAAGGCGGGCACAGGAGAGCCGAGAGGAGCTACTCCACATTCAAGGTCAGGAGGGGCGGCGGTGAGGAGATACCCTTCATTCAAGGTAAGAGAAACCCAAGTAAGATGGTATGTGTTGTGAGAGGGCATCAGAGAGCAGACACACTGAAACCATAATCACAGAAAACTAGTCAATCTAATCACATGGACCACAGCCTTGTCTTAATTCAATGAAACTAAGCCATGCCATGTGGGGCCATCCAAGATGGGTGGGTCATGGTGGAGAGGTCTGACAGAATGTGGTCCACTGGAGAAGGGAATGGCAAACCACTTCAGTATTCTTGCCTTGAGAACCCCATGAACTGTATGAAAAGGCAAAATGATTGGATACTAGAAGAGTAACCCCCCAGGTCGGTAAGTGCCCAATATGCTACTGGAGATCAGTGGAGAAATAACATCAGAAAGAATGAAGGGATGGAGCCAAAGCAAAAACAATACCCAGTTGTGGATGTGACCGCTGATAGAAGCAAGGTCTAATGCTGTAAACAGCAATACTGCATAGGAACCTGGAATGTTAGGTCCATGAATCAAGGCAAATTGGAAGTAGTCAAACAGGAGATGGCAAGAGTGAACATTGACATTCTAGAAATCAGCAAACTAAAATGGACTGCAATGGGTGAAATGAACTCAGATGACCATTATATCTACTACTGTGGGCAGGAATCCCTTAGCAGAAATGGAGTAGCCATCATGGTCCACAAAAGAATCCAAAATGCAGTACTTGGATGCAATCTCAAAAATGACAGAATGATCTCTGTTCATTTCCAAGGCAAACCATTCAATATCACAGTAATCCAAGTCTATGTCCCAACCAATAACGCTGAAGAAGCTGAAGTTGAACGGTTCTATGAAGACCTCCAAGACCCAAATAAGATGTCCTTTTCATTACAGGGGACTGGAATGCAAAAGTAGGAAGTCAAGAAACACATGGGGGTAACAGGCAAATGTGGCTTATGGACATCACCAGATGGTCAACACCGAAATCAGATTGATTATATTCTTTGCAGCCAAAGATGGAGAAGCTCTATACAGTCAGCAAAAACAAGACCAGGAGCTGACTATGGTTCAGATCATGAATCCTTATTGCCAAAATCAGACTTAAATAGAAGAAAGTAGGGGAAACCACTAGACCATTCAGGTATGACCTAAATCAAATTCCTTATGATTATACAGTGGAAGTGAGAAATAGATATAAGGGACTAGATCTGATAGATAGAGTGCCTGATGAACTATGGACGGGGGTTCATGACATTGTACAGGAGACAGGGATCAAGATTATCCCCGTGGAAAAGAAATGCAAAAGCAAATGGCTGTCTGGGGAGGCCTTACAAATAGCTGTGAAAAGAAGAGAAGTGAAAAGCAAAGGAGAAAAGGAAAGATATAAACATCTGAATGCAGAGCTCCAAACAACAGCAAGAAAAGATAAGAAAGCCTTCCTCAGTGATCAATGCAAAGAAATAGAGGAAAACAACAGAATGGGGAAGACTAGAGATCTCTTCAAGAAAATTAGAGATACTAAGGGAACATTTCATGTAAAGATGGGCTCAATAAAGGACAGAAATGGTATGGACCTAACAGA
This sequence comes from Bubalus bubalis, assembly GCF_019923935.1. Lineage (NCBI taxonomy): Eukaryota > Metazoa > Chordata > Mammalia > Artiodactyla > Bovidae > Bubalus > Bubalus bubalis. Next base: position 71,642,608 of record NC_059173.1, read on the forward strand.
AGCATACACAGAAGAACTGTACAAAAAAGACCTTCAAGACCAAGATAATCACAATGGTGTGATCACACGCCTAGAGCCAGACATCCTGGAATGTGAAGTCAAGTGGGCCTTAGAAAGCATCACTATGAACAAAGCTAGTGGAGGTGGTGGAATTCAAGTTGAGCTAATTTAAATCCTAAAAGATGATGCTGTGAAAGCGCTGCACTCAATATACCAGCAAATTTGAAAAACTCAGCAATAGCCACAGGACTGGAAAAGGTCAGTTTTCATTCCAATCCCAAAGAAAGGCAATGCCAAAGAATGCTCAAACTACCGCAAAATTGCACTCATCTCACACGCTAGTAAATTAATGCTCAAAATTCTCCAAGCCAGGCTGCAACAATATGTGAACTGTGAACTTCCTGATGTTAAAGCTGGTTTTAGAAAAAGCAGAGGAATCAGAGATCAAATTGCCAACATCCGCTGAGAAAGCAAGAGAGTTCCAGAAAAACATCTATTTCTGCTTTCTTGACTATGCCAAAGCCTTTGACTGTGTGGATCACAATAAACTGTGGAAAATTCTGAAAGAGATGGGAATACCAGACCACCTGACCTGCCTCTTGAGAAATCTGTATGCAGGTCAGGAAGCAACAATGAGAACTGGACATGGAACAACAGACTGGTTCCAAATAGGAAAAGGAGTACGTCAAGGCTGTATATTGTCACCCTGCTTATTTAACTTATATGCAGAGTACATCATGACAAACGCTGGGCTGGAAAAAGCACAAGCTGGAATCAAGATTGCCGGGAGAAATATCAATAACCTCAGATATGCAGATGACACCACCCTTATGGCAGAAAGTGAAGTGTAACTAAAGAGCCTCCTGAGGAAAGTGAAAGAGGAGAGTGAAAAAGTTGGCTTAAAGCTCAACATTCAGAAAACAAAGATCATGGAATCTGATCCCATCACTTCATGGGAAATAGATGGAGAAACACTGGAAAGAGTGGCTGACTTTACTTTTGGGGACTCCAAAATCACTGCAGATGGTGATTGCAGCCATGAAATTAAAACACACTTACTCCTTGGAAGAAAAGTTATGACCAAGCTAGATAGCATATTCAAAAGCAGAGACATTACTTGGCCAACAAGGGTCCATCTAGTCAAGGCTATGGTTTTTCCAGTAGTCCTGTATGGATGTGAGAGTTGGACTGTGAAGAAAGCTGAGCACTGAAGAATTGATGCTTTTGAACTGTGGTGTTGGAGAAGACTCTTGAGAGTCCCTTGGACTGCAAGGAGATCCAACCAGTCCATTTTAAAGGAGATCAGTCCTGGGTGTTCTTTGGAAGGAATGATGCTAAAGCTGAAACTCCAGTACTTTGGCCACCTCATGCGAAGAGTTGACTCATTAGAAAAGACTCTGATGCTGTGAGGGATTGGGGGCAGGAGGAGAATGGGATGACAGAGGATGAGATGACTGCATGGCATCATCGACTTAATGGACATGAGTTTGGGTGCACTCCGGGAGTTGGTGATGGACAGGGAGGCCTGGCATGCTGCAATTCATGGGGTCGCAAAGAGTTGGACATGACTGAGTGACTGAACTGAACTGAAGTGATAGATTTACAAAGGCTTTGGTTGATCCACTAAAATAGAGCCTTAAATTTCTAGTTTTGAAAGGCATTCCCCAACAGAAGTCTTTTCAGTGTGGGAAAATTACCAGTTATTTTGACTTGGCTGAAAACTCTAGATCATAGCTAGTAAGAGCCCTGAAATCCAAAATACAGAGAATAATACAGAAAGTTTATTGCTGAAGTCTTCAAATAATTCATTCAGGCACTGATAGGTATTTGGATTTCTCCTTCTATCTTACAAAAATTATACAATGCACATCAACATTATAAAAAAATTTACTACTGTACATAAACACTTAATTTAAGATACCCCAGGCAATGGCACCCCACTCCAGTACTCTTGCCTGGAAAATCCCATGGATGGAGGAGCCTGGTGGGCTGCTGTCTATGGGGTTGCACAGAGTCAGACACGACTGAAGCAACTTAGCAGCAGCAAGCTAAAGAAGGTATAACTATGGCACTATTGCCCTTTGGGATCAGATTATTTATCATTGCAGCGCTGTCCTGTGCCCCATAGAATGTTTAGCATCATCCAGTGAAAAAATTGTCTTAAAGCTCAACATTCAGAAAATTAAGATCATGGCATTGGGTCCCATCACTTCATGGCAAGTAGATGGGGAAACAGTGGAAACAGTGTCAGACTTTATTTTTAGGGGCTGCAAAATCACTGCAGATGGTGATTGCAGCCATGAAATTAAAACACGCTTACTCCTTAGAAGGAAAGTTATGACCAACCTAGATAGCATATTCAAAAGCAGAGACATTACTTTGCCAACAAAGGTCCATCTACTCAAGGCTATGGTTTTTACAGTAGTCATGTATGGAATGTGAGAGTTGGACTGTGAAGAAAGCTGAGCACTGAAGAATTGATGCTTTTGAATTATAGTGTTGGAGAAGACTCTTGAGAGTCCCTTGGACTGCAAGGAGATCCAACCAGTCCATTCTAAAGGACATCAGCCCTGGGTGTTCTTTGGAAGGACTGATGCTGAAGCTGAAACTCCAGTACTTTGGCCACCTCATGTGAAGAGTTGACTCATTGGAAAAGACTCTGATGCTGGAAGGGATTGGGGGCAGGAGGAGTAAGGGGACGACAGAGGATGAGATGACTGGATGGCATCACTGGCTTGATGGACATGAGTTTGGGTGAACTCTGGGAGTTAATGATAGACAGGGAAGCCTAGGGTGCTGCAATTCATGGGGTGGCAGAGTCTGACACGACTGAGCAACTGAACTGAACTGAAATGAACTGATGGCCTCTACACAATAGGTGGCAGTAAAACCTCCCCATGAGTTGTGACTACCAAAAATGTCTCCAGACATTCATAAATGTTCCCTGGGGAGCAATCTCCCCTTGAAAACCACTAATTTAAAACATCTACTTGGACTTATTGGTATTAAGTAAGTTTTTAGAAAAATATTTTACTTTTAAAAGTATCTGATTTTGAGCAATCTTTGCATGATTTTAAGTACATTGTCGATATCTTAACAACTCTGACAGATTGTCTTTCATTTATGGCTCATCTTTATCCAAGAAACAGGCAGGTTGAATTCACTATTAAATATTTTCCTAAACAAGAATCAGGCAAAGTTTTCACCCTGTAGGCACATAAAGGGAATATTAATCTGAAATATTGCTTGACTAGAGTTTTATAAATAGCTTAGACTTGAAATTAACTCAAGAATAAGAAAATACAGTAAGAAAAAAGGAACTGTAGCAGTTTCTTACGGAGAAGTTGGAGGCACCTCACTCCAGTACTTTTGCCTGGAAAATCCCATGGACGGAGGAGCCTCGTAGGCTGCAGTCCATGGGGTTGCCAGAGTCGGACACGACTGAACGACTTCACTTTCACTTTTCACTTTCATGCATTGGAGAAGGAAATGGCAACCCACTCCAGTGTTCTTGCCTGGAGAATCCCAGGGACGGGGGAGCCTGGTGGGCTGCCGTCTATGGGGTCACACAGAGTCGGACACGACTGAAGCAACTTAGTAGCAGCAGCAGTTTCTTAACAAGATAAAAGTATCAGATCAGATCAGATCAGTTGCTCAGTCGTGTCCGACTCTTTGCAACCCCATGAATAGCAGCACGCCAGGCCTCCCTGTCCATCACCAACTCCCGGAGTTCACTCAGACTCACGTCCATCGAGTCAGTGATGCCATCCAGCCATCTCATCCTCTGTCATCCCCTTCTCCTCCCACCCCCAATCCCTCCCAGCATCAGAGTCTTTTCCAATGAGTCAACTCTTGGCATGAGGTGGCAAAGGACTGGAGTTTCAGCTTTAGCATCATTCCTTCCAAAGAAATCCCAGGGATGATCTGCTTCAGAATGGACTGGTTGGATCTCCTTGCAGTCCAAGGGACTCTCAAGAGTCTTCTCCAACACCACAATTCAAAAGCATCAATTCTTCGGCGCTCAGCCTTCTTCACAGTCCAACTCTCACATCCATACATGACCACAGGAAAAACCATAGCCTTGACTAGACGAACCTTTGTTGGCAAAGTAATGTCTCTGATTTTGAATATGCTATCTAGGTTGGTCATAACTTTCCTTCCAAGGAGTAAGCGTCTTTTAATTTCATCGCGTCCGAGGTCAGGGGCAGAGGCTGAGAGTACCAGACTGCGAAGGTGCAGGAACGTCGGAGAGGAGCTACCTGGTGTCTGAGGTCAGGGAGGGCGGCCGGGAGGAGTACCCCAGGCCTCTAAGCCCGAGACCAGGGGCGACTGCCGGGGAGGAGCTACCCCACACCCCCACGCCCGAAGCCAGGGGCGGCAGCCGGGAGGAGCAACCCACACCGGAGGCCAGGAGCCGGGACAAGAGGAGTTACCTGGAGCCACACCGGCGCAGGAGGGCCTAGAGGAGCTATCCCACATTGAAGGTCAGGAAGGGCGGTGGTGAGGAGATACCCCTCGTCCAAGGTAAGGAGCAATGGCTGCGCTTTGCTGAAGCAGCCGTGAAGAAATACCCCACGCCAAAGGTAAGAGAAACCCAAGACGGTAGGTGTTGCAAGAGGGCATCAGAGGGCAAACACACTGAAACCATACTCACAGAAAACTAGTCAATCTAATCACACTAGGACCACAGCCTTGTCTAACTCAATGAAACTAAGCCATGCCCCTGGGGCAACCCAAGATGGGTGGGTCATGGTGGAGAGATTTGACAGAATGTGGTCCACTGGAGAAGGGAATGGCAAACCACTTCAGTATTCTTGCCTTGAGAACCCCATGAACAAAACAGTATGAAAAGATAAAAAGTATAGAAGCTGAAAAATCAAAGTAAAAACTCGTAAGTTAAATACAAAGAACCAATAAATATTAAAAGAGAATTTATATTTTTATATTAATAAAAAGATTGTAAATCTATATTATCTTTATGGTCAGCAACAGTGGAATTAAAAAGATTTCTACTTTTTAAATCATTATAGAAACTAAACGATGATGACCCTTGTTGCAAAATGCAGAACAGAAAGCAAATAGCAATAGAAAATAAAAGAATAACAAGATTAAGCATTATAATTATGGCAATCAATATCAATCTTTTATATTTAATATCAAAATGATAAAAAGCCTAAGATGTGATGAGAAATAACTAACTCTACAACTTCTGATAAGTATACCTAAAATAAAATGACATGGAAATATTTTTTAAAAGAATGTGTATAATGCATATAAAGCAAATCAAAAAATAAGAAAGTAAGCTAGTCTGCAGAGTTGACTTTAACTTTTTCTAAAAGAAAGTCATATTTTGAAGTCACAATATTACTGAGTACATATAAGTCTGAATAATGCATCAAGAAAAGTACATACAAAAACACCTTAGGAGATATAAGTAGAAAACTGTCAAAGGACAACTACATAAGAGACCAACCAACTTTAATCAGTTTTCAGTAAGTCAAGCAGACAAAAAGAAGAATAGCAGAGATTTTTAAAAATAAAGATAAATATTAATGAAAACATATTCAACTTGATAATCTAGAAATGAGGAATTCACCTTCTAAGCATACAAATGAAACATAATGACTAGTTACATAACTGGTCATAGACAAATGTCTGAGTAATTTTAAAAGGAAAGTTGTATAAATAAAACTATAGATCACATTCTCTAATAATCATACAACAAAACTGGTAATTAATAAAAAGTTTGAAAAGAGGCTTGTCACCCTGCTTATTTTTAACTTATATATAGAGTACATCACATGAAATAGGCTGGATGAAGCTCAAGCTGGAATCAAGACTGCCAGGAGAAATATCAATAACCTCAGATATGCATATGACAACATCCTAATGACAGAAAGCGAAGATGAACTAAAGAGCTTCTTGATGAAAGTGAAAGAAGAGAGTGAAAAAGCTGGCTTAAAATTCAACATTCAAAAATCTAGGATCATGGCATCCAGTCCCCTTGCCACTTCATGGCAAGTAGGAAAAAAAAATGGAAATGGTGACAGACTTTATTTTCTTGAGCTCCAAAATTACTGCAGATGGTGACTGCAGCCATGAAATTAAAAGATGCTGCTCCTTGGAAGAAAAGCTATGACAAACCTAGACAGTGTATTAAGAAGAAGAGACATCACCTGTGGCTGATTCATGTCGATGTATGGCAAAAACCACCACCATATTGTAAAGTCATTAGCCTCGAATTAAAATAAATAACAATTTAAAAAAAAAAAGAAAAACAGAGACATCACTTTGTTGACAAAGGTCTGTATAGTCAAAGCTATGGTTTTTTTCAGTAGTCTTTCATGGATGTGAGAGTTGGACCATAAAGAAGGTTGAGTGCTAAAGAACCGATGCTTTCAAATTACAGTGCTGGAGAAGACTCTTGAGAGTCCTTTGGACAGCAAGGATATCAAACCAGTCAATCCTAAAGGAAATCAACTCTGAATATTCATTGAAAGGACCAAGGCTGAAGCTGAAACTCCAATACTTTGGCCACCTGATGCAAAGAGCTGATTCACTGGAAAAGACCCTGCTGGGAAAGATTGAGGGCAGGAAGAGAGGAGGACGCAGAGGATGAAATGGTTGGATGGCATCAAAAACTCAGTGGAGATAAGTTTGTGTAAACTCCAGGAGATAATGAAGGACAGGGAAGCCTGGCATGCTGTAGTCTATGGGGTCACAAAGTCAGACAAGACTGAGCAACTGAACAGCAACAAATAAAATTAGAAAGTTTGAAACTTTTTTCCTAAAAAATTGCATAAATTTTTTAAAGAAAAAATTAAAAATAAAATAGCAATAATGAGTTTGCTTTACCAAAACCTTTAGGATTGGTCCCTTTAGGGCTTCCCTGGTAGCTCAGCTGGTAAAGAATCCACCCGCAATGCAGGAGACCCCCAGTTCGATTCCTGGGCCAAGAAGTTCCCTGGAGAAGAGATAGGCTACCCACTCCAGTATTTTGGGGCTTCCCTGGTGGCTCAGATAGTAAAAAATCCTCCTGCAATGTGGGAAATCTGGGTTCAATCCCTTGGTGGCGAAGATTCCCTGGAGAAGGGAGCAGCTACCCAACTCCAGTATACTGGCCTGGAGAATTCGTGGACAGAGGAGCCTGACAGGCTAAAATCTACGAGGTTGCAAAGAGTCCAACAGGACAGAGCAACTTTAACTCAGGATTTAGTGAGTTGGGATTGGTCAAAGGTATATGTATTCACAGATATTATCATTATTTTTTCATATTTACATATTAAAATAAATGGAAAAACCCATTTAAAAATTTAAAAAGATGGAAATTTTCTTTAAAAATAAGTAAAACTAAACAAATATGATGGAAAAACTGTGAATTGAATAAACAAATTCCAAAGCTCCTTTTTTGAAGAAAGAATAATGTTGATGAAATAGTTGCTCAGTCGTGTCTGACTCTTTGCGACCCCATGGATTGGGGCCCACCAGGCTCCTCCGTCCATGGGATTTTCCGGGCAAGAATACTGGAGTAGGTTGCCATTCCTTTCTCAAGGGATGAAATAGACTAACACTTTCCAAACTGGTGTTAAGAAAAAGTCAGTAACTGTGCCAAGAAACTCTTCCTCTACACAAATAAGTTCTTTATTTTTAAGTTCTTTAAAACATTAAATAGACCAGGAGTTTTCTCTTTTACTTTAAAACTTCTCAGATCTTTTCTTATGTTAATAAGTACTTTGAATCCTCAAGGAGGGTATTTACTGCAATTTACCAAGCTTATTTGCCCTCTTTTTTAGTATTCTGAGAACAGCTTGCAAAATCTTGTACTGGACAAACTTCTAGCAAAACTACTAATGAAAAAAAGCAGAAATAATAAATTAGAAAAATAGAAATAATATATAGAGAAAAATGTGCTAAAACGGAATGCTATGCACAGTCACACATTAATTAAAATGGGAGAACACAATAAAAAAATGCTACCTTCTCATTTTAACTTTTGTTTTAAATCAGGATGTGATATTAATTAGGATTATAAGATGGATGAAAATGTAAGCACAAAATATTTAGCCTAAATCAAATTTTAAGTGAGGATCCACAACTATAATTCATATTATCCTTTCTCCCACTAAAAAGATAGGCTGTTTGAAAAAATTAAAAAAAAAGGCTGTTTGAAGGGAGACAAAGAAATTTCAAGTGTTTCTCTTTTAAAAGTGAGAAGGATAGGGGATTTGTTAGGCAAATGTGAGGGGTTCTTTGGGCAAACTTGGAGAAGAAAAGGGAATTCACCCACTGGAAATGATCCCTACTTCAGTGAGACACAGGGACAGGAACTTTAAATTGCCAAGTCCAGGAAATGGAATGGGGCAGAGGCTATTTGCTGATCAGTCACACAAGGGACATAAACATTAAGATTCAGTCTCTTCTCTGCACACTGGAGGACAAGGAGTCAGGCATGCACATCCTGAAAGTAAACCCTTCAATATATCTATTATTTTCTTCCCCAAAGAAATCATCAGCCTACAGAGCACAGCAATGAAAAGTCTCCAGATCCAACTATGAGGGGAGCATAAAAAAACAGATTTAGATGGTAAAATATGTTTTACTTTACTACAACACTTAAGTGTTTGCCATGCTTAATTTGGCCAGTCTTAGGCAATTAAAGGGAAAGAGTAGATAATCACACAGTGTTAAGAAATGTAATTTTCTTATATGATACAGACCTAAATATATTTATTATTACATTAATAAATATGTTGATCTCCTTAAATGATTTTCTGAAAATAAATTACAACCCTAATTCCAAATCTGACAAAAATTATATAAAATAGAAAAGCCAACTGAAAAAAAAAATGCACAACCTAAAAGCTAAGAATTACTGGGGACAATATGAGGACTTAAGCCAGGGATACAGGCTCTCAGTAGCTCTGAGAGACAGCTCTGAAGAGGGAAGGGAGGATCCAGGATACATAGGAGTTTTTGCAACCAAGACCAGGTAATCAGAACATCAAAAGATTACTGTTAATTAAAGACAACCAGACATCTCAAGTTAATGAATTTAACACTTTTCTATGTTATCGTACTTATGCTCAGTCACTTAAGTCGTGTCCTTCTCTTTGCAACCCCATGGACTGTGGACCACCTGGCTCCTCTGTCAGTGGGGTTTTCCAGATAAAAATACTGGAGTGGGTTGCCATTTCCTTATCCAGGGTATCTTCCCTAAACAAGGATTGAACTCATGTCCCCTCTGTCTCCTGCCTTAGCAGGTGGATTCTTTACCACTGAGCCACCAGGGAAGACCTTTTTCTATGTATAGGAAGATGCAAGAGTCAGGGTTTATTAAATTATTCCTTTGATATGCATCTTAGCTCTCTAGGGTCAGTATCCTGCTTTTCTCCATCCTGAATCCCCTCAGGTCCACAAGTGAGAAGGAGGGTAACTGCAGTGCCTGACTGCTAGATGGTGGGGCATCCTGTTTCTATCCTGAGTTCTCTTAAGGCTCACTGTTAGGGAAGCTGTAATGTGATGGCTTGAAGGCTACAACACCATTTGTGACTGATACAGCAGGCAACATTTTTCATTGACAAAGCCAATCTCCTTTATGAAAATAGACATAAAAATCTAAGTGAAACATCAGAAAACAGAATATATTAGAACAACCCACCCCAGTCAGAGTTTTTTGCAATATCTTTTAAATAAAAAATTACTTCAAGTCAAAACAACATTTGATAAAACTAATTAAAGGCTAATTAAGGCTTAACATATTGAATCTGCAAGTGTAGAAGTATAGTCATTTACACGCTCAAGTAGGCACATGGACCATCATGCAGTGATACAGAGCCATCCCCTTAAAAGTCAGAGGAAAGAGATACCTAAAGGTATTGTTATGTAACAATATACTAGAAATTCTTAACTTTTACTATACACATGTGAATAAATTAAGATATGTAAACTCTGAAAAAGAAAATGCAAACATCATATACAAATTATATTGTATATTCAGAAAAAATGAAAGGTCACCTGAACTGTTATTTGAGAGGTAAGCAAAATGGCCAAAAACAAGATACATATACAACAAATGAACAGTTCTTATACTCCAGCAATAACAACTTTAAAATACTATTGAAAGGCAATTCATCCACAGTAGCAATAAAAGCATTGTTTACATAAGAATGACTACAATAAAAAGTATATTACCAATATTAATAAACTGTTAGAATTTTCTGAGAAACAAAAGATATAAAATATTTTCATTTTTCCCAGATTCATTCTTTGATGCATTTTCAGTCAGTATAAAAGGGGATATTTTTGCTACATGATAAAATGATTCTACAGCCAACATCACAGTCAATGGTAAAAAGCTGAAAGCACTTCTTAGTTCCTCATCTTTGAAGAAATGCTTTCAGCTTTTTACCATTGACTGTGATGTTGGCTGTAGAATCATTTTATCATGTAACAAAAATATCCCCTTTTATACTGACTGAAAATGCATCAAAAAATGAATCTGGGAAAAATGAAAATATTAGAAGTCATAATTCAGAGAAGAAAAAGAAATAAAAACAATCCAAATTGGAAAGAAGTAAAACTGTCACTGTTTTGCACATGACTGATACTATATATAGAAAATCCTAAAAGCATTACCAAAAACCTTAGAACTCATCAATGAATTCAGTAAAGTTGCAGGATATAGAATTAGAAGTACATATACTTCCAATAATAATATATATACTGTATATTATATATATAGTTATATATATAATTATGTATATACTATATAGTAATATGTATATACACTGTATATATATATTACAGTATGTGTTATATTATATATAATATTAACAGTATTGTATTGTATATAATAATATTGTGTTATTATATTATAACAGTATTATATTATATATAATATATATATACCATATATAGAAGTCTATTGCATTTTTATACATTAAGAATGAGCTATCATAAAGAGAAATTAAGAAAACAATTTCATTTACAATTACATAGAAAAGAATAAAATATCTAGGAATAAATCTAGCCGATGAGGTAAAAGACTCAATACTCAGAAAACTAAAAGACTAATGACTTTTAGTCTTAAAGTCACTTTAAGTCAGAAACTTCTGTCTAAAGTCAGAAACTTAAGACAACACAAACAAATTGAAAGATATACTGTGTTCATGGATTGGGAGAATTAAAATAAAATGGTCATATTAACCAACACAATCTATAGATTCAATGCAATCCCTATCTAAATACCTAAGTCATTTTTCACATAACTAAAACAAATAATTCTAAAATTTGTATGGAAATACAAAAGATCCCAAATAGCCAAGTAACCTTATGAAATGAAAACAGGCTGAAGGTATTAAACTTCTGATTTCAAACTATACTACAGCAGTATTGTAATCAAGCATTATGGTACTGACACAAAAACAGACACATAGATCAATGGAATAGAATAGCCCAGAAACAAATCCATATGTATATGGTCAATTAATCTGTAAAAAAGCAGGCAAGAATGTACAAAGGGGAAAAGACAGCTTCTTCAATAAACAGTACTGGGAAAACTGGACAGCTAAGTGTAAAAGAATCAAACCGGATAACTTCCTCACACCATGTACAAAAATAAACTCAAATATGGATTAAATGTAAATCCTAAAACCATAAAAATCCTAGAAGAAAACATAGGTAGTACACTGTTTGACACTGGTCTTAAAATATTCTTTTTGGATTTTTCTCCTGAGGCAAGGGAAACAAAAGCAAAAATAAACAAATGGAAACACAACAAACTAAAAAACTTCTACACACTGAAGGAAAGTACCAACAAAATGAAAACTCAGCCTAGTACATGGGAGAAGATATTTGCCAATTATATGCCTGATAAAGGGCTAATATCCAAAATATACAAAGACCTTACAACTCAATGTCAAAAAACAACCAATCTGATTTTAAAATGGGCAGAGGATCTGAATAGACACTTTTCAAAGAAGACATACAGATCATCAACAGGCACATTGAAAAAAAAAAAAAAAGCTCAACATCACTAACCAACAAAGAAATACAAATCAAAACCACAAAATACCATCTCACACTTGTCAGAATGTCACCTGATATCTATCTTCAAGGACAACAAATAACAAGTGCTGGTGAGAATGCAAATAAAAGTGGGGGGAACCCTAATGTTTCCTTGTGGGAATGTAAACTGGTGCAGCAGTTTACTATGGAAAATAGCATGGAGTTTCCTCAAAAAATTAAAAACTATTTTAATTAAAATTTTCATTAAAAATTAAAAGTAAGAACTATGACACAATTCAGTAATTGCCCTTTTTCTGAAGAAAGCAAAAACATTAATTAATTCAAAGAGATATATATGCACCCCTATGTAGAATGCAGCATTATTTATAATAGCCAAGATACAGAAGAAACCTAAGTGTCCATCAATAGATAATGGAAATGTGATATATATATATATACACAATTAAATATTAATCAGTCATAAAAAATGAAATTTGCCATTTATGACAACATGGATGGATTTAGAGAGTATTATGTTAAGTGAAATAAGTCAGAGAAAGACAGATACTGTACGATCTCACTTATATGTGAAATCTAGGAAACAAAACAACATGAAAACAGACTCATAGATCCAGAGAACAAATGTGGTTGCCAAATGGAAAGGCAGTGGGAGTGGGTGGAGGAAATTGGTAAAGGGGATTAAGAGTATAAACCTCCAGTTACATAATATATAAATCCTAAAATGGAATATAGAGCATAAGTAATAAAGTCAGTAACATTTTAATAAATTTGTATAAGGCCAGATGATTAATGAACTTATCATAGTGATCATTTCATAATGTACTTAGATATCAAATCATTATATAGTATACCTGAAATAATATTGTACATCAACTACATTTCAATTTTAAAAAATTAAGCATAGACAAGTAAGTCCTTTACTTAAAACCTATTCCCAATTCTAAGTGTTTGACTGTGTCTAGTTTAAAACATTGAATGAATTTTTTTCAAATTCTCCCAATACCATGCCAAATGATCCATTCTCCCTGCTATATTTTACCCTCAACTTTTTAATTAAAATTCTGTACCTTAAGCCTCAATACTTTTATTTCTCCTTTTCTATATCCCATACCAAAGGCCTTTCTAAAGAAAAAAAAATCCAAAAATGTTTTTTATTTTCTTTCAGTTAAAAAATTAAAATTGCCATCCTATTGCCATTCTTAGGGGAAATGTTTATTACATAAAAAATGTGATAAAACTTTTAAAATAATTTTGGTCACAGTCTCTAAGTAAACAAAACCTCTAATGGAATAACCTATATCACATTTCTGTTATCCTGACACAAATATACACTTAATCGTCTGTTTTGGTACTATTACTGTTTCTTTTAATAAACACTAGCCAAAGTTTTAATTTTTTCCCCAAACCTCAAAATATAGAGGAATAATTTTACAGTCTGTGATTTTTAGCACAATTACCCCTCACTGAATACTTCCTGTCACCATATGCCTCTGTTAAGGCCAAATAGAACATTTCTTGGCTTGCTTCATTTCTGCAATCAGTTGTCTGCATTTTTCTCACCACCTCCTGGCCTTCTGTATTTTTGGAGAGCTGCTTCAATCTGATCAAGTCTCAGCTCTTCCCACTCATGTGTTCCTGGTTTTTCCAATGGATCTTGAATGTCAATCAATGGGCTAAGTTCTCATTCACATAAAATGTGTTTGCCTTGCTGCCAGCTGATGATACTTGTGTTTTAAGCCAACATACGTATTACTTCCTGTATCTATTATTCTAAACAACTGTTGCATCTGTATCCTCTGTCTTAAAGGTGTAAAGAACAAGAAACTTATTTTCCCTCAGAATTTTATTCCAACAGTGAGTATAACAACGTGTGTGTATGCTAAGTCGCTTCAGTCATGTCCGACTCATTACAAACCTGTGGACTTTAGTCTATCAGGCTCCTCTGTCCATGGGATTCTCCCGGCAAGAATAATGGAGTGGTTTTGCCATGCCCTCCTCTGGGAGATCGTCCCAACCCAGGGATCAAACCCAAGTCTTATGTCTCCTGCATAAGGATAGGTGGGTTCTTTACCACTAGCAGCACCTGGGAAGCCCAAGTGTAACACTATCATATGAATTTGATCCTTAAAGTCCTTCATAACTTACATTCAGTGAAATACCTTACACAGAACCATGGGGGGGAAATATCAGACTTTGTTAATACTGAGTGGAAAATGATTTATGGGCCTGACTTGACTTTTCTCATCCACCATAAATTACTTATTAAGTGTCCACCATGTTCCAGTCATTATTCCAGGGGCTGATGAGTCAACATATTAAAGTTATTATTAAAGAGACAACATATTAAAGTTATAACAGAAGTTACAGAACTTACAGCCCTAGACACTTTTGGATGAGTTAAATGGTGACGTTTCTCCCTTCTACTGACATTATCTACTTATTTTAGTGCTCTTTTCTACATAGCTTTTTCTGGAATAAAATCTAGGAGGTTCTAAATTTAATGTACTTGTTGCCATTGAAAAACACAAAGCCAGTGATGAAAAACTCTAACTGCCAACAAATATTTGTTTATGACTGAATAAGTGAATAGCTTCCAGCTCTATTGTTCATTAGCTTTGCAACTCTAAAGCTAATTAGTCCCTCTGAGCTTGTTTTCTTATCTCTAAAGTAAAGTTCACACCTCAATAGATTATTGTATTAAAGAAGGTAATAATCCACATCAATCCCAGCCCATAAATGTTGCTCAATAATATAGTTCTATATATACCTATCCCTGGTGGCTCAGATGGTAAAGCATCTGCCTACAGTGTGAGAGACCCGGGTTCAGTCCCTGGGTCGGGAAGATCTCCTGGAGAAGAAAATGCAACCCACTCTAGTATTCTTGCCTGGAAAATCCCATGGACGGAGGAACCTGGTAGGCTACAGTCCATGGGATTGCAAAGAGTTGGACACAACTGAGCGACTTCACTTTCTTTTCTTTCATATATACCTATAGCTGATTCATGTTGATATATGGCAGAAACCAACACAATATTGTAAAGCAATTATCCTCCAATTAAAAATAAATTTTAAAATAAGAAAAAAATAATATAGCTGTCTCTAAATCAAATGTCATCCAATAATATCAAGAGAACCATATTTCACTGAGTCCAAACATTTTCCTATGGCTACATATGCTTTTTAGGAAATTCACTTATTTAAAAAAAAAAGTTCAAATTAAACAGAATGGACAGTTTTCCAATTTCCATAATCATCAACACCACAACTGCCACTCACCCTGTACCAGCTACCCCATTCCATATTATCTTCAAGTCTGAGAAAATGCCTATCTCTCTGCCTCTTGAATTCAGTGGTCAGTTTACACCTTTTATAAGAAACGTACCAGCTTTCCAAATAAAATCCAATCCCTATCCAGAAACATTACAATGAAGAAAGCATCATCCAATAAGGTGAAAGGAAACCGGATGGCAGAGTTTCAGCTCTGTTTTTCTGAACTCCCATTCACTTTGGCTCACTCAGACTTTAAAAAAAGTCAGACTTTGTTAATACTGAACAGAAAATGATTTACAGTTCTGACTTTTCTTGTCTACCATAAATTATTTATTAAGTGCCCACTGTGCCTCTAGCATGGTTCTGGGTGCTGAGGGTACAGCGCTGGAAAAGACAGACAAAATGCCTACCTCTGCAAGCAGAAGGCCTAACATGATGTGTGACTGCAAAACAGGGTGATGAACAGGCAGCTGTGGGTTTACTAGAGTCTATATGGCCAATATAAGCCAGACCTTGGGAACTGGGGGAATCTTACCTACTCTGAAATCTAAAGAGTAAGAAGAAGCTAGTCAGACAAAGATAGGAAGAGTAGACTGTGAAGAGGGAAACAGCATGTGCAAAGCCTGGAACTGGAGTGTTTGGGGGCTGTGCAGACAAAGTTATATGGAAGGGCTTAAACTGCCTATTGCATTTCCTTCCCTCGCTGGTTTCCAATCTGTTACCCCAAAGCCTCTAACTTCCCATGTGTGAGTGCTTCACCGTGCCATGAGCTGTGCTAATGAAAACTGGAAAGAGTATTCTGTGTCCTCACGTGGAAGCGAGCATGAGGAGAGCAGGCCCCCAGAACCAGGCCTGTGATGGCAGCTGGACTGCAGACAGCCACCAAGGGAGGAAAGTGGAGGGAGGCAGGCAGAGTCAGGACCAGGCTTGGTTACACCTTTCGTGGATACACTTTTCCCTCCATCACACAGCATGGAAGATCAGGCTGAGTTGTACTAAAAAGGCCAGTTTTTAGTACACTGAACTGGAAGGCACTGACTTGGCCTCAATTAAAGTTATGGCTGACCTAGCACAGTAGTATGGATGGTGGCCAAGCTGGCAGGGAATACAGATGAGAATGTGCTCACCTGGACCAGCACCTAAGTCTCCAAGAAAGCATGAATGCCATGCATAGAACTAGAGAACTCAAGCCAAGTTCATATTCTCTCTATTTTATATCTACTGTTTAAATCTAGTAGATCTAGATCCTAAAAAAAAAACAACAACAACAACAAAAAAAAAAAACTAAACTACACACTCAACCAAAGAGCCTGTCTTCTTTGAGGGCTTATATATAATAGCATGGTGAAGTTTATCTAGCCTTCCCTAATAGCTCAGTTGGTAAAGAATCCGGCTGCAATGCAGGAGACCCCGGTTCAATTCCTGGATGGGGAAGATCTGCTGTAGAACGGATAGGCTACCCACTTCTATTCAATCCAGTATTCTTGGGCTTCCCTTGTAGCTCAGCTGGTAAAGAATGCACCAGCAATGTGGGAGACCTGGGTTCGATCCCCAGGTTGGGAAAATCCCCCGGTGAAGGGAACAGCTACCCACTCCAGTATTCTGGCCTGGAGAATTCCATGGACTATATAGTCTATGGGGTCGCAAACAGTTGGGCACCACTGAGCAACTCTCACTTTCATTTTAACTTTTTAATGAAATTTGGTTCATTTCTCACATTTTATTTACAAGGCAGACAAAGGACTTATTCATCACAATTTTGATCTATACAACATTATTATCTACAAAATTGAAATTATGCACTTTCAGGTTATGAAATAATTAGGTGATGCTGGGGGACCAGAAGGCTTCCCTGGAGGCTCATATGGTAAAGAATCCGCAGTGCGATGCAGAAGACCTGGGTTCAATCCCTTGATTGGGAAGATCCCCTGGAGGAAGACATGGCAACACACTACAATATTCTTCCCTAGAGAATCCCCATGGACAGAGGAGCCTGGTGGGCTACAGTCCATGGGGTCACAAAGAGTTGGACATGACTGACCGAGTAAACACAGCACAGCACAGGGGACCAGAGACAGACACAGACTATAAATGTTCACCCAAAAGTTTGTATTTCTGAAAATTTAAGTATTATTATTGTTAATTACCTCAAAACATATCTTCAAGGAAAATAACACTGAGAAAACATTAAAGACTGTGGTGACAGCTATCTTAAATAATGATGCTTTCATTTTGCTATATTTAATTCAGGTGGTAAAATAATTTATTAAAATTACCTTCCGGGTAGCAGGGTAGTTTTAAAAGACAACTCAAGTCAGTGATGGACAGGGAGGCCTGGTGTGCTGCGGTTCACGGGGTTGCAAAGAGTCGGACATGACTGAGCAACTGAACTGAACTGAACAAGTCAGTTCTTACATAATCATTCCCTAGAAAACAACTTGGAGAAGGCAATGGCACCCCATTCCAGTACTCTTGCCTGGAAAATCCCATGGACAGAGGAGCCTGGTAGGCTGCAGTCCATAAGGTCGCTAAGAGTTGGACACAACTGAGCAACTTCACTTTCACTTTTCAGTTTCATGCATTGGAGAAGGAAATGGCAACCCACTCCAGTATTCTTGCCTGGAGAATCTCAGGGACAGGGGAGCCTGGTGGGCTGCCGTCTATGGGGTCACACAGAGTCGGACACGACTGAAGCGACTTAGCAGCAGCAGCAGCAGAGAACAACTTATACAATCCTATCTGTTATCCCCACATCAGAAGAAGCAGATTAGCTCATCACCACAGAAACCTGTTAAAAACTTTCTGCAAAGGTCCAGGGTATTCAAAGTGGGGACGGCATCGGCGAGGATCAGGATACAATAGCTTCAATTAGATATTAATTAGAGATGTAAAGAGTAATAGAATGAGGATAGCTCAGTAGGAAAATTCAGTGGAGAAAAGAGGCTGAGTAGCTTGGTTTACGTGGGAGACCAATAAAACTTCAAGACAAGAAGTTTGCACCACTTACGTAGGCCGCAGGCGTCCTTCCGTTCTCCCAAAGGAGAGGAGACACTGAGGCCTCCCCAGTCGGATCTTAGAAGCCCAGGCATAATTAGCAAGCATGGCGGGTTCCGCGCTCCAAATGGAGACTCAGCCAGAATTTGAGAGAGAGAGTGACATGGGGAGACCAAGTTTCAGTGAACAAGGCCCGCACTTTATTTTCCAAAGTAGTTTTTATACCTTAAGTTGTGCATAGAGGATAATGGGGGAAGGGGTGGAGTCATGCAAGGACAGCAGTTCCTGGTCTTAATCGAAGCCAGGCTTTCAAACTTATCATATGCAAAAGTTCTGGTGATTTACATCATCTTCTGGCCTGGAGGTCTGTTAACATTTTAAGAAACTTATTTTTCTCTAAAGGTGATTATTCCAAAGTCAGGCACCAGCCTCCAAAAAAGCATTGGACAAAGCTGCATTCCTATAGGGCAAAGGTGAGGTGGGCTCAATCAAGAAAAGAATTAACTCAAGGGTCCAAGGTTACAAACATTGAGGCTACTACTTACATTTCTATACACCCATTATATCAATCAATACACTGCCAAGGACATAGTAGGTAAGGAGTATGGAGACTTAGCAGCAAACATTGGCCCAATAAGTGAAAAACCCTTCACCAATACAATTTCTAATCAATCTTTTAACTACTCAAAGGAATCTGTGTTTAGACAGTTTAGAACATCTCCTGCCTCTCACAGTTGGGAGACTCTGAACAATCACATGTGGCCGGAAAAACCCATTCAGGCAGGCTAGAGGATTTCCAAAGGAGTTTGTAGGTTGAAACACTGTCACACCCAGGAATTATTAACTGGAGCTGTAAGCTAACTCTTTTTTCAGAGAGAGGTAGTGGGGGACAGCCCCCGTAAAGTCAGAGGTGTAGGTGAGAGCACAAAGCAGAAAGTAGGCAGACTCTGGTTTGGGGGTAAATGCTCGAGAATTTCCAGGGGGACTCCTGAGGCTCGATCCCGCCTTTGCGTGTGCTGAGCCTCCTTCCTCATGACCTTTGCCACGGGCGGAGCTCCTGCTCCCGGCAGTGATAGAATTCTAGTTGAGCTATTCCAGATCCTGAAAGATGATGCTGTGGAAAGTGCTGCACTCAATATGCAATATGCAATATGCACTCAATATGCAATATGCCGGCTCCCGGCAGGAAGTCAGTGATGCAGAGAAACTTTCAGGTTTGGCACTATTAACTTTTTCACTGATCTTAGCTGTTAAAGATTTGTGATCAGCAAGGCTAAGGATGTAACAAAGGTTCTAGACCAATGTTTCTTTCAAACACATTAATTTGGAGTTAACTTATAACATGGAGGTAATAACTGGAAAACTCATCTTAGTGTTAACATTGCTACAAAAATTGGCTTCCTGTCCTTCCAATCTGGCACTTACTCTTTGAAACCCCATGGACTGAAGATTGGAGAGTTAAATAAAAAGATTTGTATTTTGTATTGATATGTTCTAGCAACTCTACGTATTGAAAGCTTTTGTAAAGGGAGAGAAAAAGACCATATAGTACTTACTTGACTTTTTGACAAGACATAGTATCATGTGATAACCTTGGAGAAGGGCAAAAATGCTCTTTTGGTTTTCCTCCTATCTGATTCATGTTCCATTCCTTCACAATTTCTTATATTGTCTCTTCTTGATTTTCTTGACCTCTAAATGTGAGGGTCCCAGATAGAATACACAGAAGAACTATACAAAAAAGACCTTCATGATCCAGATAATCATTATGGTATGATCACTCACCTAGACCCAGACATCCTGAAATGAGAAGCCAAGTGGGCCTTAGGAAGTCTCACTACAAACAAAGCTAGTGGAGGTGATGGAATTCCTGATTGAATAGTTGAGCTATTTCAAATCCTAAAAGATGATGCTGTCAAAGTGCTGCACTCAATATGTCAGCAAACTTGAAAAACTCAGCAGTGGCCACAGGACTGGAAAGGGTCAGTTTTCATTCCAGTCCCTAAGAAGGGCAATGCCAAAGAATGTTCAAACTACCACACAATTGCACTCATCTCACATGCTAGTAAAGTAATGCTCAAAATACTCCAAGCCAGGCTTCAACAATACATGAACCATGAACTTTTGATTTAGAAAAGGCAGAGGAACCAGAGATCAAATTGCCAACATTGGCTGGATCATCGAAAAAGCAAGAGAGTTCCAGAAAAACATCTATCTCTTCTTTATTGACTATGCCAAAGCCTTTGACTATGTGGATCACCACAAACTGTGGGAAATTCTTACAAAGGTGGGAATACCAGACCACCTGACCTGCCTCTTGAGAAATCTGTATGCAGGTCAAGAAGCAACATTAGAACTAGACATGGAACAATAGACTGTTTCCAAATTGGGAAAGGAGTACCTCAAGGCTGTATATTGTCACCCTGCTTATTTAACTTATATGCAGAATACATCATGAGAAATGCTGGACTGGATGAAGCACAAGCTGGAATCAAGATTGCTGGGAGAAATATCAATAACCTCAGATATGCAGATGACACCATCCTTATGGCAGAAAGCAAAGAAGAGCTAAAGAGCCTCTTGATGAAAGTGAAAAAAGAGAGTGAAAAAGTTGGCTTAAAACTCAACATTCAGAAAACTAAGATCATGGCATCTGGTCTCATCACTTCTTGGCAAATAGATGGGGAAACAGCATAGGCAGTGACAGACTTTATTTTGGGGCTCCAAAATCACCACAGATGGTGACTGCAGCCATGAAATTAAAAGACGCTTGCTCCTTGTAAGATGTGATCACCAACCTAGACAGCATATTAAAAAACAGAGACATTACTTTGCCAACAAAGGTCCATCTAGTCAAAGCTATGGTTTTTCCAGTAGTCATGTATGGATGTGAGAGTTGGACTACAAAGAAAGCTGAGAGTTGAAGAAATGATGCTTTTGAACTGAGATGTTGGAGAAGACTCTTGAGAGTCCCTCGGACAGCAAAGAGATCCAACTAGTCCATCCTAAAGGAAATCAATCCTGAATATTCATTGGAAGGACTGATGCTGAAGCTGAAACACCAATACTTTGGCCACCTGATTCAAAAAACTGACTCATCTGAAAAGACCCTCATGCTGGGAAAGATTGAAGGTTGGAGGAGAAGGGGACAACAGAGGATGAGATGGTTGGATGGCATCACGAACTCAATGGACATGAGTTTGAATAAACTCTGGTAGTTGGTGATGGACAGGGAGGCCTGGCATGCTGCAGTCCATGGGGTTGCAAGGGGTTGGACACGACTAAGCGACTGAACTGAACTTGACTGACTCAGGAGAAGCGAGTTCCATCCCTGGGTCAGTAAGATACCCTAGAAGAGGAAATGGCAACCTACTCCAGTATTCCTGCCTGAAAAGTCCCATAAACAAAAGAGCCTGGTGGGCTATAGTCCAAAGAGTCTCAAAAAGTCACTAAGGTTCACTTCAAAATGCAAATATTATCATCCGCAAATGATCAACTATTGGTGCAGTCATGTGACGTGGTACTTTTTAAGCTCAATTTTATTTCTGGGTACATTTTTCTGATTCACTTTACCATACACACACACACACACACACACATATGTATGTATATATGGCCACCCAGGTTATTTTTGCCAACATTTCTTTGGATAAACAGTACAAACCAATTTGGATTTTTATCAAACTACTGTAATGATGGAGCCAGTCAGGCTTCAAAGGAACACTTTTCAGCTTTTTAACAGACACACAATTTATTCAGAAAAAATATTCTTACCTTCCTGACTGCATTACTGTTGTTATTTTTCTTACATAAAAGCTATTCTTAGAAGCCTAACAAATTTTGTTTTTCAAATAAGAACATCTGGCTTTAGGTTGTATACAACTACACTTATTATTTAAATTCACCCTTCTTTAAGGCAGTTCATCCTATTCATTACAAGACTCTTTAAAATTTATAACGTTGCTTTTATTTATAATAAAAAAAACTTTCTTTAGAACAAAATATATATTACCGAAAAAGGCAGAACTATTTTCAAAATATGTTCATCTGACCAATTTGATACATAAAGCCTCTTCAAGGAATAATTCCTCAAGTTATTTTAGGAGAACCAATGAAAGAGTAAAAGCTTAAAATACAAATTACACACTTTTAAAAATTCTAAATCCTTAATGATTTTATTTTGCTATTCTATTCTAGGAAAAGTAAACAAATCTGTCAAGAAATAATAAAGCTAAGACTTTTTTTCCCAGTAAGCTATAAGCAAGTTCAGAAAATGTTTCAAACTGAACATTCTTCTTACCCATATTAGAAACAGTATTCTCCAAGTGCTATTAATAATTTAACTTAGAATCACAAATATGCATGCATGGAAGATCACTTGCCCTATCCCAATGCTCAGAAAGACCTTGGACTACACTTTTCAGAAAAATAAATGTTTAGTATCTCTAGGCATGTCTATACCAGATGCTTTAAGGAAGATGAAGACTTTAGTGGCAGCTTCCTGGACTGTGGGCTGCACTGGTTGCCGCTCCTCTGTGTTCCCACGGCAGTATCCCATAATATGCATTATGTGCCATAATTATCTGTTAACAAGTCAGTTTCCCATAGAAAAGTTTCCAAGCCATTTTAGTCATCCCTGCTTTTTCATTTGAGAAAACAAGCTCAGAAAGGTTAAGTAACTGGCTTAAAGTCTCAAAAGTAGTAAGTGATAAAGCCAGGATTCAATTAAGAGACATCTGATTACAAAGTCCCTCAGACTCTCATTATATGTTATATGTCAATTAAATTTCAATTAAAAGAGACAGAGATTGAGAGATAGAGAGCCTGCTAAGAAGTTTGAGTCTGACCAGAGTACAGGCAGATCACTGGAGGGTTTGAGCAGAGGAACTGTCGAGATCTATGTTTGGCAGAAAATACTCAACAGTGGGGAGAATGGGGAAGGAGGTCATGCTGATTGGAGGCTGGTAAGCCAACAAGGAGCCTGGGGCATTAATGTAGCAGTTCAAATATAGCACTTTCTAATTTTTTTTATTTTTTCATATGTTTTCAATGTGAAGAAAAATACTTGCCCTGCTTGCCTCATGGGCTATTGTTACGGCTAAGACAGCACACAGTGGCAGGGCTGACTGCATGAACTGGGTATGCGGCACATGGGAGCACAGACTTGGGGGTAAGAAAGTCTGGGTGTCAACACTGTCTTCTCTGCTTCCTCTGTGAAACTCTGGGCAAGTTATGTCACCTCTCTGTGCCTCAGTTTCCTAATATGTGAAATAGAGGTAATACTGGAGTCTAATTCACAGTTTGTTGAGAGGATTTAATGAAAGAATGTCTGTTTTATTTATGGCCTTATTTCTAGCATCTAGAAGTGTGCCTGGTATTTAGTAAGTGCTTATTAATGTTACAATTAATTTGAAAATTATAAAGGACTATGTAATTGTAATGAGTTCCTCTTCTTTTACAAGATGATTTTGGCTATCTGAGAGCTTTCCAGATGGCTCAGTGGTAAAGAATCTGCCTGTCAATTCAGGAGACACAGGTTAGATCCACCAGTCAGGAATAGCCCCTGGAGGAGGAAATGGAAACCCATTCCAGTATTCTTATCCAGAGAATCCCATGGACAGAGGAGCCTGGCAGGCTACAGTCCATAAGGTCACAAAGAGTGGACACAACTGAATCACTGAGCATTCATATGTAATTGTGAGGAGTCACTGTAACTATAAAATGTATTTAATGTCTCCAATTTCCCCCACTAACACTATACTAAAAAAATTCCACAATATTTGTTAATAGCACATCTATTCTGTTAAACATAAAAAGGAAGTTTACATTCTTCTCTCTTTTTTTTTTTTACTCATTGAATATATTTATTGAAATAAGTTTTTTTAATCAATTAATTAATTTATTTTTTACTTTACAATATTGTATTGGTTTTGCCATACATCAACATGCATCCGCCACAGGTATACATGTGTTCCCCATCCTGAACCCCCCTCTCACCTCCCTCCCCATACCATCCCTCTGGGTGATACATCCTTCTCTTTCGTTTCTTTCTTAACTTTTTCATTATGTGCTCCATTCTTTCAAACAAAACCCCATCTGTTGAATGTATTTGTAAACCCTCAGTTTCAGGCTGGCTTGGACCCAAATGCCCTCCAGCATCACCTACACCTGCTGTACTCGTGGACAGATACTGTTTCACCAGAAGAGCTGTCCCTTGGGTGAGACATACTAGCTCAGATGATGGCAGCTGCTTGCTGTGCCAAAAGTTGTGAATGAGCACAAAAAAGATGGTTCCATCATAGAAAGAAAAGACTTTTATATTTGAAGAGAGGGATTCATTCTCATGCAGGAATTTAGACACTCAGACCCTACTGTTCTGCACACTTGCTTTCTCCACTCCTTCCAGTAAAGAAAGATTTTCTCCTCCAATCATCAGCAACAGGTGTAGTGCTTCATCCAGCAGGGCCAGAATCCACTGAACAACTCATAAGACACTAATAAGAGCAAACTTCACTATGAATACAATTATTGAAAAAATCATTTGATCATATAAACAAAATGTGTTTGCCATGTACCCTTTCCCCTGACAGGCGCTACCCATGAGAAAGTGGCTTCAAGCACATTACAAGGTTTCCACTGTGTACCATAAAGAATTAGAATTCAAGTGGCCATACCTAAAAAAGAGGAGAACACTGGTGTCCATCCTCATTCAAAAGACACTAAGGAGGCCACTGTTGGCCAATCATTTAGCAATTTCTGTGGTACTGACTGGCCAACTGTATGGAATATCAAGTGGATTCTACTAGAGGGTTGACTGTGAACTCCAGAATGAGATAAACAATGAAACAAGGGGTCACAGGAAGTTGAGGGGGAAACGTAGCAAGGAGTTAGGAGGAAGAGAGAGAGGGAAAGGAGGAAAGGGAGGGAGAAAGTGGGAAAGGTGTGGAAGATGGGAAAGATGGAGTAAAAGAAGCAGAGTTGATAAAGTCATTTTTTAAATAAACAAGCACTGGCAGTGCCTCTCTTATGTGGCTAAAAAAGCTTCCTTTCTAATAACAGTTGTTTTAATTTATTTTCACAGAAGACAAAAAGGGGGGGTGGGGGGTGGTTAATATTTCCTCCAGAGAAGAAAAAGGCCAATTCTCAAAAACAATGAGTTAGATTTTTATCTTAAGTGATAGTGTGGTCAAGATCCTGTGCAATAATACTGAAATAATCACTTCCCTATATCTGTCACGTCTGAAAGACTATAACGGCTTCCATTCACACACTCTTTGGTCCTGGATTCATCTCCCTGTGCAGTCAGGAAATTACCTTTGACATCCCCCAAACCAGACTTCCTCCTGAACTGTTGTTATTAAGCCTCAAATACAGTAGCACCCACAGAAAGAAAATGCCAACACACACACATATACATACACACAATGTACCTAAGAGGCAAGGTAGCACCATGAATGGAAAAAAAATTTAGAGCAAGATTTTCTCATTCTCTAAATTAATCCCAGGTTTTTAGTTTTGTGTGTTAGTCGCTCAGTCTTGTCCAACTCTTTGCAGTCCCATGGACTGTAGCCCACCAGGCTCCTCTGTCCATGGAATTCTCCAGGCAAGAATACTGGAGTGGGCTGCCATTTCCTTTTCCAGGGGATCTTCCCAACTCGGGTATCAAACTCAAGTCTCCTGCATTGCAAGTGAATGGTTTACCATCTGAGCTACTAGGGAAGCCCAGGTTTTTAGTTAAGCCTTTCAAACATCTGCTAATAAATTATTCCACCCTCCATCTGGGGAAGGAATAAATGTAAAAACAAATTTGATCCACTTCCTTTAGTTATCTTTTCTTTTTTTTTTTAATAGCTAAAATTTATAAAACTTCTGCCTCTTAAATCAAATAGTACTGAGATTCTATTTCAGCACTTTTGGGGATGACAAAAATCCATCCAAATGTATACTAAAAAATAAATTCCATTAATAGCTGGGTCTTCGGCAGCTGACAGAGTTACTGGTCTCTTTAATTAACTCACCCAGAGGGGGTGTGAGTTCTTTGGGCACGACTGTGAATAGGACCATTAATAATCAGCCTGCATCAAAAAGGAATCAGTTCAAAGCTCTTGGCTTCAATGATCATTTTTTTTGATAAAATTGTCCTTCTCAGTAGATCATTCATACAATTCAAGACTGATCTACTAAGATCCCTAATTTTTTAAATTAATTAATTTAAAAAAGCCTTGTATGGTTGATAGATACAGAGGCAACCAGTACTCAATCCTGAGATTATATAAATTCCATTAATATTGCTTCTGCAATGAATTTACAGAACTCAGCAATATGAAGATTATTAGGTGAGCATAAAATCTAAATAAACTATAGTGTAAAACAATAAAGACTAGTCCATTCATATTTACTGCAGGATGAGGTTATCATAGAATTTCAAAGTTTCTTAGAAAAGGAACACATTTGAGTCAGTTCTGATGAGGTGGATGAACCTAGAACCTAGCATACAGAGTGAAGTGAGTCAGAAAGAGAAAGATAAATATTGTATTCTAATGCATATATATGGAATCTAGAAAAATGGTACTGAAGAATTTATTTACAGGGCAGCAATGGAGAAACAGACATAGAGAATAGACTTATAGACATGGGGAGAGGGGAGGAGAGGGTGAGATGTGTGGAAAGAGTAACATGGAAACTTACATTACCATTTGTAAAATATAGCCAACGGGAATTTGCTGTATGGCTCAGGAAACTCAAATAGAGGCTCTGTATCAATCTAGAGGGGTGGGATAGGGTGGGAGATGGGAGGGAGGTTCAAAAGGGAGGGGATACATGTATACCTATGCCTGATTCATGTTGAGGTTTGACAGAAAACAACAAAATTCTATAAAACAATTATCCTTCAATAAAAAAATAAATTTAAAAAAAGAAGTAATAACCCCCCCCCAAAAAAAACTTCTTAGAAAATCTTCTATTTTTTATATTTTCTTTATCAAGATTTCATTTGTACTTTGAAGGACTTAAAGCCAAAGAGAATCATCAAATTAAGTCCAATATTTAATTTTAGTCTGTCATACAAATGGCATCAATTCACTGAAACTGACTGTGGGTTAGAAGATTCTAACCAGCCTCACTCACATTACTTTCCTGAATCAGATTCACAGTCTAGCTGCTCTCGCTACACTTCTTCCACCAACTGCTCCTGAACCACCACCCATTCCACAATGAGATTGCCTTATGTACTCAGCAGCTCAGCTGCTGTAGGAAAAGTTGTGACAAAACAAATGTAAGAAAATACATTTCTGCTCTGTGATTTCAGCAGTTGGAAGCAAAGACCTGAGGTGGATTTCTTTTTTACTTTTTTTAAAAAATTTATTGCTATATAGTTGATTTACAATGTTGCATCAATTTCAGGTGTACAGTAAAATGATTCAGTTATACATACGTGTATATATATATATTTTTAATACCCTGCCATTGTAGGTTATTATAAGATATTTAGTAGACTTCTTTAGTTATCTATTTTATATATAGCAGTGTAATGAAGTCACTCAGTTGCTCTTTGCAACCCCATGGACTGTAGCCCACCAGGCTCCTCTGTCCACGCAATTTTCCAGGCAAGAGTACTGGAGTAGGTTGCCATATGTATATTTTAATCCCAAACTCCTAATTTATCCTACTCCTATGTAACCATAAGTTTGTTTTCTATGTACTTCAGTCTATTTCTATTTTGTAAATAATTTCATCATTATTCTTTCTAGAGTCCACATACAGGCCATATCATATGATATGTCTTTCCCTAACTTACTTCACTTATTATTATAATCTGTAGGTCCATCAGTGTTGCTGTAAATGGCATTATTTGATTGTTTTTATGGCTGAGTAATAAATACTTCCTTGTATTTGTACACCACATCCTTTTATCTATTCAGTGCTGCAATTAACACTGGGGTGCATGTATATTTTTTAATTACAGTAATCTCTGATTATGTGCCCAAGAGTGGAATTGCAGAGTCAAGGAGGCAAGAAAATACAATGGTGAAAGACAGTCTCTTCAATAAGTGGGCTTCCCTGGAGGCTCAGACAGTAAAGAATCAGCCTGCAATGCAGGAGACCCAGGTTCAATCCCAAGATTGGGAAGATCGCCTGGAGAAAGAAACAGCTTGTATGCTTGCCTGCACATAAGTGGTGCTGAGAAAACTGGACAGCTACATGTGAAAGAATGAAATGAGAACACTTTCTAACACCATGTTGTCATTGTTCAGTCACTAAATCATGTCTGACTCTTTCTGACCCCATGGACTGCAGCATGCCGGGCTTTCTTGTCCTTCACTATCTCCCTGAGTTTGCTCAAACTCATGTCCATTAAGTCGGTGAAGTGAAGTGAAGTCACTCAGTCATGTCCAACTCATTGCGACAGCATGGACTGTAGCCTACCAGACTCCTCTGTCCATGGGATTTTCCAGGCAAGAATACTGGAGTGGGTTGCCATTTCCTTCTCGAGGAGATCTTCCCGACCTAGGAATTGAACCCAGGTCTCCCGCATTGTTGGAGAAGGAAATGGCAACCCACTCCAGTACTCTTGCCTGGAGAATCCCATGGAGGGAAGAGCCTGGTAGGCTACAGTCCATGGGGTCGCAAAGGGTTGGACACGACTGAGCAACTTGCCTTCCTTCCTTCCTTCCTCCCACATTGTAGGCAGACGCTTTACTGTCTGAGCTACCAGGGAAGTCGGTGATGCCATCCAAGCATCTCATCATCTGTTGCCCCCCTTCTCCTCCTGTCCTCAATCTCTCCCAGCATCAGGGTCTTTTCCAATGAGTCAGCTCTTCCCATCAGGTGGCCAAAGTACTGGAGCTTCAGCTTCAGCATCAGTCCTTCCAATGAATATTCAGGCTTGATTTCCCTTAGGATTGACTGGTTTGATCTCCTTGCAATCTAAGGACCATTCAAGAGTCTTCTTCAGCACCACAATTCAAAAGTATCAATTCTTCAGCACTCAGTCTTCTTTATGGTCCAACTTTCACATCAGTTCATGATTACTGGAAAAAAACAAAGCTTTGACTATACAGATCTCTGTCAGCAAAGTGATGTCTCTGCTTTTTATTAATAATTATTAATACATTAATTAGTAAACCTAGACAAACCATCTAGGTTTGTCATAGCTATCCTTCCAAGGAGCAAGTGTCTCTTAATTTCATGGCTGCACTCACCATGGGCAGTGGTTTATAAAATAAAATCTGGAGCCCATGAAAATAAAATCTGTCATTGCTTCTACTACTTCCCCTTCTATTTGCCATGATGTGATGGGACCAGATGTCATGATCTTAGTTTTCATAATGTTGAATTTCAAGTCAGCCTTTTCACTCTCATCAAGAGGCTCTTTAGTTCCTTTTTGCACATGTGTGCATGCTCAGTCATGCTCAGTAGCTTCAGTCATTTCTGACTCTCTGCGACCCCATGGACTGTAGCTCACCAGGCTCTTCTGTTCATGGGATTCTCTAGGCAAGAATACTGTAGTGAATTGCCATGCACTGCTCCAGGGGATCTTCCCAACCCAGGAATCGAACTCAAGTCTCCTGCATCTCCTGCACTGCAAGCAGATTCTTTACTGATGACCCATCAGGTAAGCCCAGTTCCTCTTCACTTCCTGCCATTACAGCAGTATCATCTGCGTATCTGAGATTATTGATATTTCTCCTGGCAATCTTGATTCCAGATTGTGACTCATCCAGCCCAGCATTTCACATGGTGTACTCTGCATATGTTAAATAAGCAGGGTGACAATATACACCCTTGTCATACTCCTTTCCCAATGTTGAACCAGTTCCTGTCCAATTCTAACTGTTGCTTCTTGACCCTCATACTTTTCTCAGGAGACAGGTAAGGCTATCTGGTATTCCTAAGAATTTTCCACAATTTGTTGTGATCCACACAGTCAAAGGCTTTAGAATAGATGTTTTCCTGCAACTCCCTTGATTTCTACAAAATCCAATGAATACTGACAACTTAAATCCAGCTTGCATATCTGGAAGTTCTCATTTCACATACTGTTAAAGCCTAGCTTGAAGGATTTTGAATCTTATCTTGCTAGCGTGTGCAATGACCACAATTGTATGGTAATTTGAACCTTCTTTGGTATTGCCTTTCTTTGGGATTGGAAAGCAAACTGACAGTTTCTAGTCCTGTGGCCACTGCTGAGTGTTACAAATTTGCTGGCACACTGACTGCAGCTTGTTAACAGCATCATCTTTTAGGATTTTAAATAGTTTAACTGGAATTCCACCACCTCCACTAGCTTTGTTCATAGTAATGCTTCCTAAGGCTCACTTGACTTCACACTCCAGGATGTCCAGCTCTAGGTTTGTGACCACACCATCGTAGTTATCCAGGTCATTAAGACTTTTTTGTATAGTTTTTATGTGTATTCTTGCCACTTCTTCTTAATCTCTTCTATATCTGTTGGGTCCTTACCATTTCTGTCCTTTATCCTGCCCATCCTTGCATAAAATGTTCCCTTGATATCTCCAATTTTCTTGAATAGATCTCTCATCTTTCCCATTCTATTGTTTTCCTCTGTTTCTTTACATTGTTCATTTAAGGCTTTCTTATCTCTTCTTGCTGTTCTCTAGAATTCTGATTCAGTTGAGTATATCTTTCCTTTTCTCTCTTGCCTTTCACTTTTCTTTCCTCGGCTCTTTGTAAAGCTTCCTCAGACAAGCACTTTGCCTTCTTTCATTTCTTTTTCTTTGGGATGATTTTGGTCACTGCCTCCTATACAATGTTACAGACCTCTGTCCATAGTTCTTCAGGCCCTCTCTCTACCAGATCTAATCTCATGAATCTAGTCATCACCTCCACTGTATAATCATAAGGGATTTGATTTAGGTCATACCTGAAAGGCCTAGTTGTTTTCCCTACTTTCTTCATTTTAAGGTTGAATTTTGCAATAAGAAGCTCCCTCATTTGAGCATAAGCATCATTTTAGCAGGTAGCATTAACTCAGCAGAAGGCTTGCCCTGAAATATACTCTCCAGTAAGTCTACTCCCATCTTTAATATTCCCAGTATTTGAATGAAGCAAAGATGAAAGTGTGAGTTAAGAGTTGCTTTCAAAGGTGGAATGGAAGCTGGTTTGCATGACAGTCTCTAGGAAGACTCAGCCAAGTGCTATCCTCTCCTGTCAATCAGATGTGCTCAGGTAAGGATCACAGTGAGGGAGATAGTCATTAATGCATCCTGACAGGTTCCTGAGAAAAGAAGAGTAAGGCCTTCTTACTTTTTACAAACTGCTGTACGGTATGAAAGAGGTACTAAATGTGATGCAGTTAGCTCCTGGGAAAAGTGATGCCATGCCAGTGAGGGATGAAATTCTCAGCTAGTTCAGGTCATTTTGTGAATAGCATGTGTCAGTTCCTGGAAATATACTGGTTGGCCCGAAAATTCATTTGGGTTTCCTAAAATGTTATGAAAAACCCGAACTTTGGGGCCAACTTTATAGTAAATAAACCCCAGAGCAGGAAATGGCAACCCACTCCAGTATTCTTGCCTGGGAAATCCCATGGACAGAGGAGCCTGGTGGGCTACAGTC
This sequence comes from Bubalus bubalis, assembly GCF_019923935.1. Lineage (NCBI taxonomy): Eukaryota > Metazoa > Chordata > Mammalia > Artiodactyla > Bovidae > Bubalus > Bubalus bubalis. The sequence goes on from NC_059173.1 coordinate 71,674,477, forward strand.
CATAGCATCTCACAGAGTCAGACATGACCGAAGCAACAGCACGCACATGCACTTCCCCAGTAGCATATTGTACTCCTTCCAACCTGGGCATGGCTCATTATCTGGTGTTGAATCTTATGCCTTTTCATACTGTACGAGGTTCTCTAGGCCAGAATACTGGAGTGGGTTGCCATTTCTATGTCCAGTGGATCACATTTTGTCATAACTCTTCACTAAGACCTATTTGGGTGCCCCTGCTTGGCATGGCTCAAAGCTTCATTGAGTTGCACAAGCCCCTTTGCCACAACAAGGCTGTGATCCATGAAGGGGAAAAAAAGAGACATACAAAAGCCACATGAAAAGATGCTTAGCATCATTAATTGTTAGAGAAATGCAAATCAAGTAACAATGAGATACCACTTCATACCTAGTAGAATGACTATGTCAAAATGACATAAAATAACCAGGTATTGATATAGGAAAATCAGAACCTTCATATATTGATGGGAGGAATGTAAAATGGCGCAGCCACTTTAGAAAACAGTCAGGCGTTTCCTAAACATGTTAAACTAAAAGTTACAATATGACCCAGCAATTTCATTGCTAGGACTGTATGTAAAAAAATGACAACATATGTCCACACAAAAACTTGTACATGAATGTTCATAGCAGCATTGTTCATATCATCAAAAAGTAGAAAGCAATCCAAATATCTATCAGCTGGTGAATAGCTATTAAACTGTGGAATATTCACATAAATAAATATCATTTGGCAATAAAAATGAATTAGGTACTAATATATGCTACAACATGGATGAATCTTGAAAATATTATGCTAAATGAAAGAAGCCAGTTAACAAAAGACCACACATTGTATGACACTATATATATGAAATACTTAGAAAAGGCAAATCCACAGAGACAAAAAGTAGATTAGTGATTGCCAAGGGCTGTAGGAAATGAGGAAATGGAAAATGACTGCTAATGGGTACAGGGTTCCTCATTAGGGAAATAAAAATGCTCTAAAATTGCCTGTGGTGATGGCTGCACAGAATTGTGACTACACTGTGTGAATTGTTTGATGTGTGATATCTTTCTCAATAAACAAAACTTACTGTAATAAATATACTATAGTAAATATAATAATAACAGTAAGGCTTCAGCCATTAAAATAAAAGAAGCAAGTTTTAGGATAGAGCTTGAGAACAGTGTGACTGAAATCTCAGGGACAAAATCTGTGATGTCAGTTCAATTATATTCTTCTTAATTACAGTGTATCAAAGGACATTTTTAAAAAGATGAAAATAAGATTAAAAATGTGAGTTCAAGGGGCCATTGACTTTATCTTTTTATGTCATTAGCAAGTCAAAAAGTACATCCCTATGGTATATATGCAATTTAAATTTTCAAAAATTAAATCATTGTCACATTAATAGTAATGACAACATTTCAGAGCTGGGGCCCTAGTGATTGTCTATTTCAACTTGTGCTTTTTACAAAAATAAACTTCTCTAACATTTTTCATACCACTCCACACTGCCTCCTCACCAGTATGTAAACATTAGCTTTTACTTAATGCAGCTCTAATAAGTTGTCTTCTGGAACATGAACCTGCCTCCACTCAGATAGGCAGGTGTTCTGCATCTCATCAAGATGGGAAATATGGGAGGAGAATAAGGTTTGAGGAATAATAGTAATTCCCATTACTTATTAAAGATTGTGTGCCATGAGCCATTATTAGCATATTACATGTGCTATCTCATTCTCTCCCCACATAAATCATGCTTGAGAGGTTTATTGGTTTTACAGAATGAACACTGAGTCACATAGAGTTTAAATATCTTCGGCAAGGTTTCTAAACAATTAAATGGGACAGCTGGCAACCTATGTCTCCCTTACTCCAACACTCAAATTCTCTACCATGTGTTGAATTTCACTTACAGTGAAAGTGTCCATTAGGCAGATGAATATATAAATCTGAAATTTTAAGAAGAGAAATCAGATCAATATTTTGCAGTCATTGGCTTAGGTTAGCTGTACCTATCTCTAAGAATGAGCATATCCACAGAGAAAGTGGATAATAGAAAGAAGGAAAAAACAAGAACAGAACTCTGAGCAATGCTACCACTTGAAGGCTGAAGAGAAGAAAGGGGGACCTGGGAAGTGACTGAGAATATATGAGGAGAACCAGGAGAGTTACTCAGCACAAGTCAAAGAAAAAGAATTTCAAGTCACAGTAAAAGATCATGATCAACTCATAAAGCAAAAAAATTAAATAAGGTCAGGTAAGATAAAAAATGAAAACTGCTCACTGAAATTTTTAGTTAAGAGCTAGCGTGACTCAGAAATTGTCATCCAAACCTGGACAGTTTTGAGAGTGAAAGAGAGCTCCAGTAGAAAATACCTCCGGATCATGGAATATTGTCCCGTGCAAACCAGGACATAAGGATACCCTGTTAAGGGGTCACCAGTCCCCTTCATCCAACAGTTTCAATAGAGAGAAGCAGTGCAAGCCACACTGTTATGCGTTCAGAAGGAAAGTGCGATGAATAGTCTTTCAAGAACTTTGGTTTGATTGATGGGTAACAAAAAGGTTAGTGTTGTAGCGGAACACTTTCTCCACTTCCAACTATTCATGCTCTAACCTATTAAGCATCCTCAGCAATCATTATTTTAAAAAATACAGTGTGAGAGGATGTTTTATTGAATAGGTACATTTTTAAGTACATAAAAATTAATGTGACCATGTGAAGGTGTATATTTAGGGAATTAAATTTATGTAACATATGTTATTTATGTAGTATATGTAAAGCTCAAAAATAAAGCTTTTTAATTTCTAGTCTCATAGCCAAGAATTATGAATTACTAATTGGCTATAATAGGCAGTGATTTGAAGTAGAATTTCTTAGTCACTTATTTCTTAAGACAACTAATGCAGGCAAAACCTGTTTCTAACACCTCAGTGTGTCATCCCATATTCATTATCCAACAGAACTGTACCTTTTGAAACAGCTAATGCCAGATGGTCTCCTCAATAAAAAACAGCAGGAGGCAACATATTAATGCTACCCAGCAAGCAAGTCTGCAGACACTCAACCAATGAAATTAGTCTTCAGTTGCTAAGCCATCCTGTCACCATGGCAACATCTAGTTCAGAAAAAATATTGGATCTTCAAGTTAAAAGGGCCACCCATCTTAAAATTTAAGTATCCTCCAAGCTTATGATGATCATACTTCAGCTAAAAGAACTGCCTAGATTTTCTCACTCATCTCAAATCAGACCTACCCATTTGCCCTTTCACTTAAAAATATTTATTTACACTCAGTTTCTAACTTTATTGACTCCCAGATAAACACATTCCATTTAAAGGTGTTTTTGTGTATATAAATTTATGTGCACATACTTGCAGGCTAATAGTTGTAAATATAATGACAAATGTTACTGCCTTAGAAAATTTTCACTTGTACATACTCTTATCAGTCTGTTATTATATCTGATTAAAGAGAATAAGCAAAGAAATAAATAATGTGGTAAGACCAGAATGACATTCTTATTATTACTTGAGATACTAATATGAACATTCAAAGTAACAATTAAATCTTATTTTTAAAACAGCTTCATATTTAAGTTGAAATGATAATTTGCCCAAGGAAAATGATCTTATTTTACCTCACAAAAATGCAGAGAATCTGAAATAATGTTTGGAAATACATTGTAGAATCAAGATATGATGGTGAGGTGGAGAGGAGGCTTATTTTGGAAGCAAGGACACAGGGTATCTTAGAACATGGCAGCAACTCCCACTCAAATCACATGGTAAGAAGAATTCTCCAAAATGAAAGAAAGGCGAGAAGAAGGAGATAATTCAGAAGAAGGAAAGAGGATGAAGCAAATGGTGTCTAATGTACTTATTTTTATATTTAACTAACAATGTAGCTATATATAAATATATTTTTCATATCTTGGTTTTGCCACTTACAAGCCTGTGATCTCTCAGGTAAAGGAATAAATCACTTATCTCTCTGTGTTTTAGCTTCCTAATTTATAGAATAGGAATAATAATAGTACCAACTCCAGAGGGGTTGAGGATTAGATGAGTTAAGCTTTTAAATAGTACTTGCTATGTACTGAGCATTACTTAACTAAGAGGGGGGGAAAATATATTCATTGTACATTTTGCAACATTTAAATTTTCTGTTTAATCTTTCTATTTCATCTTTAAATTTGATTTTTTTTCTTACTTCTGTTTCCTAATGTTTTATTTTTTTTACATTTGCCTCACTTCCTTCTTTTATTTTGTTATATTTCAGTCTGTCTTAATCTTTTTAGCCATCTTTTATTATCTTAACTTCCTATCTGAGATTTCCTGTATTTGATGGCTCACTTCCTAGGAGATACCTCAAAGCCAAGATGTAGAAGTTACAACAGACAGTTTCATCCACCTCATTAGAACTGATTCAAATGTATTCTTTTTAATGGCTGAGTAATACTCCATTGTGTATATGTACCACAGCTTTCTTATCCATTCATCTGCTGATGGACATCTAGGTCGCTTCCATGTCCTGGCTATTATAAACAGTGCTGCGATGAACATTGGGGTACACGTGTCTCTTTCCCTTCTGGTTTCCTCAGTGTGTATGCCCAGCAGTGGGATTGCTGGATCATAAGGCAGTTCTATTTCCAGTTTTTTAAGGAATCTCCACACTGTTCTCCATAGTGGCTGTACTAGTTTGCATTCCCACCAACAGTGTAAGAGGGTTCCCTTTTCTCCACACCCTCTCCAGCATTTATTACTTGTAGACTTTTGGATCGCAGCCATTCTGACTGGTGTGAAATGGTACCTCATAGTGGTTTTGATTTGCATTTCTCTGATAATGAGTGATGTTGAGCATCTTTTCATGTGTTTGTTAGCCATCTGTATGTCTTCTTTGGAGAAATGTCTATTTAGTTCTTTGGCCCATTTTTGGAGCCTATTATACAGAGTGAAGTAAGCCAGAAAGAAAAACACTAATACAGTATACTAACGCATATATATGGAATTTAGAAAGATGGTAACAATAACCCTGTGTACGAGACAGCAAAAGAGACACTGATGTATAGAACAGTCTTATGGACTCCGAGAGAGAGGGAGAGGGTGGGAAGATTTGGGAGAATGGCATTGAAACATGTAAAATATCATGTAGGAAACGAGTCGCCAGTCCAGGTTTGATGCACGATACTGGATGCTTGGGGCTGGTGCACTGGGACGACCCAGAGGGATGGAATGGGGAGGGAGGAGGGAGGAGGGTTCAGGATGGGGAACACAGGTATACCTGTGGTGGATTCATTTTGATATTTGGCAAAACTAATACAATTATGTAAAGTTTAAAAATAAAATAAAATTTAAAAAAAAAAAAAAAGAAGTTACAACAGACAGACTGACGCCAGGCCGCAAACCATGGCTGTGACACTGACGGCTCCCACGCCACCTCCGTCACCGCCCCCTAGTTAAAGGTGACTTCAGAACTCGTCCCAGGAAGCAAAAACCTCACCGTGCAAAAAAATACAGCTAATGGTCTGAAAAGTTTTTTTCATGAAAACTGTTGTATTTGAAATTTCCGCATAAGAGCGCATATGTATGTGCACACACAAGCACACACACATGCATGCACACACACACACTTTCCCTTTGAAGGCAGGAGAAAAGAGCAAAGTAAATGGAACATCTCTGAGGTGCCTCCTTTTTGTGGGGAGAAAAACATTGCAATGGTCTTAGAACAACTGACTGGATAGAGGTCGATATAATTTTTTATTTATCATACTTAAGAGAAGGCCAGAATTCCACATCTCAGAATTAGCCAGGCCCTCTGGCCCATGCATGCGTGACTGAGTCATCACATGCTGCTTCTGAAGTACTCCAGGCACCCATGGGTCCTGCACGTAATGGATTAGCACCTTCTAGAATTAACATTTCCCAAGGGTCCTGTACAATTCCCTACATGGGAAACAATAGCTAATACCTTTGAACTACATAGAATGCACAGCATTTATGATTTCAAGGTGTATTCTAATTGTCTATTTAGCTTCTAAACTGAATATATACTTAACAGAAAGAAAAAAATGAAACCTGATTCACAGTCTTTTCTCTTTATTCTAATCCATTTACATAAAAGGACTTGGAAATGATGGTAATAAGTCACTGTTTATTAGTCTGACAAAAAGAAATGGCTACTAATAAAACTTCCCAAAGGATCCCAGCATTACTTACTGACCCCTACTATACACAGAACTCTCACTCCCCAACCTTCTTTCTGCCCTTGCACCTGATTAGGCTCTGGGCTCCCACTCTCCTAATGCCCAACACCTATGACTGTACACAGACCAAAAGAAGATTTAAGTAATTATCTGAATCATTCAGACCAAACACTTTCACCTGAAATAACATGGTCATCAAAAGGTAAGTTATTTACCCCAAATTAACTGAAACTATCTTGTCATTTCACTGTGTTATTAGCCCCTTCCTGCTCATGAGAATACAACCTCTCATACAAACCTCAGCCTGAAGATATGGGCATGTTTTTTGTTTGTCCATATCCTGATTACAAACTACCAACAGAATTTTTATCATCTATTCATCTCGGTAGAGTTTCTCAAATGGCAAGAAACAAAACAAAAAATTTCAACTATATTTTATAAATATTCTTGAATTCCACTATTCCCTGAATAATAATTTAAGGACACACTTTACTCCAAGCATAGTTCTTATATATATTCATTCTTTTACTATAGGCTATTTGTTAGATATGCAACATAATATCAATAATTCTTACACCATTGTAATGTGTTATAAAATATTCACAAATATGAAGTTTGTTTTATTTTTAATTGGAGTATAATTGCTTTACAATGTTGTGTTAGTTTCTGCTGTACAACATGTGAATCAGCTATATGTATACATAAATCCCCTTCCTGTTAGGCCTCCCTTCCACCCTTCCCCATCCAACCCATCTAGGTCATCACAGAGAACCGAGCTTACTTCCCTGTGCTATACAGCAGTTTCTCAATCTAATGCCAAAAAGAAAAGAAAACCCTCTTGCACTGTTGGTGGGAATGCAAATTGATGCAACCAGTATGAGGAACAGAATGGATGTTCCTTAAAAAACTATAAATAAAACTACCATATGACCCAGAAATCCCACTACTGGGCATATACTCTGAGAAAAGCATAATGCAAAAAGACATATTTACCTGAATGTTCACTACAGCACTATTTACAAGAGCCAGGACATGGAAGCAACTTAATCGTCCATCAACAGATGAATGAATAAAGAAGATGTGGTACAAATATACAATAGACTATTACTCAGCCATAAAGGGAACAAAATTGGGTTATTTGTAGCGATGTGGATGAACCTATGTCATACAGAGTGAAGTAAGTCAGAAAGAGAAAACTAAATATCATCAGTTCAATTCAGTTCAGTCGCTCAGTTGTGTCCGACTCTTTGCCACCCCATGAATCGCAGCACGCCAGGCCTCCCTGTCCATCACCAACTCCCAGAGTTTACTCAAACTCACGTCCATAGAGTCAGTGATGCCATCCAGCCATCTCATCCTCTGTCGTCCCCTTCTCCTCCTGTCCCCAATCCCTCCCAGCATCAGGGTATTTTCCAATGAGTCAGCTCTTCGCATGAGGTAGTCAAAGTATTGCAGTTTCAGCTTTAACATCAGTCCTTATAATGAACACCCAGGACTAATCTCCTTTAGAATGGACTGGTTGGATCTCCTTGCAGTCCATATTAATGCATATATATGAAATCTAGAAAAATGATACTGGAGATGCAGACAGAGAATAGACTTACAGGCACCGTGGGGGAGGAAGAAGGAAGGGCAAATTGAAATACTGGAAATAAAGTTCTTTAAGAAACTGTATGCTGATGGTTTAGAAAAATTCTCAATAAATATGTAATCCTCTTTTGTAAAAACAATTTTTTCACATCAAAATATAATGTAGACACTTGAACAGGTCAATACAAGTACTATTTTTCTGAAAGGAAACCTCACCCAATTTCAGTTATTTATATTCCATACACTTAACCTCCACTAATACAACATATTCATTCTGCTTGCTGCACAAATCTCAAACTGGCTTACAAACCATAACCCAAAGGCTCTCACCCAGCATTCTCTTGGGATCAGGATTCCAATTTGGAATACACAACTCAGGAACCTGGAAGTATAAGGTAAATGATCAGTAGAATGGGGGACATCTGGCTGACATTCCAAAAAAATGCTTTTATGGCTTCTAGGAAGCACTGCGGTATAGTGTGTATCTGATCTTTGTTAATAAGGTTAATAATTTCTTGTTTCATAACTTCTGTGTAATTGTCTTTCCTTGGACAACCTCTGGTTTTGGCGATATTGAAACAAGATTAAGTACTTCATCCCATTTCCCAAAGCAACCTACCATACAAAGCATCACAGAGCATAGAAGATTCTGTGATGTCTCCATTCACAATGTCTGTTTTCCCCAAAGTTCTCCTGAGACATTGCCTTTCTGTCCCTCTCTGACTCTCCACCAAGCCTCTGAAAATATGCCTCTTCTTTTTATTCAACTTAGCCTGTTCCTGAGCCCCAAAGACCCAGATCTCAAAAGAGTTCATCAGAACAGCCTTTCAACAAAAGCTTGTTTCTTCCTTGAGAAAGGGTTCTACTGCCAAGAAAAATAAGATTTTCTGTATATACTTCAGTTCAGTTCAGTTCAGTCGCTCAGTCGTGTCAGACTCTTTGCGACCTCATGAATTGCAGCACGCCAGGGCTCCCTGTACATCGCCAACTCCCAGAGTCCACCCAAACTCATGAACATCGAGTCGGTGATGCCATCCAGCCATCTCACCCTCTGTCATACCCTTCTCCCCCTGCCCCCAGTCCCTCCCAGCATCAGGGTCTTTTCCAATGAGTCAACTCTTCACATGAGGTAGCCAAAGTATTGGAGTTTCAGCTTTAGCATCAGTCCTTCCAATGAACACCCAGGACTGATCTCCTTTAGGATGGACTGGTTGAATCTCCTTGCAATCCATATTAATGCATATATATGAAATCTAGAAAAATGATACTGGAGATGCAGACATAAGGAATAGACTTACAGGCACCATGGGGGAAAGAGAAGGAAGCGCAAATTGAAACACTAGAAATAAAGGTACTCTCAAGAGTCTTCTCCAACACCATAGTTCAAAAGCATATATATATATATCATAACCTCCATCTCAAATAGTTTTACCCTCCTGATGAGGGAAATCAACCCTAAAGGACAACACCCCAAAAACTATATTATCTCTAACAAGGTAGAAATTTCAAGTTAATGGAATGTGTCATTATTTCACATTAATGGAATATAATTATATGTCACAATGCTTACTGAATATAGCTAGGACACCACCATTGGGATAGTGGAGAAAAAGACATAAGATGCATCAATGATCTTATACTGGCACAGAATGAAGTCCTCTCATCTTCTTTGCAGATGTGGTTCATCCTTTAAGACCTGCTCAAATCCCCACATCCTTCTGAACACCTTCCTTTGACGATCTCTGTCAACTTTACCATAGAATTTGAATTATACCTTCATATTAAGTACCCTGTTAAAAACTGCTGTGTGCTGCTCCTTTTCTAAGTATCTCTTCAGTGTTCAGAATGTCACTAAAACAGCAGGCACTTGGCTATTCTTGTGAAGTACATTACAGATACAAATATAATAGCACACACAGTAATGAAAGATGCACTTCATTCTGCCTTGCACTATTCAAGAGTTTGAGTTTTAAATGTGAACTTGTTTAGAAGCATTTCTATCTGGTATTTCCAAATGTCTAGTGAATGAGTGCCTTGAGTTTTCTTGGTAATTTGTACAATTAGGGTGATTTATACCTGCAACATTAAGAAAACTAAGATCATGGCATCTGGTCCCATCACTTCATGGGAACTAGATGAGGAAACAGCGGAAACAGTGTTAGACTTTATTTTGGGGGGCTCCAAAATCACAGCAGATGGTGATTGCAGCCATAAAATTAAAAGACGCTTAATCCTTGGAAGGAAAGTTATGACCAACCTAGATAGCACATTCAAAAGCAGAGATATTACTTTGCCAACAAAGGTCTGTCTAGTCAAGGCTATGGTTTTTCCAGTGGTCATGTATGGATGTGAAAGTCGGACTGTGAAGAAAGCTGAATGCCGAAGAATTGATGCTTTTGAACTATGGTTTTGGAGAAGACTTTTCAGAGTCCTTTGGACTGCAAGGAGATCCAACCAGTCCATTCTAAAGGAGATCAGTCCTGGGTGTTCTTTGGAAGGACTGATGCTAAAGCTGAAACTCCAATACTTTGGCCACCTCATGTGAAGAGTTGATTCATTGGAAAAGACTCTGATGGTGGGAAGGATTGGGGGCAGGAGGAGAAGGGGATGACAGAGGATGAGATGGCTAGATGGCATCACTGACTCAATGGACATGAGTTTGAGTAAACTCCAGGAGTTGGTGATAGACAGGAGGCCTGGCATGCTGCGATTCATGGGGTCGCAAAGAGTCGGACATGACTGAGCGACTGAACTGAACTGAACTGATACCTGCAAGGTTAATATGATATAAAAATACTAAAGTGTTACTACCTTGGTCTGGAAACAGGACATCATGGAAAGTCTGGTATGAACTAACTACAAAGGAAAGCCTTTTTGGCCTCTTGAAAATGCTGGTAAGGGTATGAATGGTTTGCTTATGCTACTGTCTTTACAGAGGCTATAAACACATTACCTTTATTCTATAAATTTTGGGGGAAATACCATCCAGCCTCACCCTCTGTAGATTCATTTCAGAAACACGTTTTAATTCATTCCCTCTCCTTGTGCAAACATGGCATAGAATTACTGCAGCCAACGATTCAGCCTCAATGTTAAAAAAACAACAGCAATAATACAAGTTTTAAAACTATTCAGGAAAAATGCTTGATGTTTCTGAAAGTTATGTGTCATTTTTAAAAATATACTTTGTCTAAACTGAAACAGAGTCCAAAGAGAAGGGAAAATGTTTGTCAGAATAATACAAGGTGCCATCCAGCCATTTGAATCAACTATGAAAAGCACATCAAAAGTTCTAGAAATAATGTAAAAGATATCTCAGAAATATTAAAGACATTTATCACATATTTCATGGCTTTTACCATTAGTTCAAGACCTAGAGTTGTCGTCAACATACAGCACCTCATGTAGACACCAGAGTGAAATTAATTCTGTCATTGAGATTTCTCCAGGTCGTCCACAGGTAACAGTGAAGAATGACAAATTAGGCACTAAGGTGGGTTTGAAAAGTACGTGAGAATGTGTAAAATACACATATGAACCAATTCCCCATGGATACTGAAGGATGACTGCACAGACTTAGCCAAAATGTGCATTATTTTAAGATTCAAACTGTTCCTTCTACAGCTGTTAAAAATAACTTCCTTAAAAAATAAACACCTGAAGTTACCTGTCTTTTTTACAGTGTAACTGTTCTTACTATATTCACTAGGATTTTTCAAAATGTAAGTACAGCAATTTATGCGCTTTTTAATAGGGAATTAAGATCATTGTGACAAGGTCTCTAAAAAACAAGACAATCCACATTTCTAATTTTTCTCTTAAATACCTCTTTTCAACAACCGGCAAACTCTCCTTGGATCTTTAAGTCCCCATAAAGATAAATATTATCTAATGCCTCACCTGTGATAGGTATGAAAAAGCTGTTTACTTAAGACCAAACTGGAGACTATTTATGGGGAGCCATGAAGTAAATGAGCCAGGACAACGTGGGTTTGTACATGCTAGGTCGCTTCAGTTGTGTCCAACTCTGTGTGACCCCGTGGACTGCAGCCCGCCAGGCCCCTCTGTCCCTGGGACTCTCCAGGCGAGAACACTGGAGTGGGTTTTCAGGCCCTCCTCCAGGGGATCCTCCTGACCCAGGGATCGAACCCAGGTCTCCCACGTTTGCAGGCAGGTTCTTTACCATCTGTGCCACCAAGGAAGCCCCACATTTATCAGAGGAAGCCTCCCAGCTGATACCCAGAAGATGACCCTTTTTTATTCTAATATCCACAGAAGAGGAGGAAGCAGAGGGGGAGAAGTAGAACAGGAAAGGCTACATCCATCTATTATGGTCTCCAAACTCATCTCAGAGGGTACCTAAGCAGAATCTTCATGAAAGGAAAGGCAATATGGCCAAATATTTAAAATCCTGGTGGAATATATGACCATATTTAAAGAAAAAAATAATAGCCCAAGAAAATTTTCTGAAAAAAATATTTTGAGAAGTGATTTTTCATATAAGCCACTTAGATAAAAGAGAAAATTCTTTAATTTCTGATAAAAGCTACAGATAAAATAAAAACAATTAAAATGAAGGGATTCTATAGATGCAAGTGAAATTTAAAATAATGTAAAATGACTGCTCCACTCATGATTATCCCGCCGTCATCAAGACTTAGACAAAATCTACATGTCTATATGATATTTTAGTCTACATGTCAATATAGCATTAATCACTGTTGCTGCTGCTGCTGCTAAGTCGCTTCAGTCGTGTCTGACTCTGTACGACCCCACAGACGGCAGCCCACCAGGCTCCCCCGTCCCTGGGATTCTCCAGACAAGAACACTGGAGTGGGTTGCCATTTCCTTCTCCAATGCATGAAAGTGAAAAGTGAAAGGGAAGTTGCTCAGTCGTGTCTGACTCTTACCGACCCCATGGACTGCAGCCCACCAGGCTCCTCCATCCATGGGATTTTCCAGGCAAGAGTACTGGAGTGGGGTGCCATTGCCTTCTCTGCCACATCCCTGAGGAACTCCTTATTTGAGTGTCTGCTAAAGAATTACCAAATAAATCCCTCAAAATATGAAAAGGAATATTAATAAGGACTGCAAGGAGATCCAACCAGTCCATCGTAAAGGAAATCAGTCCTGGGTGTTCATTGGAAGGACTGATGTTGAAGCTGAAACTCCAATATTTTGGCCACCTGATGCAAAGAGCTGACTCACTTGAAAAGACCCTGATGTTGGGAAAGATTGAAGGCAGAAGGAGAAGGGAACAACAGAGGATGAGATGGTTGGATGGCATCACTGACTCAATGGACATGAGTTTGGGTGGACTCCAGGATGAAGAGGCCTGGCGTGCTGCAGTTCATGGGGTTGCAAAGAGTTGGACACGACTGAGCAACTGAACTGACTGACTGAGTGCTACGCTTTTCAAACTAGTGTAATACCAAGTACAAGATAAGCTCCTTGGGGACAAAAAGAAATTCCATGGTGAAAATACTGTAGGGTATACAGTTGGAGGTTTGAAACACACATTATCATATTTCAAGTCTTGCCACACACAAACCTTTTAATCTTTGTTTACCTAATCCTTTTCAAACCAAGCTTAACTAATATTCCATTGAGTACACTTTGGGAAAAGCCGGTCATGTGTCACTAATTCTTCTGGAGCTGTTTTTGTATTTGTCAAAAATAGCTTTTCTAAAGAACTATAAAGGTGAGTATTGGAATATCCTCTGTGCTACACAATGAGGGAGATGCTTGCAGATGATTCCTTTGCTGCCTCTCAAATCAGTTTTCACAGAAAGACACTTATTTTATCTGATACAAGGTTAGGGCCCAGCTCAATTTCCTCTCTTCCTTTAGCCAATCACAAGTCAATTCAATACATTATTTCTGGCAAGAGCTACAGTGACTCACTTGGGTCTAAAAAATAACTCTTGACCACATGTAGTACATTTAGATCCTTCTCCAGAATCTAACATCAATATTTACCAGTTGTAAGGTGTTACTCAGCTGTAAGCATTTCCCACTAATTCACACCAATCTAGTATTAAAAGAGGCCATACAAAATAACCAAAATCCCCACTTCTTTTTTTGAGTTGTATAGAAATTTTAACAGCATTTAATGTTCCATCACAATATTTGGCAAATGCACACTGGCATTCATACACTTTAAATCTGAACAGATTTGGGGAGGAACAAGTCCAAAATAATCATTCCAGACTTTGAGAGGGGAAAGTTTATGCCCTAAAGAACATTTCTAAGATAACATTTTAGCTATAAATCAGATTTACTCCCCAAGAGCAATTTTAAACTACATGTAAAAGAATTAAGAGCTTTAAACAAACTAATCTTAACTCATGTTTAGCCCTGAGAGAAGTGGTCTGGGAAAACAGATTCCATTGCTTAGACATAAATTAATAATGGTTTCTTTTATGAGTACTGCAATGATGAATATGTATGCCTAGGAAAGCATATATTTGGGTTCAAGCATATGAGCCCCTATATGTAGAAATATTTTAAATGTATAAAATATAAGCAAACAGAAGGAAAAATGGGAAACAAGAACAGGTTTGGCAGGTATATCTCAAGGGAACACATCTGAGTGCAGAGTCTAAATCTTAGCTGAGGCTCTATCCCAGTCCCAGGTCTGGAGTCCAGATTCACGACGTGTGAGGAGATGAGACTGGGGCCAAGACCACACACAGGTCTTCTGAGAATGGCTAAACCCATCACCCTCCTCCAGCAGATTTGTTCAGTCCTCCAAAGTAATGAAAACGACAACTGAGATCCAGCATCCAGCTGGTCAAAATAGATGTTGACATTCCTCCCTCACCAGTTCCAAATAGAATTTACTTTCCCTTTTGATGAGTTCAAATGCAGAATACCTGAGAGAATAGATCATTTTCAGAAGATCAGTTCAAATTCGGCCCATGGTCTGGTGCCAAACAAGTCTGATGATCATTTTTTTTTCCACTTAGGAAGGGAGGTGGTAGGGTATAGGAACACCCTCTGTCCATAACTGCAAATCTAACCACGTCAACTTCTACCACAGAGAAAGGCTTGATGTTGTCTTGTTTGGGGAGAGTTTTTCTATGATGATACTAAATATTTGGGCATGATCTACAATTTTTTAAAGTTCAGAAAAATAATTTAGATTAAGAAGACACGTGATACCTCGCTCATGTTGGAAGATAAAATGAATATGGGAAACTTCATCAATGTTTAAGTCAAGCAAACAAATTTGTTAAGTTAAACATTATTTCTGAGTAGCTTCATCAGAAACATTATTTCAACTCTCCCCAAAACACTTATAATATGAAAACAGTTGAGGTACATTGGAATTGGTAAATTTCAGTAATCAGTATATCCCTGCCTTCTCATCATCCATTCTTCAATAACCAAATGCCCCTGACTTAATGTCCATAGTCTCCTTTCTCTGGGCCTCCCACTCCCTTCTTGCAGCCCTGATGACCTTTAAACTGTCCTGCAACCTCCCAACTCTCAATCTCTCATAGAGCGAGGACCATCCTGTGTATCACTATACAACCTACATAAGTTTGCTCACCTAGTGTGAGGGTGTTCAAAACACACTCAATTAAATCCATTTCTATCTCAAAATAAGTATGAAAATTCCTTTTCATTCCTTAAAATATTTTAATCTAAAAAGGAATATGAAGGCCGTTTAAGAATGGTAACTACAGCCCTTCATTCAAAACTTCCTAAAAGTTAATTCCCACAAGTGCTATTAAGCTCATATACTGATCAGATCTCTGCATCCAAAGCCAGTGCTCTAGGACAACCCTGGGGCAACTGAGCTCACATGCCTCAACTAAAGAACTTGCATGCTGCAACTACTGGAACCCACACATGACAACTGGAGAGTCCATGTGCCAAAGGGAAAACTCACACCTGACCAACTAAGACCAGATGCAGCCAAATATATAAATAATTTTTTGAGGAAAGACAATAGGCACAACATGGAGTTGCTCATGCTAAAGCCTCACAAGACCAAACCAAGACTAAATTACAGTTTTGGCTCTTTCAGAAATGAAATCTTAACCCAATCAATTAGGAATCCTGTGATCAGTACAACATCTTGTAAAAGGGAGTAACTTTGCAATAAGCAACCCATTTTTTGCCTAGTGTAACTTCCTTGTTCCAGCTCCCATCTACCTATAAGTTTTTCATTTTGTACAAATCTTAGGAACATCTTTTTATCTGCTAGATTAAATGATGTTCAATTCGTGAATCACCAAATAGTCAATAAGATCTTTAATATTTACTCTTTTTTTTTTAAATTAGTTCCCTGAAGATTTCCAACCTGTTCATCTCTTCTTAAAAGATGGTGGAGGGGGAAATCACCCCATGTTTTTCATGCTGGCTCATAACAGTTTATTGTAACCTTTAAAAATACAACCGGTAGACATTTTGTATTCTATTTATTAAGTAATACCATGAGCTTAGTTTCCTTCATTTAACAAGCAGTAAAGCAGGTAATGTAAAATATTTCTTTCTTTGCCTTCTTAAAATGAGTTAAGTTGCTCTATTTTGTGTTTAAAAGGAACAAAACATAGAAGGCATTGTGTTATTCAGCAAATGACTGACTCATCTTTTCCCCTAATGTGACCTGAGTGCCTGCTGTGTGCCAGACCTGCCCTGGGTGCTGGAGACACAGCTCTACCCCAAGGAGCCTAGAGCTGGAAAAGGGACCTGCAGATCTTGACAGACTATACAGTTCAGATATTTAAGCAAAAGAATTATGGTTTTCATTTTCAAAAGCATATCACATTTTAACAATAATATCACTTTACAATTTTGTTTCTAAACTTGAAGACAACAAATAGTTAACATTTGCTTTCATATGATCTCTTTGAAGAAACAACAAAATCTGAGGAGCAATCTATGATAGAATAACCAAAGGTTCCATTAAATAGGCAAGGAGAATCACAAATATTTAGATTCTCTTTAAACCTAAGATGTCTTGACTTCAATTATCTAAAATAACTGAAGATGAGTTTTCACATATAAAATTTTTTTTTATCTTCAGATACAAATATGAAACTAAGTTTCCAAATTTCCGATTCTACATGCTGAATCCCGCTGGAGAGCATTCAGTTCAGTTAAGTCGCTCAGTCATGTCCGACTCCTCACGATCCCATGGACTGCAGCAGGCCAGGCCTCCCTGTCCAACTCCTGAAACCTACTCAAACTCATGTCCATCGCATCGGTGATGCCATACAACCGTCTCATCCTCTGTCCTCCCTTTCTTCTCCCGCCTTCAATTGTTTCTAGCATCAGACAGCACTGCTGCTGCCTCTAAGTCACTTCAGTCGCGTCCGACTCTGTGTGACCCCATAGACGTCAGCCCACGAGACTCCCCCGTCACTGGGATTCTCCAGGCAAGAACACTGGAGTGGGTTGCCATTTCCTTCTCCAATGCAGGAAAGTGAAAAGTGAGAGTGAAGTCGCTCAGTCGTGTCCGACTCTTAGCGACCGCATGGACTGCAGCCCACCAGGCTCCTCCGTCCATGGGATTTTCCAGGCAAGAGTACTGGAGTGGGTTGCACTACTGAAAATGTTTTCCAGGATCTAGTTTTAGGGTTTTGATGGCAAAATTATACAAACCTTTCCATTTACATTATTTGAAGGTAAGAAATGTTTCCCATTTTACTAAAAATTTACTATTGATCAGACCATACTCCTTCCATTTGAAGATCAAAGTGTCTCCATGGATCACATATTTTAATCCCATCTCAGTTTGGTTCTTAAATATCATTATAAAACTATTCTGGCCCTACATTTGAGAGTTTTTACCTGTTTTCTTGCTTTCTTTGTCATTAAAAAAGAAAAAAAAAAGCATAGCATGCTGATGTAATTAGCCCAGATTACTTTAACCTTAATGGTCAGAAGACCAGGCCTTAAAAGTTATGTTATTTTCAAAGAGCAAAGAAAAAGAAGAACCAAAAACATTTTTCAAAATCTCTCTTTATTAATACCAATTGCGTAACATTTAACATAAATTAAAACGTGCCCTAACACACTCAAGAGGAAGATGAATAAGATGGTCATATGGAAACACCCGTTGTAATAAAATCCTGATCGCAAACTACTCATCTCCAAGGACTAGAACAGGAAAAAAAAAAAAAAAAAAAAGGAATATTCCTTTTTCCTTAGAAAGACTGTGTGCAGTTTTGAGATCGGAATGCCTGCCAGAGGCAGCTTTATCACCCTCTACCCGCCAGCGTTACCAAGATCCTTAACATCCCAGCAGTGCGCGTTACCTAATACGCACATACAGGTAGAGATAGATACCTAGAGCCTCCAAGGCCAATAAACTGGCCCTCTGGAAATTAGGAAACAAATGATAAATGACTTTTCCTCATTTCCTCAGACCCTGCCTTCTCCACCTTACCGTTCTACTCCAGCTTGCAAGGAAGGACGACCTCCTTCCTGAGGCCTCACAGTTATTCCCTACGGTCTTAGGCACAGCGAAGTGGGGGGTGACAGCGGGTTTGCGGGGGCGCAGATTTGCTTGCTGCGCTCCCACCTCCATCAGCGGCAGCCCATCCGGCCTGGGCTTACCCAGAGGGGTGTGCAAGGCTGGGGAGGACAGCCAGCCGACAGGGCTTGGCAAATCCCAGCCCCAGCCCTCCCTCCACGTACACTTTCCACCCCGGGTGCCTCTCGCCCTCCTTTCCCACCGCCGGGCCACCCCGCGCGGCTCCCTTACCCGGCTCGTGGACGCCGGGGTTGTCGGACAGCTCGAGCACCAGCAGCTCGCGGCCCTCGAAGCTGCGCCCCACCGTGTAGATCCTGCTGACCGCGGCGCACTGCAGCCACACGGACACGAGCGCTTCACGAAGCTCTGGGTAGCGGTGGTACTCAAAGGAGATGCCGTCCTCCTGCGGCCGCCGGCGCCGCCTCGCGCCCGCCACAGGGCCCCCAGCCCCCCGGGCCTCGGCGCCCAGCAGCCAGGCACAGGCAGCCAGCGAGCCGCACAGCACCAGCAGCGCGCAGCCCCCTCGCCGGGCCATCGCGTCCCGCGTCTCCTGTGCGGCCTCCTCTGGGCCCGGAACCTCGGGGTGCACGGCCTGCGGGTCCCCTCGTCTCGCCTTCCGGCGGCCTGGAGCGGGGAGGGCAGCGAAGATCTAAGCAGGGACCGCGAAGCAGGAGAGGAGCGCAGGACGCACTGCCGCCGAGTGCGGGACGCAAGGGAGGCGGCGCGGAGCCCGGCGAGGCGCACGGGCGGGGCAGGGAGGGCGGCGCCGCCGGCCGGATTCGCGGCTAACCGGGGGCCGCTATGCAATTTGTGGGCTTGGAGCCACGTCAGAATCAAATGGCGCCGCTAGGACCCAGGTGAGATGACAGCTAAGGTCGGATGTGGGCACGTTGCTGTCATCATTGAGAGACCCGTGACAGTGCCTGTTGGGGGGAAAACACTCTGAGATTGTTAGAGTCTTTTAAACGTGCCATCAGTTCCAAGACGACCAGGTCTCCATCTAGATGTTCCCAAGACTAGATAATATTCCAGAAAAAAAGAAAGAAAGAAAGAAACACAAAGGCAGCCACTTGCCTTCTGCCTGTGACGTGTCTTTAATAATTGTATTGATAGTTCAAACACAAACCCACAGGTTGTTTGGTAATTGATTGCATGGTCTGTCTGAAAAACAGAACACTGGGGCACTTGGATTTAGAGGTTTAAGAAACTGAAATGCGTTCTATCGATTTGCAGATAGTGTCTTTAATTGTATTTATGCACATACCTGGGTTCTTCCAGCGGGGAAGGAAAAGAGTAAGACAATGTCATCTGCCAGTGCCTGTGCCAACCCCCTTCTGTAATTCCTGTGGGGAAAGCAGAGTACAGCCCGAGCGCTAGTCAAGGGATTTAGTTGGGTATTAAGGTTAAATCTTTCCAAAACAGCTTTTCCAGGAGGTTCAGGCTCAGTCTCTTACCTGGTTGTAACTAAGATGCTGCCAGGACTGCAGTCATCTGAAGGCTTGATTGGGGCTAGAGAATCTTCTTCCAAGAAAAAAAGTTAAAGATCAAAACTGTTACAGAAAGAAAACTCTGATCATGAAAGATAATATCTCCATTCCCCTCCCATAATTATTGCAAAAATATAAAATCATTTATAGCTTTAGATACCCAGCCTTTACACAGAATTTGTAGTAGAGCAAATGTTATTCTGAAGAGGTTGCCTTTTGGATTCAATAATAGCACAAATCTAAGTAAATAATCCATTGGGTATTTCAACCAAGCAGGAAAAATAGACATCATATAGGTAATTTTTTATGTTAGACATTTTTTTTGTCTTAACTCATTCTTTTTCCCCCTAACAGTGCACTGCACTGAATAAAAACTCTCTCCTGGGAATGGATTCATAAAAAAGAAAGAAAAGAAAAAATGGTGCTGGTTTCAAAACTTTCTGACAGCAGCATGGATCCTTTTTGAATTTTTGGGGATGAACTGACACTGTAAAGACATGCCACTCAGTTGAATTTGGACCTGGCCATGTACCTTGTCAATTTAGGCAGAGCTAAGAACCCTGTATTTTTCTCAGTGACCAATCTCAGTTTGATTACATGGTTCAAAAGTTTGAAACCAGAGTTATAATTAGATTTCTAAAATCATGCCCAAAAGAACAACCTAGTAAACCTAGAAAAAGAAAACAGTGTAGCTAAAACCAATAACTTCAGCAGTGGAAGGTTAAGATTTTCAGGTTAGCTATTTAAGGTAACCACACTAATTTGTGGCAAAATGGGTCATATACTAGTGACAACACATATAAACAGCATATGGTTTGGTGAAGTCCTGTGTTGCCCTTAAGTTTCTCTTCAAACAAAGGGTGTATTTTCTATTTTCTCCCAAATCTCAGTTTTATGGGTTTTGTTTTTTGTTTTTGCTTTTTTGTAAACAGGTGAGATCCTGCCAGCACTATGGTCTCACTTGAAAGGGATCTTTTGGAAGAATCTTAGAAGTTTGTTTTCTTTATCTATTAAAATGAAATATTTTGATTCACTCAAGTGCAGCAGGGTCATCTAGAGAATTTGTAAAATGTGCAGATTCCTAAGTACTCACCAATACAGAGATGGGATTCAGGTATTAACAAGGTTCCAGGTTTTAATAAGAACCCAGGTATTTTTTATTTTGATGTTTGATTGATGAACATGCTTCGAAAATCTCAAATACTGCAACTCTGGAAGTTTTCTTTTTGAGAAAAGTTCCTGTTCACCAAAACATGGAGGCATACCACATAAAACAAGAAATCAATTCACAGGAATTAAAACTTTGTTTTTGAATTTCTGGGCAATTTTAGGTGTAGGTCAGCTTCACTGGAGTGTAATTATTTTTTGTAGCTTCATAGGCAATTATGTAAAAGGTCATATACCCATCCTGATTGCTAGATAGAAAATCTTGCATGCTAAGCATTTAATATGTTTGACCCTGTGCATTCATAGGTAAATCTAGTGTGAAGGCACATTTTAAATTATTCATATATATGCACACACACACAAGGAAAAAAGAGATCTGTTTTTTGTGTCACTTCTGAACATCTATATGA
This sequence comes from Bubalus bubalis, assembly GCF_019923935.1. NCBI lineage: Eukaryota > Metazoa > Chordata > Mammalia > Artiodactyla > Bovidae > Bubalus > Bubalus bubalis. The sequence continues at coordinate 71,695,834 of NC_059173.1, forward strand.
GCATATTTAAGCCCCCTGAGGCTTCACTTCCTGCATCACTTCTATTATTTTCAAATCCAGAAACTGTCTCTTCCTATATGCCAAACCTTGTATTCAGTTCAGTTCAGTTCAGTTCAGTCACTCAGTTGTGTCCAACTCTTTGTGACTCCATGAACTGCAGCACGCCAGGCCTCCCTGTCCGCAACCTACTCCCAGAGTTTACTCAAACACATGTCCATTGAGTGGGTGATGCCATCCAACCATCTCATCCTCTGTCGTCCCCTTCTCCTCCTGCCTTCAATCTTTCTCAACATCAGGGTCTTTTCAAACGAGTCAGCTCTTCACATCAGGTGGCCAAAGTATTGCAGTTTCAGCTTTAACATCAGTCCTTCTAATGAACACCCAGGACTGATTTCCTTGAGGATGGACTGGTTGGATCTCCTTGTAGTCCAAGGGACTCTCATTAGTCTTCTCCAACACCACAGTTCAAAAGCATCAATTCTTCTGCGCTCAGCTTTCTTTATGGTCCAACTCTCACATCCATACATGACTACTGGAACAACCATAGGTTTGATTATAGAGACCTTTGTTGGCAAAGTAACATCTCTGCTGCTTAATATGCTGTCTAGGTTGGTCATAGCTTTTCTTCCAAGGAGCAAGCATCTTTTGATTTTATGGCTGCAGTCACCATCTGCAGTAATCTTGGAGCCCAAGAAAAGTCTGTCACTGTTTCCATTGTTTCCCCATCTATTTTCTGTGAAGTGATGGGACCAGATGCCATGATCTAATTTTTTTGAATGTTGAGTTTTAAGCCAGCTTTTTCCTTCACCTTCATCAAGAAGCTCTTTAGTAGTTCCTTATCACTTTCTGCCATAAGGGTGGTATCATCTGCATATCTAAGGTTACTGATATTTCTCCCAACAATCTTGATTCCAGCTTGTGCTTTATCCAGCCTGGCATTTCACATGATGTACTCTGCATGTAAGTTAAATAAGCAGGGTGACAATATACAGCTTTGAGGTACTCCTTTCCCAATTTGGAACCAGTTCATTGTTCCATGTCCAGTTCTAACTGTTGCTTCTTGACCTGCATACAGATTTCTCAGGAGGCAGGTAAGGTGGTCTCATATTCCCATCACTTTAAGAATTTTCCACAGTTTGTTGTGGTCCACACAAAGGCCTTAGCATAGTCAATGAAGTTGAAGTAGATGTTTTTCTGGAATTCCCTTGTTTTTTCTATGATCCCACTGATATTGGCAATTTGATCTCTGGTTCCTTTGCCTTTTCTAAAGTCAGCTTGTACATCTGTAAGTTTTTCATATAATTTATCTAATTGTAAGTTTATATAATTTATTTTTTAATAAATAATGACTGTATTTAACAAGTGAGTCATAATATTGCTTCAGTTTTACCATTGCCTCTTGCAGGTGTCAACCAAGAAACCCAGGAGTTGCAAATAAGAAAAGCGTTATCTGGAGGTCCTAGAAAATGCAATACTGGAGACACAGATTCAGGTAAAACCAAGAGTTCAAAGGAAGAGAAGGAGTCAGGGATGTATAAAGGCAAAAGCCACAAGGTTGTTAAAGTTTTCTGGCAAAAATCATGGTGGACTTTGATGCAAGAAAGAGATATTTTTCCTTAAAGGATAGGATGTCTGCATTATTTAGGGTAAGGGTCCAATAAGCGTCTTGAGTTTCTGGGACATTGGGCAGATGTTCTGGATGCTCGAATTAAGACAGTAAGTGGTCAAAATGTTAGATTCCATCCAGAATTGCTTCCTCGGTGGCCTTGAGGCTTTGTTTCAGAGCACCTCTAGCAGTGCCTACTGTGTTTGATTTTCCTTCCATACAGGATGGCTCCACTCTTCCCTCTCCAGCTCCACTCCTAACTCAACAGGACCCCTTCCAGCCTGGCCCTCCTCTGTGGTTCGCCGTACAGGCAAGGTTGTATTGAACTTCAGGGTTCATAAACTTTCCACATCAGAATCACCTGGTAACCGTGGCCACATTCTGGACCAGTTGAATACAATTTTCTGGAGCTGGTGCTTAGAAGTCTGCATTTAAGCAAGCTCACCCCACCCCTATCCTCTCAGGGGGACTGTGGTGCATAATAGGATTAGAGGAATACTGTCCAGTTAAGGACACTAGTGTTGAGGTTTGACAGACAGCATTCTAATCCCAGGTCTGCTTATTCCTAGAAGCTGCTCCATGACTTCACCCTAACATAAGGGACACAGCATTTCATGAACTCATAATAATGCAAGAAGAGGGAAGCAGAGTCAGAGAAGATGCTATGCTGCTGGCTTGGAAGATGGAGGAAAAGGCCACCAAACCAAGGAATGCTGGCAGGCACTAGAAGATGGAAAAGGAACTAAGCCTTTTTCTCCCCTAGCTTCCATGCTGAATAAATAAGAATTTATCTCCATGTAAACTCACTTCATTTTCTGTAAAAGATCTCAACAACCACACTGTTCTCTTTCTGACACAGAGTGCACATGGATGCCCCATGGGTGGGCATGAATCAGGAGGGCAGCAGGTTTCAGGTCCCCACACTCATCCTCATGCAACTCGACAGCACCCAGGCCAGACAGCACCTCAGGGAAGGGCCTCTGAGCCAGCAGAGACTGCAGTGAGCTCAGCTTCTGGTCCACAGAGCTGAGCTCCACCTTTGTAGCCATCCTCCGTAGCTCAGAGGTTAAAGCATCTGCCTGCAATGTGGGAGAGCTGGGTTCGATCCCTGGGTTGGGAAGATCCCCTGGAGAAGAAATGGAAACCCACTCCAGTATTCTTGCCTGGAAAGTCACATGGACAGAGGAGCCTGGTGGGCTCTACTCCACGGGTAGCAAAGAGTCAGACACGACTGAGCGACTTCACTTCACTCCCCTGCCTCCCAGCTGGTGGGTACAAGAGGAGTGCTCAGTAAAGAAGCCTTCTGAGCTCCTTCCCTCCCTGCTAGGACAGCCTCCAGTCATGGTCAGTGGCCAGTACTCTCACTGGCCTGGCAGCACCATTCAGTCATCCTACTTCAGAATCCTTCCTCCTTCCCATGAACTCCCAACACACCGCAGGGCTTTCCTGGCAAGCCCTGGAGAAATTCTCTGATCAAACTCTGCTTGACTTTCTCTCCATCAACACCATGAAGCCTGTGTCCCTGACTTGACCAGGCCTGCAGCTGGTCTCATGGGTCTCCCATTTTTCCCATTTCTCATTTCTCTCATCATTGGGTTGTGTGCAAACAAGCACCAGGCAAGTGTCACCAAAATATTCATGCCACTTTTACTTGTCACTGTGTAATTAATAAAACAAAACAAAACTGAGTAAACTGATAAATACAAGAGTAGAAAAATGTTGAATACCTTGGAAGCACTTGAATTTTAAAAATGGAATTGGGTATGAATAAGAAAACAGTGAAGGACTGAGGAAAAGATAAAAAAAATCTCAAAAGATACTGCTTTTAGATTTGTTCCAAAATCTGACACTAAAACTGTAATGGTAGAAAACACATTATGGGGAGGAGTTCTCATCCCAACAACCAAAACCAACAGGTGAATAACTGGACACTTATGTTTTAAGCTCAAATAAGTTAAAGTGTGCTTTCTTCTTTTTTAAAAAATGACTCTCCTCTTTAACTGATTCTTTCATTAAATACCCACTGCATATTCCAGTTGTATCAGCTTAGTGGGTGGATGTACCATGCAGACAGGTAACAGCCAGGGCATTCTGAACCCACCACATGAATCAGCAAGATAAAACTCCCATTTACAGATATCACAGCCTAAAACCTAATAACCAGATCAAATTAAATATAATCCAAAGGGTTTATCAGTGTTATTGTACAGATCTATGTGTGGGTGCTAAGTTGTTTCAGACCTGTCTGACTCTTGGAGATCTTATGGACTGTAGCCTGCCAGGCTCCTCTATCCATGGGATTCTCCAGGCAAGAATACTGGGGTGGGTTGCCATGCCCTCCTCCAAGGGATCTTCCAGACCAAGGATCAAACTCTTGTCTCTTGCATCTCCTGCTTTGGCAGACACCACCTGGGAAGCATTCTATAGCTCTAGTGCTCAGTCGCTTCAGTCGTGTCAGACTCTTTACAACCCCATGCACTGTAGCCCACCAAGCTCCTCTGTCCGTAGGATTCGCCAGGCAAGAATGCTGGAGTGAGTTGCCACATCCTTCTCCAGGGGATCTTCTTGACTTAGGGATCGAACCTGCATCTCATGTCTCCTGCATTGGAAGGTGGATTCTTTACAATTGACCCACTGGGGAAGCCCCTTCTACAGCTCTATCTATACCAATTTCTCTGTATCCCAGTGGCCACCCCAGTATTTTTGATCTCCCAGCAGCACAACTCAACACAAACATATTATGAGTCATATATGTAATTTTGAACTTGTTAGTAGTCATGTTTCTTAAAAAGGAAAGAGGGGAAATTAATTTTAATAATAATTGTAACCCAATATATTGTAAATGCTATCATTTCAACTTGAAAATAGCATAAATTATTAATGAATTTTTTTCATTCTAAGTCTTCAAAATCGCTTTTGTAATTTACATTATAGCACATCAGCACAATTCAGACTACCCATATTTCCTGAGCTCACAGCTCACAAGTGGCTGGTGACAGCTATGTTGGACAGGTGAGCTATCCTGCTATTCTTATATTCCTATCTTCTAAAATTATTCCTTCTGTTTATCTTCCCAGATAATGCCTTAGCACAGGCTCTGGTTATTCCTTGCCTGGACTATGGCAACATCCTCCCCTGAAGATTATTCCTCTCATCAGCGGTTAACCTCAGTTTCTAATCTTGTTGCCAAAACCACCTTTTTCCTCATTCACCTGGATTATGCCATCCACCATCCTGTCCTGTCCATCACCCAGTGGATCAATGCCAAAGCTGTGATCCTCTTCCTTAGAGAATTTCCTTAGAGAGCTCACTTTTTGTGCCTCCTCCTGCTTCTTTCACTAGCACATTTTCTCTCTCAAATTCCTGCACCATCACCCCTCAAACCACAACACATTTATGTCTACTCTTCCCTTACCCATGTGCTGTCCCTTTCTCCTCCCTAGTCCAGCCTCAATCCACTAACCTACGCCTGCCCTCACTTCCCCACCAAGCACTCTTCCTCTCTCCTGAAATTGCAGCTGTCTGCTCTCCTTGCAAAGAGAAAGCAACTCTCTTCTCTCCTCTAGAAAGCACTGAAATTCTCACTTTTTACTTTCCCCATTAGTTATCATCCAAACACCTCAACTTTCTCACAGCGCATCCTCTCTTCCACATGAACTCTCCTCTGTGGGTTCTGCCCCCCATCCAGACTGAACATCCCCTGGCCTTGCCTGGGCTTCCTCAGGCCCACACTTAGGAGCACTGTCCTGCTCCCTCTTCACATGCTCCATCTGGGTGACCTTATCCTTGCTCACGGTATCAATTATCACCTCTCCGTTTGTCACTCCTAAGGTTGAGTCCTTTATCCATTCCCTCCCACTGAGAGACAGAGACTGGCCTGGCTTGTGCGTTTGCCTCCACAGCCCAGCAAAGAGAGAGCCATGGCCAACGGGACTCAACATGCTTGCAGGCAGTGGATAAACTGCTAACTTGCTTCCAGCTGCCTTCTACTTTTGGCACTGAGACTAATACCTGTGTTTTTAACACTCTGATTACTCATTGAATTCCTGGGCTCTTTCATTCTTCTGTAGGTTCCCTTCCTTGGTTTGACATAACCAGTTTCCTCTTCATTCATCAACCACATGCACTAAGTTGCTTGCATGTAACAATACATTTGCCAGTGATCTCATTTTATCTGTGTAATTCTTCAACGTAGTTCCTATCTTTGTCAACATTGTTGTTGTTCATGTGGTCAGTTTAAGTCAACTGCATCACACATATAATATGCAGAAGAGAAACGTGGATTTTTCTATGATGTTCTTACCTTTGGAAACCAAATTACTGAAATGAAAATCAAATTGTCATTTTCCATCATGTAAACCTCTCAAAGAATGATTGGTTTTCCCTTCAACTGCTGGAAGCCAATCAACATGAATAATTCATGACAACTTCATACACAGGATGCCAACTTTATGGAGCTCAGGAATATTAAACATTATGTAGATCATGAAGAAGTACTGAAACTCCTCATTACAAACAATAAACATGCCTTGTCTATTACATAATATTTCTTGTATCTTTTTAAATCTCAAATGTCCAAGAAAGAAAGTTGTTCACCTCTTAGTTTTGCCACCCTATGGACTGTAGCCCACCAGACTCCTCTGTTCATGGAATTTTCCAGGCAAGAATACAGGAATGGGTAACCATTACCTTCTTCAGGGGATCTTCCTGACACAGGGATCGAATCTGGATCTCCTGCATCACATGTGGAGTCTTTACCTTCTGAACCACAAGGAAAACGCCTTTATAGAACATATGAAATGTCAAAGTGAAACAGTCTCTTATATGTGGAAGCTGCCTACTTTCCTGTAAACTCAAAATTATTAATGTAAGTAAATATATGTTGTACCCACACATATAAGTTAAGGTGTCTTCTGCCTTGGCCAACATTTGGAAGCTTCTGCTTCTAGAGGGACAGACCAAGGTACTAATGAGATTGAAATTGAGGCTGACTGATGACTCTGGTACAGAGAGGAAAACAAGAAAGTCAACAAGCAAATTTCTCACTCATTACCAAGACTGTACCTTTAATTTCAAAGAAGCTTTGTGGATGACAACAAACCCATTGAAGGAATGACTTACATCATCCTGTGGGTGGGTGAGCAGTCAGTCACATCATTATTTGCGAGAAAAAAAAAGTATAGCACATTCATCAAGTGGATGCTCAAACACTGATCATAGACGTCTATGACTTTAACATGGTACAGTTGCAGTCATTGTTATTGTGCACCTCGGTGTGGATTGATCAGTCTTTGAAGTTAAATCAGACTTCTCCTACACCCCTTACATAGGACTGGGGTTGGCCTTTTTGTTGAAAAGTAACTCATAGGTTGAGTCTTGCTCCAAGTTAAAGAAGAAAACGGTTTGTCTTGTTCCTCTCTCAGTTGCATGATTTACTCCATGACTCTGCATCCAGAGAGGGAGAGGGCAGACTAATGCACTAGGAGATGAGAGGCCAGGAAGTCTGGAGTGGTGGCTGCCCAGAAGGCTCTGCTGGCCAGTCATGCCTTCTTATGAGTGCCTTAGTAGACTGTCCTCTTTAGGGGAAATCCCATGGCGAAAGGAAAAGAGTGTAGCTGAGAACCTAGGTGGGATTTATGTAAGAGAGAAAGATTGGGGTGCAAGGAGAGAAATAGTGAGAGAGAGAGGAGGGCAAGGGGGAGAATGAAAAAATAAGAGGAAGAGGGGAAGAAAACAAGAAAAGGTAAGGCAGTTGAAAATCTGGTAATTTCTCTATTCAAGGGTCTTAGAAGTTTAATAAACTTCATCTACTTTGTGATAAGTGTGGGAAATTTGGAAGATTAGTCCTAAATCAAACTGAAGAATCTCTTCATATATCTTATTTGAGATACACAGTTGCATAACAACAACAACAAATAAAATCTGTAACATTTACAAAGTGTTTCCCCTGCATTTTCTAACTTGATTCTCACAATGACCTCATTTCATTATCCACATTTTAGTGACCAGTCACCTAAATTTATGGAGGATAAATTCCAAAGCAAGGGTACACTGGGTCAAACAGAATTATTATAACTCAAAGATATATTTTACAGCTATTCCTTCATTTAATATTTTGGATCTGAATCATTATATTTTAGAAAAACATACTATAAATCTAGAGGCTTAATATGTTACTGGAGCCAAGAATGAATTTTATTTCTGCCTACTCCTCTCCTTCCATGAAAAAATTGTTCCTCAGTCTTTGTCAATGATAAATTGTGATATGTCTTTAACAACTATAAAATGTGGTGACGGTGTTCGCCACCACCACTTTTAACTTAAAATGATATACTCTGCTATTTTAAGCAACATTCCAAAAATATAATAAAAAAGATAACAAAAACATAAAATATTATGCTAGACCCTAGTAGCTAGAGGAATGCTTTGCTTTATAGGTCTTAATTTTTCCACTAATTTTTAACATCCATTATGTTTGAGAATGACTTTACCAAAAAAAAAAAAAATCAAATGCCACACTCTTATCAGAGAAGTATCACAAAAGATGATTGGTTTTCTCTTTAGCTATGAGATGTTGGCCATCTTCAGTTCAGTCACTCAGTCATATCCGTCTCTTTGCAACCCCATGGATTGCAGCATGCCAGGCCTCCCTGCCCATCACCAACTCTTAGAGTTTACTCAAATTCATGTTCATTGAGTCCGTGATGCCATCCAGCCATCTCATCCTCTGTCATCCCCTTCTCCTCTTGCCTTCAATCTTTCCCAGCATCAGGGTCTTTTCCAATAAGTCAGTTCTTCACATCAGGTGGCCAAAGTATTGGAGTTTCAGCATCAGCATCAGTCCTTCCAATGAATATTCAGGACTGATTTCCTTTAGGATGGACTGGTTGGATCTCCTTGCAGTCCAAGGGACTCTCAAGAGTCTTCTCCAACACTACAGTTCAGAAGCATCAATTCTTCGGTGCTCAGCTTTCTTTATAGGCCAACTCTCACATCCAAACATGACTACTGGAAAAACCATAGATTGACTAAACAGACTTTTGTTGGCAAAGTAATGTCTCTGCTTTTGTATATGCTATTTAGGTTGATCATAACTTTTCTTCCAAGGAGCAAGCACCTTTTAATTTCATGACTGCAGTCACCATCTGCATTGATTTTGGAGCCCAAAAAAATAAAGTCTGACACTGTTTCCACTGTTTCCCCATCTATTTCCCATGAACTGATGGGACCAGATGCCATGATCTTCATTTTCTCAATGTTGAGTTTTAAGTCAGCTTTTTCACTCTCCTCTTTCACTTTCATCAAGAGGCCTTTTAGTTCCTCTTCACTTTCTGCCATAAGGGTGGTGTCATCTGCATATCTGAGGTTATTGATGTTTCTCCCGGCAATCTTGATCCCAGCTTGTACTTCATCCAGCCTAGCGTTTCTCATGATGTACTCTGCATATAAGTTAAATAAGCAGAGTGACAATATACAGCCTTGAGGTACTCCTTTCCCAATTTGGAACCAGTCCATCATCCCATATCCAGTTCTAACTGTTGCTTCTTGACCTGCATACAGAGGTAGGTCAGGTGGTCTGGTATTCCCATCTCTTTAAGAATTTTCCAGAGTCTGTTGCGATCCACACAGTCAAAGGCTTTGGCATAGTCAGTAAAGCAGAAGTAGATGTTTTTCTGGAACTTTCTTGCTTTTTCGATGATCCAATGGATGTGGGCAATTTGATCTCTGGTTCCTCTGCTTTTTCTAAATCCAGCTTGTATATCTGGAAGTTGTTGGTTCACATACTGTTGAAGCCTGGCTTGAAGAATTTTGAGCATTACTTTGCTAGCATGTGAGATGAGTGCAATTGTGTTGTAGTTTGAGCATTCTTTGGCATTGCCTTTCTTTGGAATTGGAATGAAAACTGACCTTTTCCAGTCCTGTGGCCACTGCTGAGTTTTCCAAACTTGCTGGCATATTGAGTGCAGCACTTATAAGTTGGCCATCTTATAAATTTTTAAATATTGTAAATTAATCAGTCTTGTAAATAAATAAGATCTTTATGGTGTGAGCTAAGTTGCTCAGAAATCAAAAATGCACAGATGTGCACAGCACATCCCTCCTGTATCTCCCCTCCCCCATCACCTCTCCCTCCCCCCTCTCCTTTCCTTTCCCTATCTCCTCTCTACCATCTCCTCTCCTAGATCTCCCAGGCACCCCTGTTACCACTTGTCAGACTTTGGGCTCATTTCTCTCTTCACACTCAGCAAAAGTTGATGTTTTTTACTTGGGTTGTTTCTTTTCCCTTGAGAAGGTGAGCGTCTTGATGGCAGCTAAAATCTAATCCATAAAGAAGATGATAAACATTTGCTGAAAAGTGAGACATGTCCTAACACTTTAAATTAAGTCCACAAAAACTTTATGTCTTTTAGACTTTAAAGATTTCTGGGAAATAACCAATTTACCTGTAAAAGAAGAATATCATTTCTAGTAGTCTCAATATATAAAATCTTTGAACTAAACACTGTACTAATTGTTGGTTTTAATCTTTCATCATTTTATTGCATTTTACAAATAAGAAGACTAAGGTTAGCTGCTGACAAGTGCTCGGTCGTGTCTGACTCTTTGTGACTCAGGGACTGTAGCCTGCCAGGCTCCTCTGTCCATGGAATTTTCCAGGCATGAATACTGGAGTGGGTTGCCATTTCCTTTTCCAAAGGTGAAGAGAAGTTAAATAATTAGTATAAGTTTATATGTATAGGAAGTGATGAAAGCAAGATGGTAGAGAAACATGGCTTTATTTCCATGCAGTACTGTAGGGCTTTACATTCATTTGTTCACTGGACAAACTTTTATTTAGAACCATGTGCTTGGTAGTTACTTGGTGGAATGTGGTCAGTGAAGAATACAAAACTGATTAACACAGAGCTCGTAGAAGTTTTTATCTCCTTATGTTGTTCAGGCTGCATCCCAGTCTCTTCTATTTAGTTAACCATTTAACGTCTACCCCTGGATGTCTATGACTTGCCCAGGTTCAACTGGGCAGCCAATAGGCTCTGGGCGACAGCACCAAATAAATGGTACCTTGAACTGATGGGATTACATAGGAAAGGAAAGAGGGAATCAGTGGTGGTAACAGGTGCTCTGATGAAACATGAACTGCACATCTCTTGATTATCTTTCCACTCACCTGACTTCTAGTTACTGGCTTCAGGGAAGGGCAAGCTCCCTTGCCTAAAATACCTCCCAAGCACAAACGAGGTTTTTCTCTCTGACCTTCACCCTACTGCTTCCATCCTTCTCTCAACGGGTGGTAATGTAATCCATAGTCTCACCACCAGATCTTAGCACAAGGTCCCCTGATTTGGATGACTCATCCCCTCCTGCCCTCCCTCCCCACTCTTCCTGGGTAACATGCCATCATGCATTCAGGTCTCAGGTAAACATTACTTTCTATGGGAACCTTCTCTAACAGCCTTCATCAGGCAAGAAAGATCCTGCTACTCTGTGTCAACAAAGTTCCCTGTGCCTCTCTTCCTTCTCAGAGCTCTTTCATAATTATTAATATTTGTTTAATCAACCTTAATCTTCCTTATACTATACATTTTATGAAGACAGGAAACACTCTGTCATGCCTCCTAGACTATCCTAGTGCCTAGCAGAGTTTGATATATAATTAAAACTAAGTAAAAATTTCCTTAAAGAATATATAAATTCTTAAACATCAAGCTCTGTGTCTTAGTTGATAATGGATACCACCAGTAAAGTTAAGCCTTATCAATTCAAAATTAACTTGCTCAAAATCTATGTTCACTAAGCTGTAACATTTCCATTACCACAGGAAGCAGCTCATGGTTATAGACGTATGTAGATCCAAGAGAAATAGTGTTATGAGCTTGAGAAAGGACCCCTTTCTCACTATCACTTCAGTCAGTCTGTGTAGAAATACACCTGAAACCAAAGGGAATATGGAATGTAGTCCACTGACTATAAGGTCCTGAGTAGGTGAAGTGATCAGTTCCCCCTTTGTTGCAACTTAAATAAGCTGAATTAAAAGCAGCATAAGTAAATAGAAAGGAAGGGAAAGAAGAAAGGAGAGAGGGAAGGTAAAAATAAAGTGGAATAGAATGAACACAATTTAAGAAGACTATTCACTTTTGTCAGTGTAATCATCTGGGGGAATAGCCACCTAGACCATCTAGTTTCAGACTTATTTTATGCTTTCAATTCAGCATAGAAGGAACATCGCTTTCATTTTTGCAGTGTTATAAGAGATACTGAAAAATAAAAAATGATTTCTTTAGACTATAATAAGAAAAACTGACAAAATGGCTGAAAAACATCATTGCAACATAAAATTTCCAATCAAATAGAAGAAATATCAGGTTTTTCTTGGCAGTTCAGTGGTTAGAAATCCTTGCTTCCATTTCAGGGGACTCAGGTTCAATCCCTGATCAGGGAACAAAGATCTCATGTGCTGCACAGCAAGACCAAAGCAGGAGAAAAAGGAAGTAAAAAAGAGTTGAAGACAAATTTTTCAGGGTTTTATTTTTAATAAATCTGCTTAGTTATAATATTGTGAACTAATAACTATTTTTAGTTTAAATGTGCATTTTATACTTATATCAATTTTAGTGAGTATATCTACCCACCACTTTACAGAAAAAAAAGCTCAGTTGGTGTGTCTGTGGGAAAACAGAACTTGCAATGAAAAGGATAAGTATTGGTTCCAAACTTTTCATTTCCTTGATGGTGCATTTGAGAAACATTGGTCAATTAATTTAGAAAATCAAACCTCAGTTGCTTTGTTTAATTTGCAGCTTTTTTTGGTCTTGTTTATGTTTTGTATTGGGTACTTTGCTATTTTAAAAAAGCTTTTTTTTTTTTTTTTTTTTAGCTAACTGTGCAAGGTAAGCATTAATAGTCTCATTTTATACGCAAAGAAACAAAGACTCAGTTAAGCAACCACCCAAGGTGACACAGACAGGCCTCACAATAAACTGGCTCCAAACCAGGGAACACTGCAGTTCTTACGCCCTTTCCTCAGACTGCAGGGCTTCAAGCAAAATACTGTCACCAGTTGGAAAGGGAGCTACTTGAATTGCTCTTGGAATCGGATGGTCTCAGTTCCAAGCCCTGTTTCATGTCTATCATTACATAAAAGAAATTCAAGTCTAGAAAGGTGACTAAATTAAATTACTTTTAAGGTCATTGAAGGACACAGAAACATTCTGAAATTTCATCTGGAAAAGTTCCGCGTCTTCCAAGTAAGTATTCAAGCTAACAGGAGGTTAAAAAGGAGAATATCTTCTCTCTGTATTACAGTCTTGAAGTCTTTAAAAGAGAATGCAGTGACTTTTTTAGAAGGAAACAAGATTCTTACATCTTGGCCTCTATTTAGAAGAAATAGAAAGAAAAAGAAAGAAAATAATAATGTCCTGTTTCTTACTGCATTGTAATGTTCCCCCCCTAAAAAAATAATTTGGAGTTCTAACAGCCAGGATCTGTGAATGTGACCTTAGTCGGAAATAGGGTATTTGAAGAAAATCAGGTTAAGATGAGGTCATTAGGGTAAGGCTCTAGCCCAGTGGCTTCCCTGGTGGCTCAGATGGTAAAGAATCTGCCTGCAATGCAGGAGACCTGGGTTTGATTCCTAGGTCAGGAAGATCCCCTGGAGAAGGGAATGGTTACTCACTCCAGTATTCTTGCCTGGAGAATTCCATGGACAGAGGAGCCTGGTGGGCTACAGTCCATGGGGTAGCAAACAGTTGGACAGAACTGAGCCACACTATCACCTTCACTTTTGCTTTCACTTTCCTAATCCAATAGGATTGGTGTCCTTATAAAAAGGGGAAATTTAGACAAAAAGATAGACATAAACACAAACACAGAACATTGTGAATGTGAAAGCATAGATCTGAGGGATGCATCTATCAATATACATCACAGAACACCAGAGATTGGAATATCCCCCACAACCTGGGAGACAGGGGTGAAACAGACTTTCCCTCAGAATGTTGCTCATGGAACAGACTTCAGAAGAAATCAGCTCTGGCAACACCTGATCTCAGCTTCTAGCCTCTTGAACTGTGCAAAGTAGCTTAGGAATGTGTATCTATCTGACACTGTTGTCTATGTCATTCAGTGGGAAAACTAAAGATTCTGTGATTGTCATATGACTGATCCATTGTTTACACTGTTAGCAGTTCTCTTGGCCGAACTGCTATTTTTGTCATATATGTCTGTATATTTTCAATCATTAATTCTTGAGCTATACTTTTGTGGCTCGGGGGATGCCCCTGGGAGACTAAAGCCTTTCTCTGCAAACAAGAAACAGGAAACAAAGAAGGGCTTTTGTATGTGGGAGGGCCCCTCAGGGTCCTGCTTGATTTCATTAGTGCATAGAAAGACAATTTATTTTTGTATATTGTTCTTGTACTCTGCATCCTAGATAAATCCATTTAGTTATTGTTAAAGGGTTTTGCTGGTGGCTTAGATGGTAAAGAAGCAGTCTGCAATGAAGGAGACCCATTTTTGATCCCTGGGTTGAGAAGATCTCCTGGAGAAGAGAATGGTTACCTACTCTAGTATTCTTGCCTGGAGAATTCCATGGACAGAGGAGCCTGGCAGACCACAGTCCATGGGATTGTTATTCTGATTACTTTCAACTGACTAATAGTTATAATTATTAGTTATAACTAATTAGTTATTCTAACTAGTTTTAGTTGAGGACTTTTTTTAAAATAAAAGATTATGCCATCTGCAAATGGTGGTAAATTTACATCTTCTTTTCCAATCTAGATACCTTTTATTTTTTTTCTTGCTCAATTAGCCTGTCCAGAGCCTCCACTACTATGACAAATAGAAATGACAAGAGCATACATCCTTGTTCTGTTTCTGATCTTACAGGAAACGCCATCAGTATTTCATCATTAAATATGCTAGCTGTGGTAGATGTTTGGTAGGATTTGTGTTGATGCCCTTTATCAGGTTGAGGTATTTCTCTTCTAGTGCTAGTTTGTTGAGTATTTTCATCATGATACTGCTGGATTTTTGTAGAATAACTTTTCCTCCACCCATTGAGATGATTTTTATTCTTTTATTCTATTAACATGATGTGTATTGGCTTGGGAATATTAAACTAACCTTCATATTTCTGGGATGTGCCAAGTGGCTGTCTGAGAAGGCCTTACAAATAGCTGAGAAAAGAGAAGCTAAAGGCAAAGGATAAAAGTAAAGATATACCCATCTGAATGCAGAGTTCCAAAGAATAGCAAGGAAAGATAAGAAAGCCTTCCTCAGGGATCAGTGCAAAGAAATTATGGAAAACAATAGAATGGAAAAGACTAGAGACCTCTTCAAGAAATCAGAGATATCAAGTGAACATTTCATGCAAAGATGGGCTCAATAAAGGACAGGAATGGTATGGACCTAACAGAGGCAGAAGATATTAAGAAAAGGTGGCAAGAATACACAGAAGAACTATACAAAAAAAGATCTTTATGACCCAGATAACCATGATGGTGTGATCACTCAGCTAGAGCCAGACATCCTGGAGTCCAAAGTCAGGTGGGCCTTAGGAAATATCACTACAAACAAAGCTAGTGGAGGTGATGAAACTCCAGCTGAGCTATTTCAAATCCTAAAAGATGATGCTGTTAAAGTGTTGCAGTCAATATGCCAGCAAATTTGGAAAACTCAGCAGTGGCCACAGGACTGGAAAAGGTCAGTTTTCAGTCTAAGCCCAAAGAAAAGCAATGCATAAGAATGCTCAAACTGCCACACAATTGTAATCATCTCACACGCTAGCAAAGTAATGCTCAAAATTCTTCAGGCCAGGCTTCAACAGGACATGAACCAAGAACTTCCACATGTTCAAGCTGTATTTAGAAAGGTCAGAGAAACCAGAGATCAAATTACCAATATCCATTGGATCATAGAAAAAGCAATAGAGTTCCAGAAAAGCATCTAATTCTGCTTTATTGACTACACCAAAGCCTTTGACAGTTGTGGAGCAACTGTGGAAAATTCTGAAAGAGATGGGAATACCAGATCACCTGACCTGCCTCTTGAGAAATCTGTATGCAGGTCAAGAAGCAACAGTTAGAACCAGACATAGAACAACAGACTGGTTCCAAACTGGAAAAGGAAGATGTCAAGTATATTGTTACCCTGCTTATTTAACTTATCCGTAGAGTACATCGTGTGAAATGTTGGGCTGGATGAAGCACAAGCTGGAATCAAGATTGCTGGGAGAAAAATCAATAACCTCAGATATGCAGATGACACCACCCTATGGTAGAAAGCAAAGTGGAACTAAAGAGCCTCTTGATGAAAGTGAAAGAGGAGAGTGAAAAAGCTAGCTTAAAACTCAATATTCAAAAAAAAAAAAAAAAAGATCATGGCATCTGGTCTCATCACTTCATGGCAAAGAGATGGGGAAACAATGGAGACATTGACAGACTTTATTTTGGGGGGCTCCAAAATCACTGCAGATGGTGATTGCAGCCATGAAATTAAAAGATGCTTGCTCCTTGGAAGAAAAGCTATGACCAACCTAGACAGCATATTAAAAAGCAGAAACTTTACTTTGCCAACAAAGGTCTGTTTAGTCAAATCTATGGTTTTTCCAGTAGTCATGTTTGGATGTGAGAGTTGGACCATAAAGAAAGCTGAGCACCAAATAACTGATGTTTTTGAACTGTGGTGTTGGAGAAGACACTTGAGAGTCCCTTGGACTGCCAGGATATCCAACCAGTCCATTCTAAAGGAAATCAATCCTGAATATTCATTGGAAGGACTGATGCTGAAGCTGAAACTTCAATACTTTGGCCACCTGATGTGAAGAACTGACTCATTGGAAAAGATTGAAGGTGGGAAGAGAAGGGGACAGCAGAGGATAAGATGGTTGGATAGAATCACCAACTTGATGGACATGAGTTTGAGCAAGCTCCTGAAGTTGGTGATGAACAGGGAAGCCTGACATGCTGTAGTCCTTGGTGTCACAAAGAGTTGGACATGACTGAGAAACTGAACTGAACTGAACTGATATTTCTGGGATAAATCCTCTTCAGTTCAGTTCAGTTCAGTCACTCAGTCGTGTCCAATTCTTTGTGACCCCATGGACTGTAGCATGCCAGGCCTCCCTGTCCATCACCAACTCCTGGAGTTTACTCAAACTCATGTCCTTTGAGTCGGTGATGCCATCCAATCCCTTGTCCTTTGTCGTCCCCTTCTCCTCCTGCCCTCAATCTTTCCCAGCATCAGGGTCTTTTCCAATAAGTCAGTTCTTCACATCAGGTGGCTAAAGTATTGGAGTTTCAGCTTCAACATCAGTCCTTCCAATGAACACCCAGGACTGCTTTCCTTTAGGATGGACTGGTTGGAGTCCAAGGGCCTCTCAAGAGTCTTCTCCAACACCACAGTTCAAAAGCATCAATTCTTCTGTGCTCAGCTTTCTTTATAGTCCAACTCTCACATCCATACATGACTACTGGAAAAGCCATAGCCTTGACGAGACAGACCTTTGTTGGCAAAGTAACGTCTCTGCTTTTTAATATGCTGTTTAGGTTGATCATAACTTTTCTTCCAAGGAGTAAGCAACTTTTAATTTCATGGCTGCAATCACCATCTGCAGTGATTTTGGAGCCCAAAAAAATAAAGTCAGCCACTGTTTCCACTGTTTCCCCATCTATTTGCCATGAAGTGATGGGACCCAATGCCATGATTTTAGTTTTCTGAATGTTGAGCTTTAAACCAACTTTTTCACTCTCCTCTTTCACTTTCATCAAGAGGTTCTTTAGTTCTTCACTTTCTGCCATAAGGGTGGTGTCATTTTGTTCAACAATGACTAAATATTCATCCACTTAATATTTACATTGAAATCAGTTTTCTTCTAAGCATTTTTGTCAACCTATTCTGGTTTCAGTGAAAAATAGTCATATTTTCATTTTATTTAGCTTTCCTAGTACCCCCAGACACTGTGTAGGAGATTAGAAGGCTACTGTGAGTAAAATAACCACTACAACAGTCATTGAGGGAAATTTTAAAGACAAGCAAATTGGCCTTTGCAATGCAATATGCTCAGTGGCATGACAGGGAAAGAACAGTGTCGAGTACATCAGAAAAGTACCCATATCAGACTTGGAGAGAAGAGATCAGAAAATGATCATCAGAAAGATCTGAGACAGAATGCATGGGAATTAGCTAGGTGAAGAGGACCAAAATTCTGGGAGATGAAAGACTGTTCTAGGGATTAAGAAGAGAAAATTAAAGTGCCAAGAGGCAAGAGAGCATACGGTTATTTGCAGGGCTGAGCAGCTTGGTATGGACCTGATTGGAGCAGTACAAGTGGGATCAATTGAGATAAAACCCTGTAACCATATGAAAATGATTATAACAATAAGTTAAAGTATCTCCATTAGAATCATGGGCAGAGCTGGAAGTATCATTGGAAACAACCCTGTTCAAACCTTCCCTCATCTCAGGGATTTCTTCTGTGAAATACTGATTAATGATCCTATAGCTGCTGCCTTGGAGAAGGAAATGACAACCCACTGCAGTATTCTTGCCTGGAGAATCTCATGGACAGAGGAGCCTGGTGGGCTGCTGTCCATAGGATTGCACAGAGTCGGACACAACTGAAGCGACTTAGCATGCATGCATGCATTGGAGAAGGAAATGGCAACCCACTCCAGTGTTCTTGCCTGGAGAATCCCAGGGATGGAGGAGCCTGGTGGGCTGCTATCTTTGGGGTTGCACAGAGTCGGACATGACTGAAGTAACTTAGCAGCAACAGCAGCTGCTGCCTAAACCATCAAGGAAGAAGCAAGCAACAAACTCTAATGGCTATAAATTACTTTCAAAGTTTGAGCTATTAAAAAAGAATTCTATAACTTTATTTCCTAGTAAAGTTCTTCTCTCTGAGGCAATAAAGAATGCCTCAGCATCTTCTACAGAAAAATTTGTATTTAGTCCTTTTGTCACCAATCAGTGCTTTCTAAAAGAACTTCTGTAATGATGAACATGTTCTATAATTTATGCTATCAATTGCATCAGTAGCTACATGTAGCCAGTCACTTTCATACTTGATAAAGCAGCTCTAGACTAGGTCTCTGCATTCACTCACACTATTTTGGTATCATTATTTCTGGGCCTTAAGCCCTTCCTGGTTATCATTTTGAATCAAAATGTACCATAGTAATCATGATATATTGTTCCAGGTGCTGTCAACCAAGCAGTCAAATGAGATGACTGATTATTCTCTCCTAAGTTTGGGCTTGCCAATAATTCAGTTTAAGATTTTAACATTGGAGTAGGTTAGTGCTTGTACTCTACTAAAACTCTATAAGTTCTTCAGATATATATTGCTATTTATCTAAGTCTGTAACTCTAATCTTCCATTTGAACAGCTGAACTTAAAATGAAAGCAAAAAATTTATTGGTTCTTGAGTCTGTCATGTAACACAAAGTGTTAGCTTTCTTTTTTGCCTTTGTCTTGATCAATAATTCGGTAAGTTCGCCTTCAATGGTATTATCCAAATGAATGATATATGAGTTTAACAGGAAAAGACCACCGCAAAGCTTCCTGTCACAGCACAGAAACTTTCACTAATCAAAATAATTTGTATTTTGTTGTTAAACCAGGTAACAATCTAATTATGTGTGCATGCTAAGTCGCTTCAGTTGTGTCTAACTCTTTGCAACCCTATGGGCTGTAGCCCGCCAGGCTCCTCTGTCCATGAGACTCTCCAGGCAAGAATACTGGAGTGGGTTACCATGCCCTTCTCCAGGGGATATTCTGGACCCAGGGATCAAACCTGCATCTCCTGTGGCTCCTGCGTTGCAGGCAGATTGTTTACTGCTGAGCCAGCAGGGAAGCCCATAAGAATCTAACTATATTCCTGGTCAAAAGTGATAAAGAGGTAGTCAGGTTCTTGATCTGGGTAGTGACTACATGAATGTGATCACTCATCAAGCTGTGGGTTTTTGTTTGCATGATGTATTTCAGTTAAAACCCTCTAACACAGTATTGAAAAATAGTGACAACAGCATTGCAATCTCTATTCAGAACTCTGTTCACAAAGGCTTTATGTCACAGGCCTCTTCCCCTAGCTCTCCAGAGGCATCCCTAAAAGGGAGCAGATTATTCTCTGGAGAAATTGAATAGAAATTGAACAAGAGAGGCTGAGGATTCTCCAGATACTGGAGAGGGCTCATGTGAGGTGGGCATACAGCTGAAAACAGAAGCATTTTGCTGAACTCAGGGATCCTAAGTCCCTTTTCCATAGCTGATCCTCAGAAGGATGACATTGGGGCATATTCTTCCCCATGCAGAGATTAGGAGACTTTTCACTGGAGAAACTCAATTCAACCTAAAGAAAGAGACAAAGTCTGAAAAAACAGAGTGCTGCCTGATCATCTAAAGTGGTTTTAGAATCATGTTTGCAAATCCTTCCCCATCTCAGAAATGTAACTCATTTGAAGCTGGTAACTTCATAGTTCATTTAAAGCTATTACACACTTGATGAAATATCTCCTCCTCTATATTGGGATTCAATTCCCTTTCAGCAGGGCTAGTTCATTCATTTTCCACCTTGTACGTGGATTTACCTTGATGAAGAAGGGCAAGCACTGAGTGGTTCTGAAGCCCCCTAGATATTAATGGTGTTGCACCTATTCCTCAGCCACTATGAGCCACTTTACCTTCTTCTATCGCTAGCAGATGAGTTATTTTCTAGCAAGAGAAAGCTCAGAGACTCTTCATGGAATACAAGAAGTCTTGCTCAAATCTGCCAAAAGATGAAACAAAGTTTTACATTTTTCTTTTTTTTTTAAGTTATTTTAATTGGAGGCTAATTGCTTTACAATATTGTGGCGGTTTTTGCCACACATTGACATGAATCAGCATGGGTGAACATGTGTACCCCTGTCCTGAACCTCCTCCCACCTTCCTCCCCACCCCATCCCTCTGGGTTGTCCCAGAGCACTGGCTTTGAGTGCCCTGCTTCATGCATTGAATTTGCACTGGTCATCTATTTTACATATGGTTATATACATGTTTCAATGCTATTCTCTCAAATCATTCAACCCTCACCTTCTCTCACATAGTCCAAAAGTCTGTTCTTTACCTCTGTGTCTCTTTTGCTGTTTCACATTGTTGTTGTCTTTCTAAATTCCATATATATGCATTAATATACTATATTGGTGTTTCTCTTTCTGACTTACTTCACTTTATATAATAGGCTCAAGTTTCATTGACCTCATTAGAACTGACTCAAATGCATTCTTTCTTAAGCTGAGTAATATTCCATTGTGTATATGTACCATAACTTGCTTATCCATTCGTCTGCTGACAGACATCTAGGTTGCTTCCATGTCCTAACTATTATAAACAGTGCTGCAATGAACATTGGGGTATATGTATCTCTTTCAATTTTGGTTTCCTTGGTGTGTATGGCCTGCAGTGGGATTGCTAGGTTGTATGGCAGTTCTATTTCCAATTTTTAAAGGAATTTCCACACTGTTCTCCATAGTGGCTGAACTAGTTTGCATTCCCACTAACAGTGGAAGAGGGTTCCCTATTCTCCACATCCTCTCCAACATCTATTGCTTGTAGACTTTTTTTTATAATTCATTATTTTATTCAAGGATATTTGCTTTACAGAATTTTGCTGTTTTCTGTCAAACCTCAACATGAATCAGCCATAGGTATACATATATCCCCTCCCTTTTGAACCTCCCTCCCATCTCCCTCCCCATCCCACCCCTCTAGGTTGATACAGAGCCCCTGTTTGAGTTTCCTGAGCCATACAGCAAATTCCTGTTGGCTATCTATTTTACATATGGTAATGTAAGTTCCCGTGTTACTCTTTCCTTACATCTCACCCTCTCTTCCCCTCTCCCCATGTCCATAAGTTTATTCTCTATGTCTGTTTCTCCATTGCTGCCCTGTACATAAATTATTCAGTACCATTTTTCTAGATTCCATATATGTGTGTTAGAATACGATATTTATCTTTCTCTTTGTGACTCATTTCATCTGTATGATAGGTTCTAGTATTGTTTGTAGACTTTTTGATGGCAGCTATTCTGACCTGTGTGAGATGGTTCTCCATTTCATTTCTCTGAAAATGAGTGATGCTGAGCATCTTTTCCTGTATTCGTTAGCCATCTGTATGTCTTCTTTGGAGAAATGTCTGTTTAGTTCTTTAGCCCACTTTTTTATTGGGTCATTTATTTTTCTGGTATTGAGCTGCATGAGCTGCTTGTATGTTTTGGAGATTAATTATTTCTCAGTTGTTTCATTTGCTATTATTTTCTCCCATTCTGAAGGCTGCCTTTTCACCTGGCTTATAGTTTCCTTTGTTGTGCAAAAGCTTTTAAATTTAATTAGGTCCCATTTGTTTATTTTTGTTTTTATTTCCATTACTCTGAGAGATGGGTCATAGAGGATCTTGCTGTGATTTATCTCAGAGAGTGTCTGCCTATGTTTCCCTCTAAGAGTTTTAGAGCTTCTGGTCTTATATTTAGATCTTTAATCCACTTTGAGTTTAATCCATTCTTGTGTATGATGTTAGAAAGTGTTCTAGTTTCATTTTTTTACACATGGTTGATCAGTTTTCCCAGCAACACTTGTTAAAGAGGTTGTCTCTTCTCCATTGTGTATTTTTGCCTCCTTTGTCAAAGATGAGGTGTCCATAGGTGCATGGATTTATCTCTGGGCTTTCTATTTTGTTGCATTGACTTATATTTCTGTCTTTGTGCCAGTTCCATACTGTCTTGATGACTGTAGCTTTGTAGTATAGTCTGAAGTCAGGAAAGTTGATTCTTACAGTTCCATTCTTCTTTCTCAAGATTGCTTTGGCTATTCGAGGTTTTTTGTTTTTCACACACAAATTGTGAAATTATTTGTTTCAGTTCTGTGAAAAATACCATTGATAGCTTGATAGGGATTGCATTGAATCTATTGATCGCTTTGAGTAGTATACTCATTTTCACTATATCGATTCTCCCAACCCACAAACATGGCATATTTCTCCATCTATTTGTGTCATATTTAATTTCTTTCACCAGTGTTTTATAGTTTTCTATATTTAGGTCTTTTGTTTCTTTAGGTAAATCTTATTCCTAAGTATTTTATTCTTTTCATTGCAATGGTGAATGGGATTGTTTCCTTAATTTGTCTTTCTCTTTTTTCATTGCTAGTGTATAGGAATGCGGAGAAGGAAATGGCAACCCACTCCAGTGTTCTTGCCTGGAGAATCCCAGGGACGGAGAAGCCTGGTAGGCTGCAGTCCATGGGGTCACACAAAGTTGGACACAACTGAAGCGACTTAGCAGCAGCAGTATAGGAATGCAAGGGATTTTTGTATATTAATTTTATATCCTGCAACTTTACTATATCCATCAATTAGCTCTAGTAATTTTCTGGTGGGGTCTTTAGGGTTTTCTATGCAGAGGATCATGTCATCTGCAAACAGTGAGAGTTTACTTCTTCTTTTCCAATATGGGTTCCTTTTATGTCTTTTTCTTCTCTGACTGTTGTGGCCAAAACTTCCAAAACTATGTTGAAGAGTAGTGGTGAGAGTGGGCATCCTTGCCTTGTTCCTGACTTTAGGGGAAATTCTTTCAATTTTTTGCCTTTGAGGGTAATGTATGCTGTGGGTGTGTCATATATGGCTTTTGTTATGTTGAGGTATGTTGCTTCTTTGCCTGCTTTCTGGAGCTTTTATCACAAATGGGTGTTGAATTTTGTCAAAGACTTTCTGCATCTATTGAGATAAACATATGCTTTTTATCTTTCAATTTGTTAATATGGTGTATCACATTGATTGATTTGTGAATATTGAAGAATCCTTCAATCCTTGGAATAAAGCCCTCTTGGTAATGATGAATGATCTTTTTAATGTTGTTGGATTCTGTTTGCTAGAATTTTGTTGAGGATCTATGCATCAATGTTCATTAGTGATATTGGCCTGTAGTTTTCTTTTTTTGTGGCATCTCTGTTTGATGGACATGAGTTTGAGTGAACTCCAGGAGTTGGTGATGGACAGGGAGGCCTGACGTGCTGCAATTCATGGGGTCGCAAAGAGCTGGACACGACTGATCAACTGAACTGAAATGAACTGAACTGTTTGATTTTGTATTAGGGTGATGGTGGCCACTTAGAATGAGTTTGGGTGTTGACCATCGTCTGCAATTTTCTGGAAGAGCTTGAGTAGGATAGGTGTTAGCTCTTCTCTAAATTTTTGGTAGAATTCACCTGTGAAGCCATCTGGTCCCAGGCTTTTGTTTGTTGAAATATTTTTCATTACAGCTTCAATTTCTGTGCTTGTGATGGGTCTGTTAGGATTTTATGTTGCTTCCTGGTTCAATATTGGAAAGTTATACTTTTCTATGAATTTGTTCATTTCTTCCAAGTTGTCCATTTTATTGTCATATAATCGCTCACAGTAGTCTCTTATGATCTTTTGTATTTCTGTGTTGGCTGTTGTGATTTACCATTTCCATTACTAATTTTATTGATGTTATTCTTCTCACTTTTTTTCTTGATGAGTCTGGCTAATGCTTTGTCTATTTTAGATATCTTCTCAAAGAACCAGCTTTTAGTTTTGTTGATCTTTGCTATAGTCTCCTTCATTTCTTTTTCACTTGTTTATGCTCTGATTTTTATGGTTTCTTTCCTTCTACTAACTTTGGGGTTCTTCTGTTATTCTTTTTCAAGTTGCTTTAGATGTAAAGTTGGGTTGTTTATTTGATGTTTCTCGAGGTAGACTCATATTGCTATGAACCTCTCTCATAGCACTGCTTTTATTGAACCCCATATGTTTTGGGTTGTTGTGCTTTGATTTTCATTTGTTTCTATGCATATTTTGATTTCCTTTTTGATTTCTTCCATGATCTGTTGGTTATCCAGAAGTTTGTTGTTTAGCCTCCATATGTTTATATTTTTAATAGTTTTTTCTCCTGTTCAGTTCCGTTCAGTTCAGCCTCTCAGTTGTGTGCAACTCCTTGTGACCCCATGGGCTGCAGCATGCCAGGCTTCCCTGTCCAACTCCAGGAGCTTACTCAAACTCATGGCCATCGAGTCATTGATGCCATTCAATTATCTCAACTTCTGTTGTCCCCTTCTCTTCATGCCTTCAATCTTTTCCAGTCAGTCAGTTCTTTGCATCAGGTGGCCAAAGTATCAGAGTATCAGCTTCAACATCAGTCCTTCCAATGAATATTCAGGACTGATTTCCTTTAGGATGGACTGGTTGGATCTCCTTACAGTCCAAGGGACTCTCAAGAGTCTTCAACACCACAGTTCAAAAGCATCAATTCTTCAGTGCTCAGCTTTCTTTATGGTCCAACCCTCACATCCATACGTGACTACTTAAAATACCGTAGATTTGACTAGACTGACCTTTGTTGACAAAGTAATGTTTCTGCTTTTTAATATGTTGTCTAGGTTGGTCATAGCTTTTCTTCCAAGGAGCAAGCATCTTTTAATTTAATGACTGCAGGAATTTTGGACATCTAATCTTACCATATTTTGATCAAAAAGATGCTTGAAATGATTTCAATTTTTAGAAATTTACCAAGGCTAGATATGGCCCAGGATGTGATCTGTCCTGGAAAATGCTCTGTGTGCACTTGAGAAAAAGGTGAAATCTACTGGTTTGGGGTGAAATGCCCATAGATATCAATTAACTCTAACTGGTCCATTGTATCATTTAAAGTTTATGTTTCCTCACTAATTTTCTGTTTGGTTGAGTGGGGTATTAAAGTCCCTCACTATTGTGTTACTGTTAGTTTCCCCTTTCATACTTGTTAGCATTTGCCTTCCATATTGCGGTGCTCCTATGTTGGGTGCATATATATTTATAAATGTTATATCTTTTTCTTGGATTGATCCCTTGGGCATTATGTAGTGTCCTTATCACAGTCTTTATTTCAAAGTCTATTTTATCTGATATGAGTATTGCTACTCCTGCTTTCTTTTGGTCTCCATTTTCATCAAATATCTTTTTCCAGCCCCTCACTTTCAGTCTGTATGTGTCCTTAGGTTTGAGGTAGTCTCTTGTAGACAGCATATATAGGGGTCTTGTTTTTGTATCCATTTGGCCAGTCTTTGTCTTTTGCTGAGAGACTTCACTTTCACTTTTCACTTTCATGCATTGGAGAAGGAAATGGCAACCCACTCCAGTGTTCTTGCCTGGAGAATCCCAGGGACGGGGGAGCCTGGTGGGCTGGGGTCTATGGGGTCACACAGAGTCGGACATGACTGAAGTGACCTAGCAGCAGCAGCAGTAATCCATTTACATTTAAGGTAACTATTGATAAGTATGATCCTGTTACCATTTACTTTGTTGTTTTGGGTTCATTTTTATAAACCTTTTCTGTGTTTCCTGTCTAGAGAAGATCCTTTAGCACTGGTTGAAGAGCTGGTTTGGTGGTGTTGAGTTCTCTCAGCTTTTGCTTGTCTGTAAAGCTTTTGATTTCTCTTCCATATCTAAATGAGATCCTTTCTGGGCAGAGTAATCTTGGTTGTAGTTTTTCTCTTTCATCACTTTAAGTATGTCCTGCCATTCCCTTCTGGCCTGAACAATATCTATTGAAAGATCAGCTGTTATCTTTATGGGGGTCCCCTTATGTGTTATTTGTTGCTTTTCCCTTGCTGCTTTTAATATTTGCTCTTTGTGTTTGATCTTTGTTAGTTTGCTTAATATGTGTCTTGGGGTATTTCACCTTGGGTTTCTTTTCTCCTGTTTGAGACTCTCTGAGTTTCTTGGGCTTGGGTGGCTATTTCCTTCCCCATTTTAGGGAAGTTTTTGACTATTATCTCCTCAAGTATTTTCTCGTGCCCTTTCTTATTGTCTTCTTTTACTGAGACTCCTATGTTTCAAATGTTGGGGCGTTTTACATTGTCCCTGAGGTCTCTGAGGTTGTCCTCATTTCTTCTAATTCTTTTTTTCTTTTATCCTCTCTGCTTCATTTATTTCCACCATTCTATCTTCCACCTCATTATCCTCTCTTCTGCCTCAGTTATTCTACTGTTGGTTCCCTCCAGAGTGCTTTTAATCTCAGTTAATGTATTGTTCATTATTGATTGACTCTTCTTTATTTCTTCTAGGTCCTTGTTAAACATGTCTGGCATCGTCTGATTCTTTGTCTCTAGTCTATTTATGTGTAACTCCATTTTGTTTTCAAGATTTTGGATCATCTTTACCATCATTGTTCTGAGTACTTTTTCAGGTAGACTCCCTATCTCCTCCTCTTTTGTTTGGTTTGGTGGGGTTTACCACGTTCCTTCACCTGCTGAATATTTCTCAGCCTTTTCATTTTGCCTAGATTGCTGTGTCTGGGGTGCCCTTTCTGCAGAATGGAACTTTGTGGTTCCTCTTAATTGTGGAGTCTGCTCCCTGTGGGTGGGGTTGGACCAGTGGCTTGTCACAGTTTCTTGGTTGTGGGAACTTGTGTCTGTGTTCTGGTGGGTGGAGCTGGATCTTGTCTCTCTGGAGTGCAATGAAGCATCAAGTAGCAAGTTTTGGGGGGATCCATGTGTTTGGCATAGCTTTGGGCAGTCTGTCTTTTAATGTTCATGATTGTGTTCCTGTTTTGCTGGAGAATTAGTTTGTTTTTCACAGGGACTTGTTGGCTCCTGTGTGGAGCTTGATTTCAGTGTAGGTATGGAGACTTTTGGGTGAGCTCTTGTCTATTAATGTCCCCTGGAGTTGGGAGTTCTCTGATTTTCTAAAGTTCTGGAGTTAAGCCTCCTGCCTCTGGCTCAGTCCTTCTCTTATAGTAGACTCAAGACTTCCATCCATACAGCACAGAAGATAAGACCTCTATGTTAATGGTGAAATGATTCTCCACAGCCAGTAACGCCCAGAGATATTTACAGAATTATATAGAGAAGAGGAAAGAGGGAGATAGAGGTGACCAGGAGGAAAAAAAGGAGAGCCAAAAGAGGGGAGAGCAATCTAGCCAGTGATCAAATCCCTAAGGTCTCTCCACAGCCTGGAACACTCAGAGAAATTCGCAGAGTTATATAGAAAAGAGAAGAGGGAGGAGGGAGATAGAGGTGACCTGGAGGAGAAAAGAGTGAGTCAAAAGAGGAGATAGCAATCAAGACAGTAATCAAATCCCTAAGTGAAAATGGATACTGAAGATTAGATTCTTAAAGGTACAAAATTGATAACAAATCTCAAAAAGCAAAAATTAAAAACCTAGAATAGAGGTTAGACTCTCAAAAATACAATATAAAAATACAAAACAAAATCAATCACAAAAATTAAAAAATATATATGAAATTTGTTTTAAAAATAGTTTTTTTTTGAAAGGTAATAGTAGGTTGTAAAAATGAAAGTTAGAGGAGTAATAAAGAACTAAATTTTTTTTTTTAATTGAAAAGTGATAATAATAAAAATATATCTAGGAATTTCTCTGGAGCTGTGGTGGGCAGTATGGGCTTGGTTCAGTGTCAGATAGTCCTTTGTTCTGGCTTGTACTTGTTCTCAAGGTCTATAGGTGTCCATCAAATGCACCGTCTCAGCATTAACTTCAGGTTTTTAATCTGTTGCATCTGTCACTTCCAGAGCGGTTCCCCCTTCTTTGCTTATCTTGCCTTCCTCTGTTTGCAAGTCTTCTCAGTGTCTAATTTCTTCCCTGACACAAGGGAGCAAACATGGCCACTTACTTACGCTCACTTGTTCAGTTGTGTTGTGGGGAGAGAGGGACACTACAGACAAATACTGGTGGCATGTGTGGGGAGTGCTCACAGTGGATGGACCACACTGGGTTTGCCACAGCCCAAAGCAGCATGAACTTCCCAGGTCCACACTGCTCAGGCTCCAGCCTGCTCTGCAAGGGCACTGTCCCAAGTGGACTCTGTGTCTCATGCACTTACCAGCTCTAAGCTGTTCAGGTTCTCAGGTGCTCTGCAAAGGCACAGACCCCGATGGGCTGTGCATTTTGTGCTCTTTCCAGGTCAAGCAGCTCAGGCGACTGGGTGCTTGTTGAGCATCCCATCCCAAGTGGTTTGTGTGTCTTATACACTCGCTGGTCCTGGCTGCTCAGTTCCCAGGTGCACCACGAGAGCACAGTCCCAGGTGTGCTGTGTGTCTCCTCTGGGGAGGTGATCTCATACTGTGACACTCCTGGCAGATGTGAACCGACTAGTATCCCAGGAAGATGTGGTTAGCAACTGGCAGCCTACTCAGAGTTTGGTGGAAGATGCAGTCTCTGGGGCCAAGATTGCAGCAGCCTCTTGCTTTCCGGCTCTGGCTGTCACACGCCTGCCTTTCTGCCTCCAGGGAGGGACGACCCTCCCTCTATGGCAGCCAGCTTGCTCTCGTTGGGTATTTGCTCACTCCTTTGTTCTGTGAGTGTGCCAGGGGTCACTGTGCAGCATGACAACCTTTCTCAGTAAGGTCTTTTTTTTCTGTCTCTGTGGCGATCCCACAGTTTGGGTTGCTATCTCACATTAGCTTCCTCAGATAGCCCTCAGGGCATTCGGGCCTGGTCTTTAAGCTAAGGACCAATGATGCAGCCTGTGCCTCCCTGCCCAGCCCCCACTTGCTGGTGGTGGATGAGAGCATCTGTGTCACTTCTCTGACTTCACTAGTGGTTGTGGTTAGGTGCATATTCTGTGGGGTTTTTTTTTGTTGTTTTTTGTTTTTTTTTTCCCTCCAAGTTATGTTGCCCTCTGAGATTTCCAAACTCCCCACAGACACGCCTGTAAGAGGATTTCCTACTGTGTGGAAACTTCTCCTTCACAGCTCCCTCCCCAGGATGGGTGTCCATCCTTAAATCTTTTGTCTCTATTTTCATCTTTTATATTTTTTCCCACCTCCTTTTGAAGAGATTGGGCTTCCTTTCTGGGTACCTGGTGTCTTCTGCCAGTGTTCAGAAGTCATTTTGTGGAAGTTGCTCAACATTCAACTTATCTTTTGATAAATTTGTGGGGGAGAAAGTGGTATCCCCATCCTATTCCTCTGCCATCTTGGGGCCACCCCCCTACATTTTTCTTGTTCAGTTCAGTTCAGTCACTCGGTCCTGTCTGACTCTTTGCGACCCTATGATTTGCAGCATGCCAGGCCTCCCTGTCCATCACCAACTCCCAGAGTTCACTCAAACTCATGTCCATCGAGTTGGTGATGTCATCCAGCCATCTTATCCTCTGTCGTCCCCTTCACGTCCTGCCCCCAACCCCTCCCAGCATCAGAGTCTTTTCCAATGAGTCAACTCTTTGAGTGAGGTGGCCAAAGTACTGGAGTTTCAGCTTTAGCATCATTCCTTCCAAAGAATATCCAGGACTGATCTCCTTTAGAATGGACTGGTTGGATCTCCTTGCAGTCCAAGGGTCTTGCAAGAGTCTTCTCCAACACCACAGTTCAAAAGCATCAATTCTTTGGCGCTCAGCTTTCTTCACAGTCCAACTCTCACATCCATACATGACTACTGGAAAAACCACAGTCTTGACTAGACGGAACTTTGTTGGCAAAGTAATGTCTCTGTTTTTGAATATGCTATCTAGGTTGGTCATAACTTTTCTTCCAAGGAGTAAGCATCTTTTAATTTCATGGCTGCAATCACCATCTGCAGTGATTTTTGGAGCCCCCCAAAATAAAGTCGACACTGTTTCCACTGTTTCCCCATCTATTTCCCATGAAGTAATGGGACCAGATGCCATGATCTTAGTTAGGTAGGGTTTTTTGTCAAGTTAAATACACACACATATGCCCTCTAATCTGTAACTTGTTCCCTAAAAGAGCACATCAAACTGCATATTCCATGAGAATTTGTACCAGTGATATCAAACTTTAGGATCCTGAAGAATGAGCACAAAGACTTCAGCTGGCCCAAGCAGCCCCACACCTAGCTCTGGTTTTGTCATGTACTTCAAACATCCCTCATTCCCCTCCTGCACCCCCACTATTGGCTCTTATTACTTAAAACACTCTGAATTGTTTAAATGGCAATATAATTGGCAAATCCTATAAGTTCCTATTACAATAGTCTCCACTTTTTTAAATAATAAAACATTTCTTGATCTCCTATCATGTACAAGGTATCATACCAGGTGTACAGTGGATATGGGAGGAAAGATGGAGAATAGCAAGGTCCCAGCTCTGCAGTCACTCATGACCTGCATGACTTTGACCTTATTAATAACCATCACTGAACCTCTTAAAGGCTCAGAAAGAGATTAGCAAGAACAATGTTATAGGAGAATGAAAGTACATAGAAATCTTTGGATTAAAAGAGGTAGCAACCCAAGGCAGAATGTGCTGAGGCATGACAGACAGAGGTTAGTGATCCAGAATGGGGAGGAGGGAGGAGGGTTGGAGGCTGCTGTTCCCTGAAGCAGCATAAGACCTAAGTGAGGGAGTTAGGGCTGGTGGGAAGGGGCTGGAGCTAGTTCAATTAGAAAACATGGCGAGAACTTATAACACAATAGCTAACATTTATTGCACACAGCAACACGTACTTCACATGTAACATTTTAATCAATTCTCACAAACTCCCTATGAAAGGTTATCATCCTCATTTCAGGATGAGGAAATTGGTGTAGAGTAGCAGGAGAGGGAAAGGTTTTCCAGGAAGTGGACCAGTTACTTGGAGCAAAGGGACAAGGCCACAGCTCAGTCCTGCCTGGTGCTGGGTTCATTCTCCTGTGAGCAATAGCCTAGGCTCTGAGCCTCCAATTGCACAGTGAACTCCACCCTTCCCGAGTTTTATTTTTTCAATAGTTTGAAAGTAGCATTTTGTATAGTGGGTTCTACCCTCTTACATCCTCTTCCTTTCAACATGGGGAGCACAACAGTACTCAGTGTGTCCTACAACATTTTACCACAGTCTGGTGATTTTATGGGAGAACTTCATCATTTGACAATCACTTGCCACAGCATCTATTTGACCAAAGGCATAGCTCACTCTTCTGAACATTAACTGGAAGATTTTAATCTTTTCAAAGAATAGATTGGGATTAAATCCTCAGAGACAAACATACAGCCCTCTGTGTATTCACACATGAAGACTTTGAACAGAGTCTTTCTCCAACTTGGGAAATTTAAAAGCCCTAGGCTTTATGTGAGAGTTTAGGAGTTAGAAGTTGAGATAGGAATTTCTTTAAGTATTGCAGATCCAAGCTTTTCCAAAGGTTAAAATGTCTTTAGCCAGATTATATACAAAAGAGTAAAATACTAATTGTGTGTATGCTCAGTCACTTCAGTGGTGTCTGACTCTTTGCAACCCTTTGGACTATAGCTCACCAGGCTCCTCTGTCCATGGGATTATCCAGGCAAGAATACTGGAGTGGGTTGCCCTGTTCTCCTCCAGGGGATTGAGAGAGTCATTTCCTAGGCAGGTTGATAAGGAGTCTAGGGGTCCCCAAGGAGAGAGGGGTCTGGAATTCTCAAGGAGGAAGAAAGGACAAACTTTTTTTCTTTCTCCACATTCCTTAGGATTTTATAACAATAATGTATCCTGCCTGAGGACAGTCTTTGGATTAAACCTTCTGGCTAATTCTGTTATCTTAAAATGTAAATTATGGGAGGTCTTTACAACCTCCATACATTCTTTGGAGTATATAACTTCATTGTTAACACTAGCAAGCAGGTACTCTTTCTGCTCCCTTCTGATGCCTATGTCAGAAGCTTTCTCTATCTCCTTTATACTTTAATAAAACTTTATTACACAAAAGCTCTGAGCAATCAAGCCTCGTCTCTGGCCCTGGATTGAATTCTTCTCCTCTGGGGGCCAAGAATCCCCGTGTATTCACGTGATTTAACAACAACCTTTCAGGATCTTCCCTACCCAGGAATTAAACCTGGGTTTCCTGTCTTGGAGGCAGATTCTTTATCACTGACCTACTAGGGAAGCTCAAAATATTAATTAATTATAATATTATAGATATTAACTAAGCATATCCTACACTCTCATTTTAATTATGATATTAACTTCAAGCTTTCAAATTACTACTTCAGCAAAATTAAAAATAGATAATCTAAGAAACAAAGAATTCCTTGTTTTCTAGACAGATCTATGTATTGTTTTTGTACTCTAGTCTTCATATTTATTTGTTTCTATCCCACGTCAAGTGCTAAAAAAAAGACAGCTTAATTCAGGTAATCTTAAAAGAAGTCTGGTCAGTAAATCATATAAAAATTCATTTGTACTGAAGTGCCTATTAATGAGTCTCTTTCTGGATAGCTACTGGCTTAGAACTTTTTCTTTCCTTTCAAAGCATCTGTCTTCTCAAAAAATTTTGCATAAGGGGGAAATTCTGGGAAGCATTTTCTGAGATTTTATAGAAGATGCAAGTCTGCAGTGTGTGCATGTAGTGGCCACAATCATGGTTTCTAAAGTCAAAAGTCTGGCCCCATACATCTGGATTAACTTCACCTTTGAGACAATTCCTTCACATATGAATAGAAGAAAAAAAAAAAAAAAGGCACTTACATTCCAGAGCAATAAGTGAGATCAAGCACAATTCACAGTAAAAGTTATCTAGTATGAAAAGAGAATTAGAACAAAAGTTGTTTAAAAATATTTAGCACCATTTTCAACAGTAGGTGTCACTCTACTCTTAGTTCAGACCCCTGTGTTCCAAGAGTATTAGGGAATGAAAGTACATGATAAAATAATTCCCTTAGATACCTTACAACTAAACAGCATAGTTTTAGGTACAGCCTCAAAATTGTTGTTTGAGATTTAAGCACAGACTTATTAAACACACACACACACACGTTGGGGGAGGGTTGGAAAGTGACCCCCCCAGGTCTGTAGGTGTCTACTATGCTATTGGGAGGAGCAGATAAATAGCTCCAGAAAGCATGAAGAGGCTGAGCCAAAGCAGAAAAGATGCCCTGTCTCTCTGGTGGTGAAAATAAAGTCTGATGAAAAGAAAAAGTAAAGTCCAATGCTGTAAAAAAGATTATTGCATAAGAACCTGGAATGTTAGGGCCATGAATCAAGGTAAACTGGATGTGGTCAAGCAGATGACAAGAGTGAACATTGACATTTTAGGAATCAGTGAACTAAAATGGATGGGAATGGGCTAATTTAATTCAGATGAACATTACATTTACTACTGTTGGCAAGAATCCCTTAAAAGGGATGAAGTAGATCTCATAGTTAAAAAACGAGTCTGAAATGCGTTACTTGGGTACAATCTCAAAAATGACAGCATGATCTTGGTTCATTTCCAAGGCAAACCATTCAAATATCATAGTAATCCAAGTCTATGCCCCAACAACTGATGCCGAAGAAGCTGAAGTCAAATGGTTCTATGAAGACCTACAAGACCTTCTAGAACTAACACCAAAAGAAGATGTTCTTTTCATCACAGGCAATTGAAATGCAAAAGTAGACAGTCAAGGGATACCTGGAATAACAGGCAAGTTTGGCCTTGGAGTACAAAATGAAGCAGGGCAAGGGCTAACAGGAGTTTTGCCCAGAGAATGCACAGGTCATAGCAAACACCCTCTTCAAACAAACACAAGAGACGACTCTACACATGGACATCACCAGATGGGTCAATATTGAAATCACATCGATTATATTCTTTGCAGTTGAAGATGGAAATGTTCTATACAGTGGGCAAAAACAAGGCCTGGTACTGACTGTGGTTCAGATCATAAACTCTTTATTGCAAAATTCAGACTTAAATAAAGAACATATGGAAATCCACTAGGCCATTCAGATATGACCTACATCAAATCCTTTATAATTATATGGGGGAAGTGACAAAAAGATTCAAGGAATTAGATCTGAAAGACTGCCTGAAGAACTATGGATGGAGGTGAATAATATTGTACAGAAGGTGGTGACCTGAACCATCCCAAGAAAAAGAAATGCAAGAAAACAAAATGGTTGTCTGAGTAAGCGTTAAAAATAGCTGAGAAGAGATGTGAAAGGCAAAGGAGAAAGGGAAAGATAGACCCAACTGAATGCAGAGTTCCAGAGAATAGCAAGAAGAGATAAGAAAGCCTTCTTAAGTGAACAATGCAAAGAAACAGAAGAAAACAATAGAATGGGAAAGATGAGAGATCTCAAGAAAATTTGAGATACCAAGGGAACATTTCATGCAAAGATGGGCATGATAAAGGTAGAAATGCTAAGGACCTAACAGAAGCAGAAGAGATTAAGACGAGGTGGCAAGAATACACCAAAGTGAACAAAAAAGGTCTTAATGATCCAGATAACCACTATTGTGTGGCTACAAATCTAGAGCCAGACATCCTGGAATGTGAAGTCAAGTGGGCATTACTACCAACAAAGCTAGTGTGGGTGACTGAATTCCAGCTGAGCTATTTCAAATCCTAAGATGTTGCTCTTAAAGTGTTGTACTCAATATGTCAATAAATCTGGAAAACTCAGCAGTGGCCACAGGACTGGAAAAGGTCAGTTTTCATTACAATCTCAAAGAAGGGCAATGCCAGAGATTGTTTAAACTACCATACAATTGCACTCATTTCACATTCAAGGAAGATAAAGCTCAAAATCCTTCAAGCTAGGCTTCAACAGTATGTGAAACGAAAACTTCCAGATGTACAAACTGGCTTTAAAAAAGGCGGAAGAACCAGAGATCAAATTGTCAACAACTGTTGGATCATAGAAAAAGCAAGAGAATTCCAGAAAAACATCTACTTCCTTTTCATTGACTATGCCAAAGCCTTTGTGTGGATCACAACAAACCATGGAAAATTCTTCAAGATATGGGAATACCAGACCACCTGACCTGCCTCCTGAGAAATCTGTAGGCAGGTCAAGAAGCAAAAGAACTGGACATGGACCAACCAACTGGTTCAAAATTGGAAAAGGAGTACATTAGGTTGTATATTGCCACTCTACTTATTAACTTACGCGCAGAGTACATCATGTGCAGTGCCAGGCTGGATGAATCACAAGCTAGTATTAAGATTTCTGGGAGCAATATCAACAACCTCAGATATGTAGATAATACCAATTCAATGGCAGAAAGTGAAGAGAAACTAAAGAGCCTCCTGATGAAGATGAAAGAGGTGAGTGAAAAGGCTGGCTTAACTCAAATAACTTAATTCAAATAACTAAGATTATGGCATCCAGTCCCACAACTTCATGGCAAATACATGGGGAAACAATG
The DNA here is from genome assembly GCF_019923935.1 of Bubalus bubalis. Taxonomy (NCBI): domain Eukaryota; kingdom Metazoa; phylum Chordata; class Mammalia; order Artiodactyla; family Bovidae; genus Bubalus; species Bubalus bubalis. The sequence continues at coordinate 71,731,536 of NC_059173.1, forward strand.
GAAACAGTGACACTTTTATTTTCTTGGGTTTCAAAGTCACTCTGGACAGTGACTGTAGCCATGAAATTAAGACGCTTGTTCATTGGTATTAAAGTTATGACACACCAAGATAGCATATTAGAAAGCAGAGACATTACTTTGTGGACAAAGGTCCATCTAGTCAAGGCTATTGTTTTTCCAGTAGTTATGTATAGATGTGAGAGTTGAACCATAAAGAAGGCTGAGTGCTAAAGAAACAATGCTTTCGAACTGTGGTGTTGGAGAAGACTCTTGTGAGTCTTGGACAGCGAGGTCAAACTAGTCAATCCTAAAGGAAACCAACCCTGAATATTCATTAGAAGGACTGATGCTGAAGCTCCAATACTTTGGCCACATGATGTGAAGAGCTGACTCATTGGAAAAGACCTTGATGCTGGAAAAGACTGAAGGCGGGAGAAGGGAACAATAGAGGATGAGATGGTTGGATGGCATCATTTACTCAATGGACATGATTTGAGCAAACTCCATGAGATAATGAAGGGCAGGGAAGCCTGGCATGCCACAGTCCATGATGTTACAGAGTGGGATACGACTTAGCAACCAAACAACAGCCCGAGTCTCAGCTGTAACTTTCTCAGTCCTTATTTGAACCTCTTTATTGTATAAGTATTAAAAAAAAAACAAACAAACCGTGCATGTATGTGTGCTCAGTCATGTGACTCTTTGCGACCCCATGGACTGTAACCCACCTCACTATTCTGTCCATGGGATTTCCCAGGCAAGAGTACTGGAATGAGATGCCATTTCCTTTTCCTGGGGATCTCTCCAACCCAGGGATTGAACCCATGTCTTCTGCACTGGCAGGTGGATTCTTTCCACTGGGCTACCTACTTGAAATTAAGTCAGCCCTATAAAGTTTATCTCTATTCTTCCATCTGTATATTTTCTAAGTGGAGTAAAGAGCTGTTTCAATATCCTCCATTTTATTAGGTCAACAGAATTTCCCACAATAGCCTGATAAATACATGTTGAAACTGTTAAGTTTAAGAAATGAAGCATTTAAAAAGATAAAATTATTCCTTTTGTTACAAAACAATAATTTAGTGATGTTTATACTTTTCCTGATAAGAATAAATAAAAGGTGAAAAATGATGTTTTAAATTGGAAACAGAATAATCAAACAAAATCACCTTTATTTCAATAGCTGCAAGTGCAAATACAGCAAGCCAGTACACAGTTTCAGGACACTGCTTTAAGTACAAAGAAAACTTGATATACAAAAATGAAAGAGGAAATAGCAGAAATAAAGCTCGAGTTTTTTAAAAAGTTCAAGTACCCTGAAAACCTTTAGACTAAAATAGTCTTACATCAATTCATAAATGCCTTAATTTATAGATAACAGTGGTACATTGTAATCAAAAAGGACTTCCCAAAGAGTCATTTCAAACTGGTCAGCTCCAGATAAGAAATTCCTGGCAGTGGCTATTCTGGGATTCGCCATTCACTTGTACTGTACAGACTGGTATAGTTCAATCCATGGAATTTGATTTTTATGCAAATTCCAAAAAGGTAAATACCTTTTTGGTAAGTTCAATAGGAGGCCAACACCACTACCAAGAGTTCCTGAAATGGCCACTATATATTTAAAGGTTTAAAGACCAATTTTGGCTTCAGGCCCATGGTACAATGTTGGGGGAAAGACTTCAATTAATACTCCATTACTTAAATCCTTTTTGTAAGATTAGCAAAATGGCCCTTAAAGCTTCCTCAGGAAAACTGGTATTTAAACATATGAAAGCTCCCACTAGGAAATTAATTAAAAGTTGTTAATATTCTTTTTAATCACTTAGTGGCCAAGTCATATGTATATTTCTGCTCCCCAGAAGCAATGTTAGCTACTAGCTTCAATTCAGGAAATGCATATTTTCCAGAAGGTTTATATGAGATGCTTATTCAGTCTTTTTCTCAACTTTTTTCATCTTTTCATTGTAGGCATTAAATTGAGAGTCTGTTCCAAAAATTCTGTCCCACCATGTAAATGTTGAAGCATAGTTTCCAATGAAGTTCATGTGGTGGAAATCGTGATGCCGAGAACCAGCATAGAAAGGAATGAGGTTTAAAGGGTTGAGAGGAATGTCATAACCACTGAAATGAAAATGATAAAGATTATTAAGGAAGTAAGTACACCTTCAATAATTAACTTGTTCATTGACCATAATATGCTTGTTAACCATTCAAATAACATTCCACTGTACCTAAGTCACTTATTTCTGACATGTTTACAAAAGTTCACAGCAAATGGTACATACTCTAGAAACCACTTTCAGTAATTTAAAAAAACTTGAATAATTTATAGAGTATTAATGTAATATTAATATTTTAATATTAATATTACAATCAGGAGATGAAGGAACGATTATAGTAATGAATTCTTAGACACAGATTTTCATGAATTTTTTCTCTTTTAGAGGGATTTGTTTACCAAAGTTTGTGACACCCATACTACTACATATGTCTTTTAGGAAAAGTTATACAAAATTAGTACCAAGCATTACAAAGGTTAAATCTGAGGATTACTGTTTTGCAACTTCTTTTTAGAGTACCTGTCTTTGTTTCTAACTACAAGTCTAAAATCTGATATCTATAATTATACCAGTCTGAATCACCCCAATCCTTCCCTCCCTTGAGCAGGCTGAGAAGGAAGGAAATAGAAAGGAGCAATGGAAAGAAAGCAAGAAGGACACATCATCTACCACTTCTCTGCCTAAGACTGCTGCTGCTGCTAAGTCACTTCAGTCGTGTCTGACTTTGTGTGACCCCATAGACGGCTGCCCACCAGGCTCCCCCATCCCTGGGATTCTCCAGGCAAAAACACTGGAGTGGGTTGCCATTTCCTTCTCCAAAGGGTCATTACAGAAGAATAAAATAATTGCTGGCCTGAATTACACTATTTAACCAAATTTTTTATTAAAACCACAAATATATTTCTTTCAGCAGTGTTTCAGGAACATTAAACTTGCTTTTCAAGCAAGGCATGAAATCCAAAAGCCAGAAAAAAATAAAACTGATAGATTTTACTATATAAAAATTTAAAACTTCAGTACCACAAAAGAACCATCAAGAGTTAAAATTGAAATGACAGATGGGAGAGACAATATTTAAAACATATGTAACAGAGTTACCTACTTTGTAATTTCATGTAACAACCATGAAATTAAAAGACGCTTGCTCCTTGGAAGAAAAGCTATGACAAACCTAGACAGCATATTAAAAAGCAGAGACATTACTTTGCCAACTAAGGTCCACCTAGTCAAAGCTATGATTTTTCTAGTAGTTATGTATGGATATGAGTGTTGGACCATAAAGGAAGCTGAGCGCTGAAGAACTGATGCTTTTGAACTGAAGTGTTGGAGAAGACTCTTGAGAATCCTTTAGACTACAAGGAGATCAAACCAGTCAATCCTAAAAGAAATTAGTCCTGAATATTCAACGGAAGGACTGATGCTGAAGCTCCAATACTTTGGCCACCTGATTCAAGAACTGACTCCTTAGAAAAGATCCTGATGCTGGGAAAGATTGAAGGTAGGAGAAGGTGATGACAGAGGATGAGATGGTCAGATGGCATCACTGACTTGAGTTTGAGCAAGCTCTGGGAGTTGGTGATGGACAGAGAAGCCTGGTGTGCTGCAGTCCATGGGGTTGCAAAGAGTCAGACATGACTGAGAGAACAAACTGAACTGAACTGAACAAAGCTTACACGTGAACCAAAATGTTATAAGTCTCCCTGGTGGCTCAGGTGGTAAAGAATCTGCCTGCAATGCAGGAGAGACCTGGGTTCAATCTCTGTGTTGGGACGATTCCCTGGAGAAGGGAATGGCTACCCACTCCATCCCTCAGTATTCTTGCCTGGAGAATTTCATGGGCCGAGGAGACTGATGTGCTACACATCATGGGGTCACAAAGAGTAGGACACAACAGAGTGACTAACACTTTCACTTTTTTCATAATAGGCTATAAAACATATAATCTAACAAAAAGTAGGCAAGTGATATAAAAGCTAATTCAAAGAAAAAAATAACTGTTGTCAACAAGTACACAGGTGTGCAGCTTCACCAGTCCCTGGGGAATGCAGTTCACAACCCTGAAGGTTCCCTGCTCTCCTAATAACCAAGATTAATGAGACTGTAATGTCCAGGCTGGAAAAGGTATCAGAAGCAGGGAAAGCATTCTTGCAGGCTCCTGCTGGGCATGAAGAGGGGCCCTTTGGAGAGCAGTTTTGCAGCACTTCCAAAAATTTTGTTTCGTTTTCCCAAATAATACATGAATATAGTCTCACCATAAAAATGACAACAGTTATAGACAAGAATGCAAAAAAAAGTCTATTATTTGAATTTTTCCCCAATGATTATGTTCTCCTGTTTTCTTAAAAACAGTTAACATTAACAAGGTTTAACTTCTCTTACTATTAGTCTACTTAAAAAACATAATCTATGACAATGACTATGAGTGTGTAAAATGGGTGAAAGTGGTCAAAGGTATGAACTTCCAATTGTAAGATGACTAAGCCTTGGGCATGTAATGAAGAGCATAAAGGCTGAAGTCAACAGTCCTGTGAATTTGAAAGTTGCAAAGAGAGTAAATCTTAAAAGTTCTCATCACACACACACAAAAAATTATAACAATGTATAAAGATGGATCAGCAATACATATATCAAACCATTACACTGTATACCTAAAACACAATATGTCAATTACATCTCAATTAAAAAAAATAAGAAAGATAATCTATGACCATGAAGAAAGGATATTTTGATACCTCCTACCAAATAAAAACCAAACCTTACCTATGGACATCAATAGTCTCTATCAAACGAACAGCCACCCAGGCCCAAAGAAGAATAACATGATCACATAAAAGCATGATTCCAATGAAAAATCCAGTTCCAAGAATTATGGTTTCCAGAGGATGTGCATATTCAGCTTCCATTCCAAATGGAGCCTAAAATAAATAAGAATTGCTTAATATATTGTGATGGTTAATTTTATGCATCAACTTATCTAGGCCATGGTGCCCAGTTGCTTGGTCAAACACCAGTCTAGATTTGGTGTGAAGGTCTGTTTTAGATGTGATCAATATTTAATATTTAAATCGGTAAAGAGGATCCTCCATAATGCAGGTGGGCTTCATTCAATCAGCTAAAGGCCTTAAAAGCAAAGACTGAGGCTTCCCAAGGAAAGAAGGAATGCTCAAGACTACAGTACAGAAAACCTGTGTGCTTTCCAGCCTGTTGCACATAGGAATTCAGATCCAGGCCTGCAACATCAAGTCTCTCCTGCATTTCCAGTTAGCTGCCCTATAGATTTCAGATTTGCCAGCCCCCACAACTGCATGAGCCAGTTCCTTAAAATAAATTTGCGTGTATGTATCTCCTATTGATTCTTGGAAGAACCCTAATATACACACGTATTTTAAATTTATTTGTGCATATCATTTTATAAAACTATCCCTTCTATATGTTATGATAATACAGTCATCCCTCAGTATTCTAAAGGGATTGGTTTAAGGACCTCCATGAACACCAAACTTTAATAAAAAGGCAGTATTTGGCAGTATTTGCACATAACCTATGCACATCCTCCCATATACATCATCTACAGATTACTTACAAGACCTAATACAATATAAATGCTATGTAATTGTGTAATTGTTGTAAACACAATTTAAATGTTATGTAAATAGTTGCCCATTCAAGGCAAGTTCAGGTTTTGCCTTTAGGAACTTTCTGAAATTTTTTCCCCAAATATTTTCAATGAGGGTTTCCAGAGGATGTGCATATTTAGTTGGTTGAATTCACGGATTCAGAACCCGTGGATACTAAGGGTCAACTGTATATCTAGTCATACCTATATAAACATTAACAGTAATTCTCAATAAAGATATCTCTCTGTTTTTACCAAACATTAAAAGGCCTAGGGATGTCCTTAATATGATCTATTTTAATGGTTTGAGATAAAGGCATTAAAACAACTGGCTTGAATTCTACATTTGGTTTATGCACCTGAATTTGTTCTGTCAAGAAAGGGATATTTGATTTATCATATCAGGTTATCAGGATCAATGCAGAACATACCAACATAACAAATCTGACAAAGCTAACAACAAAGCAGTTCTGATTAAAAAAAAAAAAAAAAATCCCTGTTTTGTGGGAAGAAGTTAGTAATGAGGTGGAAAAGCATTAAAACTAAGTTGAAAATTGTTTTAAAAATTTAATGATTCAAGGTTTGTTGTTTTGGGGTCCCACTTAAATAATCATAACAGCATTAGAGCCTCCATCAAACTGCCAGGTACCCAGCTGTGTGAGTACAGTGCTCTGAACCAAAATACAAAAATGAATATTTTTCTTTCAAGCCTAAATTTACCACGAAATTAGGATACTAGAAAAAATCTGTAGAACTAGCTTTGTGTTCATGTTTATGTGTGTATGTATTCTAAACAATCATGCAAAGGAAAATGAAGTAAAGACATCACTGACAATTTTTTTTAAGTTCAGATTCTTTAAAAAAAATAACATTTTTGCCTCAAAGAGTAAAAAATATATTAAATATAATTTGAACATACCTGAAACTCATGATGAACTTTATGAATGTATTTATATATTCTTTTGTGATGTAAAAGCCTATGCAAGAAATAGTGCCAAGTATCCTCGATCACTGCACAGCCGAAACATCTTGCCAAAAGCATGTACCTTTAAGATGAAAATACTGTAATGAGGATAAAATAACTTACTAAAACAATCTAGACTTTTACCTAGGATCACTGCTGGACACTGCATAAAATCAAATACTATCTTGACTTAACTGGTTATATTGATCAACAAATTCTCAAAACAATACATATAGATACAAGCTAGATATATGATACCACCTGAAGAAGGGTTAAAGAAGCTGACCACCATACCAATTCTAATTCTATTAAAAAAAAAAAAAAAGTTATAAAATCAGAGCTAAGAAACAAAACTCAAAATTTCTAGGCAAAGAGTAACACTGATAAAGGACTTACTACTCATAATAGTAAAATCACTTTCTTCTGCCGAAGAGAAGCATGTAAGTGCAATGGGCAAAAGCATTTTATTTATATAGGAACAAATACACAAATTCTCTTATATGTTGCATATACAGTAATAGGAAAAGCACATATCTATATATTGTACATCTGTATTCAGGTTTCATCAGAACAGAAAGCTAGAATACAAAAATTATTTGAACATAAATATGCTCAGATAATATACATATATATATATATCTATGTGTGTGTGTGTCTATATGGACACAATTTTTCTAAACTTTACACTCATTTTTTTCTTTCATTTTAGACTTAAAATATATTTTTTCTTGCTATAAGCCTCTGTATCCTGTACATAATCATATAAAGGATGCCATGGAAACTTCTGATGTAAGAAACTCACCCTCCAATAAAGATATTAAAATATAGAAACACATAAAAATGGGAACATTTCAAGTTTCTACTATAGTTTTCTATATTTTATTTACTTCAAAGTTAAGAGCAAACATTAACCAAATGAAGAAAGAAGTTAATACTAAGGATATTTTAATTGGATGATAAACCATAACTAAGTATAAAAATCAAATCTTTATCTACATACCATCTTGGCATTGTTTCCCAATCATAGGGAATACTGAAATACTCTGTAAAATAATAAGTTCCACAAATCAATGGAAGCTGGATACAAAAGTGATTAAAGAGAAGCACTTTAAAACATTTCCACTGGTTTTTCCATGTTTCTGGTTTATCCTATGGAGAAAAAAATTAAAACGTTTAGTATTAGCCTCTGCTATCAGAAGTTTCACCTGAAAACTAAAAGTAAATTCTTAGCTTTTTCTCTAATGTCTATATGGGACCTGGAATTTATGTTATTTAATTAATCCTATGTTATGTAGATTCTGTATTATAATTGCTAATTTACAGTAACTAAGGCCCAGGAACTATAACAGTCACCCTCAACATTCTAAATTCTTTTTTTTTTTTTTTTACTTTTAAAATATTTTCCTTTAATCTAGACTTTTTAATCAGATAACTTCCAAACAGAGAATCTAAAAATTAGCTATTTGTGTCAGGATTTTCTCAGTTGCATAAGCAATGTCAAATTTGATTTTCATTCTTGTGAAACTAAGGTTTAAGGGTTCTCATTATTACTGTTGAGGATTTAACAAAAACCTAAACCAAAACCAAACTACCATTTAAAATAAAAACAACATACTAGAAAAATATACACTAGATATATAAAAGGCAAAGGGATAATACTACTAATATAAGAATTGTTATAAATCTGAGGAAAAAGAGAAATATTAGAAAAATGGCTGTGATTAATGGACAATCTAAAAAGGAAAAAAAAAAAACACAAAAACCTAGCAAACATAGATAAGAGAGTCTTACAGCTCTAATATTCAAAGAAATTTCAATTAAAATAATAGTAAAATTTTTTTACTAAGTACATTTCAGGCTAGAAAACAAGCAAAAAAAAAAAAAAAAGAAAATTCAGGACCTGTCTGCATCTGATTTCCAAAAGCCTGACTCTCTACAAGTTTTCAGTTTTTATGCTATTCCAATACTTGAGTTATTTAAACTCCCTTCTCTCCTGTGGCTCAGAATTCCCCCTCCATGGATGCATCATCATGGTGTTATATGAAACTACAGAACAATATGCAACTATTAAACAAAACAAGATAGGTCTGCCTGTACTGACGTGAAAAGATAAATGTCAGGCAGTTTTAAGCAAACAAGGCAAATTACAGATTAGTATACATATTATGAGCCTGTATTTTGTTAAAAAAAAAAAAAAAAGAAGAATAAAAATAAATACTATTAAATGAATTTCTATGCTTACATGTACAGAAAATAGTTGGAAAAAATACACCCAACTACAAAAAATTTGTAAGGCATGGGTAAGTGAGTGAGTGAGTGAAGTCGCTCAGTTGTGTCCGACTCTTTGCTACCCCGTGGACTGTACCCCCAGGCTCCTCTGTCCATGGGATTCTCCAGGCAAGAATACTGGAGTGGGCTGCCATTTCCTTCTCCAGGTCTAAATTCTTGACAACTATTATCACTACTATAAACAGATGAAGAAATTGTCAAAACTCAGGCCCAGGCATAATGGTCCGAATGATCGTTAAGTAACACTACAGAGCAAACCAAAGCAACACTACAGAATAAGTAAGTCTTATTTTTGCTGCCCACAGATCATTTACTTTTATCAGGAATTCCAGAGATGAAGATGTGTGTCATGCTATAATCACAGCTGAGTTCTCCCAATTGCTGAGGGAGCTACACACACAGCATTGAAAGCCTTACTACAAAGGCAGGCAACACCATTCAGTGGTTTTCATTCCCAGAAATAAGTGCATTTTTCTTCATACACATTGACAGAATTAGAAACTCTGAGCTGAAAGAACTCCAGAAACAAATGTGTTCGGTGATTCCCAAAGAATGGGAACAGATGAAGTTCACAGATTAAAGTCAAATGAGGAAGTGATCAATGTAGAGAAATGTTCACAAAACCCCATCAGGATTATCAACTTGCTCAGCAAGCCATAAAGAAAAGTGAGTATGTATTCAATTCAAAGGGCTGTACTTAGTTAAGAAGTGCTTTTGGCTTTACAAAAAGATAGTAAATAATACACTGTCATTGCTCTTTTAAATGTCCTTACTCCTAAATTCAGAAATCTGCAATGGAAACCACTGACCTCAGCAGAGGCCCAGAGGTCAACCATCTTGCCCAGGATCACACAGGCAGTTATTAGCAGAACTTGTGACTAACTAAAATCTAGGGTTTCAGTATTGTTTCTGAAATTCTTTAGAAGAGCTTCCTTCCCTGACAAAAAAGGAAGAGTTCAACTGGTAATCAGAGTTGGTTCTAACCTCAGGGTATCTGTGAAGCTCACATCTCAGTCTCAACAATGAAATGAAGGAATTAGGCAAGATTACTTTATAATTGTCTATTTCTGCTCTGAGCATGATCTGACCTTTCTCCTCTGAACTTCCAGTCTGTGACTGGGGACAAAATAAATGAAAGATTCTGGCTTGGGTGGGAAAAGCCACTCTTTTCCCCAAAGAACTATGTTTAAGGAACTGGTGATACCTTGGCTAGAATCTAACACTGATGTCAGTTATAACTAAAAAGAAATCACATGGTTTACTATTTATGAGGGTCACAGATTTCAGAAAGAATGTTTTTAATGTATAAATCCTTGAGGAAAGTTCCTAGAGAATTATTAAGATGTATGACATAAAAAAAAAAAAATCCTGCAAGGTCCATTTCTTTACTTTCACAGAAGTGAATATCACCCTTCCCCCCAGCAGGCATGTACATTACCTGTCTATTCTATTTCAAAGCAGAACTTTTGGTGTTGCTCCACCAGTGTCAGTGTTTCAGGGTATCTGCCTTCAAAATGCATAAATCTGTAATTAACTTATACTGACTTACTGGCTTGTTTTTAAATCCCTTTATATTGTGAAAACTTATATTGATTAATCTTGAGTTAATTTTATTATCAAAAAATCTCAAAGCAGGGGCTTTAATGGTTGCAAAACTCAAGAAACATATGCTAACAACAGACTTGAAGGCTTTCGATCTCTGTTTATAAGTTACTAGTTGTAAACTAGATTATTGCTTGTCCTTTCTTTTGTCACATTTTTCTTGGAGTCTTCATAAAATCTTAACTGAAACAGGCCTTTCTCTCTGAAAAAGTTACCACCTCTGACCAGTGAGTCAACTGTAGAGGGCAGAAGGCAGAGAGGGATAGTTTGGCCTGGACAGTCAGTCATACAATCAACCAATCAGCCCCATAAATAATGCAGTGGGTGACCCACTGCAGTCCGAATTCCAAACATGCATGAGAACTTAAGACACTCAAACACAATTCTGCCTTTCAAAGCAGGCCTTTTTATAAAAAGCATTTTGGAAATGTTGTGTCCTTTATTTACAGTAACAGGATACTCTTCTTTAGGCCACAGCCCTTTTAATTCCTCCCTTTACTCTTTGTTCTTCCCTCCTTTGACCTGGAGTCTATAAGCAGCTGGCTCCATGCAGTATCCCCAGAAAGGATCAATGTTAATAGTTGCATAAAGTGAGACTCACCAGGAGAGGCTACAAAGTGAAGAGACTGATTACAGAGGATGTGTGTACTGACTGCCATCAGACATGAACTCAATGAGTGCAACCAGTCTGCTTTAGATGAACATTCCCAAAATGCCTACTTTACATCAGGACTGTGTGCCTGAGTCTGAGTTTGGCATCACTTTTTGAAAAAAGTTAATAGTAAGCATTAGAGACTATTATAGGTTTACTAAGTGTTGATAAATTCTTTCTTTCTCTAACAATATGGTACAGACTCCTTCCTGAGAACTGTGTCAAACTCTTTAGTTAAAAGAGTTCATTATTTTCCCTATGTTTAAACCTGAGAAGATGTACCATGTATGCAAGCTCTCAAGAAACACTTAGTGTACTGAAGCAAATACTGAGAAGTTAGGAACATCATCATTTTTGGGAAGATGACATGAATGCTGCAGAAATACCATGCTATATTTAGAATAAAAACAAAATCTTAACAGTCTTGATCAAAGTCTTAACATATTAACAACATTGAAGAGTTGAGACATCAAGGATTGTAGTGAACTGCAAAATAATACTCACGAATCCCCATAAGATTCCCTTCTAGCTTATTCAAAAATTATAATTTACATATGATAAAACTTCTCCATAAAGTGAGTATAATGGGAGCATATCTCAACATAATAAAGGCCACAGATGATAAGTCCACAGCTAACATAGTCAATGGTGAAAACCTGAAAACATTTCCTGTAAGATCAGGAACAAGATAAGGATGCCCACTTTTATTCAACATAGTACTGGAAGTCTTAGACACAACAATAGGACAAGAAAAAGAAACAAAAGGAATCCAAATTGTAAAGGAAGAAGTAAAACTGTCACTGTTTGCAGATGACATGAAAAATCCTAAAAAGACCACCAGAAAACTACCAGAGTTTATCAATGAATTTGGTAAAGCTGTTGGATACAAAATTAATATATAGAACTCTATCAATAGATTTTTATACACTAACAATGAAATTAAGGAAACAATCCCATTTACCATTTCAGCAAAAAGAATACCATACCTAGTAATAAACCTACCTAAAGAGATGAATGATCTGTACTCAGAAAACTCTTAAGACACGGATGAAAGAAACACAAATGGATAACACAAATGGAAAGATACATCATGTTCTTAGATTGGAAGAACTGTTATATTGAATTGAATTATTATTAAAATGACCACACTGTCCAAGATAATCTGTATAGTCAATACAATCCCTATCAAAACAACACTGGCTTTTTTTTTAGAACTGGGACAAATAATTTTAGTATTTGTATGGGAACACCATAAAACTCATAGAAGACAACACAACAATACCTTTTTAGATCTGTCTCCTAAAGCAAAGGAAACAAAAGCAAAAATGAACAAAAGGGACCTAATTAAACTTTAAAGCATGTTTTTCACAGCAAAGGAAACTCCTGACAACAAAGGCAACTATTGAATGGGACAAAATATTTGCAAGTTATTTAATTTGCAAGACTGATTAGGGATTAATATCTAAAACATAAAAACAGCTCATATAATTTGATATAAAAATGAGCATAAGACTTGAACAGACATTTTCCCCAAAGACATACAGATGGCCAATACACACATGAAAAAATACTCAACATCACAAATCATTAAGGAAATGCAAATAAAAATTCCAATGAGATATCACCTCACACCTGTCAGAATGGCTATTATCAAAAGACTACAAATACAAATGTTGGTGAGGATGTGAAGAAAAGGGAACCTCGGTACACAGTTGGCATGAATGTAAACTGGTACAGATACTGTGGACAGTATGGAGGTTCCTCAAAAGACTAAAAATAGAATTATCTTATGACCCAATAATTCCACTCCTGGGTATATATCTGAAAAAAAACAAAAAAAAACTAATTAGGAAAGATACATGCACACCATACATTCATACCAGCATGCTTTACAATGGCCAAGATATGGAAGCAATCTAAGTGTCCATCAACAGATGAATGGTGGAAGAAGATGGGGTATATATACACAAAAGACTGACTACTCAGCCATTAAAAAGAATGAAATTTTGCCATTTGCAACAACGTGGATAGACCTGGAAGGTATTATACTAAGTGAAATAAGTCAGAGAAAGACAAATATGTATGTTATCACTTAGATGTAAGAAAAAAACCCAAACAAATGAATAAAACAAGACATAGATTCAGATATAGAGAACAAACTAGAGGTTATAACCAGCAGGGAGAGAGAAGAGGGAAGGAGTGAGATAGAGGTAGGAGATTAAGAAGCACAAACTACTACATATAAAATAGTTAAGTAACAAGGCTATTACTTCCTTGTTACTTCCCTGTTATTTGTTATTTTCCTTGTTAGCTTCCCTGGTGGCTCAGATGGTAAAGGATCCACCTGCAATATGGGAGATCTTTGGGTTGGGAGGATCCCCTGGAAGAGGGCATGGCAACCCATTCCAGTATTCTTGCCTGGAGAATACTCATGGACAGAGGAGCCTCAAAGGCTACAGTCCATGGGGTTGCAAAGAGTTGGACACAACTGAGTGATTAAGCACAGCAAAAAAGGATAGCATAGGGAATATAGCCAGTATTTCATAATAATGTTAAGTGGAGCATAATGTACAAAAATTCTGAATCGCAATGCTGTACATCTGAAACTAATTTATTGTATATCAACTATAACTCAACAAAAATTTCTTTTAATGAAAACTTATAAACTCAAATTAGATAAACATCACATCTATTGAAGGCACAATTCAACCAATTCTTTCTGAAACCTTATCAGCAATGACCTAGGGTTGTGCTGTGTAATACGGTAGCAACTAGAAATGTGGTGAACATTTTAAATACACCTAGTCTTAACTGAGATGAGCTGAAATTAGTGTAAACTATACACTAAATTTTGAACACTTATTGTAAGAATAAGAACACAATATATCCTATTAAATACTTTTTAATTTTGATTACTTACTGAAATATAATTGAGATTTACTGGATTAAACTAAATACATTGTGAACATTATTCCCCCCCTTTTGTTACTTTTTAATATATTCTAGTAGGAAATTATGTATGTGGCTTAATTACATGTCTATTGGACAGCCCTGAGGTACAGTCTATTTTCAGTTACAAATTATATTTACTTTAAAAATATTCAACAAGACTAATGATAATACTCCAATGTAAGTCCATTATACTCACCTTTTGAATTTTGTACTTTTTCATGTAAGGTATAAATTGAAACAAAAATCCAGGTAAACAGAACAAGAAATAAAGGACCTCATGAACTATGAGAGATCCCCATGTTGCAATCTGGAACTTTGTATAATTATTCAACATATAGTTCCAAGCATTTTTAAATGGTTCCTGCAGAGGATTCTCAGGCAAAAGTGAATCTACATATTCCACAGCCAAAGATGCTGAACTAAAGACGCTGATACTTTCATTTGTTGCCATTTTTCAAATCTTTGCAGACAGCTTTATTATTCTGTAAATATAAATAAATAAGTAAATAAGCAAGCTAAACAACAAAATTATAAGATAACAGTTTTTAAAATGCTTCTGATTAATTTTTAAATTGCTAAAGGAGTGCCAATCTCTCAGGTCATCCTAAACCCGTGATTAAAAACACCAGTCTACAGGATGTCATCACCGCCTCCATTTGTAGATAGGATTTAAAAGCCACATGTTAACGTTCAAGAGCAGCATCTAAAGAATAGTGGATAAGAAATTTCAAGCCATCTTTAAGAAGATTTATCCGTGTGGTCTCCCAGGAAAAACTTGTAATTTCAAAGAGCAATAGATGGGTTGAAAAGTATCACTTAAGAACTTATTTAGAAAAAGTCTGCCAAATATGACTACATAAATACTAAATATTTATAATTGGGAATAAAAAGACAACCATAAATAAAGTCAAAGATCAAACAACAAACTGGAAAAATATTTCCAAGAATTATGACAAAGGGCTACAATGAGTGCTTTAGAAAAAGCCTAAAAACCCAATAGAAAAATGACAGACTACTCACAGAAAGATCACAGAAAAATACATGCAAATACTAAGCAAATAAACAGCTCAGTTCGACTCAAATAGGAAATGCATCCTAAAACAAAAATTTAGTTTCACAGTGCGCCTAGCAGTAACAGTTTGGGGAAACCAGCACCACTGTACATTGTTGATGGGAGGATTAGTTTATTCTTTAAGGAAAAAAACTACAGTATTTATTACAATTCAAAATGAATACACCTTTTGATCCAGCAATTTTCTCACTTAAGTACACAAAGATGAGCACACTAAGACTGAAGGAAGCGTTGCTCACAATAGCAAAAACAAAGAAAAATACGGCAAGATGTTAGGGCCATCAACAAGAAATGAATTAAATAAATTCTATCAGGTCCTTCCCAAGACACTGCCACCTAGGAGGAAGATCTACATATTCTACATGGAAAGACATCTAAGTGAAATAGCAAGTTGCAGAATGTATAGGAAGAGCCTCACCTATGTTTTTGTGAAAAGGTTATGTCTTTATCTATGCACTTTATACATATATACATAGGAGAAACACACAAACAGAAAATGTACAGAAAATGCATATGCATACATGGTAGGGAGGGGTTATGAAGAGGAGAAAAAAATTTACTTTCCATTTTATACTTCTTATAATTTTAATTTTTTCATGAGTATGTTTTACTTATAAATAACCTTAATAGGCCACCAAATCAAAAAACAGAGAAACTTATGAAGAATGTCACTTTCCTAAAAATATTTACTGATGTCCCTAGTTTATTATGATGGGTCACTCTAAAAATAAATATATTAAGCCTCAAAAGCATTCTTAATATTGTTTAAAATGCTCCTTTGTCCTCGTGCACCACCCCATAACCCACTCAACTATGGCCAACCCTTCAATAACACAGCTTTGAACTGTGCAGGCAGGTCCACTTAGACTTAGGTTTTTTTCAAAAAACAAATTGGAAAAACTTGGAGAGATTTGTGACAATTTGAAAAAAACTCACAGATAAAGTGCATAGCCTAGAAATATAAAAAAAAAATAAAGTTAGGTATGTCTTGAATGCATAATATATGAAACTGTGAAAGTGTTAGTCTCTCAGTCATGTCTGATTCTTTGTGATCCCATGGACTGTAGTGTGCCAGCATCCTCTGTCCATGGAATTCTCTAAGCAAGAATCCTGGAATGGGCAGTCATTCCCTTCTCCAGGGGATCTTCCCAACCCAGGGATCAAACCTGGGTCTCTTCCACTGCAGGCGGATTCCAAATCTAATAATGTTGAATCAACACCACTTACTAGCTGTGAGATCTTGAGCAAGTTAAGTAACTTCTCTAAGCCTCAGTTTTATTATTTGCAAAATGTAAAGAATAATAACAGTAAGTAGATAATGGGAATCTTTTCATGATGTACATGTATATCAAATTACCACAATGTACATTTTGCTAACAGAACCTCACTAAAGTTGAAAAAATAAGGAATAACAATTATAGTTCTTCTAAAGAGTCCAAGAAATGATACATGTGAAGTACTTATGTTGAGGTGACACATAAGCTAAAAGAAGCTAACAATTATTAAGCGCTTTATATACACCAGTAGCTTCTAAGAGTGTCAAATGCTCTCTCTATAGTATAGACTTTACTCCTTACCACAGCTTCAAGGTAGGCACTTTTATTATTTTCATTTTACAGACAAAAACTGAGGTTTAGAAAGATTAAGTAACTTTCCCAAATTACAAAACACTAAGTGGGGGAGTCTGTGCTCTCATCCATTGTATCATACTGTGATCCTAAATAATAAAGCACACAATAAATAGTATAGTAAAAGGGGAATAATTCTCAAAGTTCACCCAAGCCTCCTGAAAGAGTATTCCATATAGGCTGTCTTCATTTTCAGATTTCACATCCATTCTCTAGCAATTAAAATCAGTTTTGTATTCTAATCAATGCACTGAATTTACTCTTACTAAATAAAATCATTAAGTTTCCCAGCTGCCAGAACCAACAAAAATATTTTGGAGTTTATTTTATCTGGCCCTTATGGAAAATTTGATACTTCTCATCTTGATATACCTGCCTTTCTCGCTTCTTGGGATTCACATGTATTCACTCTGATTTAACATGTGGTACTATTTGTGGCCACTGCACTTCCTGCTGCTCTCACCCTTGATAAATAACTATGATTTATTCAAATGATAAAATAAATATTATTTATTCAAATCATAAAATCTAGGGAGGAATACAAAGAAGTAACAAGACTGTCACAACATCTGTGATTAGAACAGTAAGAGGTTGGAAATATAAAACAGAGAGGCCCAGGGAACAGATCCTAGAGAAAAAGGCATGTAAACTCAAACCTGGAGTGTGGAGGGAAGGCAGTTAAATCTAATTTAACTAGATTAAAAGAGAGTAAAGTAGGCCGGATGGGGTCGATGGGTGGTTTTGAGCAGAAGACATATCAGTTCTAGAGACTCAACCAGGAGATAAGAAAGGATACAGCACTTTCCCATTTAGTATGTCTGTGGTACAGCTTTTGAGAAAGAAAGGCTCAAGAATTGAGGCTGAACAGTTTCCCAGAGATGCTTGATTTACCCCTTCCAACTATTCTAGATTGTCAGGAGTGATCATATCTATTCCCTGTTGTGAGAATATGCTGATAATCCTCTCTCTCTCTAAAACCCCAGGTTCTGATTATCCAAAAGTATACTGGCCATCTCCAATTTAGGCAGTTTGGAGGCATGGCAAAGTCAACATGTCCCAAAATTCGGCCCCTACTACTTGCAGCCCTGCCCACATACTCCATCCCGACTACTTTAACTTGGTGAACTGATGCCACTACCTAGTCATCTAGGACAGAATATTCCGGATCTCTATCTCTGCTGCCTGGATAGCACTTCCCAACTTAGAAACAACTGGTTTAATTAACACTCAGGACTTTACTCTCTAGATTTAAGGGAGAGAAACGGATACACTACTGCCAACTGAACAAAAGCAAAAAATAGGTACTAAGGAAGAGAGGAGAGGGGAAATAACGAGAGAATTTTCTTTCTTTTTTTCATCCTTGCACAACTCGATTGACTTGAGGTAGACTCAGAAAAAAAGAAATGTAGTTGCCTGTGTATCACCGCCCCCCCCCCTCCCCGAAACTTTGAAGTTTCCCTGTCTCTGAGACCTGCCAGCAGTGCCTGGCCTTTGCCCGGCCGGGACGCCTGGCACCTCCAAGTGCGCCCTTCTTAAACCCTCCCTCTAAAACACGACGCCAGCATTCATGCAAACAGCAGACAGGGTTCAGCCCTTCTGCAGACCCTTACAGTGTGAAGGAGCGCCTCCCCACAGATGAACACCTGGGCCTCTGCTCTCCTTTACTCTCAGCTTTTCGCCCCCACACTCCGTACTGACACACCAAGGCCTCCGACTGTCCTCCGCTTCGGGCCTCTCTGGCCACGAAATAGCATCTCTTGCTGGAATAGCCCTCTGCCCAATTGCTATTCATCCTTTAGAACCCTCCCAGGACGCCCTTCCCACCCGCGCGCCCCGCCGCGCATACAAACAGATCTTGCTTCTTCCTTTTGTAGAATTCTGGTCACTCTGTGCTGTGACCACTGCCTGGTTCCGACATTAAGAGATTTCACTCGTTTTCACCCATACCTGCCGCCAGGCCGTCCGTCCCGGCCTCTGTATGCGGGAGCCAACCGAGGCCACTCCACCCCAGTCCCTCACCTTGCGCGCCACCCAGTCTGCAGCCGCTGCGTCCAGAGCTGCGCTAGGCGCTGCCACTCGGGAGTCGACCGGCTCCTCCGCTGTTATTGGCTTGCATGGGCTGCGTTCCGCCTTCTGAGAGCCGTGATTGGCCTACGCAGCTGCCGGCATCGTGTGACTCGTGCGAACGCGGCACTGGAAGCGCGGCCATTGGCTGCTCAGATGGAGTGAGGATCGTGAGAGCTAGGCGTCCGGCCAGTAGCTGGTCCGCCAGCCGGGCTAGGCCGACGCAAGGCCTGAGGCGTCGCCTAGCAACCTCAGCCCCGCCCAGCACTCGCGGCCCCTTCCAGGAGCATGCGCACTCGGGGAGTTTGCTGGCGCGCCGGCCCTAAAATCTTTACTATGAGCTGTATTCACTGGCGCCCCTTTAATGCTGTTGCCCCTAAAGTTTAGACCTATTTCTCGTCCCAACCCCAGCGTCCTTTGATAACCCCTGTATGTACGTGGGAAATGGGGAACTCCAAATGCAGCGCGATTCCTGTTTGAGGACGGGAAGCCAAGAGTCGGAGGTTTAGAAGAGACGACGCGCAGCAGTTGGTTTCCCTGCCAGGGTCGGCTGCCTCGCCCCTACGGGGATGCAGAGGTGTGCACGGATGGGGGTAATCCACGAAATTTAGCTTTCGCTTAAGAGAGCCTTTTAAAATTGGCACAAGGGCACTACTCGCTCTCGTTTAAGGCACTTTCTATGGAGGACTTTGTGCAAACGGGACGCTGTCGCTTCTCATGGCTGTGATCAGACTGACTCTCATGCCTGACAGGCCAGGTGCCATCTGCTTTAGGAAATCCCTCAACCCATTCATCTAACTGTCCCATGTATTTGACACCCACGTTCTTTGTAAAGTATCACGACAGAAAAGTCATATCAAATGGATAGAAATGGGATCTGTCCCTTGCGTGCTCAGAGCTCTGTCTTCAGGAGGCCTGTGGTATCCTGGGGTAGATGCTGTGTCTCCCTTCAGGACTGAAGCAGGCCTTCAGTAACCGAGTATGGGTAAAGCCATTTTCCCATGAAGCATTTTTCTTCCCAGGGGGAGTATAAAGGCCCAGACCCGCAACCTAATTTAGGATTCCTTTGATTGGCCAGCTTAGCTCCAGACCACCACTACCCACAGTCCCAGTGACTGAGGTTGTGGGTGTAACTGGAAAGCAGCCTATTCTTCCCTTTGCCTAAACATGCTGCACTCTGTTAAGGGAGGATTAAGAGCATATGCCATGGGGTGAGACCTACCAAGCTTTGCCACTTATTAGCAGTGTGCTCTTAGATAATTTACTTCTCAAAATTTTATCCAGTACTTATTAAAGTGGGTATTGTAATAGTTTATGACAATAAATGTGACTATGTATGTAAGCCCTTTGCACAGTATCTGGATTACAGGAAGTGCTCAGTAATACTAAGTCGGTTATTATCCCTGACTTAGAGTCCTACTTACTACATTTAGTTCAGTTCAGTCGCTCAGTCGTGTCCGACTCTTTGTGACCCCATGAATAGCAGCACGCCAGGCCTCCCTGTCCATCACCAACTCCTGGAGTTCACTCAGACTCACATCCATAGAGTCAGTGATGCCATCCAGCCATCTCATCCTCTGTTGTCCCCTTCTCCTCCTGCCCCCAATCCCTCCCAGCATCAGGGTCTTTTCCAATGAGTCAACACTTCGCAGGAGGTGGCCAAAGTACTGGAGTTTCAGCTTTAGCATCATTCCTTCCAAAGAAATCCCAGGGCTGATCTCCTTCAGAATGGACCGGTTGGATCGGCTTGCAGTCCAAGGGACTCTGAGTTTGAGCTAATTCCAGGACATGTGGAGGAGTGCTGATAGAGACAAGCCTGGTGTGCTGCAGTCCAGGGGGTCTCAAAAGAGTCAGATACAATTTAACTACTGAACAACAACATGGAGGGTCTTTGGTATTTCAAGTACACTACTATCCATCATTTCTTTCAAACTCCACAATAACCTTGTAAGTGATACACTTTCATTGTTTTTTTTTGTTGTTGTTGTTATTATTCAGTTGTGTCCACTTCTTTGGATCACAGAGAAAGCAAGGGAATTCCAGAAAAACATCTGTTTCACCGTCTACACTAAAACTTTTGACTGTGTGGATCACAACAAACTGTGGAAAATTCTTGAAAGAGATAGGAGTACCAGTCCACCTTACCTGTCTCCTGAGAAACCTGTATGCGGATTAAGAGGCAATAGTTAGAACCGGACATGGAACAGACTGGTTCAAAACTGGGAAAGGAGTATAACATGGCTATATATTATCACCCTGCTTATTTAACTTATATGCAGAGTCCATCATGCCAAATGCCAGGCTGGATGAATCACAGTCTGGAATCAAGACTGCTGGAAGAAATATCAACAACCTCAGATATGCAGATGATACCACTCTAATGGCAGAAAGTGAAGAGGAACTACAGAGCCTCTTGAGGGTGAAAGAGGACAGTGAAGAAGCTGGTCTGAAACTCAACATTAAAAAAAACTAAGATACAGATACTTATGTTGCCATTTTAGAGAACACAAAATAAGGGTCAGAGGTTAAGAAATGTGTTTGAAGTTACAATTAGCAACTGACAGAAAAGTTAATTGCTCAGTTGTTGGGACTCTTTTGTGACCCCACAGACTGTAGCCTGCCAGGCTCCTTTGTCCATGGAATTTTCCAGGTAAGAACACTGAAGTGGGTTGCCTTTCCCTTCTCCAGGGGATCTTCCCCACCCAGGGATTGAACCCAGGTCTCCTGCATTGCAGGCAGTTTCTTTACCATTTGAGCCACCAGAAGAGCCAGTAACTGAAAGAAGGGGATGCAAACTCAGAGCCATCTGATTCCTATGCCCATGAGCCCTGCAACACTTACACTGCTTTTTTTCCCTTTAGAATTGTGAAGCCAGAATTAGAATGCCAGAAACTTGATTCAAAGTGTGATTCTACAGTACCATCTAGCCTTCTCTCCGAAATCCGACAGTCAGCCATATAAACCAGTAGGAGGGAATCTGTTCAACAAACTGAAACAACAGGCAGGCTAA
Organism: Bubalus bubalis; assembly: GCF_019923935.1. Lineage (NCBI taxonomy): Eukaryota > Metazoa > Chordata > Mammalia > Artiodactyla > Bovidae > Bubalus > Bubalus bubalis. The sequence goes on from NC_059173.1 coordinate 71,753,448, forward strand.
TACATTATATTACTATGTACTATGCTAACTCATCTACAGCTGAGATTATAAATACATGGGCCCTCAGGCTATCTTTAGGGATGGTAATAAAAACCTGGAATCATATACCAGAGTTCATGGGAAGGGAAGTGAAAATATACACATCATTTATCTAAACCCAAATCATCACTGCTTTTAGTTACGAAGGTGCAGAGTCAAGTGGAGCAAGGAGCAGAGTTGCTTTAAAATGTATTTTCATGGAACTAGCCTTGAACTCTGCTCATATCTGGTGGTTCTCCTGGCAGGATAAGACTTCTGACCTGTTTTCTGGACAATAATCAAACAAGCCAGGAACACTTGTATAAGCTTGAAGAGAACAAAACAAGATGTTTCAAACTGGAGAGATAAAGACTGGCATGGAGGGGAGGGCAATAAATTCAAATCCTTTGAAATCAAGAGTTAGGAATCTAGTTACTAAACCTTGGCAAACTGTTTTATGGTATAGCTGTAGAGCTTATTAAATCTTTAAGGAGAGAAAAGATAAAGAGGTATCTGACATGCCAAGTATTTAGAACTTTGTCACCCTAGTAGATTGTATTTTAAGAAAAGCTTTAAAAATTTTTCGATAAATCGTTAATTGACTAATTCATGGAATATTAGTGTTTGGAAGTGATCAGGAGAGATGACGACTCTTTTTTTGGTGCCACTGTCTGAAGTACTTAACAGTGCTCCAAGTTCATTAGATCCTCAACATGTTTGTTGACTATGGATGTGCATGGAGCAACACTAATGCAGAAATTTATTTTCATAAGGTGAGCACAGGCTTTTGTTTTTCCTAATTATTTATAATTCCACTTACAATGGAAAATTCAACTAAATTGGTAATAAAATAAAGGTGGTTCTATGTTTAAATGCGACTCTATTAACTAAACAGAACTTTCATCACAGGTATAATTCTCTCCTCTTATTGACTGTTCTGGCAAGAGCTCAGGTCTACTACCTTCTAAATCCCTGAGGAACAGCCACCATATCCCATCACCCCATCCCATCTCCTCCTCCTGTGTTCAGCACCTCAGGTATCCACCCAACTTCCCTATGTCCATTTCCTCAATTCCTTCTATTTGGTATCAAAACCACAATTTATTTCTCAGTTGTGTCAGAGTAGATATTTTTTCTTTGGCTTCCTTTTGATTCAGTGCTATTTCTTTTACTTTTGTTTTGTGTCCTGCCCATATTAGGGAGAGAACACTATGAAAACTTTAAGTTTTACCAATCCTTGGGAGATGTTCTCCTTGATAATTAAGGTAGTTTTTTATTGGAGAACAGTTTTCAGTGTCTTTAGTTCAGTGACTTAACTGACTTGCCTTGTAGGTTTCTTTGACAACAAATTTTAAATACTGATTTATGAAGTAGAAAATGCAAATTTTATAAAAGAATACAAGAAGTGAACAGGCAACTTTCTTAATAACGAACTAGATAAAAATCAAGGACAATGTGAAACAAATAATATACAAACTTTTATTCAAAGTTAATTCAATAAAGACATATTTTGGTCATTTTGAAGGTGAGATTAATTGAAGATCTCAGAAAAATTATCTGATCAATGCATATGGCTACTCACAGAAAGTTCTCTCCTCTGTTAATAGCAGCTAAATTTATACACACAGAAAAAATTCTTAAGAGCATGCAAATTCAGTTGAATTCCATACATTCATTATATTCATCAAAAACCTGCAATAATGTTCATGCCAAAGTGTTAAGAAAAAAAATTTGAAATTCACACCAAAACATGACCAATATTAAACCAAAGAAAATAATAAATAAGCATAATTTATATTTTATTTTAAAAAGTTTGGCATCACACAAGTATTCAAGTGTGTTACACCATGTTCATTCCTCAGAAGTGGCATTTTAAAGTGTTAAGCATTGTTAAATATCAAAAAATACAACTCTGTTTTACAATGTAGTACTGGCATAATTCAAAGTACTGTGCCAATTATAAATAGTATAATCAAGTTTCAAACATCTTTTCAAACATATTTAAAGGAAAGCATATAGACACACATTTATATGCATACAATTTATTATACTCATGTAATCAAACATATTTTATAAAAGCAAATGGTTTTATCCCTCAACTAGTTTATATACTTACACAGAGTTTAATACCTGTTCAAAGATTTTCAGTTCCTGTGCATACAGATTTTCAGAAGAAGGAATAAAGATGAAATTTAATTTTACAAGAACACATATTACTTTATCCCCCTTCACAAAATAATCCATAGTTATTCAAGGTTGATAACTACTCTTTGTGAAAGCAACTGTTGTCCAAAGACCACAGAATAATACTGCAATCCAAGTTTCTTATTAAAATTCAGTCAGCTGCTGCTCACTGCAGAAAAAGCCTACACGGTGCATCTACCAAAAATAATCTTCAGTATCTGAGGCCTAGAGAGGCAGATGATCTTATCCTCTGCAGAGACTTAACGTGCAGCTACAAGTGGAGAAGTGCTAGACTCTCAGTCACTTCAGAAGTACTTGTTGAAGTCTGCTTCTCATGTGTAAATGCGCCGAAAATGTCCTTTAGGCTCATAATGGTTTATCAATAACTGTGACCCCTGAACAAAGAAACAAAGAAAGAAAACTGAAGTCACAGGAAGCATTCTCTGAGAATATCTTGAATATTTTTATGTTATAACTTAAGTGACAAGGACTGAACAGATCATGATGTTTCAAAATCTCTAAGAAACTTTAATATTACTATCATTTTAATCTAAATGACAATGAAATCTTTGTTTAAAAATTATGTACCAAAACTATGTCAGACTATTTAATCCAGAACTCATCTTTTGCTCTTCACAGTTATATAATGAAGGGAAAACAATTTTACTCAAGAAATACTAAGATCCACCTAATACTAAAAGGGACACAAAGAAACTTGTGAGAGTGATGAATATTCATTATCTTGATTGTGGTGATGGTTTCATACATATGTCAAAACTAATAAAATTGTACACTTTAAATATAAGCTATTTATTCTATATCAGTTATATCTCACTAAAGCTGTTTTAAAAAATTTTACATAATTTTGATGCATGCTATCCTGGAAGCTTACTGTATATAGTTCTATTACATGTTGTTTTGGATGATACATAAATAACAGTGATGGTTAATTAGTATAAATTTATTTTTTCTCCAGTAGTAAATCAGTATTAGAATGTTACTGAAACATTCTAATATTTAAGGCAATATAAATATAGATACCAGAAAATTCATATGCAATAGTTTTAACGACTCATATTATAAAAGAGTATTACCATTTTTCTTATGAAGAGAATGGACCAAAATGATTATTTTATAATTCAATCAGTGCTGTGCTTAAAAAAAATTACTCTGTAGCCTCACCATAATACCATCACATGGAGCCCTGCAAAGGGAGATTTCTTTTAGCATGAGTGACGAGTTGCTCAGTCACGTCTTGACCCTTTGAGACCCTTTAGACTATAGCCGGCCAGGCTCCTCTGTCCATGGGATTTTTCAGACAATAATACTGAAGTGGGTTGCCATTTCCTCCTCCAGGGGGATTTTCCCAACCCAGGGATCGAAACTGTTTCCTGCATTGCAGGCAGATTCTTTACCCAGTGAGCTATCGGGGAAGCCCCCATATCTTTTAGATATCTGAGTAATTAAAGCCTTGCTACATAGTTAATTCCCTTCTACAATGGAAATATTTGTAATTTTGAATACAAATGACTGCTGCTGCTACTGCTGCTAAGTTGCTTCAGTCGTGTCTGACTTTGTGCGACTCCATAGACAGCAGCCCACCAGGCTCTGCCTGGATTCTCCAGGCAAGAACACTGGAGTGGGTTGCCATTTCCTTCTCCATTGTGTGAAAGTGAAAAGTGAAAGTGAAGTCACTCAGTCCTGTCCGACTCTTAGCGACCCCATGGACTGCAGCCCACCAGGCTCCTCCATCCATGGGATTTTCTAGGCAAGAGTACTGGAGTGGCTTGCCACTGCCTTCTCTGAATACAAATGACTACACAATGACAAAAGAATACTAGTACCTTATTTTAGAAAATACATATCTGACATTAATTATTTTGAGAATAAGAAGTAAGATATACTTTGAGAAAAGACTTTCTTCTTATATGAGAAAACCATTCTTAATGGAAAAATCATAATGATTTTGTATTATAATAGAAGACTGTAAGAAAACTGAACAATCATTACCTGCATAACTTCTCCCTGTGCTCATACAAGATGATACAACTGTCCATTTATCAGTTGTTGGGTTATAATATTCTACTGATGCCAAGTTACAGGAACCATCATCCCCTCCAACTACGTATAACAGACCATTAACTGCACAAACTCCTTTAAAAAAATTAAACAGAGAGAAAACAATTATTTTAAAAATTCGGATGACTATAAATGGCTCTGAACGTGTCTGGTCAAGTGATCCAGATATACTTACTTCTGTGTAAGAGGCAGGAAAAGAAGATGGGGGAAGCTGAAAAGAATTTCTTTATGCGAGGAATTTCTCTAATATCAACTGTAAGCTTCTATTCAAGTTACTTATATAGCAGTTGCTCTATATATGCATTATTTCATTTAATCTTCACAATAACCTTTATAGGCCAGAAACTATTTTATTTCCCACTTTATTAAAAACAGTAGAAAATTTAAAAGTCAAAGAAGTTTAGTAATTCTCCCAAAGTCAGCTTCTAAGGAAATCTTAAGGAAAAAGAGAAAATAATAAATATATATATTTGTAGAAGGTAAAAATGATTCTGAATTTTATTATACTGACTAGCTAATTATTTTATCTTCTTTAAAGGGAGAACAGTATTATTTATTTATTATGAGAATACTATGTTTTTTTCTTTTTTGGAAAAATTCAAAACCCCTAGAAAAGTACAAAGAAGAAAAGACCACCACTAATCTTGTACCACTTAGAATCCCGATCACTGAAATTTTGGCTCTTTTCTATGCATATATTCTCAGACTCTTTTTTAACCCCAAAGTAGCTCATGCTACATAAGCTACTTTTTACACACTCACACCAAACAATATATACCTGGATATTTCCTCAAATTAATAAATACATATTTATATTATTTTTAACGGCTGCACAATATTCCATGTATGCTGCTGCTGCTGCTGCTAAATCGCTTCAGTTGTGGCCAACTCTGTGCGACGCCATAGACGGCAGCCCACCAGGCTCCCCCGGTCCCTGGGATTCTCCAGGCAAGAACACTGGAGTGGGTTGCCATTTCCTTCTCTAATGCATGAAAGTGAAAAGTGAAAGTGAAGTCGCTCAGTCGTGTCCGACTCTTCGCGACCCCATGGACTGCAGCCTACCAGGCTCCTCCATCCATGGGATTTTCCAGGCAAGAGTACTGGAGTGGGGTGCCATTGCCTTCTCCGATTCCATGTATGATACTACCATAATTCATTTGTCTTTTACTTATAGATTTTTAAAGTTATTTTCAGCTTTCTTGCTCTTGTTGCAAATAAATTTCCTAATCCAGGAAGCACAAGCACATATGCTTTTGTAACTTCACATGTGCTGGGGCCCAGATTTGTGGGGTTTTACTAGTTTTGGACTATCCATAGCTGAGAGAGCTTTAGTACTTCACCTAGTACAACTGACTGGATGAGGTACAAGAGGTCAAGTGAATTATATATTTTGTTCTGCTGAGTGAGTTCTTGGAGTCCCACATACTTATCTTCCTTGGTGATCCCATTTAAAGTAAAGAGAAATAGGAAGAGCATTTCAGGGGTGTTGGAGGGTGCATCTTGCAACATCAATCAATGGTACACAGTGATTCTGAGAATCATCAGGATTATTTTGGATTATAGGACCTGGCATGAAGACAATGGCATTTTTAAGAAGATGAGCATTTCCCCAAAAGACTATTTAGCTATCCTGAATCTATTTTCCTATTTCCTATTTCTATTTCCCTTCCACGGATTTTCTTTTTAAAATAGTACTTCCCTGGTCTTGAAGACCTCAGGTTTCTTAAAATTGCTGTTGTTGTTGTTTTAGCTTTTCCATTCTCTAGAAACCCTGAACTGTATTAAATTGTGGTTGCCTTCTTTAGGCTTCCTCCCCAGATTCAGATAAACAACCAGCTTTTTAATCTGGTATAAGTATTTAGTTAACTAGACTAAAGTCCCTGAAAACTGGACTCCAAAATATGATACAGGCAGACATTCAAAAATGTCTGTGGTACAAAAGAATGAATTCAAGTTATCACATAGAGTTCTTTTTCTAACTTAGTATTTATGGTCATTACCAAAAAGTAGGCTCTGATGGAAGGATGACATTAAACCGCGTGCCCCACATCATGCTTGGCATTTACTGCCCACGATCATTGTGAGTTTCTGCCTTTACAGGGCAAATCTATTAGGAACTCAGATCAGTAGAAGAACAACGGAAATACACAGTGATACCAGTAAAACTCTGAATACAATTCAATACAAATTTCATAATCTTAAATTAGATACCTGCATTTCTTCTGCACATGTTCATATCTGCAACCTGTCTCCATGTGTTGGTGGCAGGATCATATACTTCAACACTTTTTCGTACTAAAGGGCCATCATGACCCCCTACAGCATACAATAAGTTGTTTAACACACCAACACCTATAAAACACAAAAAACCAACCTATAGTAGTAGAGTAAAAGGGTCAGGAAATTTGTAACATTTTAGGGTTTATTCAAATGACTTGTAAATAAAATTTCTGAAATTATTCATATTAAAAATCAAGATTAAAGCATTCAACCTAGAAAACAGAAATGAAAATAATTACAAATGAGAATCTTAGTAAGAACTATTGTTATTGTCAAATACAATAAAAACAATGTGTAGGTGAAAACAGAGAGGGAAGTCCTTTACAACAAAACCCTTTGAAAACAACTTTCATGATAAAAGGAAATCAGTATTAAGAGTATTAAATCTGTAAGAAATGGATATGAAGGGAGTTGATTATTAAGCAAGTTCTCCAATAAGCACTAAAAACAAAAACCTAAAAGTAATGCCAAACAATATGAATAATTAAATGAAACTGAAGAAGCCTTTAATACAGCACATGAGAAATTTTACAAAGTGAATTTAAGTGCATCTACCTACCACTCCACCTGTATAATGCAAAAGACATTTTAACAGTGTCACTAGAATCAGTATATACTTTCTGATAATATAAAGAGATGTCCAAAAAAAAAAAAAAAAAAAAAAGAGATGTCATTATTTCACTTGTTTAATTCTTTTCCATCATTTTTGTGTTTCAATTGCTGAATGAGGTTCCTATTCACCTGCTCCACTCCGTCTAGTGCTCATTTCCGCTATATAGGTCCACTCATTTGCCGTGGCACTGTAGCATTCTACTGTGCTGAGACACTGACGTGAAGCTCCATCATAACCCCCAACAGCATAGAGCAGACCTAAACATGGAATCACAAAGAAAGTCAAATTCATAAACAGCTATTTTTCTAAGTCATGAAATGTTGCATTTTCCTCCATGGTAGCAGAGTTGACCTTTAAAGTATTACTGATTTTTATGAACTATTTAAAATCTTGCCTAATGGTGATAGGTGGAGTTACCAAATCACATTATAAAGATCTGTAGAATATACATGATATTAATTTAACACTTTCATCAATAATCTGACAGAAAAGAAAGTATATTTATTATATCTTTGGATAACACTAATTGCTAAGTGAACAATATCCTAGAAAACCAAATTAAAGAGCAAAGTTATCTTGTATGTGTGTGTGTGTGCTCAGTTGTGTCTGACTCTTACAACCTCATGGACTGTAGCCCGTCAAGCTCCTCTGTCCATGGGATTTCCCAGGCAAGAATACTGGAGTGGGTTGCCATTTTAAAAAAGTAATATTAAGAGTCAGTACAGTATACAATGAAATTATTATTTGCTAATAAAAAGAAATGAGGTATTGGTAAATGCTACAGCACGAATAAACCCTGAACATTATGCCAAGTCAAAGAAGCCAGCTGCAAAAGGACAATATACTCTATAATTTCATTAATATGAAAATGTCCGTAAGTGGAAAATTTATACAGAGACAGGAATGTAGGGTAGTGTTTGCCAAGGGCTGGGAGGATATGGGTGATAACTGAGGGCAATAGGGTTGCTTTGGGGGTAATAAAAATGTTCTAAAATGAACTGTTATGACAGATGCACACCAAATTGTACACTTTAATGAGTGAAATGTATTGTATGTGAATTAAAATACAATACATCTGGTTTAAAAAAAAAGTCAGTGCAGAGAATTATACCCACCATGGAGAGGTAGGTGGGAAGCCACAAATCTGCCCAACGAGTAAAAAAACTCATACTTACAGCGCTAATTCTTTGGGGGAACAAAGTAGCATATACACAAATAACTGTGGCAACCCATCACTTAAAAGTTAAACAGCCCTTCTCTAGATGTAAAAGTTCATATTCATGCCATCTGGTTTGCTTCCCAAATGATTATACTAAGATCAGTTAATAATTTTACATACGTTATACAAAGAGATGAGAAAAAGAGGGAGGGAGGACAGACAGAGGCCAGGGGGCAGGCAAAAAAGGACAACTAACATTTCATAATAACCACTGTATGTTTCCCTTTTAAAATCATTTGCTTGCCCATTTAGAAAACTGGGGTCTGGATTACTGGAAAAAACACTCTTAACCACCAGAAAGTTGCCCGCACCTCCAACAACACCGACACCCACACTGCTCCTCCTGGTGTTCATGGGAGCCACGTGGAACCACTCGTTAGACTTGATGTTGTATGCTTCCACGGAGGACAGCCCTGTAATGAACAAAGCACAATGTGCTTCATCTCCTCCTCAGGTTCCTTATATATACATTAGGGAAATACTTCAGTTGCATTAAAATGGGCTAACATCCAATTATATGATGAAGATAAATAATTTCTTTTCTAGAGAACACCTACACAAGAGACTGACACTCACTGGCTTTTTAAACTTGAGAAGATGACTGATACTGAAGCATGAGAAAAACATATACTCAGCACTCTTAACATCATTTAAAGGAATTCTGGATGAAAATTTTAAACTTATGTTTATAATACCTAGTAAAACACTCAACTCACTCCTAACTATGCCAGGCCTTGTTCCATAAATATGATTGCTATGTTAATTTCTAACAGTAATTTAGAAAAGATGAAAGAAAATTGCCTGTACTCCCGTCAAAGCCTCCCACCGCATATAACAGTCCATTCAACACAGCAGCCCCCAGAGTGCTTCTCCGGTCTCGCATGTTAGCAACGCTGGTCCACTGATCTTTCACAGGGTCATAAGAATCCACAGTGCGGACCCTCAAGGAACCATTAAAGCCACCAACAGCAAAAACGAGTCCGGCCATGTAAACCATCCCTGCAAAAGAAAAAAAGCAGTTAATAGTGAGTGTGCAACTCAACTGCTGCTGCTGCTGCTGCTAAGTCACTTCAGTCATGTTTGACTCTGTGCAACCCCATAGACGGCAGCCCACCAGGCTCCCCCATCCCTGGGATTCTCCAGGCAAGAACACTGACACCACCTAAAGACTGCATTCCAAACAGTCTAAAACTGTTGTCCGATTTTAAGTTCCCCTAAGGAGAAGCTTGGCTGAATAGGTCCTAAGAAACACTATTCGTTAGTGAGAATACAGAACAACTAGATTGTGCTCCTTTCTGCTATGAAAAAATGCAACGGCATGGGGTGAGGTATTACTTTGACTCCTGACTTTTTCAAAGATATACACAGACTTAAACAATGAGCAAGAATTTTCCAACCAACTGAACATGTTTATATTTAATTTGCATAATGTGCTTCTAGTTTATCATGTTAGTGGGCTAAATCTGGGGTTAGCAAATTATAGCCAGTAGGCTATTACAGTAGAAGCTCACTGAGCTGAGAATGATTTTTACACTTTTAAATGGTTGAAAAGCAGTCAAGAAGAAAAGAATATTTCATAATACACGAAAAGTTACATAAAATTAAAATTTTAGTATCCATAAATAAAGTTTTATTGGAACACAGCTCCAGGCATTCATCATGCTGCTTTCAACTATGGTAGCATTTGATTAGTTGTGACAAAGATTATATAACCCACACAGCCACAAATACCTGCTCTCTGGTCCTTTAAGAAAAAGTTTGCTAGCCCCTGGGCTAGTGAGGTGCTAGGGGGTCCCTAGGTTGAGAAACTAAATTGCAGACTCTGGATTTCACCACTTCTTCACCTTCCCAAACTTTTTCGTGCTGCTGTCCTGTTCTGAGAAGTTCCTCTTCAAGTTGAAAATCCCAATGAAAGTTCCATATTTTCTATGAGGCCTTCCCTAAACCACTAATCCTGAGGGGATTATCACTAACTCCTGAACCACTAGAGCAAATAACATCTATTTCAAGGTTAATAAATCTTACACACTTTGCAGTATCATTGTAAAACATTCTTCAAAATATCTGATCAAGTGCTCTTCAAAGGGGCATGAAAATACAGACAGACTGGAACTGTCACAAGTCAGAAGAGATTAAGAAAATATGACAACTAAATGCAATATTACAAGGATCAAAATGGCAAAGCAGGAGGAAATGGAGCTCATCTCACCCACAAATGCATCAAACATGCATCTACATGTGGAACAACTCTCACAGAAAACTGACTGGAAACTGGCAAGAGATCTCTTTTACAACCAAAGCTGCAAGGAAGGTTTCCATGTAACCAAGGAGGATGTGGGGAAAAAAGGCATTCAGGACAGGCCTAACACACCTGACAGGGAACTGTAAAGAAGGAAAGGTTCACATGGGCAGGACCTCGTCCTGGGGAGCCCCCCTTGCTTGCTGCAAGGTCTTCTAGGAAAGAGAGAGGGGCTGGAGGTGTTACAGATGTGGGTTCCTGGACTCTCTAAGCAACAGAAATTGGTAAGAGGCCAGATCAGGAATTCAGGCAGGCCTGAATATGTGGGATATGTGCTTAGCAAAAGGGAGCAAAAACAAACAACAGGCTCCCTTGCTCACTCCCTGAAGAGAGGAGAGCTGATTTCTTAAATGGTGTGAAGATGAGAGAGGATTGGTGGGCTGCACAGGGCATGTGACTTAGATGGTCTGCCTACCCCTTGGTAGTGTTGTGTGCAGGACCCTCCTTTTGCTCCCAGCATGTCAGACGTGGCAGTTGTGTTTTAGCCTTGTTCATAAGTGCCCTGACTATGCATGTGTGAAGTGGGCTTCCCTCATAGCTCAGTCAGTAAAGAATCTGCCTGCAATGCAGGAGACCTGGGTTCTATTCCTGGGTCAGGAACATCCCCTGGAGAAGAAAATGGCAACCCACTTCAATATTCTTTCCTGGAGAATGCTATGGACAGAGGAGCCTGTTAGGCTTCAGTCCATGGGGTCACAAGAGTTGGACGTGACTTAGCAACTAAACTACCACCAGAGTTTCTTTATATTCTGCTGCTAAGGGTGTTTCCAGATACAAGGACTACAGTAAAGGATGCCATGTCCCAGGTCCCAGTCTGTCTCAAAGTGGCCAGGTCTTTGCTCTTGAGGAGTGTATGGGTGCTGGTTTATTAGCAATCAGAGCAGAGACACCCTGGAGCTGATTGCCACAACCTCACCATGCTTCCCTGTCTAAATTAAAATGCACAATGGGTGGGGATGCTAGTACGCATAGCAGCTAGATGCTGAATCTTGGGCAGATGGGCCCAGGTTGAGGACTCAGTCTATCTGCATGGAGACAGCTTGGAAGGCCTTGTGTATGGCCTTATTGAATCTCAGAGCCCACTGTCAGTACTCACACCGTGAGGGCAGGTCCAGCCCCAGCAGACACTCTTGGTGTATACACTGGGTGACACCACAGAAACACATGAAACAGAAACACAGAAACAGCCCCTGGGGAGGAGTACACAGGGGTTCCTTTTCTGGATGGAGCACTCTGGTTCTGCCCATCTGACACTGAAGCTTGGAGCCAGATCTAAAGCAGATAGGTCCTGGGAGAGGCCTGTCACAGAGGCAGCCCAAGTATCAGCAGCAGCACAACCATCTTGATTCCTGCAGCTACAGCACCCTGGCCCCGAGCACCAGCCCACTCCATACCACATACCATAGCCTAGCAATAGATCTGGGATGAACGCCATGGAGAAAGGGACATGACCATGGGCTGTTTCTAGGCAGAACCACAAATGACTGCACAGGGGTTCACACTGTGACCATATGGTCCTCACTTGCTTCTAGAGCTCACTTCCTTTGGGACAGAGCAAGGGCAACGGTGCCATATTGAGCCTGAGACTCAGGGCTTCTACTCAAACAACGGGGGGGGGGGGGCGCAGATCCAGCCCCTGACAAGGCTGTGACAGCCAAGAAGAAAAGAGGAGGCCCCACTCAACATCTAGAGCAGGTTCTGGACACAACAACTCCAATCACATCTCCTTATCAAGGGTTAACAGCCAGCACATTCTGAGGAGAGATGTGGCTGGCATACAGACCAGAAACAGCCCTCACACCAAAAATATTGAACTTACACAGTCTACACAGGGATTTGACAGCTCTCTGTGTATGTGCTTCATTGCATTCGACTCTTAGTGTCTCCACAGATTATAGCCCACCAGGCTCCTTTGTCCATGGGATTTTCCCAGCAAGAATACAGCAATGGGTTGCCATTTCCTCTTTTAGGGGATCTTCCCAAGCCAGGGATTGAACCTGAGTCTCCTGCATGGCAGGCAGATTCTTTACTGCTGAGCCACTGGGGAAATCCTAATAAGTACATACCTATTAATAATTACTTCAAATGTCAATGGACTAATCAAAAGACATATAGATTGGCAGACTGAACGACAACAATAAAAAATATAACAAGAAATTACACTGTGTTGCCTACAAAGAGACCCACTTCAGTGTGAGGGACACAGAGATTTAAAGCGAAAAGATGAAAAAAGATACTTCATGCAAATGGAAATGACAAGAAAGGAGAGGTTGTAATACTCATATAAGACAAAATAGATTTTAAAAGTCCTAACAAAAGACACAGAAGGACATTATTTAATAATAAAGGGATCAATATTGGAAGAGGATACATGTACCCAATATAAAATTAAAAAAAAAAATACTAACAGGCATAAAGGAAGAAATTGACAGGAATATAATAATAGTAGGAAAATTTAATACCCCACTGCTATCAATGGACAGACATTCCAGACAAAAAAATTAATAAGGAAAGAGGGACCATAAATAATACAACATATTAGTTGGATTTAACTGATATCTATAGGACACTACATCCAAAAATACCCAAGTAAAACATTACATTTTTTTGAAGTGTGCACAGACCGTTCTCTAGGATACACCATACACTAGGTCACAAAACAAGCCTCAACAAATTTAAGAGGACAGAAATTATTTCATGTATCTTTTCTGACCACAATAGTGTAAAACTAGAAATCAACTACAGAAAGAAAACAGAGGAAAAAATGAACATATGGAGATGAAACAACATGCTACTAAAAAACCAATGGGTCAATGATGGACTCAAATAAGAAATCAGAAAATGCCTTGACTCAAAGGACAATGATAACACAACCTTCCATCCTATGGGATGAAGTAAAAGCAGTTCTACAAGAGAAGTTCATAGCTATAAAGGCATTCCTCAAGGAAAAATTCAAACAACCTAACCTACCAACTAAAAGAATTAGGACAAGAAGAATAAACAAAACTCAAGGTTAGCAGAAAGAAAAACAACAAATATTAGAGAGGAAATAAAGAAAATGAAGATTAAAAAGAAAAACAACAGAAAAGATCAATAAAGCCAAGAGCTGGTTTTTAGAAAAGATAAGAAAAAATCAACAAACCTCTAGTTAGGCTCAACAAGAAGAGAGCAAATCCAAATAAACAAAGAAGTAAAAGAAGAGAAATAACAACCACAGAAATACAAAAAAATAAAATAAAATCATTAGAATACTGTGAACACTTACATAATGACAATCTGGACAGCCTAGAAGAAATGGAAAAGTTTCAAGAAACGTGTTGCTGTTTAGTCGGTAAGTCATGTCCAACTCTGGTGGACTATATGTAGCCCACCAGGTTCCTCTGTCCATGAGATTTCCCAAGCAAGAATACTGGAGTGGGCCGCCATTTCCTTCTCCAGGGGATCTTCCCAACACAAGGACTGAACCCACATCTCCTGCATTACAGGCGGATTCTTTACCACTGAGCCACCTGGAAAGCTCAGCCAAAACTGAAGGAAGAGATAACAATAGAATCTGTAATAAAAACAACTCCCTGCAAGCAAAAGTCCAGGACCATACAGCTTATCTGTGTTCCTCAAACTATTTCAAAGTGAGGAATACTTCCAAAGTTATCCTATGAAGGCACCATCATCCTGATACCAAAACTAGACAAAGATACTACAAAAAAGAGAAAATTACAGACCAGTATCTCTGAAGAATATTGATGCAAAATTATTCAACAGAATATTAGCAAACCAAATCCAGCAATACAGAGAAAGGATCATATTGATGTTGCATTCATTCCAGGTTAAAAAAGATGGTTCAAGATAAGTAAATCAATCAATATGATACACCATTTAACAAAAGGAACCAAAAAAACCTAGATGATCATATCAACAGACACAAAGAAAGTATTTAATAAAATTCAACATCTACTCATGACAAAAAATCTCATTAAAGTGCGTATAAAGGGAACATATCTCAAAATAATAAAAGTCATTTATGACAAATCCATAGCAAACATAATACTCAACAGTGAAAAGCTGGAAAACTTCCTGCTAAATTCAGGAAGAAGACAAGGATGCCCACTTTTACTGCTTCTGCTCAATACTGTATTGGAAGTCCTAGTCTTATCAGTCTGACAAGAAATAAAATGTATCCAAATAGGAAGAAAAGAGGTAGAACTGTCATTATTTGCACATGATGTGACATTCTCTATAGAGAACTCTTAAGACTCCACAAACAACTATTAGAACTATTAAATAAACTCAACAACATGGCAGGATACAAGATTAATACACAGAAATTTGTTGCATTCCTTTACACAAACAATGAAACACCAGAAAAACAAAGTTTAAAAGATAAGTCCCATTTGAAATTCTAACAACCTAGGAATAAGCGTAACCAAGGAGGTGGAAGATCTACATGCTGAAAACTATAAAACAACAATGAAGGAAACTGGAGATGATTCAGAATTGGAAAGAAATCTCTTGCTCTTACAAAAATAATATTGCTAAAATGACCATACAATTTACAGGTTAAATGCAATCTGTAATACTCAGGACAGTTTTCAGAGAACTAGAACAAACAATACTAAAACTTATATGGAACTATAAATGACCCAGAAATGCCAAAGAAATACTGAGGAAAAAGAATAAAGATGGAGGTATAACTCTTCTAGACATCACACAAAACTACAAAGCTACAGTAAACAAAACACTATGGTAATGGTACAAAAACAGACATATAGATCAATGGAAGAGAACAGAGAGCCCAGAAACAGCCACATACCTATGGTCAATTAATCCAACAAAGGAGACAAGACAAAGCAATAGAAAAGAGACAGTCTCTTCAACAAGTAGTGTTGGGAAAGCTAAACAGCCACATGTAAATCAATGAAATTAGAACACTCCCTCATACCACCTACAAAAATAAACAAAAATGGTTTAAAACCAAAATGCAAGACATGTTATGCCTGGAAGAAAAAACAGGCAAAACATTCTTGGAAATAAATCACAGCAATATTTTCTTAGAGCAGTCTGCCAAGGCAAAAGAAATAAGAGCAAATAACAACAACAGGACCTCAGTTCAGTTCAGTTCACTCGCTCAGTCGTGTCCGACTCTTTGTGACCCCAGGAATCTCAGCACGCCAGGCCTCCCTGCCCATTACCAAATCCCGGAGTTCACTCAAACTCATGTCCATTGAGTTGGTGATGCCATCCAGCCATCTCATCCTCTGTTGTCCCCTTCTCCTCCTGCCCCCAATCCCTCCCAGCATCAGGGTCTTTTCCAATGAGTCAACTCTTTGCATGAGGTGGCCAAAACTTTAAAATTTTGATTTTTAAGGAATCAAAGGAAACCATCACAAACACAATCACAGCAAAGAAAACCATCAACAAAATGAAAAGGCAACCTATGGAATGGGAGAAAACATTTCCAAGTGATGCAACTGACAAGGGGTTAATATCTCAAATATACAAACCACTCATACAAGTCAATACAAAAAGAACAAAAATCAACCCAATCAGAAAATGGGCAGAAGACCTAAATAGACATTTCTCCAAAGATAAATAGATGTCCAAACAGGCACATGAAAAGATGTTCAACATCTGAGATTATCAGAGAAATGCAAATCAAAACCACAGTGAAGTATTACCTCACAGTGGTCAGATGGCTTCATCAAAATATCTACAAATGATAAATGCTGGAAAGGACGTGAAGAAAAGGGAACCTTCCTACGCTATTGGTGGGAATGTAAATTGGTATAGCCACTGTGGAAAATGGTATGGAGTTTTCTTTAAAAAACTAAAAATGCAAACTACAATATGATCCAGCAATCCCCATCCTGGGCATATATCTGGAAAAGATGAAAATTGTGATTTGTAAAGGTACATGCACTCAATGCTCAGAGTAGCACTATTTACAATAGCAAAGACATGGAAACAAACCAAGTGTCCACCAACAGATGATTGGTTTAATGTGTGTTACACATACACTGGAATATTACTCTGTCATAACAAAGAACGAAATACTACCATTTGCAGCAACATGGATGAACCTAGATAATATCATACAGAGGTAAGTCAGAAGACAAATACTATGTGACATCGCATATGTGGAGTCTAAAACATGATACAAACAAATCTACATACAAAACAGACTCACAGACACAGAAAACAAACTTATGGCTACCAAAGGGAAAACGGGGAAAGGAATAAATTAGAAGTGTAGGATTAACACATACATACTACTACACATAAGGTAGATAAGCAACAAGGATTTACTGTATTCAATATCTTGCAATAATGTATAATGGAAAATAGTCTTAAGATAAACATAAGTGAATCATTTTGCTATATACCTGAAACTAACACAATATTGTAAATCAACTATATTTACTTCAATTATAAATACATGCATGCATGCAATGTGAGGTCTTGAAACAGAATAGAAACATTAACACAAAAAATTGTAAAATACAGTAAGCCTGTAGCTTAGGTAATAGTAATATACCAATACTGATTTCTTAAGTTTTGAGAACTATCACAGCTATATAATATATTAATACTACGAATTATACACACAAATAATTTTTAAGTAAGGCTTTTCTATACAAGAAAGAAATCCATAAGTACAAGGACAAAAGTCTGATGGTACAGGAACACATAGAAAGTAATAGTGTTACATGGCAAAAACAACACAAAAATAATGCAAATAAAGTCAAAAGATTAATACAAATAAATATTCACACCACAACTGACAGGAAAAAAGGGCCATTCTCCTTAACATATAAAATCAATAATAAAACAATGGCAAAAATCATGAAACCATGAACTGACCATTTAGAAAGATGTTTAACTTTCCTCAAAATAGAAGTACAAACTAGATGTGAAAGAATTTTTCACCTACCAGCTTGCAAAACTCAAACACTTAATTATAAGGTGTTACAGGGGCTCCCCTGATAGCTCAGTTGGTAAAGAATCCACCTGAAATGCGGGAGATCTGGGTTCAATCCCTGGGTTCGGAAGTCTGGAGAATTCCATGGACTATATACAGTCCATGGGGTTGCAAAGAGTTGGACACGACTGAGTAACTTTCACTTTCATAGGGTATGTAGGGAAATTAGTACCTTTATATTTACTGTTAGTGGAAGTAATAATTAGTATATCTTAAGATACCCTTTTAATAATTATTCCATTTCTAGAGTTTTATCCAACTTAAATCTATTAGCACACATACATAATGATATATGTATAAGGAATTGCAGCACTGTTCATAAAGAAAGATTAAAAACAATTTTAATGTTCAATTAAAAACTAGTAAAAATTATACTACATCCAGAACCCCTCCTCCCACATACTAGACAGCTATAAAGGAATGAGTTAAATCTATGATCTTATATAACAAGCTCCAGGATGTACTGTTAAAGGACTACCACAACAGAAATGTTCTGTTATGCTTACAACTCATTTTGCTATGGGAGACATGAATTTACAGATCCAGGTTTGAGTCTCAGAAAGAATTCTTAGAAATTGCAAACATCTTTTTCTGATTGCAGTTTTGGCTAAACTAAGGTCCATTTCAACAAATGCTTGAAAAGCAGATGCCTGGAAGAAAGCAACTGTGGCTTATAGCTAAGTTAGAAATTTCTTAGCAATAAGTGTCCCAAGCTAAAGAACTGCTTCTCAATACTTCAACAAAGGTAACCAGGAAAATATCCAGCAAATTGTTAGCTACTCCACCTTACATTAGAATCAGAAAAATAAGTAAATTAAAGAAAGAAGCTGCTAACTCCATCAATGTCTTGTGAGTTGTATGAGGCTCCTGAATAACTGTTTAATCACATAGCTATTTTAATCAAAGTTTTTCCAATAAAGATTCTTCTAGTTAGTAAGATAAGACCTGAGAGGAAACTTCCAATGACCCAGCAATAGGGAAATGATCACAATGCATCATGCTTACCTGCCCTACATCTCCTAGAAGGCAATTCTGCTACTTGGTGCCATCGCTCTTCTTTGAAGTCATAGCATTCCACACTTCGAATAGCCTTTGGTGCTTGGCCCCCAACCACCACCATTAACTGCAAGGGCAGAAGTATAAGCACTTGAACAAATAACTACTGCATACTCAGGGATTTAAAATGTCTTACTGACACAAAGACAATGACATGGAGAGTATTAGGATGAAGATGGTAGGGTGAGCTCGGGGAAAACAACCACCTAATAAACATTTAATAAACATCACCAAGGGGGCACACATATGTTAGAACTACAATTCTATTTTCTAGCACATTTAGTCAAAAATAAGGATATCAGAAACTAAAATAAGTTTCTGATCCTTCAAGCAAAAGCAGTATTTAAGCCAAAAACAGCAGGCAATCAGCACTGGCAAGGCTGCAGTCATAGGGCTTGCTAAAAACTAGATCCCAGCTTTGTAATGACTAGGGATTAGATCTCCACAACCTAGGAGAGCAGACAAAAGTGAAATTTATGTTAGTGGGTAGATGAGGTGAAAAGGACAGTATGGTATTAAAAGAAAGACGGAAGAAGAAGAAAAAAAACTAGTGAAAAAGGAGCACTAATTAAATTTAAATTCACGAGGGAGTACAGATTCCTAGATATCAAGTAAAGAGATCTCCATGGATGTCCCACAAATAAAATAAACAAGAGGCCAGATAATGGAGATACTAGAAATCATAACAAATGAATGAGCAGAGAATAAATGAGGTCAACTCAATTCACCAACTATTTATTAAGTGTCTATCATCTGTGTTTAATCAGAACTGTGCTAAGGTGTTCTACATAAGAAATATAAGACATGGTCTCTATCCCTAAGAGCTTATAGATTTCACTAGGGAGACAAGATTCTAAAGTAGTTCAAGAATAATATACAATTATATATGATTATAGACATTAACTGCTATTCCTGATCAGAAATGTAGCCATAATTTAGTGAAAACTTCCTGGAGCAGGGAGAACCTTTAGAGATAGATGGGATTTAGCAATAGATGTGTTTGTCTTTTAATGAATATAAATAAGCACACTGAGCACTCTTTGGATAGCTGTCAATTCAGAAGAATGTACAAGTCAATGATGTCACAAGTAGAACACTGTAAAGAACGGCAGGGACATTTCAAGCAGAAAGTTAGATAAGCACAGGAAAAAGAATGTTCAAAAGAAACAAAAACTCAAACAGAAGATGGAATGATTCATAGACACAAAAAGGGGAAGTTTGCACCTTGACTGAGCAATGATCTACTTGTACTTAAAACTATAGAAAAGATGGGTACACAGAAATCAAAGTAAGTCCTATTTCCAAAAAGAAGCTTATTCTAGTAATTTACAGGAAAGGAGAAAGAATTTTAAAGGTCTTAAAAAGAAGATCGGATACAGCACAAATATTTAAGTTTTTTCAGACCTGTCATTCCCCTAGTGTTGAATGCAAATAAATAAAATACAGAATTAATGAAGAAAATCTGCATTACCCTTTCTTACTATTCTTAAAGGAAAAAGAGGAGGGGGAAAAGTTGTGAAATCACAGAGGTGCAACAGACAGTAAGATCAATCCTGTATCTAGGGATCTATAGAAGATCTATCTGTGCTTAAAGTTTTAAACTCTGCCCAGCAGTTACACAATAGTTAGAAGAGGCTTGGTTAACATCTGATGAAGATCAGTTAAAAAAAAAATCTCTAAAGGGAATACTTTTCAAAAAATCCTTGAGAAACATAATAGTTGAATAGATTTCATGATTTGCAACTATGAATCTTATGATTTCCATGCAACAGTTCACTTCTTGTAGATCAAAATGGGAAGGGAAAATGTGCTACTGATTACAGAGAAAGGTAGTAATATCTGTCCTTTACTCACCCAAGAGAAGTAAAATGGGTTGAGGATTTGGAACTCTGAAAATCAGAGATAACCAGGAAAGGAAGAATGTATAATGGGAAGACGAGAGCAGGGATATTTGTATGAGATCAAGAGACAGTGCTACTACCATCAAAAATGTGTCATGACTCTGACATCCCAATTGTTTGTAACAGACAGCTGGTTTCACATGAGAAACACCATACTTATGCTGCTGGTGCTAAGTTACTTCAGTCGTGTCCGACTCTGTGCGACCCCAGACACGGCAGCCCAGCAGGCTCCCCCGTCCCTGGGATTCTCCAGGCAAGAACACTGGAGTGGGTTGCCATTTCCTTCTCCAATGCATGAAACTGAAAAGTGAAAGTGAAATCGCTCAGTCGTGTCCGACCCTCAGCGACCCCATGGACTGCAGCCTACCAGGCTCCTCCGTCCATAGGATTTTCCAGGCAAGAGTACTGGAGTGGGGTGCCATTGCCTTCTCCGACTTATTATGCTAATATAAAGGAATTGAAAACTATGAAGACATGTGTATGGAAAAGTTAAATATGACATATTTAAGGAAGGTAAGATATAGGGAATTCGTTATACAAAATCAAGTGAGCATTCTGAAATGTAGATCAATTAAACTTTGTTCTTTCATTTTCTTCACCTATTAAATATTAGTTTAGTTTAAATTGCCTCCTGAAATATCAAATTTAGATATCCTGGGTAAAATAAAGAAAAATAGACAGAAATAACATGATAGCATTTACAAAAATACAGATTCCAAATAAAAAAAGAAGCTAACAATAACCTGTGGTGTTATTGTTAACCCTGGTGGTCCAGTGGTTATTGTTAAGCCTTGTCATCCAGTGGTTAAGAATCTTCATTGCAATCCAGGGGATGTGGGTTTGATCCCTGGTCAGGGATCAAACTAAAGTCCCATATGCTGAGAAGCAACTAAGCCCACACAACACAACTACTGACAAACAGTGGAAACAGTGACAGACTTATTTTGGGGGGCTCCAAAATCAATGCAGATACTGACCGCAGCCATGAAATTAAAAGACGCTTGCTCCTTGGAAGAAAAGTTATGACCAACCTCGACAGCATATTAAGAAGCAGAGACTTTGCCAACAAAGGTCTGTCTCGTCAAGGCTATGGTTTTTCCAGTGGTCATATATGTGAGAGTTGGACTATAAAGAAACCTGAGCGCTAAAGAATTGATGTTTTTGAAATATGTTGGAGAAAACTCTTGAGAGTCCCTTGGACTGCAAGGAGATCCAACCAGTCCATCCTAAAGGAAATCAGTCCTGAATATTCACTGGAAGGACTGATGCTGAAGCTGAAACTCCAATACTTTGGCCACCTGATGCGAACAACTGACTCACGTGAAAAGACCCTGATGCTGTGAAAAATTGAAGGCGGGAGGAGAAGGGGACGACAGAGGATGAGATGGTTAGATGTCATCACTGACTCAATGGAAACTCCGGGAGTTGGTGATGGACAGGGAGGCCTGGCGTGCTGCAGTCCATGGAGTAACAAAGAATCAGACACAACTGAGAGACTGAACTAAACAATAACATATAGTAGCAAAACATACACAGTTTTTCATTATACTGTCCAAATCCATGAGTGCCTTACACAACCCCAAGATAGTTTACTGAAGATACAAAACTAATGTCTGAGTTATAAAAAGATTTATCTTATGCAAATAAGTATGAGTCCACAGAATCAGAGACTAATAAGTCACTGTCATGGTAGAAATATTATCTGTTATTCCAGGACTGCTACCACATTTTGTCTGATGTGTCTTATTGTGATTACAATAAAATGCATCATTACTGTTAATCATGTTGCCTCATTCTTAACTATCTAGTTAGAATTAATCTTGAATATAGACCCTCTAAAATGACAAACAGTGCTATTGTAAAAGCATCCAGTAGAAGCACTTTTCAAAAATATGTGCAGATAAATAAACTTTCAGGAAAGACTATGCAAATACAAAACTAGCAGCAGTATATCTCCCTGCTACCTGTCAGGTCTGCCGCCCTACTCTCTAGTCACCCTGAGAGAGCAGAAGAGAACTTTCATGGATTGGCATACCCACCATGAAATCAAAGCTAAAGAACTGAGAAATCCAAAGTTTAAAACAGTTGGGAGGGCCATCCAAACCCATTGGCAGAGAAGAGCCCAGAGACAGTGTCAACTGAACAGATGATCACAAAAGAGAAAATAATTGACAGGATTTCACCAAGAACTCTTTAGAATGTTTTTAAAAGTAGCATGCTTATTACAGAAATTAGAAGAGAATTAGTTTTCACTCTAAAGGCTAAGGCAAAACTAAAGATGCCAGTTAAGGGAATATACAGGTTAAGAAGAGACCTTTTAAATATATGAAATGTTTAAAAAGTATTAAAGATAAGACAAACCTTTTTGAAGGAAGTTACAAAGACCAGCATAAAAGACATAATAATTCAAATGGGCTAAGGCTATAGATGGCTTTTATAAATCTGTATTTTTTGGTAAGAACAAAAACTGACACCAAACAATATGGACAGATATGAAGTAATGAAGACTTAATAGAGATGACTTCTTATAAAAGGAGGTAAAAGGTATTTGGAAAATGTAAACACTTATAAAATCAGCAGACCCAGATGGCATGCATACTAAGGTATTAAGGGAACTAGCTAATGTACTTACTGAGCCACTTACAATTATTTTTGAAAAATCTTGGAGAACTGAGGAGAGATCAGAAAATTTAAAAACGGCAAATACCAATTTTCAAAATAGGGTAGGAAGTGAGTGCCTTGTAAATATCTTTTAAGTGACAATAATTTTCACTAAAACTTTAGAATATTTTGAGAAAAGCATTCAAATTTCTAGGAGCCTATGAAATGATGAGTAACACACAGAGGGACATTAAAAAAAAATCATGCTAAATTTGAATCTATATGATCCTAGATCTCATCAGATGCTATTTGCCAAATTACTTGTTTTGGTTTAGATAATAAACACAATAATATGGACTGACACTTCCTATAAATGGACTATATTGGTAAGTGGGTATTTCTAATGAGGAATCACCAGGAAGAGTACTGAAGTCCATTTTAAATTAAAATATTTACTAATAATTTAGAAAAAAGGAGGGAGTAGCACATTGGCAAAATATAGTCAATTCTAAATTGAGAACTCTTAAAACAGGGCAAAACAGAAAAACACTACTAATATGGATTTGAAGCAATTAAAATGTAGGCTCAAAAAAAAAAAAAAAAAAAACCCTTGAAAAAATACTAAATAAAAGTATTAAAGTGAAAGAATATAAAAGATATAATTTAATGGAAATATAAAAACAACTAAAGATGATGTAAGAAAACAGTAGACAACAGATTAATTTTAATTTCTTAATCCATCATTGCCCCCAAACACAGGAGAGCTAGAAATCAATACATAAATAAAAGTATTATATTATGTATGGATCATTTTGATCAGACCATACACAAAATGGTGCTTAAAGTGCTGGCCTCCTAGTACTATAAAGATGCACACAGAGCAGAAGAAACTGCAAACAGAAAGACAGAAATGAGGGGTTATTTGTAAAGAAAATTTAATCAGTAAGAAATGAATGGCTTCAACTAAAAAGATAAAGGTAGAATACAAACTTTCACATAGGAAATTTAGGAACACTGGAGATCTGGGAAGACATCTGGGAAATGTACACTGAAATGGCTATGTATGATGTGTGAGTGAACCATCAAACTGTGTACTATTTGTACACAACAGACAATAGGAGGTAACAAAAGAAACAAGCTAGCATCCTTAGTTGTAAGCAATTCTGTGAAACTACTCAGTTTTCACTTATCACCCAAACATGTAGCTTACAAAGAAATCTTTAGATCTACATACTCTGATTATCTTCTCTGCTGTTAACTAGAGCTGAAGAAACTCAGAAGGGATAAATACCAGTGGCCTCTGTTCCAGAAGAGCAGTTTCATGTGGTTTGTAAAGATTAAATGAGTCAAACAACACCCACCCTCCACAGACAAAATCAAAAAAGAGGTTGAATTACATATACTACAATGAATTCCTGGATACATGGAAATTCAGATGAGTAAAATAAATTAAGAGCCTCATTATGGGCCTTTCAGATGAGATAGTAACAGATATGAACAGCAGATCCTACTTTGGGAAGGTTCATGGGTGTCCTCAGTCGGGTCCGGACACTCTTCATTAATATACGCTGCTCTGTTGGTAGCAGATGGTACTTCATAGCTTCAATGAGGTAATCTTTGCAAGCACTGCTGTTCTTCACCAGTGCTTCTTCCTCAACCCTCTGAAAGAAGAAATCAGATTCATCCTATGAGGGGATAGCTAATTCATGATAAAATGACAAAGAAACAAGTAAAGAAGAAGAAAAAAGAATAACTATCTTCTGGTTCAATCTAAAAGTTTCAGAGGCAAGTTTATAAATATCACTAAAAAAATGCTTGACTATCTGGTCTGCAGAGAAAAATATATAAATAATAAAGAGGAACTGCAATGAAAATCATATACTTCAATGTCAGTTATAGAATAATCTTTAGTAGTACTATGTTCATCTATTTGTTATCTTTAAGCCAAATTAAGAAATAGTTTAGGCCAAACAGTAAGAAAAATTAGAAAATTGAGATAATGAGTCCTTCAAGCAGGGGAGGTAATATTATAAAGACAACCTTTTAAAACTTGAAAAAAAAAAAAATCCAGTAAAGGGATTTAAAATACTTTATAACAATGTGCCTATACCACAAATAAATCTTGTCCCTCCTATCCCTATCCTCAAGCACAGGATAGGTTTCTTGTTTTCTTTTTTTTTTTTCTGTTCATTTTCTTAAAGGCGGAGTACCAGTGATTACACATATGACAACAAGTAAACAAGCTTCAAACAATTCTAAAATGTTCAAATCTAATGCTAATAAAGAAATGTTTCTTCATATTGATAAACGGCAAAAACTAACACAACACTGTAAAGCAATTATCCTCCAGTTAAAAACAAATAATTAAAAAAAAAAGTTTCACTGGATGGCTTCAATTATAAATTAAAATGTTGAAATGACCCTAGTATAAAGGAATGCTAATAATAAAACAGTAAATTTAAAATTTTTCAGAGACTACTAAAGATCCATTTATTGCTATTTGTTTCAAATAACCTGGTTTTCTTCAGCTTAGAATTCCATTCTATTCCATTCCATTCACTAATTAGAGGAGGCTATCAGAAGGAAGGCAAGAGATGCAGAAATGACACAGAACTACAGATGTGGTTTCTGCATGTACTCATATCACCACAGACAATGCTTCCACAAGCTCCAGTACTTGCTTATGCAAACCAGATACTGGGGAGAAGCAAACTTTAAGACCAGAAGAGGTAGCAGTTGCCGAGGACATCAGGTATATTTACTGCCCTATGCCCGGTTGCCACTGTGTAATGAGAATATACACACTGTTGCCCCAGGGACATGGTGCTAGTGCATACTTATGTGTCATGCAAATACTTTTACCTGAACTAAATATTCCCGAGGAAGCAAAGGTAACCGTACATGTTCCATCAGCCGAGCCATAAATTCTTGCCTCACATCCTTGTCATGATTAACCCAAGCTATTACTGCTTCAAATACCTTGCAGAGAATATGAGGGAAAGAAAAGTAATGAGTTATGTACCAAGGTATCTGAATAAAATACAAGGAGATTACATTTTATATAACACTCTTGCTAAGACATCCAAGTTTTATCCATGGTTGAAGTTTTTCAAATCATGACTATGCTTTTGCTGTTCAGTTACTCAGTTGTGCCCAATTCTTTGTGACCCCATGGACTGCAGCATGCCAGGCCTCCCTGTTCTTCGCTGTCTCCCCAAGTGTAAGCTGCAGGGGCCAGTCTAGAGGAAGAGGCTCACTGTGGAACCTGTTAAACTTTGCTCAAACTCATGTCCATTGAGTCAGTGATGCCATCCAACCATCTCATTCTCTGTCATCCCCTTCTTCTCCTGCCTTCAATCTTTCCCAGTATCAGGATCTTTCCCAGTGAGTTGGCGCTTCACATCAGGTGGATGGTCAAAATACTGGTGCTTCAGCATCAGTCTTTCCAATGAATATTCAGGGTTGATTTCCTTTAGGATAGAATGGTTTGATCTCCTTGCTCTCCAAGGGACTCTCAAGGCTTCTCCAACACCACAATTAGAAAGCATCATTTCCGCAGTGCTCAGCTTTTCTATGGTCCAACTCTCACATCCATACATGACTACTGGAAAAACCATAGCCTTGACTAGATGGACCTTTGTCAACAAAGTAATGTCTCTGCTTTTTAATATGCTGTCTAGGTTTATCATAGCTTTCCTTCCAAGGAGCAAGCATCTTTTAATTTCATGGTTGCAGTCACTGTCTGTGTGATTTTGGAGCCCAAGAAAATGAAATGTCACTGTTTTCACTTCTTCTCCATCTATTTCCCATGAAATGATGGGAATGGATGCCATGATTTTAGTTTTATGAATGTTGAGTTTTAAGCCAGCTTTTTCACTCTAGCACCACTCTATCCACGCAGCCACTGACAGGGTAAAAGGCAGGAAGGCCAGGGGTCTCCAAACGAAGGAAATAGCCTACAAGTGTCAGACATTTTTATCTCTCTTAAGCGGCAGGAGGAAACAAACTAGCAATATTTTTTCTTTCTCTATATAAATTTAAAAGGAGGTTTCTCTTAAAATATTGTGTTGCCATAATGATACCTGGTTTCACCTGAAGTTAACTATTCTCAAACCTAGAAATAACCAATGCCTTTTTCTTATGGAGATGTTTGTCTTAAGCTATGGCAATGGCACCCCACTCCAGTACTCTTGCCTGGAAAATCCCATGGATGGAGGAGCCTGGTAGGCTGCAGTCCATGGGGTCGCTAAGAGTCGGACACAACTGAGCGACTTCACTTTCGCTTTTTCACTTTCATGCATTGGAGAAGCAAATGGCAACCCACTCCACTGTTCTTGCCTGGAGAATCCCAGGGGCAGGAGAGCCTGGTGGGTTGACGTCTATGGGGTCACACAGAGTCGGCCACGACTGAAGTGACTTAGCAGCAGCAGCAGCAGCATGCTAATGTACTATGCATTTACCCCCAAACTCTGTCTTCAAGTTGGTTCCCCCTCTTGGCTCAGAACTTACCTGACAAACCAGTATGTTATACTCAGATGTTGTTTCCCTAATCTATGTAAATGAAACTATTTGTATGGTGATCTGCCCTTCTTCAAGATTCAAATTAATCATTTTATGGCCCAGGACGAACCATTTGGTGCCAAGATTATCCCAAAATACATCTTATGGGTGAGGGGCCTGGTGCCATGCTGAGTTTTAAGACATTCCTTTCTTTCATTAACAGACTGCTAGTGACTATATAACATCCAACTGAAGACTAGCTGGGGGGTACTCTTTCTGCCCCCTTGTGATGCCTATGTCAGAAGCTTTCTCTATCTCCTTTATACTTTATTTCCTCTGGGTTTGCAAAATGCTGGACCACATACTTCTAAATAATCTGCAGAAGAGATTAACTTTCTTTCATCATAATAGTAGACTGTATTAAATGTGATATTTAAAATTTTAAAAATCTAAATAATAAGGACATTAAACATATACCTATGAGAAAGTTAATGAGCTATTAAGAAGATGGTATTTAACCACATAATTTCCTTCAGATTGATGAGAATATAACCCAATAATCTTTAAAGGGTTATAGAAAATGTTTGATGATATGTAAATGAATAACTGGGGAGCAAAAATTAGGTTACTGTACTGCAAGTATAGAGCAAGACACTAAGAATAATCTACACTATAATTAACATGCTTCTTCAATTCATTCAGTCCACAAGTACCTTTACGTGCCAGATGCTAGAGATTAAGAGGGTCTTGCCAATTTTATCTGCTATTTCTTGGTTCTGCTCTCTCTTCTCCACCTCTCTTTCTGCCACCCTACACCAACCAGATCTTACTGCACACTGGTAACTTCAGCATCCTCCCATCTGATCCTCACCCAACTTCTGATCTATTATGCATATCACCATTTTAGAGCTAGTCTCTAAAAATGGTCCCTAGTAAAACCATTTCTCTAGTATCCACACCTTATATAGTAACCTCACACACAGAAATCTAAGTTGGCCCCGAGAAACCAACAGGGAAGGTTGTGGAGGCAGTATTATGGAGTCATATTTGTTCTGGTGTCTTGAAATGCTCCTTTGAGGGGAAGCCAGATGTCCTGTAAGAAGTCTGATTACTGGTGGTGAGATGCCATGAGAGACCCAAGCCAGTTACAAAGAGTAAGTGGGTGGGAGAATACCAGCCAACAATTGGCCCAAGAGCCAGACAAATGAGTGAAGAAACTATCCTGGGTGTTCCAGACACATAAGATGCCATGTGCAAAGGGACTGAAGCCTCAGGTATGTGGTTCCAGTTAGAACCATGCCACCTGTCAAGACAACCCAGCTGAAGCCCCAGGCCCTGTAGAGCAGAGACAAACTGTCCCCATGTGCCCTGGATGAATTCTGCTCGCAGATTGTGAGCCTAGGAAAATGGTCGGTGAGGTTGTTATATAGTAGTATAAAACCAGAATAGTATCCATGACATGTTTGCCGCTAAGTTGCTTCAGTCGTGTCCGACTCTGTGCAACCCCATAGATGGCAGACCACCAGGCTGCCCCCTCCCTGGGATTCTCCAGGCAAGAACACTGGAGTGGGTTGCCATTTCCTTCTCCAATGCATGAAAGTGAAAAGTGAAAGTGAAGTCACTCAGTCGTGTCTGACTCTTCGAGACCCCATGGAGCGCAGCCTACCAGGCTCCTCTGCCCATGGGATTTTCCAGGCAAGAGTACTGGAGTGGGTTGCCATCGCCTTCTCCAATGACATATCTACAGAGTAGGTATTATGGCATTCTCCTACTGCTAAGAACTCTTCAGATGCTCTTTATCACCAGAATCAAGTCAATTTTCTTTAACAAGGCTGAGCAAGTATTTTATGTCATCTCCCATCTTGTTTCTAGTCACTGTGCCTACACACACACACTCTGTGCCTACACACACACACACACCGTACCTACACACACTCACACTCCATGCCTGCACACACACACACACACTCCGTGCCTGCACATACACACACTCCGTGCCTACACACACACACACTCTCCGTGCCTACATACATACACGCACACAATCTGTGCCTACACACACACACATACACTCTCTGTGTCTACACCCACACACACTCTGTGCCTATACACACACACACCACTCTGTGCCTACACATGCACACTCTCTGTGCCTACACACACACACACACACTCTGTGCCCACACACACACACACTCTCTGTGCCTACACACACAAACTCCATAGTGCATGTGCACTATGCTGCTGCTAAGTCGCTCCAGTCGTGTCTGACCCTGTGTGACCCCAGAGATGGCAGCTCACCAGGCTCCCCCATTCCTGGGATTCTCCAGGCAAGAACACTGGAGCGGGTTGCCATTTCCTTCTCCAATGCATGAAAGTGAAAAGTGAAAGTGAAGTCGCTCAGTTGTGTCCGACTCTTCGCAACCCCATGGACTGCAGCCCACCAGGCTCCTCCGTCCATGGGATTTTCCAGGCAAGAGTACTGGAGTGCGGTGCCATTGCCTTCTCCAGTATAGACACTACAGTATAAACTATAAAGATACACTATAAACTCTAATCTTACTAAACCAACCAAATGCAATCAATCTTTCACATCTCTATATTTACATATTCTGTTCCCTCTACCTGGGCTGCCGTTTTCACTCCCACCCATCCTATTTCCCTGGAAAACTCATACTCACTTTAAAAAAACTCGGATCATACACTGGAGTCATGCTAAATGCCAATCTCTATCCAAGGAATGATTACATGCTCCTATTGGATCTTCTACTGCATTCTGTGATCATGTATTACCTCGCTGGTTGTTCTGCTGGTCATAACTAAAGAATTTTATGTTGTCAATCATTTTATATCCAGAATTCCATAGCAATATCTGGTACACAGGAGAAACTCAACACACATCTATTAAACATGAATAGTAGTGTCTTCCTCTCTATTTCTAGGATGTTAAAAGATTATACATTTCACGACATTCATGTATTTTTTCATTTGCTAACTATTATGAGAAATGTGTCTTGACCCCAAGCAGGATGAATATCCTGAGGAAGAGAACTAAAGTTTATACAACAAAGCATATAAAAGAAAAACTAAAGTTTTACTTCTTCCAAACACAGCCTGTGCATAAACTTCCATGCCCTGATTTGCACAAGGTATAAACCCTACCCAAAGAATAAAAGCCACTGAGAAGCTTCTCTCTACACAGATATGAAAGGTGCAGGTGGCTGACAGAGGCGACTTCAAATTTGGAGAGATAGGCTATACAGCCAGACAAAGGAACTGCAGATGGCTCTGTAAGGGGGGCGGGGCGGGGAGAAAATGCAGGGAGAATACTGTGTAAGCTGCAGGGCCCAGTCTAAGGGAAGAAGCTCAGTGTGGAACCAGTTAAACTTTGCCACCTGGGTGTCTTCCAACTCACAAGATGATGAAATCAGTTTGGTTTGAGAATATTATGTTTTAGATCACAATTATTCCAGTATCTATCTAAGCTGTGAGAAGAAATCCAGTTCCCAAAATGTCCTTTGTTTCAGATAGTTTAATGTGTGCAAGCTCTTACTGTGGGGTCCAGTACAAAACTTCAGTGTCTAAACAGTTAGGGAAGCTCCTATGGAATGAGAAGACAGTCATTTACACAACCAACAAGTTAGGTAACTGAGTTTCTCAACTTCTAATCAAAGATAACTGGCTGTCACAAAACAAAGCAAAACAAAAAAAAAAAAAGGAAAAATACTATATCACTGTACACCAGAAAAAGAAAAATACACGTACCTTCTCTTCTGAAGAAATGGTAAGTTTGTCACTTGAGATTAAGCTGCACACTTGTTCAATGCCAAGGTTGAGAAATTCTTCACTGAGCACGACATCTGCAAAATGTTGCTCTGTTTGGAGGTTACAAAGAGAACTGATTCTATTATCATAGTTTCAAACTACTTAGAGAAGAAGAGGTTTTTCTTAATCTAACCTATGAATGAGAAAACCAAGTGCATTTCATAAGTGAGAACTAGTAATTAGTAACAACTCAAACAAACTCAGTGGCAGCCCGGGCAAGAAGGCTGTCTGACTGTACACTCAGATGGACTACTTTTATTTTATTCAGCTCAGTTCAGTTGCTCAGTTGTGTCCGACTCTTTGCTACCCCATGAATCGCAGCACGCCAGGCCTCCCTGTCCATCACCAACTCCTGGACTTCACTCAGACTCAAGTCCATCGAGTCAGTGATGCCATCCAGCCATCTCATCCTCTGTCGTCCCCTTCTCCTCCTGCCCACAATCCCTCCCAGCATCAGAGTCTTTTCCAATTAAGTCAACACTTAGAATAAGGTGGCCAAAGTACTGGAGTTTCAGCTTTAGCATCATTCCTTCCAAAGAAATCCCAGGGCTGATCTCCTTCAGAATGGACTGGTTGGATCTCCTGCAGTCCAAGGGACTCGCAAGAGTCTTCTCCAACATCACAGTTCAAAAGCATCAATTCTTGGGCACTCAACTTTCTTCACAGTCCAACTCTCACATCCATACATGACCACTGGAAAAACCATAGCCTTGACTAGATGGACCTTTGTTGGCAAAGTAATGTCTCTGCTTTTCAATATGCTATCTAGGTTGGTCATAACTTTCCTTCCAAGGAGTAAGCATCTTTTAATTTTATGGCTGCAGTCACCATCTGCAGTGATTTCGAAGCCCCCAAAAATAAAGTCTGACACTGTTCCCACTGTTTCCCCATCTATTTCCCATGAAGTGATGGGACCAGATGCCATGATCTTCGTTTTCTGCATGTGGAGCTTTAAGCCAACGTATTGACTCTCCTCTTTCACTTTCATCAAGATGCTTTTGAGTTCCTCTTCACTTTCTGCCATAAGGGTGGTGTCATCTGCATATCTAAGGTTATTGATATTTCTCCCGGAAATCTTGATTCCAGCTTGTGTTTCTTCCAGCCCAGCGTTTCTCATGATGTACTCTGCATAGAAGTTAAATAAGCAGAGTGACAATATACAGCCTTGACGTACTCCTTTTCCTATTTGGAACGAGTCTGTTGTTCCATGTCCAGTTCTAACTGTTGCTTCCTGACCTGCATATAGGTTTCTCAAGAGGCAGGCCAGGTGGTCTGGTATTCCCATCTCTTTCATAATTCTCCACAGTTTATTGTGAACCACACAGTCAAAGGCTTTGGCATAATCAAGAAAGCAGAAATAGACGTTTTTCTGGAACTCTCTTGCTTTTTTCCATGATCCAGCGGATGTTGGCAATTTGATCTCTGGTTCCTCTGCCTTTTCTAAAACCAGCTTGAACATCTGCAAGTTCATGGTTGCTGAAGCCTGGCTTGGAAAATTTTGAGCATTACTTTACTAGCATTTGAGATGAGTGCAATTGTGCAGTAGTTTGAGCATTCTTTGGCATTGCCTTTCCTTGGGATTGGAATGAAAACTGACCTTTTCCAGTCCTGTTGCCACTAGGGAGTATTTTAGAGTTAAACATCTATTCCTTATGTGTTAATAAGACTATCAGTATTGAAATTTGTAAAACCTTTTGTAAAATCAGATGAACGGCATGATGTATTAACACATTTGAATGTATTATGTAAAATATCAGAGGGCTTTAGAACATAATGATGTAAGGAGAGCAAGCTGCTTTATTTAAAAACTAAAGACTAAACTAAACAAACACATCTTAAAAGCTGATCAGTCTGAATATAAGACCATTATTTAAAAAAACAGAATTGGTTTATGATATAGATAGCTCTGGGCTATCCTGGTGACTCAGATGGTAAAGAGTCTGACTGCAATGCAAGGGACCCAGGTTAGATCCCAGGGTTGGGAAGATCCCCTGGAGGAGAGCATGGAAACCCATTGCAGTATTCTTGCCTGGAGAATCCCATGGACAAAGGAGCCTGGCCGGCTATAGTCTATGGGGTTGAAAGAGTCAGATAAAATGGAGTGACTGTCCCTTGGACTGCAAGCAGATCCAACCAGTCCATTCTGAAGGAGATCAGCCCTGGGATTTCTTTGGAAGGAATGATGCTAAAGCTAAAACTCCAGTACTTTGGCCACCTCACGTGAAGAGTTGACTCATTGGAAAAGACTCTGATGCTGGGAGGGATTGTGGGCAGGAGGAGAAGGGGACGACAGAGGATGAGATGGCTGGATGGCATCACTGACTCGATGGACATGAGTCTGAGTGAAGTCCGGGAGTTGGTGATGGACAGGGAGGCCTGGCGTGCTGCGATTCATGGGGTCGCAAAGAGTCGGACACGACTGAGCGACTGAACTGAACTGAACACTTTAACTTTCATAGATAGCTCTGAATACTATGTAAGCAACTTATTTGGGGATCAAGTTATATACTATTTTATACCCTCACCTCCCTTCCAGAAACCAGTGAGATTAACAATTCTTTAAAAAACAAACAAACAAACAAAAAACCCCAAACAAAAAAACATCTTTCTTTGATTTCACAAATATACTCATTCCTCCAAAGGGGAAGAGAGGACTATTAGCACAACCAGTAACTTAAAAACTTAAAATAAATAAATAATTATTTACAAAGTATCCTTTCCTCCACACCCAGCTCTCATTTTAAAGTGTGAACTCACAAGGAAATGTGGTTTTTTAAATCCCAGCTCTGCCATGTGTGCTAGCTTGTAAAACCCTGGGCATGTTTTGTAATTTCTTTAAGTCTTGGCTTCCTCAACTATAAAATGGGGATAATAAAAATACTTTACATAAGAAAGAATGCTGTGAGAATTAAATACCTTAATAGCTTATAAATAAGCATCTATAAAAGAAATGGCAACCCACTCCAGTATTCTTGCCTGGAAAATTCCATGGACAGAGGAGCCTGGCTGGGCTACATACAGTCAAAGGGATCGCAAAGAGTCAGATAACAACTGAGCATGCACACACACACACATGGTAAATGGTAAAGATCCAATAATTCAGCTCCTACTGTATTGTGATACCTATGTTCTAAAGCAAAAATCTGCCAAGAATTGTAGGTATTTTCTAGGTCTTTACAATTAATTGTATTCTACTAGCAATTTATTTCAAAGGTTTTTTTAAAAAAGATTCAAGTACATGTTTTAACATACCATAAAAATGAATAGTTGGCTTCTCTTGTAGAAAACACAGGGCAACCATGTCCCCAAGACTGAAGACATCAAAAGGAGAATACAGGGAAGTGACATTGATTGGAGCAGAGACTCACAAGTGGAAACCATATGGGAACTGGTGCAAGTGTAGGAAAATCTCAGTGTGGAAATTTAAGCGTTAAAAACACCATGGGGACCCAGTCACAGGGGGATTCTACAATACTGGGAAATTTCCTCCAGAAGCTCAAACGTTTCCACAGTAAATATGAGACAAGAACCCCCGGTAGCTTCTGTAGGGAGAGGAGAAATGAAACAATTTTGAAATACCCAATGTACTGTGTTCTTAATGTTACTGAATTGCTAAGTCTGTGTGTCTGATGCACAGAGACACCTATCAAGACTAAAACATTAAGAGTTTGGAACAAAGAACGGTTTATTACAGATTCATACAGGGAGATGGGTGGCTCACACCCTAAGAACCACAAAGTTACTGAAAGCTTTTAGCAAGCCCCTTTAAAAGCAAAAACTGAGGGATGAGTAGTTAGTTGTTGCAAACTTCTTGGTGTCAGATCCTTTGCTCTTGAGGTCAGGTCATGGTCCGGTAACAATTTTCCTGTAAATCTCTACCGAACGAATGTTATTTGTTTACTGTTAACAGAATAATGTTACTCTGTCCTGACGAGAGCAAAGTCCCAAGGCACAACTTTCACCCTACGAGGTCCCAATCATGGCTAAGAGGAGGCAGAGCTCAGCTACAGCTCCTCAGGGCCAGGTTCCCCACTCTCTGCCCACCTGTCACCCCTGAGGGAGCCGGGCATCCAACCCATCTGGCCCTCAGTGTCCTCAGGCTGCCCAAGTAGGGGAGACCAGGTCTCACGGACTGTGACCCAGACAAACGGACACTGCTATTAGGTCACAGACGGGTTCACTGCTGCCTCAAGGCCTGGGCCTCGGCGTGGAGGGGCTGAGTGAGGGCTCTGGCCCTGCAGGACAGAGTGTCCAGCTTGCTCCCTGGGCCCACCTGCTCACTCATTGGCCCAAGGCTGGGTAAGCTAGAGGGCCTCCAGGAGAAGGCCTGAATCTGCCTCTTACCTCACTCTCCACTGGGTTACCAGAACCCCACTGACCCCTGGCTGAATCGCTTCCCTAATGGTCCCTCATTGACAGTTCCTTGTGGGCAGGGCCCACTGTGCTGCTGACCAATAGCTGGGCAGGACAGTTGGTTGCTTGGGGTGGGGAGGGGGCAGTGAGGTGGCACCAACCAATGGCTGAGTAAGACCTGTTGCCTAGTAACAGGGTGGGGAATAATGACAACAGCAATGGCTGCCTGCTAAGGCCTGTGCTCATTCTGATCTGTTACATTAACAAGATCTGCCCTCAGGAGAATCCAGTTAACCAGAGCCTAACTGACTGAAGTTAGAGAAACACCCAACTCCAGCCCACTCTGCCCAACCAGTTCCACCTAGGAGGGAGAAAGAAACCAGAGAAACACTTGTGAAGCTCAGTCCAGAGCCAAAAGCTCACTAACAAACCCTTCTAGTCATATATAGAAGGGTTCTTTCCCCACATCTCACTGCCAGATCTCTAAAGGCCTGTTTATAGCAGTTCACTGGGTACATCACAAATGGCTATCAAGAATTATGAGGCATTCCAAAAGGCAAAAGACACAACTTGAAGAGACAGACCAAGCATCGGAACCAGATATGGCAGGGATGCTGCATTTATCAAACTGGGAACTTAAAACACAATTTAACAACTATGATAAATTCAGGGTTTCCCTGGTGGCTCAGATGGTAAAGAGTCTGCCTGCAATTCAAGAGACCTGGGTTCAGTCCCTGGGTTGGGAAGATCACCTGGAGAAGGAAATGGCAACCTACTCTAGTATTCTTGCCTGGACAATTCCATGGACAGAGGAACCTGGTGAGCTACAGTCCATGTAGTCTCAAGAGTTGGACACGACTGAGTGACTAACACTTTAACTTTCACTATCATGATAAATATGCTCAGGGCTCTACTGGATAAAGTAGACAGCATGAAAGAATAGATGTGTAATGTAAACAGAGAGAGGGAAATGTCTAAGAAAAAAAATCAAAAAGAAATGCTAGAAAACAAAAAAACTGTAAGAAAAATGAAGAATGTCCTTGATGAGCTTATCAGCAGACTAGACAGGGCTGAGAAAAGAACCTCTGCCTTTGAGGATAATGGTGGATACATGTCATTATACATTGTCAAAACTCACAGAATATACAACACAAAGAGCAAACCATAATAAATACTATGGTCTTCAGTTAATAATAATGTATCAGTACTGGCTCAGAATCTATAACAAATACACCACACTAATGTAAGATGTTGAAAATAGCAGAGGCTGTAAGAAGAGAGAGCACACAGGAAGAACTCTGCTCTGCCCCTCTTTTTGTCTATAAGCCTACAACTGCTCTAACAAACAAATTTTACTGAAAAAAGAGTGCACTAATAAAGAAAAACAGAAATGTATACTTTGTAACTGAATCTGTAATAAATCAAGTCAATGGAAGAAAGTAAAATTGGTATTTGAAAGACTACAAACTAAAGATTAAACTTAAATACTCAATTTTAAGAGATACCTAGTCTTTATAGCATATTACTTCACAACAGTACTTCAACACCTAGCATGAAATATTTAATATGATTAAAGATTTTAATAAACCATCATGATTAATTACAAAGATCATTTCTACACCTAAAATAAAATCCTAATTTTCATGATCTCAAAAGAAATTGACACAAAAAAATTACTTCAGAAGTGTTTATACTTTCTTTTTAAAGAAATACGGAAAACCTTTTTTCAGTGGTTGGATCTGTGTTTCAAAGAAAAAAAAAGCACAAAGAGATCCTTTGTATTTAAAGTTCCCAAATAAATTCATTTTAGCAAAAATCTGGCATATAGCATATAAACTTTAAAATGCTTGTGATAACAAATTTGAAGTTCAAAGATAAATGTGTAACAGCTACTGAATAAAAGACAAGTGAATATAAACCTCTTTACTTCCTAATCATAAAATATTTCACTTCCAAATACAGGTCTGCAGTGATTTTACACTAAGTTCCTTTTATAATTTTAAAATCTGAATCAAAGAAAGAGGTTACCTCTACATACTTTTCACATGGGAAAAAATCCCTAATGAAAGTGAAAGTGAAGTTGCTCAGTCGTGTCCAACTCTTTGTGACCCCATGGACTGTAGTCTATCAGGCTCCTCCGTCCATGGGATTTTCCAGGCAAGAGTGCTGGAGTGGATTGCCATTTGCTTCTCCGGGGATCTTCCAGACCCAGAAATCAAACCTGGGTCTCCCACATTGCAGGCAGACGCTTTACTGTCTGAGCCACCATGGGAAAAAAATCCCTAATAGTAACAAATATATTACTTTTCCAAATCATGACTGTATGGGTTACTCTAGCCTCTGCCTCACCAATCAAAACAATGGACTTGCTAAAAAATAAACTGGGTGACTTTTTAAAAATAAATAACTATTCATTAATAAATTTTGAAGCAAGGGCATTAGTAGCCTATCCAAAGTCAAGTTTGGGCTCTAAATTCATCATGTACTCTTCATTAGTAGCACCCAAGACAGTCTGGTCATAGTGAAGAGTTCTGACAAAATGTGGTCCACTGGAGAAGGAAATGGCAGCCCAGTCTAACATTCTTACATCGAGAACCCCATGGACACTATGAAAAGGCAAAAAGATATTTCAACGCAATATGAGTCTCCCCACCCCAGTTGGAAGGTGTCCAATATGCCACTGGAGGGCTTCCCTGGTGGCTCAGAGGGTAAAGCAACTGCCTGCAATGTGGGAGACCCGGGTTCAATCCCTGGGTCGGGAAGTTCCCCTGGAGAAAGAAATGGCAACCCACTCTAGTATTCTTGCCTGGAGAATCCTATGGATGGAAGAGCCTGATGGGCTACAGTCCATGGGGTCACAAAGAGTTGGACACGACTGAGCGAGCTCACTTCACTTCACTTCAAGTAAGAATGAAGTGGCTAGGCCAAAGCAGAAACAACAGTCAGTTGTGGATGTATCTGGTGGTGAAAGTAAAGTCTGATGTCATAAAGAACAAAACTGCATAAGAACCTGGAATGTTAGGTCCATGAATCATGGTAAATTGGCTGTGGTCAAGCAGGAGATGAATGAACATCAACATCTCAGGAATCAGTGAATTAAGGACAGGAATGGGCAACTTTTATAATAATTCAGATGACTATTATATCTATTATTGGGGGTAAGAATCTCTTAGAAGAAATGGAGTAGCCCTCATAGTCAACAAGAGTCAGAAAGGCAGTACTTGGCTGCAACCCCCGTTTGCAAGGCAAACCATTCAACAATACAGTGTGTATTAAGCCACTTCAGTCATGTCTTTTCGATGCTATGAACTATACCCTGCCAGGCTCCTCTGTCCATAGTATTCTCTAGGCAAGAATACTGGAATGGGTCTATGCCCTAACCACTGATGCCAGAGAAGCTGAAGCTGATCGGTTTTATGAAGACCTACAACACATACTAGAACACCAAAAAACATTCATCAAAAGATTCCTACAAAAGTAGGAAGTTAAGAGATACCCACAACATGCAAGTTTGGCCTCGGAGTACAAAATTAAGCAGCGCAAAGGCTAACAGAGTTCTGTCAAGAGAACACACTGGTCATAGTAAACAACCTTTTTGAACAACCAAAGAGATGACTCTACACATGGACATCACCAGATGGACATCACCAGATGGTCAATACTGCAATCAGACTGATCATGTTCTTTGCTGCCAAAGATGGAGAAGCTCAGCAAAAAGCTGACTGTGGCTCAGATCATGAGCTCCTTATTGCAAAATTCAGGCCTAAATTGAAGAAAGCAAGGAAAACCATCAGGGCATTCAGGTAGGAGCTAAGTCAAATCCCCTATGATTATACAGTGGAGGTGACAAACAGATTCAAGGGACTATATGGGACAGACAGAGTGCCTGAAGACCTATGCATAGAGGTTCATGACACTGTACAGGAGGCGGCGACCAAAGAAAAAGATATGCAAGAAGGCAGAGTGGATGTCTGAGGAGGCTCTACAAATAGCTGAGAAAAAAGAAGTGAAAGGCAAGGGAGAAGGGGAAAGAAAAGAAGTGAAAAGCAAAGGAGAAGGGGAAAGATATACCCAAATGAACAGAGAGTTCCAGAGAACAGCAAGAAGAGATAAGAAGGCCTTTTTAAATAAACAGGGCAAAAAATAGACGAAAACAATTGAATGGGAAGACTAGAGATCTCTTCAAGAAAATTGGAGATATCAAAGGAACATTTCATGCAAGGATGTGCACAATAAAGGACAGAAATGGAAAGGATATTAACAGAAGCAGAAGCGATTAAGAAGAGGTGGCAAGAATACACAGATGAACTATACAAGAAATGAGCTGGATAACCACAATGCTGTGGTCACTCACCTAGAGCTGGACATCTTGGAATGTGAAGTCATAGGCCTCAGAAAGCTTTACTATGAACAAAGCTAGTGGAGGTGATGGAATTCTAGCTGAGCTATTAAAATTCCTAAAAGAAGATGCAGTTAAAGGGCTGCACTCAATATCCTAGCAAATTTGGAAAATGTAGCAGTGGCTACAGGACTGGAAAAGGTCAGTTTTCATTCCAATCTTAAAGAAGGGCAATGCTAAAGACTGTTCCAACTGCCATACAATTGTGCTCTGTTGGGAGGCGCATTAGGCATTACTGACAAAATGGAGGCACAGTCCCCAGCCCCCTCTCCTCATTCTGCAGGCACAGATCCCGGGATGAAGGAGTTAGGCCTTGTAATTTTGACTTGTCTTTTCCTCTCCTCGGCTGAGTTGACTGAAAAGGAATACTAAGGTGCTTATTGTTCTTGAGAGGAGCATGAGAAGGCACAAAGCCTTCTGCAGCATTG
The DNA here is from genome assembly GCF_019923935.1 of Bubalus bubalis. Taxonomy (NCBI): domain Eukaryota; kingdom Metazoa; phylum Chordata; class Mammalia; order Artiodactyla; family Bovidae; genus Bubalus; species Bubalus bubalis. Next base: position 71,794,179 of record NC_059173.1, read on the forward strand.
CTCAGAAAATAATTCATAAAGTTAATCATTGACATTTGTTTAAGGACTTTTACAAGAGAGTGTTCCAGGATGAGCACATAGGCCATAGCTTGAGGCCATGGGAGGGATTACTATCTGAAGCTTATTTGTGAGGAAAATGTTTATGGCAAAGGAGTTGACTGAATTTAGGGCTTAGAAATAATTAAAATAGTTAGAAGTTAAAGATTTAAGGAATGTTGTAAAGTTAGCATATTTTACTATAGCTTATAGAAGTTAGGAATTTTTAGAGACACTATAGCTAGAAGCCTTTTTTAAGAGATAGTGAGCTCAGGATGTTAGGGGCGAACAGGACTTAGGAAGATAAGTAGTAAACTGAGGAATGTAGCATGAGTTACAATGTAATCACAAGTTAACTATAGGACACATTAGAAGCGGTAGATAATAGATGATAAGGCTGATTCCCAGAGAATCACTGAAGCAGGAACTCTGAAGAGCAACAGTGATTTATGGAGATAATAAATCTGGGAGAGGGGGAACTGAAAATGTCAAACCTCTGGCCTAAAGTTTTTGTAAAAGTATAAAAGAGAATCTTAAACTTGAAATAAGCAGGCAGTCCATAGAAAAATGAGAGGCTGTCTCATCGCCGACACCATTAATCTTTTCAGGTTGAATCCCTGGCTGCTGGAGTTGGACTCCGGCAGTGCTCATTTCAGATGCTAGCACGATTATGCTCAAAATCCTTCAAGCTAGGCTTCAGCAGTATGCAAACCCAGAACTTCCACATGTTTGGAAGTTCTGGAAGCAGGGTTTGGAAGAAACAGAGGGATGAGAGATCAAATTGACAACATTCATTTGATCATGGAGAAAGTAAGAGAATTCCAGAAAAAACATCTACCTCTGCTTCATTGACTACACTAAAGCCTTTGACTGTGTGGATCACAACAAACTATGGAAAATTCTTAAAGAGATGGGAATACCAGACCACCTGACCTGTCTCCTGAGAAACCTGTATGCGAGTCAAGAAGCAACAGTTAGGACTAGACATGGAACAGTGGACTTATTCAAAATTGGGAAAGGAGAATGACAAGGCTGTATATCATCACCTTGCTTATTTAACTTATATGCAGAGTACATCATGAAAAGCTGCAGGTTGGATGAATCACAAACTGGAATCAAGACTGCCAGGAGAAACATCAAAAACTTCAACATGCAGAGGATATCAATCTAATGACAAAAAGTGAAGAGGAACTAAAGAGCTTCTTGATGAGAGTGAAAGAGGAGAGTGAAAAGCCAGCTTAAAACTCAACATTCAAAAAATGAAGATCATGGCATTGGTCCCATCACTTCATGGCAAGAGAATGGAAAAAAGTGGAAATAGTGACAGATTTTATTTTCTTGGACTCCAAAATCACTGTGAACAGTGACTACAGCCAAGAAATTAAAAGATGCTTGTCCCTTGGAAAGAAAGCTATGACAAACCTAGGAGTGTATTAAAAGGCAGAGACATTACTTTACCAACAAATGTCTGTATAGTCAAAGCTATGGTTTTTCCAGTAGTCATGAAGAGATGTGAGTTGAACCGTAAAGGATGAGCACCAAAGAATTGATGCTTTTGAATTGTGGTTTTGGAGATGATTCTTGAGAGTCCCTTGGACTGCAAGGAGGTCAAACCAGTCAATTCTAAAGGAAATCAACCCTGAATATTCATTGGAAGAACTGATGCTAAAGCTGAAGCTCCAATACTCTGGCCACCAGATGCAAAGAGCTGACTCACTGGAAAAGATTCTGATGCTGGGAAAGATCAAAGGCAAGAGGAGAAGAGGGTGGTAGATGATTAGATGGTTAGATAGCATCATGGGCTCAATGGACATGAATTTGAGCAAGTTTTGAACTGTGGTGTTGGAGAAGATTCTTGAGAGTCCCATGGACTACAAGGAGATAGAAACAGTCCATCCTAAAGGAGATCAGTCCTGGGTGTTCATTGGAGGGACTGATGTTGAAGGTGCAACTCTAATACTTTGGCCACCAGATGTGGAGAGCTGACTCATTTGAAAATATCCTGATGCTGGGAAAGATTGAGGGCAGGAGAAGGGGACGACAGAGGATGAGATGGTTGGATGGCATCACCGACACAATGGACATGGATTTGGGTGGACTCTGGGAGTTGGTGATGGACAGGGAGGCCTAGCATGCTGCGGTTCATGGGGTCGCAAAGAGTCGGACATGACTGAGTGACTGAACTGAACTGAACTCTATTTGACAGTATCAATCTTCAAATGTTCTGCTGTATTAATTGGCAGGCAGCATGACAGAACTCTTTGTGTAATACACCATATGTGCCCAGAAACACTAGAATACTGGTGTAGTCACTGAAAGGCACTCTGGGACACTTTAAATGTCTTTGATTACAAAAGTTTGTCCTGTGAAAAATATTTTTAATTTAATGTCATCTAATGTGAGGATTTACTGATCTTTCCCACTAAACCTGAAGATTCCACTTACCTACCTACAGCAATTTACACAATTTGTCTTGCCTGATCATCCCACAGGCCAACAAGACTTGGAGATATCCTAGGGCCACTATCCCTGACACAATCTTCACTAAACTGTTTCCAAAACAGCTTATACTTGACATTGCCAACAATCTGCTACTTTATATATTCTGAAGCCTTGGTCTCCAGTTCCTATCGGGATTTTTTGTTGTTCCTCATTTGTGCTTTGAAGTTTTTTTTTTTTTTTTTAATATTTGTTTATTTTTGGCTGTGTTAGGTCTTTGTTCCTGTGCAGGCTTTTCTCTAGTTGCAAGGAGGGCCGCTCTCTAGTTGCAGTCCACAGACTTCTCATGGTCGGGCTCTAGGGTGTGTGGGCTTCAGTAGTTATGGCTCCTGTGCTCTAGAGCACAGACTCAATAGCTGTGACACACAGGCTTAGATCTCCGAAGCATAGGATCTTCCTGCACTAGGGATTGAACATGTGTCTCCTGCACTGACAGGTGAATTCTTAATCACTGAGGTGCCAGGGAATCTCCATATTGTTTCTTATCAGGCCATGTTTGCTCTGGATGATCCTACCAACCTTAAAAGTTTAACCAATTTATTCAGTATCAAGCTAAAAACATTGAAAGCATCCATTCTTTATGATGTGATGGTATTAATAAGGACTTCAGCTGAAAGTGAAGCTCCAATACATCAGCCATCTGATGCGAAGAACCGATTCATTGGAAAAGACCCCAATGCTGGTAAAGATTGAAGGCAGGAGGAGAAAGGGATGACAGAGGACGAGATGTTGGATGGCATCACCAACTCAAAGGACATGAGTTTGAGTAAGCTTAAGGAGATGGTGAGGGACACGGAAACCTGGTGTGCTGCAGTCCATGGGGTCGCAAAGAGTTGGACACGACTGAACAACTACAAATGTACTATTGGAGTTGGTTGAGTAGTATTTTGCTGAGGATTTTTACATCTATGTTCATCAGTGATTTTGGTCTGTAATTCTTTTTTTGTGTGTGTAATATCTTTGTCTGGTTTTGGTTTCAGGTGCCCTCACAGGATGACTTTAGAAGCGTTCCTTCCTCTGCAATTTTCTGGAACAGCTTGAGAAAGACAGGTGTTAACTCTTCTCTAAGTGTTTTATAGAATTCACCTATAAAGCCATATGGTCCTGGACTTTTGTTTTCTAGAAGTTTTAAAAATACTGATTCAATGTCATTACTTGTAATTGACCTGTTCATATCTTCTATTTTTCCCTTGTTCAGTCTTGAGAGATTATACTTTTATAAGAACGTCTGCATTTCTTCTAGGTTGTCCACTGTATTGTCATATAGTTCCTTGAGGTAGCCTCATAATGATTTTTTTCCATTTCTGTGGTGCTGGTTGTAACTTCTCCTTTTTCATGTCTGATTTCATTGATCTGGGTCCTTTCTCTTTTTTTCTTGATGAGTCTGGCTAAAGATTTATCAGTTTTGTTTGTTTTTTCAAAGAACCAGCTTTAGTTTCATTGATCTTGTCTATTTTTTTCCTTTAGCCTCTATTTTATTTATTTCTGCTCTAAACTTTATGATTTCTTTCCTTCTACTAACTTTGGATTTTGTCTGTTTTTCTTTTTCTAGTTCCTTTAGGTGTAAGATTGGGTTGCTTATTTGAAACTTTTCTTGTTTCTTGGGGTAAGATTGTATTGCTATAAACTTTCCTTTAGAATTGCTTTTGCTGTTTCCCACAGGTCCTGGATCACTGTGTGTTCATTTTCATTTGTCTTCAGATATATTTTTTTAAATTTCATCTTTGATTTCTTCACTGATCCATTGATTGTTCAGCAGCTTACCATTTAGCCTCCATATGTTTGCATTTTTTAGTTTTTTCCCCTGTAGTTAACTTCTAATATCATAGTATTGAGGTCAGAAAAGATAAGGAGATAAAAGATCTGTACTTGGAAAACTATAAGACACAGATGAAATAAATGAAAGGCAACACAAACAGATGAAAGATATGCCATGATCATGAATTGGAAGAATAGTGCTAAAATGACCATACTACACAAGGCAATCCACAGATTCAATGTAATCCCTATCAAAACAAAAGGGAATTTTTCACAGAACTAGAATAAATAATTTTAAATTTTCTATAGAAACACAAAAGACCCCCAAATAGCCAAAACCATCTTGAGAAAGAAGAACAGAGCTCGAAGAATAATGTTCCCTGGTTTCAGACTACACTACAAAGCTATAGCAATTAAAATGGTATGCTAATGGCACAACAACACATAGAGATCAATGGAACAGAAGAGAGAGCACAGAAACCCACACATTGATGGTCAATTAATCTATGACAGAGGCAGGAATAAACAATGGAGAAAAGACAGTCTCTTCAATAAGTGGTTCTGGGAAAATTAGACAGCTACATGTAAAAGAATACACTCTCTAATACCACATACAAAAATAAACTCAAAATAGATTAAAGATCTAAATGTAAGAAACGACACTATAAAACTACTAAAACAAAATAGGCAGATTACTCTTTGACATAAATGGCAGCAATATTTCTTTTTTGATCTGTCTCCTAAAGCAAAGGAAGCAAAAGCAAAAACAAAAGGGACGTAATTAAACTTGAAAGCCTCTGGACAGCAAATGAGGCCATCAACAAACTAAAAAACAACCTTCTGAGTAGGAGAAAACATTTGCAAATAATATGATCAATAAGGGGTTAATATCCAACATATATAAACAGTTGATACAAGTCAACATCAAAAAGACAAATCCAATTAAAAATGGGCAGAAAAACTGAACATTTTTCCAAAGAAGACATACAGATGGCCAATAAACACATTAAAAATACCCAGCAGTGCTAATCATCAGGAAATGCAAATCAAAACCACAATGAAGTATCAGCTCACACTAGTCAGAAAGACTATCATTAAAAAAGAACACAAATAACAAATGTTGCCAAGGATGTAGAGATAAAGGAATCCTTGCTCACTGTTGGTGGAATGTAAATTGTGTATTGGTGCAGCCACTGTGAAAAACAGTATGGAGGTTTTGCAAAAAATTAAAAAGAGAACTACCATATGACCTAGCAATTCTGCTCCTGGGTAAATATCAAAAAAAAAAAACAAACAAAAAACAAACCTCAAGAACACTCATTTGAAAAGATCCGTGCACCCCAATGTTCAAGAGTGCATTATTTACAATTGCCAAGTTATGGAAGTGACCTAAGTGTCCATCAACAGATGAATGGATGAAGATGTGCGGTGTGTGAATATATATCTATATATTTGTATGTATACACACACACACACAATGGAATTTACTCAGTCATAAAAAAGAATGAAAATTTTCCATCTGCAGCAAAATGAATAGACCTGAAAGGCATTATGCTTAGTAAAGTAAGTCAGAGGAAGATAAATTTTGTATGATATCACTTATATGTGGAATCTAAAACATACAACGAACTAGTGAATAAAACAAAAAGCAACAAACTCACAGATTTAGAGAACAAACTAGTGGTTATCAGAGGGGAGAGAGAACGGGGGAAGGGTAGGGAGAAAAAGGTTATTATATAAAATCATTTGTGGGAAACTTTTTGTATGTGTGTGTGAATGTGCACATGTGTGTTACTTACAGTTTTATTTTATTACAGCAAAAGGATAGCGATTAACATCAGCCAAAGGAAAAAGCATATAAGGAAGAGTCCAGAAAACTAAATTCAGAGCTTCCAGTTGTCTTTTTCATAGAATCAAGACAGCATGATTCTCCTGGTAATGATATGTGAAAAAAGCATCAACTGTTGCCAAACAGGAAACCCAACCAAGCCTTGGTGTCAAGAGCCTTAAATATCTTGCATGCATAGTTGCCTGATCATCAGGGCTGATTTGACCACCTCAGCTTTCAATCCTGAGGAAATCAAGCTGCAGGGCTGAAAGCCCACACCCTTCATTAAGTTGTGGGTGTGGCTCTGAGGCCCCAGGCAAAATCACATATTTACTATCTGACTATCTAATTACATAATTACTATCACAAGGCCCTGGAATAAACAAAGACATTCCTATCAGCATAACATTCCAATGGTCTAGAGATTACCTCCTAGAAACTGAGGCAAAGAAGAGATATTTCTCTGCCTGAGGTTCGAATCTTTACTGCACAGGCTGTACCTGGCCTTTACTCAAGGCTCTTTCAGAGCAAAATATATTTGTCTGGGAATCTACTTTCAGTATAGCATTTATATGACATAACAACAGTAAAAAACAAGCCCATCTTATAAAGCCATTACATACATTTTTGTATTTTTATACCAACTTCTTTGATCTACCTCTATTTGTACTTCATAATAAACTTAGCTGATGGTTAGCTGAATCAGTTTTCCCTCAAACTACTCATTTGCCATCACTTTATTTCTCTTGGCTCACTGTTGAACATTATGGATTGTTCCTGTGAACTGAACTGTGTCCCCCCCAAATTTATATTTTGAAGCCCTAACCCTCAATATAGTTGTATTTGGAGATAGATCCTTCAAGGAGGTAATTAAATTTAAATGAGGTAACAAGAGAGCCTTAAATGAATAGGACTGGTGTCGCTATAAAAAGAGGGACATGCACAGAGAAAATGCTACGTGAGGACACAGTGAGAAGCCGGCTATCTATAAGCTGGGATGAGAGGTCTCACCAGAAACCAACCCTACTGGAAGCTTGATCTTTGACTCCTAGTCTACAGAACTATGAGGAAGAAAATTTCTATTGCTTAAGTCACCCAGTCTATGGTATTTTGTTGTGGAAGGAAAACTTCTGAAAACTATAAAGCATGACAGAATTTAAAGAATCTTTCATTAATTAAAAATAAATACTTTTAAAATTTGTATGGAAACACAAAACACACCAAATAGCCAAAGTAACCTTGAGAAAGAAAACTAAAGCTGGAGGAATTAGGCTCCCCACACAAGCTCTACACAAACAAGATGAAAAGGCAATCCTCAGAATGGGAGAAAATATTCGCAAAGAAAGCAACAAACAAAGGATTAATCTTTAAAATATACAAACAGCTCATGGAGCTCAACATCAAAAAAGATAATCATCTCAGTCAAAGAATGGGCAGAAGACCTAAATAGACATCCCTCCAAAGAAGACTTACAGATAACCAACAAACATATGAAAAGATGCTCAACATCATTAATTATAAGAGAAATGCAAATCAAAACTACAATAAGGTATCACCTCACATGAATCAGAATGGCCATCATCAAAAAGTCTACAAACAATAAATGGTGTAGAGGGTGTAGAGAAAAGGGAATGCTCTTACACCACTGGTGGGAAGGCAAACTGATACAGCTACTGTGGAGAACAGTATGGAGGTTCCTTAAAAAACTGAACATAGAACTACCCTATGACCCAACCATCCAACTAATGGGTATATACCCCAAGAAAATAATAATTCAAAAGGTCACATGTACCCCAATCACTGCAGCACTATTTACAATAGCCAAGAAATGGAAGTAACCTAAGTGTCCAACGACAGACGAATGGATAAAGACAATGTGGTACATAAACACAATGGACTATTACTCAGCCACCAAAGGAATGAAATAGGGTCATTTGTAGAGACATAAACGGGCTTAGAGTCTATTATACAGAGTGAAGTAAGTCAGAAAAAGAATAACAAATATCATATATTAATGGATATATATTCCCTGGTGGCTCAGACAGTAAAGAATCTGCCTGCAATGTGGAAGACCCGGGTTCAGTCCCTGGGTGAGGAAGATCCCCTGGAGAAGGGAATGGCAACCCACTCCAGTATTCTTGACTGGAGAATCCCTTGGACAGAGGAGCCTGGTGGGCTATAGCCCATGGGGCCGCAGTCAGACACAGCTGAGCAACTAACATTTTCACATAGAATCTAGAAAAATGGTATAGATGAACCTATTTCCAAGACAGGAATAGAGACACAGACCTAGAGAAATGACATGTGGCTAGGGGAGGAAGGATAGAGTAGGAAAAATTGGGAGGCTGGGATTGACATATACACATCACCATATGTAAAGAGTGAGTGGGCAGCTGCTATAAAGCACAGAGAGCTCCACCTGGTGCTCTGTAAGGACCTGGGAGGGGTGAGTCAGGGAGTGGGAGGTTCAAGAGGAAAGGGATAAATGTAAACATACAGCTGGTTTACTTCATTGTAAAGAAGAAACTAACACAACATTATAAAGGAATCGTATTCCAATAATTTTTAATATCTACAAAAAAAGCAGTATGTGAGCCTATTATATTATTTTCAAAAGCATATAACATGTCTCTTTACTTCTTTGCAACCCTTGCACTATAAGAAAAAAATTTTTTTGTGAAAAACAGTTTGGTGATTCAAGCTTCTGACAAAGTACGACTGGAAACTGAGAACAGAGGAGGGAATTAATTATTACTCAGTTAATGAGAAAGTATTAATGAATGGCCAAGAGAACACATACAGCACATCTAAATAATGTACTAATAAACTCTTCTCTAAACTACATTAGGGTGTGCTTTAATCTACTACCTTTACTGTGTGTGTGTGTGTGTGTGTGTGTGTGTATAAAGTGGCTTCAGTCATGTTCAACTCTTTGCAACCCTGCCAGGCTCCTCTGTCCATGGGATTCTTCAGGCAAGAATACTGGAGTGGATTGCCATGCCCTCCTCCAGGGGATCTTCAAGACCCAGGGATTGAACCTGAGTCTCTTGACATCTCCTGCATTGGCAAGCAGGTTCTTTACCACTATCTCCACCGTCATTCGCAAAGCTTATGCTGAAGATGATAGTTCCACTGTTGCCATGAAACCATCCTTCTTTTTGATTGTGCGTTAGGACAACTATATATAGAGTAGTATTATCACATGCAAAAGATGTGCAGAAAAATGGCACATCTGTCCAGGTGCACAGACATATGCATACCACAATGGGTTCAATAGCCTTTTCCAAGGAATATTCCTGACCCAGGGATTGAACCTGGGTCTCCTGCATTGCAGGCAGATTCTTTACCATCTGAGCCCTGTTAGCCAGCCACACTTCGCCACAATTCAGTTTTATGCCTCAAAATGCTTTAGAGTAAGAAGAATCAAGAGTAGTTTGTTTTAAAGTACCTATAACCAATTATCTTGAACTAAAGTAAAGCAAGCCTTGTCATTTGAATAGAAAAGTTTAATTCTGTATCTGGTGAAGAAAAAAAAACAAAAAACCTTGTCACACTTGAAAGAGAAAAAGCAGCTTTACAAAGTTGTTACAAGAACATATAAAATCCAAACCACACTTATAAAGGGAGTCTCCTGGCCATCTCAAAAGGAAGAGCTTTGGGTGAGATGATCACAAATGTTACTCAGCTAATGCTGAGAGCTAATTGTTAGGTAGGCTGATAAAGAGTCTGGGGCCCTCAAGGAGGTAGGGGTCCAGGGCTCTCAAGATGGATAAATGGCAAAATGTTTTTATTTTTTTTTCCTACATTGCTTTCCCTTAATCACATGAGATGTGTTTTTCTTAAACTCTAAATTGTAGTGACAACAATCTTTAAGACTAACTTTCTTTAAGACCAGAGTGATAATTACACAACAAAACAACTCATCTTAAACTATGTAACAGAAAATTGAATTAAAGATTTTACTAAGCATGGCCCTGCCCATCAGAACAGTTTCCCCCTCAGTCAGTCTCTCCCACCCTGAAGCTTCTTCCATAAGCCTCTTATCCTTCTCCATCAGAAAGACTGAAAACCACAATCACACAAAACTAACCAATCTAATCACATGGTCCACAGCCTTGTCTAACTCAATGAAACTATGAGCCATGCCATGTAGGGCCACCCAAGACAGATGGGTCATGGTGGAGAGTTCTAACAAAATGTGGTCCACTGGAAAAGGGAATGGCAAAGCACTTCAGTATTCTTGCCTTGAGAACAACATGAACAGTATGAAAAGGCAAAAAGATAGGACACTGAAAGATGAACTCCCCAGGTCGGTAGGTGCCCAATATGGTACTGAAGATCAGTGGAGAAATAACTCCAGAAAGAATGAAGAGACAGAGCCAGAGCAAAAACAACACCCTGTTGTGGATGTGACTGGTGATGGAAGCAAGCTCCAATGCTGTAAAGAGAAATATTGCATAGGAACCTGTAATGTTAGGTCCACGAATCAAGGCAAATTGCAAGTGCTCAAACAGGAGATGGTAAGAATGAACATTGACATTTTAGGAATCAGTGAACTAAAATGGACTGGAATGGGTGACTTTAGCTCAGTTCAGTTCAGTCGCTCAGTCGTGTCCGACTCTTTGCACCCCATGAATTGCAGCATGCCAGGCCTCCCTGTCCATCACCAACTCCCGGAATTCACCCAAACTCATAATCATCGAGTCGGTGATGCCATCCAGCCATCTCATCCTCTGTCGTCCCCTTCGCCTCCTGCCCCCAATCCCTGACAGCATCAGAGTCTTTTCCAATGAGTCAACTCTTCGCATGAGGTAGCCAAAGTACAGGAGTTTCAGCTTTAGCATAATTCCTTCCAAAGAACACCCAGGACTGATCTCCTTTAGAATGGACTGGTTGGATCTCCTTGCAGTCCAAGGGACTCTCAAGAGTCTTCTCCAACACCATAGTTCAAAAGCACCAATTCTTCGGCACTCAGCCTTCTTCACAGTCCAACTCTCACATCCATACATGACCACAGGAAAAACCATAGCCTTGACTAGACAAACCTTTGTTGGCAAAGTAATGTCTCTGCTTTTTAATATGCTATCTAGGTTGGTCATAACTTTCCTTCCAAAGAGCAAGCGTCTTTTAATTTCCTGGCTGCAGTCACCATCTGTGGTGATTTTGGAGCCCCAAAAAATAAAGTCTGACACTGTTTCTACTGTTTCCCCATCTATTTCCCATGAAGTGATGGGACCAGATGCCATGATCTTCAGACGACCATTATATCTACTACTTTGGGCAAGAATCCCTTAGAAGAAATGCAGTAGCCATCACAGTCAACAAAAGAGTCCAAAATGCAGTATTTGGATGCAATCTCAAAAACGGAATGATCTTTATTCATTTCCAAGGCAAACCATTCAATATCATGGTAATCCAAGCCTATGCCCTGACCAGTAATGCTGAAGAAGCTGAAGTAGAATGGTTCTATGAAGACCTACAAGACCTTTTAGTACTAACATCCAAAAAAGATGTCCTCTTCATTATAGGGGACTGGAATGCAAAAGTAGGAAGTCAAGAAACACCTGGAGTAACCAGTAAATTTGGCCTTGGAGTACAGAATGAAGAAGGGCAAAGGCTAATAGAGTTTTGCCAAGAGAATGCACTGGTCGTAGCAAACACCCTCTTCCAAAAACATAAGAGACGACTCTACACATGGACGTCACCAGATGGTAAACACTGAAATCAGACTGATTATATTCTTTGTAGCCAAAGATGGAGAAACTCTATTCAGTCAGCAAAAACAAGACCAGAAGCTGACTGTGGCTCAGAACATGAACTTCTTATTGCCAAATTCAGACTTAAATTGAAGAAAGTAGGGAAAACCACTAGACCATTCAGGTATGACATGAATAAAATCCCTTATGATTATACAGTGGAAGTGAGAAATGGATTTAAGGCACTAGATCTGATAGACAGAGTACCTGAAGAACTATGGACGAAGGTTCATGATATTGTACAGGAGACAAGGATCAAGACTGCCCTCAAGAAAAAGAAATGCAAAAAAAAAAAAAAAAAAAAAAGGCTGTCTGAGGAGGTCATACAAATAGCTGTCAAATGAAGAAAAGTGAAAAAAGCAAAGGAGAAAAGGAAAGATATAGCCATCTGAATGCAGAGTTCCAAAGAATAGCAAGGAGAGATAAGAAAGCTTTCCTCAGTGATCAATGCAAAGAAATAGAGGAAAACAATAGAAAGGGAAAGACTAGAGATCTCTTCAAGAAAATCAGAGATACCAAGGGAACATTTGATGCAAAGATGGGTTCAATAAAGGACAGAAATGGTATGGACTTAACAGAAGCAGAAGATATTAAAAGGTGGCAAGAATACACAGAACTATACAAAAAAGATCATCATGATCCAGATGATCACGATGGTGTGATCACTCACTTAGAGCCAGACATCCTGGAATGTGAAGTTAAGTGGGCCTTAGGAAGCATCATTACGAACAAAGCTAGTGGAGGTGATGGCTTTCCAGTTTAGCTATTTCAAATCCTAAAAGATGATGCTGTCAAAGCGTTGCACTCAATATGCCAGCAAATTTGGAAAACACAGCCATGGCCACGAGACTGGAAAAGGTCAGTTTTCATTCCAATCCCAAAGAAAGGCAATACCAAAGAATGCTCAAACTACCACACAATTGCACGCATCTCACACACTAGTAAAGTAATGCTCAAAATTCTCCAAGCAGGCTTCAGCAATACGTGAACCGTGAACATCCAGATGTTCAAGCCTGTTTTAGAAAAGGCAGAGGAACCAGAGATCAAATTGCCAACATCCACTGGATCATCGAAAAAGGAAGAGTTCCAGAAAAATACCTATTTCTGCTTTATTGACTATGCCAAAGCCTTTGAAAGTGTGGATCACAGTAAACTATGGAAAATTCTGAAAGAGATGGGAATACCAGAGCACCTGACTTGCCTTTTGAAATCTGTATATAGGTCAGGAAGCAACAATTAGAACTGGACATGAAACAACAGACTGGTTCCAAATAGGGAAAGGAGTCTGTCAAGACTGTATATTGTCACCCTGCTTATTTAACTTATATACAGAGTACATCATGAGAAACGCTGGGCTGGATGAAGCACAAGCTGGAATCAAGATTTCTGTGAGAAATATCAATAACCTCAGATATGCAGATGACACCACCCTTATGGCAGAAAGTGAAGAACTACAGATCCTCTTGATGAAAGTGAAAGAGGAGAGTGATAAAGTTGGCTGACAGCTCAACATTCTCATGGCATCTGGTCCTATCACTTCATGGCAAACAGATGGGGAAACAGTGGAAACAGTGGCAGACTTTATTTTTGGGGGCTCCAAAATCATTGCAGATGGTAACTGCAGCCAAGATATTAAAAGACACTTACTTCCTGGAAGGAAAGTTTTGACCAACCTGCTGCTAAGTTGCTTCAGTCGTGTCCGGCTCTGTGCAACCCCATGGACTGCAGCCTACCAGGCTCCTCTGCCCATGGGATTTTCCAGGCATGACCAACCTAGACAGCATATTAAAAAGTAGAGACCTTACTTTGCCAACAAATTTCTGTCTAGTCAAGGCTATGGTTTTTCCAGTAGTCATGTATGGATGTGAGAGTTGGACTATAAAGAAAGCTGAGCACTGAAAAATTGATGCTTTTGAACTGTGGTGCTGGAGAAGACTCTTGAGAGTCCTTTGGACTGCAAGGAGATCCAACCAGTTCATCCTAAAGGAGATCAGTCCTGAATATTCACTGGAAGGACTGATGGCTGAAGCTGAAACTCCAATACTTTGGCCACCTGATGCAAAGAGCTGACTCTTTTGAAGAGACCCTGATGCCGGGAAAGATTGAAGGGGGGAGAAGAAGGGGACGACAGAGGATGAGATGGTTGCATGGCATCACTGACTCAATGGACATGAGTTTGAGTGGACTCCGGGAGTTGGGTGATGGACAGGGAGGCCTGGCGTGCTGCAATCCCTAGGGTGGCAAAGAGTGGGACAGGACTGAGGGACTGAACTGAACTGAAACTACGTAACAATGTATCCTGCTGGAGGACTTGTTTCTCCTTCAGAAGAACCTTCTGACTAATCCTGTTATCTTAAAATGTATATTGTGGGAGTGGGTCCTATTGTTAGTTCTAATCTTGTTAACTTAAGATGTATGCTATGGGAGTGGGTCTGTGAAAGTACATAAGGCCTTGATAAGACTAGTTAGTGGGCCACTCTCTGTCCCCCTTCTCATGTCTATGTCAGAAGCTTTCTCTGTCCCTTTTTGTATTTTAATAAACTGCTACATAAAAGCTCTTGAGTGATCAAGCCTGGGCCCTGGTCCTGAAGCTAAATCTTCTTCAGAAATCACAAATCTGACATCATTCACTGTAAGTTATCAGTGCTAGACAATAACAATACAGCAAGCCATTTCTCCAATATATATATATATTTAAAATAATATGGTTTCCTAACAATACCTTTAATGAATGAATAAAATCTTGCAATATGTTTCTAAAACATTGAAATAACATAAGCCTGGCATGACTGACAGTAGCAGTTCTAAATTTAATGATTCCTATATGCATATTCAAATTTCTAGGCACCAAAAGCAACTGAAAACATGTTTGGGTAGAAATATGTTCAAAGGAACTCTGTAGGAAGAAAGGCAAGAAAATGGTTAGGGCTAACTATTTGTTATTTTATATTCTTTATACAAGTCAGTAGTTGTCTCAGCTGCTTAGCTTCTATTGTCAAATGCTCTAATATTACCACTACTGTAAATCAAAATGATATATGAACATTTCTTCTCTGGCCTCAAGCTACAAAACCATAAAGACCAAAACTAAAAACAAATAGAAAAACAAAATAAATCCCTACTATGAACCAGGGTACTATTTCATACTGCTGGTAGGAACATAAATTAGTACAGGCTCTACAGACAGCTTCCCTGGTGGCTCAGACAGTAAAGCGTCTGCCTGAAATGCGCGAGACGCGGGTTCGATCCCTGGGTCAGGAAGATCCCCTGGAGAAGGAAATGGCAATCCACTCCAGTATTCTTGCCTGGAGAATTCCATGGACAGAGAAACCCGGATGCATGCTACAGTCCATGGGTTGCACAGAGTCAGACACGACTGAACGACTTTACTTCACTACAGACAGCAATAATGAAATCTCATTCTACAAACACACTTGACTAATTATGAAATAACATATTCCAAGTTTTTCACTGTAACATTGTTTTTAACAACTGCAAAAGAGTTCATTGGTTGGCACTGATTAAAAATAGTAAAATTACACAATGGAATATTCTTCATCTATAAAAAAAGCATAGGAAAGCTCATGCTATGAAAAGAGCTTTAGGAAATATTGCCAACTTGAGGTAGGGAAATGGTACTGAACAGAGTATAGAGTATATCAGCTAAGAAAGCGGAAGGATAACATTATAGATTAAATACATTGGAAAACTGTAAAAAGAACTAACAAAACCAGTAACCTACAGAGGAGGGCATACCTAAGGAGGAGGGAAATAGAGGGCAGATGTGGAAACATTTTTTCAATGGATAGCTTTGTACACTGTATTAAAAAAAAAAAAAAAAATCTCCAGCCAGGTAAAGAAAAATTGTACACAATTTATTTTTCACCAGTCTGTTCTGGCATGCTTCCAATGATATCAGTCACCTGGATCAATAACAGTCAGTGTACATACTCTGTGGTAATTTCCACATGCTGTGCCCAATTCAATATTATTACCACTGCAGTAATGGACACCAGTTTTGGCCAACATAGCATAGTACTCTATTTCAGATTTCCTCAAGGCTGGGCAATTGCTGGCAAGGATGACCAGTTTTGCTTTGCCTTGTCTGAACATTTTCAGAGTAGGCTTGTACCCAACTACATACATTCCACTTTTCATAACCAATTGGAGCATAGCGTTGATTGACTCCAGTGACTTTTACATCTTCTTTGTGGCCACCATCTTTCCATCTTAGGAGCAGGAAGCCTCCAACCAAGAGCAGCCGCCAAGAATGGCCAGGGTGCAAGAAAGGTGTGTGCTTTATTGTTATATGAACCATGTACATAGATTATCTAACCTCCCTCATCCCCACAAAACAAAACATAAAATTCAAAAACTAATACTAGTAATTACCTCTACAAGGGGATGGGGGTGAAGGTGATGACAGACAAGGGTGACAGCAGTGGGATTGCTAGATCATATGGTAGTTCTACCTTTAATTTTTTAAGGACCCTCCATAGTGTACTCTTCAATGTACAGCTTTCAATACCCTTGTGTATATTGCCAAATGATCTTTGATAAGGATACCAAGACCACTGAAAGAAGAAACAACAGTTTCTTCAAAAATAGTGTTGGGAAAAACTGGATACTCACATGCAAAAGAAAGAGGGTGGCCTCTAATCTTATAAAATACCCCCAAATTAATTGAAAATGGATTAAGTTCCTAAACCTAAAGATCCCAAACTATAAAACTCTAAAACAGAACACAGGGGAAAAGCTTATGATGTTTAATTTAGCAATTTTTTCTTAGATATGACAACAAAAGAACAGGAAACCAAAACAAAACTAGACAAATGGGACTATATTGAACATAAAAATGTTGTGCATCAAGACACAATAATCAGCATACAAAAGCAACCTACTGGAATGGGAAAAAATACTTGCAGATCATACATCTGATTAGGTATAATATATTAAAAATATAAAAATAACTCCTACAACTAAACAGCAAAAAAAACCCCAAAAATCTGATTAAAAATAGGCAGAGGATTTGCACAGACGTTTTTGCAAAGAAGATATACA
This sequence comes from Bubalus bubalis, assembly GCF_019923935.1. NCBI lineage: Eukaryota > Metazoa > Chordata > Mammalia > Artiodactyla > Bovidae > Bubalus > Bubalus bubalis. Next base: position 71,811,117 of record NC_059173.1, read on the forward strand.
AATGGCGAACAAGCACAGGAAAAGATGCTCAACGTCATTAATCATCAGAAAATGTAAATCAAAGCCACAATGAGATATCACCTGACAACTGTTAGAATGACTACTATCAAAAAGACAAGTACTGATGAAGACGTGGAGAAAAGGGAACCCTCCTGCACTGCGGATGGAAATGGTAAACTGGTGCAGTCACTGTGGAAAACACTATGGAGGTTCCTTAAAATATTAACAATAGAACTACCATATGATCTAGCAACCCCCCTGCTGGTATATATTTGAAGGAAATGAAATCACTACTTGAAGAGATATCTATATTGTCATGTTCACTGCAGTGTTATTCACAATAGCAAACATATTGTTGTTGCTCAGTCGTGTCCAACTCTTTGAAACCCCATGCCATGGATTGTAGTACGCAATCCTTACCTATCCTGTCTCCCAGTTTGCTCAAACTCATGTCCATCAAGTCGGTGATGCCGTCCAACCAGTTCATCCTCTATTGTCCCCTTCTCCTCCTACCCTCAATCTTTCCCAACATCAGGATCTTTTCCAATGAGTTGACTCATCGCATCAAGTAGCTAAAGTACTGGAGCTTCAGCTTCAGCATCAGTCTCCCAATAAATATGGAAACAACCCAAGAGTCCATTAGCAAATGAATGAAAAAGGATGTGATAGACACACACACACACACACACACACACATTACTTATGAAGAAAGAAGAAAACTGTGCCATTTGTAACAACTTGGATGGACCTTGAGGGCATCATGCTAAGTGAAATAAGTCACATGAAGACAAATATCACTTATATGTGAAAGCTAAAACATTCAAAGCAATATAAACACAGTAGATTGGAGCAGTTACCAGGGCTTGGAGGGGTTAGGTCAAAGGGGACAGTCTTCTAGCTAGAAGGTGAATAAGTTCTGGGGATCTAACATATAGAATGGTGATTACCATTAACAATAAGACATTACACAGTTGAAAGCTGCTAACAGAACAAATCTCATGTACTCAAAAAGTCAACAGTAATTTTGTTTTGTTACTGGATTGTATGAGATCATCATATATTTTAGATATCAATCCCTTACAGATACATGATTTGCAAATACTTCCTCCTACCTTGTAGGTTGCCTTTTCATTTTGCTGATTGTTCCTGTTGTTGTGCAGAAGCTTTTTGGTTTTTATAAAGTCCTATGTAGTAATTTTTGCTTTTTTTTGGCCATATCTGAAAAATTGCTATCAACACCAATGTGTTTCACAAAAACTCTGTTTTCATCTAGGAGCTTTATGGTTTCAGGTCTTATGTATAAGTCTCTAACCTATTTAAGTTAATTTCCTTAAGTGATGTAAGATAGGGGTCCAATTTTTTCTTTTAAGTATCCAATTCTTCCAACACCATTTACTGAAGACATGTGACATCCCTCATTGAATATTCTCACCTTCCTTGCCAAATACTGCTTGGCTATATATGAGAGGGTTATTGCCACATGCTCGATTCTGTTCCATTGGTCCACATGTCTATATTTATGTCACTATGACCCTGTTAAGAGTGCCGCACTCAATATGCCAGCAAATTTGGAAAACTCAGCAGTGGCCACAGGACTGGAAAATGTCAGTTTTCATTCCAACCCCAAAGAAAGGCAATGCCAAAGAATGTTCAAACAACCGCACAATTGCACTCATTTCATGTGCCAGCAAAGAAATGCTCAAAATTATCCAAGCTAGGCTTCAAGAGTACCTGAACTGAGAACTTCCAGATTTTCGAGCTGGTTTTAGAAAAGGCAGAGATCAAATTGCCAAGATCCAATTGACCATGGAAAAAGCATGAGGATTACATAAAAACATCTACTTCTGCTTTATTGACTACGCTAAAGCCTTTGACTGTGTGGATCACAAAAAACTGTGGAAAATTCTTAAAAGAGATGGGAATTAGGCACCTTACCTGCTGTCTAAGAAACCCGTATGCAGATCGAGAAAAAACGGTTAGAACCAGACATAGAACAATGGACTATTTTCAAATTGGGAAAGGAGTACGTCAAGGCTGTATATTGTCACCCTGCAGAGTACATCATGAGAAATGCCGGGTTGGATGAAGCACAAGCAAGACTCAAGATTGTTGGGAGAAATATCAATAACCTCAGATAAGCAGAGGACACCACCCTTATGGCAAAGTGAAGAGGAACTAAAGAGCCTCTTGATGAAAGTGAAAGAACAGTGAAAAAGCTGGCTTAAAACTCAAGATTCAAAAAACTAATATGGCGTCCAGTACCATCAGTTCAGTTGAGTTCAGTTGCTCAGTCATGTCCGACTCTTTGCGACCCCATGAATCGCAGCATGCTAGGCTTCCCTGTCCATCACCAACTCCCAGAGTTCACTCAAACTCATGTCCATCGAGTCAGTGATGCCATCCAGCCACCTCATTCTCTGCCATCCCCTTCTCCTCCTGCCCCCAATCCCTCCTAGCATCAGGATCTTTTCCAGTGAGTCAACTCTTCGCATCAAGTGGCCAAAGTATTGGAGTTTCAGCTTCAACATCACTCCTTCCAATGAACACCCAGGACTGATCTCCTTTAGGATGGACTGGTTGGATCTCCTTGCAGTCCAAGGGACTCTCAAGAGTCTTCTCCAACACCACAGTTCAAAAGCATCAATTCTTTAGTGCTCAGCTTTCTTCACAGTCCAACTCTCACATCCATACATGACCACTGGAAAAACCATAGCCTTCATGGTAAATTGATAGGGAAACAATTTTCTTGGGCTTTATTTTATTTTCTTGGGCTCCAAAATCACTGCAGATGGTAACTGCAGCCATGAAATTAAAAGATGTTTGCTCCTTGGAAGAAATGCTATGACAAGCCTAGACAGCATATTAAAAAGTAAAGACATTACTTTGCCTGCAAAGGTCCATCTAGTCAAAGTTATGGTTTTTCCAGTAGTCATGTATGGATGTAAGAATTGGACTATAACGAAAGCTGAGAGCCAAAGAACTGACGCTGTTGAACTGGTGTTAGAGAAGAGTCTTGAGAGTTCCTTAGACTACAAGGAAATCAAACCAGTCAATCATAAAAGAAATCAGTCCTGAATATTCATTGGAAGGACTGATGCTGAAGCTGAAGCTCCAATACTTTGGCCACCTGATGCAAAGAACTGACTCACTGGAAATGACCCTGATGCTGGGAAAGACTGAAGGTAGGAGAAGGGGTCGACAGAGGATGAGATGGCTAGATGGCATCACTGACTCAATGGACATAAGTTTGAGCAAGGTCCAGGAGTTGGTGATGGACAGGGAATCCTGGCAAGGTGCAGTCCATGGGGTCACAATGAGTCAGACACCACTAAGCCACTGAACTGAAATGATAGATTTTGGTATGGTCCATTTTCATTTTTGTTTGCTTCAAGATATTTTTCAATTTTCTTTCTGATTTCTCCTTCTTCAGCTGTTTTCTTTAAATTTCCTTTTTTTGATCTACTGGTTGTTCAGGACTGTGTTGTTTAATTTTCACACATTTGTGAATTTTTCAACTTCCTTCTGTTAATGATTTCTAGTATTATACCACTATGGTCAAAAAGTGTGATTTTAATTTTCTTAAATCTGTTAAGACTCACTTTATGGTCTAGCCTATGGTGTATCCTGGAGAACATTGTGTGTGTGCTTGAGAAGAATATATCTTTTAGGTCCATTTGGTTTAAAGTTTGGTTGAAGTCTAGTTTCCTTGTTGATAATCTAGATGATTACCCATTGTTGAAGGTGGGGTAATGATGTCCCTGAAAATTATTTTATTGTTGTCTGTTTCTCTTTCCAGACCTTTGAGGATTTAATACATTTTGGTGCTCCAAAGTTGTGTATACATATATTTATGACTGTTATATCTTCTCAATGAATTGAACTCTTTATCATTATATAATGACCTTTTCTGTCTCTAATTACCATTTTTGGCTTAACATCTGTTTTGTCTGACATCAGTATAGGTACCCCTGTACTCTTTTGGCTTTCACTTGCATGAAGTATCTTTTTCATCTCTTCCCTCTGAGCCCATGTGTGTGTCCTCAAAGCTGAAGTGAGTCTCTGGTAAGTACCATATATTACTTTTTGTTTGTTTGCTTTTTAAATCCATCCAGCCACTCTATGCCATTTGACTGGAGAATTCAATCCATTTATATTTAGCAAAATTATTGATAGATATTACAAATTCCATCTTACAGTTTTCTGGCTGTTTTTAGTTTCTTTGTTCTCTCACTGTCTTCCTTAGTAAACTGATGGTTTTCTGTAGTTGTGCATCTTTTGTGTATCTACTTTAGGTTTTTGCTTTGTTTTGTGGTTTCCAAGTTTACATAAAACACCTTATTGATGTAACAATCTATTTTATGCTGATGACAAATTTAATCACATACAAAAACTACCCTTTTACTCCCCTCTACCTTTAATGTATTTTGATGTATGGTTTACCTCTTTTTATATTTTATATTCACTAACAAATTATTATAGCTACAGTTAATTTTAATACACTTGTTCTTTAATCTTATACCATCATTTTAGAGTACTAGAGTATTCTTAATTTGATTATATACTTACCTTTACCAGTGTGTTGTATTTATATTTTTATACATTTTCATGTTATTTCATGTTATCATGTTAGTTGTATGTGTATTTTAATGCATTTTCATTTTATTAATTAGCATCCTCTTATTTCAGCTACAAGAACTCCTTTCAACACTTCTTTTATGGTAGAACTAGTGGTGATGAACTCCTTCAGACTTTGTGTCTGAGAAATCTTTCTCTCTCCTTCATTTGTGAATCATGGACTAAAGAAGGAAGGTTTCTCCTGGCACTAAGCTGTGCTGCCACATGGGTGAGGGGACACAGGTAAAGTCAAACTGCTTTTTTCAGCCTCTTCAGTATGTCCAAACATGTGTTGATACTGTTTTTGCTCCAATGGAATGCTAAATCGTCTCCTCTGGAAACCTAGACTTCCACAGAAGCTCCCTCATCTGTGGGGAACAGTCTAGGTCAGTGTTCTCTGGGTGCTCCCAGACTGCAGTCAAGAGGGGCTAAAACTGGTTCACAGATCACTTGAGAGCCACAGCCAGGACCAAGGTCTGCCTGCCTACTGCCTAAGCACAGTGGGCAAGGTTCCTTCTGGGTCCCTTAATGTATGGTGATGGATCCCACAGCTGTCACAAAGACACTTTCATTTGTGGATGGATACAGGATATTTGGTGCAAAGAGAGGGAAGACAAGAATGAGGGATGTGTTATGCTCATGACTAAAAACATATTTTTAACCGTGTGAAATATTTTTGATTGAAATTTTAAAAACAAAAGGAAAAAAAAGTCTAAGTCTAAAACTAAAAGTCTAAACTAAGCCTAACTACTTTCTGTCCCCAGTGAGAAAGATTAAGTGTTGGTACAGAGAATTAATGCATTTTATTGTGTTCACTTCAGTGAATAAACATCTCCTTATCCTCCCCTACTTGGGCCACTGCCCTACCTTGCTGGTCTTCACACCAAAATTCTTTAGGGCAGACCTTAGTACTGACGCCTACATACTGATGCACGCATACCTTTGTCTGTGGTAATACAGCCTCTGGCCTCCTTTCCCATCCAATTGTTCTTTGGAAGTTCTTTTATTGAGATTAATATAATCTGTCTCAACCCTTGTGCAATGTTTCACCTAAGAACTCTTTCTCCTAGCCTGGATTCTATAACACTTCTTTCTACCTTTCTAACTACTCAGTCTGTCTCTAACAGTTCCCTAAAACTAGATGTTACCTATGGTCCTGCCTGCCCTGACATCCCCTTTCATTCTCTGTTCAATCTCCTTTAATCATTCCATCCACATTTGTGTGTGTCCCAGTTATTGTCAACTTGTCACCCCGTATGGTTGTTCCCAGACTCAACCTCTCTCCCAAACCCCAATAAATGAATTTCCAGCTATCTTTAGTCTCTATATGATCTGTCTAACCGTCATGGCTATTTTAAACAAATAGATCCACCCCTATACCATGCACCTGCAACATATAAAAGCAGTTTTGTAAGATTCACATTATTCACTGCCATAGATCACTTATTTTCATCTGTTTTGAGTTCTGTGATGTTTTTTAATCATTATGCATCTTTCCATTGATGGCACTGCTTCACTTCTTGGCTTGAAGCTCAACAAAGATGCTCTGGCTGAGTCTACTGATTGTCTCCCTCAAAACAAATCAAGGTCTTCTGCTGGCCAAGCTGTCTTTGGCTACTGCTAATAATCTTGCCAAGTGTGAGAACCTCTAAATTGATAACACATTTCACTGTTGACTGGCCCTTGAGCAATCTACTAATCTACAAAACCCATCTACACCTTCCTCCAGACACCTGCCTGATCTCTCGTGTTTCTTTTGGGTATCAATGGCTTCATTACCCACACTGACTCTAAAGCTAAATAGTCTCAGTCACAGTTGATTCCTCACTAGTCCCTCCTCTTTTTATTATAGTAAAAACATAAGACAATTTACCACCTTAACCATTTTTCAGTTCAGTCCAGTCGCTCAGTTGTGTCTGACTCTTTGCGACCCTATGAACCACTGTCTAGGTTGATCATAACTTGCCTTGCAAGGAGTAAGCGTCTTTTAATTTCATGGCTGCAATCAGTATCTACAGTGATTTTGGAGCCCCCAAAAATAAAGTCTGACACTGTTTCCCCATCTATTTCCCATGAAGTGATGGAACCGCATGCCATAATCTTTGTTTTCTGAAAGTTGAGCTTTAAGCCAACTTTTATCAAGAGGCTCTTTAGTTCTTCTTCCCTTTCTGCCATAAGAGTGGTGTCATCTGCATATTGAGGTTATTGATATTTCTCCTGGCAATCTTGATTCCAGCTTGTGCTTCATCCAGTCCAGCATTTCTCATGATGTACCCTGCATATAAGTTAAATAAGCAGAGTGACAATATACAGCCTTGACGTACTCCTTTTCCTATATGGAACCAGTCTGTTGTTCCATGTCCAGTTCTAATTGTTGCTTCCTGTCCTGCATACAGGTTTCTCAAAAGGCAGGTCAGGTGGTCTGGTATTCCCATCTCTTTCAGAACTTTCCCCAGTTTGTTGTGATCCATACAGTCAAAGGCTTTGGCATAGTCAATAAAGCAGAAATAGATATTTTCCTGGAACTCTCTTGCTTTTCTGATGATCCAGCGGATGTTGGCAATTTGATCTCTGGTTTCTCTGCCTTTTCTAAAACCAGCTTGAACATCTGGAAGAGCACGGTTCATGTACTGTTGAAGCCTGGCTTGGAGGATTTTGAGCATTAGTTTACTAGCGTGTGAGGAGTACAACTGTGTGGTAGTTTGAGCATTCTTTGGCATTGCCTTTCTTTGGGGTTGGAATGAAAACTGACCTTTTCCAGTCCTGTGGCCATTGCTGAGTTTTCCAAATTTGCTAGCATATTGAGTGCAGCACTTTCACAGCATCATCTTTCAGGATTTGAAGTAGCTCAACTGGAATTCCATCACCACCACTAGCTTTATTCGTAGTGATGCTTCCTAAGGCCAACTTGACTTCACATTCCAGGATGTCTGGCTCTAGGTGAATGATCACACCATCATGATTATCTGGGTCGTGAAGATCTTTTTTGTACAGTTCTTCTCTGTATTCTTGCCACCTCTTCTTAATATCTTCTGCTTCTGTTAGGCCCATACCATTTCTGTCCTTTATCGAGCCCATCTTTGCATGAAATGTTCCCTTGGTATCTCTAATTTTCTTGAAGAGATCTCTAGTCTTTCCCATTCTATTGCTTTCCTCAATTTCTTTTCATTGATCACTGAGGAAGGCTTTCTTATCTCTCCTTGCTATTCTTTGGAACTCTGCATTCAAATGGCTATATCTTTCCTTTTCCCCTTTGCTTTCCGCTTCTCTTCTTTTCACACCTATTTGTAAGGCCTCCTCAGACAGCCATTTTGCTTTTTTGCATTTCATTTTCTTGGGGATCCCTGTCTCCTGTACAATGTCACAAATCTCCGTCCATAGTTCATCAGGCACTCTGTCTATCAGATCTAGTCCCTTAAATCTAGTTCTCACTTCCATTTTATAATCATAAGGGATTTGATTTAGGTCATACCTGAATGGTCTAGTGGTTTTCCCCACTTTCTTCAATTTAAGTCTGAATTTGCCAATAAGGAGTTCATGACTTGAGCCACAGTCAGCTTCTGGTCTTGTTTTTGCTCACTGTATAGTCATACTTACCACTTTTAAGTATGCATATAGTTCAGCAGTGTTATGTATGCTCATACTGTAAAATCTAAAACTGTGTACCCAGTAAACAACTCTTCTCTTCCTCCATCCCCTCCTCTCTATAATCTCTAAAATAAATTGCTTCTCAAATCCTGGGAATCCTCAGTAGTAACTCTGGGAAGTCATAAGATTTAGTGATATAAGGGACCTGACCACAACTTCCGTATGAAAGAATAATCTCTAAAATGTTCACATTCAATGGGTATCTGGCTATCATTTGCAGACATGAGCAGAAAGCAAAGCAGCCACATCACCCTTGAGCACTCACTACAAGCTTCTTTATGTTGCACTAAAATCTTTCTCCTTAATTTTTAACACTGATTCTACTTATACTCACCACAGAACAAGGTTAAGCTCTTTCTCTCATGAAATTCCCTCAAACTTTTACAGAGAACATTATATTCTCCAGAATTTTACAAATTCTTTTGACTACTCCTTGTAAAACATAGTTTCAGGTCTTCAACATCATCCTGGCTCTGAATTCAGTGCTTCAGTTCATCACTCTCTCTTAAAACATGTAATTGAAAATGAGCTCAATTTCATAGATATGATCTGACCTGGGTGGAAGAGAATGAGATAATCACCGTACATCTTTATAGATATAATTACATTTCTGATTGCTATTGAATCCACGATCAACAAAAACCCTAATATCTTTGGATTGGTTTGGCCAATACAATCCTAATACTTGTCACAAGGGCTTCCCTGGTGGCTCAGATTGTAAAGAGTCTGCCTGCAAACTCTTTACCATGAAATCTACAAACCCAGAGACCCATGTTCAATCCCTGGTCAGGAAGTTCCCCTGGAGAAGGAAATGGCAACCGACTCTAGTATTCTTGCCTGGAGAATCCCATGGACGGAGGAGCTTTGCTAACTACAGTTCATGGGGTCACAAAGAGTTGGACACAACTGAGCAACCTGAGCAACTTCACTTCCTTCCTTCCTTCCTTGTCATAAAGCTGAGATAAGAGATTCTTCCTTTTCACTAAATGAATTGTTATTCAGATTTCTGTATCTCAATAAGGTATAGTAAAATTGAGCAGCTACTGCACATTGGGAATACATATGCACACACTGAAATGTACCTAAAAAGCTTTACCTAAAATGTAATGCTGAAGGGCAGAACGTTTCAGTCTAGTCTGTTTCCTGTACTTATATCCAGGGTCAGTTCCAAGATCCACAACCTTCTCTCTATCTTCACTACCCTAATTCTGTTACCAACCTTACTTACACTTTCCAGTCCTCCCACCCATATGTTAACAGAATATTCTGTTTATGGCACAGAGCTTTTATTGTGGTATTAGTGATTTGCCTCTACTAGTTTCTTCTGCCACTGAGTAAAGCCAACCAGTAATCACACTGCCATTTGATGATCAGTTCCTTCTCTCTAAAAGAGCATGATTCCCAGCAGTATTAACTATGCTATAGCCATGGAATATACATTAAACATATATATTATACATATATAATGTACACAAGCATTCTTCCTTATATATAAGAAATCTCTTCACTCTGTAGAGCAAATGAATTTTCCTGTTTGATTCCCTCCTACAAATAAAATAAGTTTGTCAGAAATGAGAGATACTCACTAGGATTTATCACACCAGGTCTAAAAGGCTCAAGTCACTCATCCCAAATTAAGCTGATGAAGTCAACAATACAAGCCCAAAGTTCTTTTTGTTTTGCACCCTAAGAAACAAAGTAGTCTTCATACCTGATTTCTACACAACAAGAACCTTTTTGATCAAAATTAAATGCCATGAGGGGTTCATATAATTCCTCTATACTCCATCTAGGGCAGAATCCTATCTGAAAAGTGAGGTTAAGTGACTGGATAACAACAGTATTTTAAGTCCACAAACAGCTTACCTCTGAGAAAGTGTTCTGGGGAAAATAAAGATATCTCTAGTCTTCATTTTCTTAATTAATACAATTAAAGTGTTAGACTAGATAACTGCTAAGTTCCCAAACAGTGCTAGCACTCCATGAGTCTCATTCTGAATACTATTAGTTTTTGCTGCTGCTGCTAAGTCACTTCAGTCATGTCCGACTCTGTGCGACCTCACAGACAGCAGCCCATCAGGCTCCATCGTCCCTGGGATTCTCCAGGCAAGAACACTGGAGCGGGTTGCCATTTCCTTCTCCAATGCATGAAACTGAAAAGTGAAAGTGAAGTCGCTCAGTCGTGTCCGACTCTTAGCGACCCCATGGACTGCAGCCTACCAGGCTCCTCCGTCCATGGGATTTTCCAGGCAAGAGTACTGGAGTGGGGTGCCATTGTCTTTTCCAACTATTAGTTTCTAGGGGGGAAAAAATCCATATTTGTATCTCCAGCAGTCCCCATTAACACACAATTTGGTGAAACCTGAGAACAGCTAACTCATGTCAGCTAGAAAAACTGTCAACAAAGCAAAACAGACTGCGTGTAGTTAACTAAGACATAAATGAGGACTATAATGAATTTAAGAATATAAAAATGATTAATTCTTTTAAGAGCTGTCATTTAAGTCAGCAAACAATCAAGCAGTGGTGCACATCAAATGCTTTCATTATCTTCCAAAGGAAGAATTTTCTTTAGTAGTACATTAACATAGCAATAGACTTTCAATAAACAGCATCTACTCTTTATTATGCATATCACAAAGTCAAGGCTGGTGACACCATTATTAGAACCACTCTCTCAAGTTTCTTTCAAGAGGGCTGTTTCCAAAATCATGAGTTTATTTTGACAGATGTTTACCTCAAGTAGTGATTCCTAGCCTAAATTATAGGAATGGAAAAATGACTAATGGAAACTAACAGCAGAAGAAAATGTCATGGGATGAGCTCTCACAGAGAATAGAGCATAATCTGGATATACTAAAATTGGGTGTGAGTTGACTATTACTGGCCAATAAACTCCTTGGAATCAGGGGTTAAATCACACTGAACCTGTTATCATCCACAGCAGTTCAGGCAATACCAGGCACACAGACGGTAGTTTTGAAAGGACTGACTACTGGGTCTAAGCTCAGCAGCCAAGAGATGACTAGAAGAATTGGGACCAGAGTGGGACCAGAGAACACAGATTTATGAAGAAATACAAGAGCATGAGGGCAGGAAATGCTCAGCATCGGTAGTTTATGGTCACCACAAAGGTCACCTTGGAGCTCCAAATGGGAACAAGGTTCAAAATGACCTAGAGTTGTGTGACAAATGGGTTTATGGAAGGAAGACAGTAGTCCCAAGGAGGTAGGAAGAGGGAGTCTCAGTAGAGACAACAGTACAGATTTTGAAGTTGCTGGCAGCAAGAGAAACAAAGTGCAGAGGGAAAGAAGCCCTGAAGGTGTAGAGAGAAAATAGGCTGCAGAGAGAGTGCTGCAGACTGACAGCGAGCCAGTGCAGAACTGAGGATGGTGACAGTGAGAGAGGAACAGTCTGGAAGTCTATCCTCCTACCCACCTTCCTGGTGAGTCACTCTCTTTAAGGGGGAGTACCACTTAAAGAAGTTTGCCCCCAACAAACAGGTATGGGAAAAAGCAAAGTTTCATTTAAGATAACAGGAGAGAGGGCACACATGAAAACAGATGGCATATAAAAATGCTTGATCATCGCACAAGCACAGTGGGAAGGCTAAAGTAGGGCAGTATGGGGTTCATGGACAGGCCTAGGATATACAAACAGATAATAGGGTTAAGTGCAAGGAGAATGAGAAATAAACTGAAAGCATGTCAGAGACAGGAGAAAGGGACTTCTTCACAGGTAGCTTTGTTACAGAGGAATGCCAGGTTCCTCAGAGTTTCAGCTGGTTTGAAAATGAGAGTAAATATTTCCCCAAAGGTCAGTTAGAATCTATATTAAGCAGCTTCTCAGATTTTTAGTGTGGTTAGTGTTGAGATGTTGGAATGACTAAGAATCTGGAATTTATTGCTTCCCTTAAATTTGTTAGAAATTCTCACAATTCAACCACTGGTAACTTTTGTTTATCAACAAAGAAGGCTGAATAAAATTTGTATTTCAAATTAAAATCTAACTTCCAAAAGCATCTTTTACTGAGACTATTAAAATGCACCTGAAGTTGTAAGTTCAGTTTTTATCTCCTCTATATTTTCAGTCCAGCAAAAATGCTCAAAGTCTTAATGATTTGTGGAATGAATTAAATATAAACATCACTCAAAACACATCAGAAGAGTCCACAAACCAGCATTCTCCAAACAAGTCCACACTCTTAGGAGATGTGAAAGGTTTCATTTTTAGGTATACAGCAAAAATAATTTCATACAGCTTTTTAGCTAAGAAAACAACCACTCAAGAACATAACAAAGGTTGATTACAGTCCAGAACACCAGGCTTCAATATGCAGGTCATTTTGCCTGGCTGGTCTGGTGACCCTTGATTGTTCATGGTTTGAGGCTGTTCACAACCCTAGAAAATAGCATGGGCCAGGGCGTGGGGCTGGGACTGAAACCAAGGGAGGGGGGCACCAGGCTGGGCAGAGCAGACTCTCCTGCACTGCTCAGACCTCCTACCTTCTCCACCTGGTTTCCCACATTTTTTACTTTTTCTAAAGATGCTGATACTAAGAAAAACAAGCACCATTCACAGAGATTCCCATAGAATATCTTCACTCTTCTATTATACCTGCACAATTTAACTATAATGAATACAACAGAGCTCATTCCCAATCTCCAAGAGAAAGGAATGATGCAGATCTTGTGCCCAGAGCCCTGGTGAATTTTCAGAGGATAAGGATGCTCCAGTCTCAACACACAGTTATACCTTAGATCAGAAAGTACCCTGAGGTCATGCAACTTTCTTCACTTTCCCACCCTCTCTCTCAACCTTCTTTCTCCCCTCTCCTTCTTTCCATGTATGTATGGACTTCTATATGCATTAACTTGTCTATTGCTCTTTATTTCTTCCTTTCCTTCTTTCTTGCCTGTATATCTCAGACCCTACTTAAAAGCCTAGGAGAGGGGAAAAAAGTTAAGATTTTAACTTCCATCTATTACCATTGTTATGGAAATACCTTCACTCTCCTAGATCTATTCACACCTTCTAATTTGAACTTGAAAGCAACTTAGGTGTCTGGGTAGGCCTCTGGACACATAAGTACTTGAATTGTAAAAATAAACGAGGAAGGGACTGAAAAACAATTATTAAGGCAGAAAAAGAGAACTCTAGGTATTTTCCTGTGTTGACTCTTTACCTTCTGTTTGCTTAAGATAAAAACAACATTCAGATATTTTCACTATGAAGAACAACTACTTTAGTATTATACTGGATTATTTATTTTAGAAAGAGCATCCCAGGTGGCTCAGTGGGTAAAGAATTCTGCCTGCAATGCAGGAGACATGGATTTGATCTCTGGGTTGGAAAGATCCCCTGGAGGAAGGCATGGCAACCCATTCCAGTATTCTTTCCTGGAGAATCCCATGGACAGAGGAGCCTGATGGACTACAGTCCACAGGGTTGCAAAGAGTTGGCCATGACTGAAGTGACTGAGTATACACACACATTTATTTTAGAAAGTTTCCTGCAGCTAGTTATCAATACACCAAAGTTATGGAAACAGCTTGACTATATGAAATTGGTCACTGCAATTTTATTTCTTTTTAAGTATAAGAAATATGTAGATGAAATAATATGACTGAATTGCTCCAAAATAATACAAGAATTCAAAAATTCATCAAGCTGTAGATGTCTAATTTGCATACTTTACATGTTTACTAGTCTGCACTAAAAAGTTTACATAAAAAATAATAACATAGGAAAGAGAAGTCAAGAAGGGTGTAGTTAAAATAAAATTATTCATGAACTGACAACTCTCAGTGTTGGGTAGTGAGTACTATTCCATTTTTGCATGGTTGCAACTTTTCATAATAAAAGATGCTGTAAAATGTTACTTAGAAATGAGCAATTTTAAGATTCAGATGCATGGTATGAGATGCAGTACATCTTTTAAAATAAGACTTTGATTAAAATTATAATGTGTAAATATAAATCAAATTTTATTTGTAATTTTGTTGAAAGTGATAATTTTTTCATAAAAAATTCTTGGCATAATTATGTAGAAAGAGTCTGTATACTAAGATGTAGAGGTGTTGTAATTCTAGTAGAAAATTGTTGACATTCTGTCATAAACTACAATAAATTTAAAACTGTAAAGAAGAGAAAGAAATAATAAAATATTATTGTCTTCTAAAACACAGTAAGTGAGTTTGTTCTGATGTGAGTAAAACTAAGAGTTCTACCATAGCATGAGAACTATGTATGGAAATTTTTTTGCATTAATCCTACTTTATTCCTTCTCTTTCTATCTCTTAAAACTCAGTAACATTTATCAAGTACGAAGGACAACTAGCAGTCCAAGAAAGATATTAACTAGAGATTGCTTTATGTAGAAAAGACTATCCAAAAAAAATGCACAAAGCCTCCTTGGCTTTTGTAATATAAATCACTTAGAACAGGTGCATTATGTCTAGCAATTAACGGGTCTAATGGATTTCTATTTAGCTGAAGAACAGAATTGGCTGCACTGGAGAACACATCAATAAATACAAATTTGTGTTTGGTTTTCTTAAAAATACCTCATCCCACTCAAAAGAACCATATGAATATTGCTACATGTTATATGTATTCCCCAACTTACAGAAATTACATTCTAAAAGTTTATCTGTAATTAAGCATTCTTGGATTCAGATCACATTTTCCCACTGAAACAATTTTACAAAGGGTAGTTAAGCCAATCAGGCCACCCCAGAGAAATCTATAAATTTCAAAATTACTGGACCTGGTATGGTTTATTGAAGCACTTTTTTTCCCCCAACTAACCACTTTGTACTACTATTTATTTGATAAATGCAATAGGGATTCTAGGAATAAAGCTTCTGTCAGATACTCTGCCTTGCATGAATCTATGTTCCTTAGCTATCAGAGTAGGCAGAGTGGAGTAGAGTTTAGATGAGGGGCTTTTGCATTTGAAGGGTACAGGAAGTTGGGGCCCTACAATTTACTAAGGAGCAGCAGTCTTGGAAGGTTCTTTAGTAACTTGTTTCTATTGGGTCTCACAGATACAGGGTGGAGATGTGGACTGTATCTTTCACCAGGTTTATCATCTAGAAAATGTTTTTTTTTTTAATTAGAAACTTTTCAATAATCACTTTTAATATGAGTTTTTTAAATGTTTATAAACTCAGAGCTAAATAAATTATAGGTTACTCCTGGGTACTTTAGCTACACCCAAAGCTGTGACAATAATCTGCTCCGTGACTGGACAGCCACAGGCCTCTGCCCACTATAAGGAGAGGATGCTACCAGGAGGTCCTGAAAACCAGCATTTAATCTAAGCAGAGGGCTGCCTCTAGCTGGAGTCAACATTTCTCCTCTACTCACAGTCAACTAGATTTCATTGCTTTGAAAATGTTTAAGCCAAAATCATTGCAGATGGTGATTGGGGCCATGAAATTAAAAGACACTTACTCCTTGGAAGGAAAGTTATGACCAACCTAGATAGCATATTCAAAAGCAGAGACATGACTTTGCCAACAAAGGTCCGTCTAGTCAAGGCTATGGTTTTTCCAATAGTCATGTATGGATGTGAGAGTTGGACTGTGAAGAAAGCTGAGTGCCAAAGAATTGAAGCTTTTGAACTGTGGTGTTGGAGAAGACTCTTGAAAGTCCCTTGGACTGCAAGGAGATCCAACCAGTCCATTCTGAAGGAGATCAGCCCCGGGATTTCTTTGGAAGGAATGATGCCAAAGCTGAAACTCCAGTACTTTGGCCACCTCATGCGAAGAGTTGACTCATTGGAAAAGACTCTGATGTTGGGAGGGAGTGGGGGCAGGAAGAAAAGGGGACGACAGAGGATGAGATGGCTGGATGGCATCACTGACCTCGATGGACATGAGTCTGGGTGAATTCGGGAGTTGGTGATGGACAGGGAGGCCTGGCGTGCTGCAATTCATGGGGTCGCAAAGAGTCGACATGACTGAGCAACTGAACTGAACTGAACTGAAGCCACAAGTTGTTTTCTTGGATACAAGAAAAGGTTGCAAAAAGCAGGGATAAAATGGGGATAAAATGACTTAATTTCATATGTAAACACTTTTTTCTAACCCTATTAATTTGACAGTGTGAAAGAAAAACATAGAGATTCAATATTTGCATAAAATGATCTACTCTATCATTTAGGCCTAATATCATGTACTGCTGCTGCTGCTGCTAAGTCGCTTCAGTCGTGTCTGACTCTGTGCGACCCATAGACAGCAGCCCACCAGGCTCCCCCGCCCCTGGGATTCTCCAGGCAAGAACACTGGAGTGGGTTGCCATTTCCTTCTCCAATGCATGAAAGTGAAAAGTGAAAATGAACTTGCTCAGTCGTGTCCAACTCTTAGCAACCTCATGGACCACAGCCTACCAGGCTCCTCCATCCATGGGATTTTCCAGGCAAGAGTACTGGAGTGGGCTGCCATCGCCTTCTCCGAATATCATGTACAGTTTATGTTTTTCTTTAAAATTCAGAACTCTATGAGTATGCTTCAATTATGCAGTGCTATAATACCAGTATAAGATTTTAAATGTATTTTTTTAATGTGCAGATCTAAAAACATGAGACAAATTTCCAGAAATCACTATAGAATCATATTAGAAATCAAGAGTTTCAGATTCTTCCTGTCTCAAATTCAGTCAAGATTTATTTCACTTGCCTGCATAGGTGTTGGCCTTGTTTAGGAGGTCCGTGCATGCGTGCATATCAGCAAAAGCCCGGATTCCTAAGCAGTTGACAGGGTGAAGCTGAGATTCCAAAAATTCACAGCAAGTCTTCTTCACATCCTGTAACTGTAACAGACCAGCTGCTGGGAGAAGTACCTGTAACACAACAAGTGAGCATGCTTATCCGACTGGCTAGAAGTTTACTCTTCATTGCGTCTACAGAGAGCTCAGGGATTCAGCCACAGCTCAATATCTGCACCCAGACCCCAGCATCCCATAGACAAGTAATGTAACTATTATTTGCAAAAAGGATGATGCCTCCTTCCAATCTCCGTAATATCTATGGAATCTTTCAAAGGTCTCTTCTTGGTCACAAGAATATAAGAGACATCAGATTATACTAGATTAACAATTCTTTCCATAGATCTAAACAAATGTTCCTTTGAATTTTAAAAACATAAATTATTAGGCTGCTAGGGGGTGCCATGGTTCCATGAAAATGATTTTCTTCCCTTAGAGTAGTCATGAGATTCAGTGATTTGTGAAGAAGGGGTGAGCACAGAGTAATAATACTGGAGTGGCTTGCCATGTCCTCCTCCAGGGGGTCTTCCTAACCCAGGAATTGAACCCAGATCTCCCACATTGCAGGCAGATTCTTTACTGTCTGAGCCACAAGGAAAGCCCACACCAAAGCTTCATCTTTTTGTTATTCCACTAAGTAACACCACAAACTACTTTCCTTAGCGGGGTAGAACAATTTAAAACTCAACAGTCTAAATGCAAGCAACTTCTTTGAAATATATGTGCTAAAAAAGAAAACAAAAGGAGTAATTATTTAATAACAACTTTTTAATCTATATTTTTATTTCAGTATCTCCATAAGACTCTGTATTAATTAGGTTATTCTTTGGGATTTAATCAGTATCTTCACTATAAATATGATATCCAACACAATTCCTTTTCAAATAGGCCAATAATGGAAACATTTTTATTTGTACGTAAATTAGTACAATGCTATGTAAAGGATCATACTGGAAAGTCAAATTGGAAAACTTTATTAAAAAGAAGCTGGCAAATCCTTCTATAAAAGCCAAAAAGGTGGGGAGGGGAGGGGACTATTAGAACAACAGTCAATTTTAGAAAAGGTAACCTGGGCATATTAGCATAAAAATTAAGTTAAGTTCCAAGTTCCTTCAGGAACTGATTTTCATATATTCCAAGCTGCGGACCAAAGAGAAAATGAGAAAAGAGAGTAGTTTTAAATATCCTTCAAAATTTTCCTAAATGTATGCAGTAAGTCCTAAATGTAGAAGAGAAAAAGTAAATCTTTTGTCTTTCTGTAATACAAACTGCTTTATTTTCTTAAAGGAACCATAGCAGCTTTAACTCTCTCAGCTAAAAACTGTGTGTGTGTCTACATATACAGTCAAATAGTCATGAATCAAGGATGAAGAGGACAACTTTTTGTGTTTTTTAATTCAACTCCACCAACTAAATAACTTTTCTCTGAAAATTATGAAAACAGTATTTGGTGATAATGCCTTTTCTTTCTGAATAGGAGAAATAAAGTGCAAATAACTCTGTTTATACTCAAATCTTTTATATAATATGGATAGTGTGCTTCATTATGTTATGGGAATGAATCTCCATGGAAGGCTGACAATTTGCAAACTGGAGTTTTTCTACAGTGGTATAATTATGCTCTGAAGCAATGTAAAGTACATTACATGACGCTTAACTGTGCAGCCATTTAATTCAGCAAATACATATATTAAGAAAGTGGTCTTCTGTGTAAAATTCAATCTCTGTGAAACTTGTAAAAATGGTAATGATCACCCATCTAATCAGCATTTTTCCAGAGACAACATAGTGTAATATAGTATAATGCAAACTGCTTTGTAATACAGAAAGATGGGAATCCTTGAGGGGGAAAGCAGTCAAGCAGAAGCAAGTTCACCCACACATTATTGGTGGACGTGTACACTGGTTCAATCTCCATGAAGAGCAATTTGTCTATTTAATCAAAATTACAAATGCACATATCTTCCAATACAGCAATTTAACCTACAGATACACTGAAGAAAGAAAGTGAAGTTGCTCAGTCGTGTCCGACTCTTTGCGACCCCATGGACTACAGCCCACCAGGCTCCTCTGTACATGGAATTTTCCAGGCAAGAGTACTGGAGTGGGTTGCCATTTCCTTCTCCAGGGGATCTTCTCGATCCAGGGATCAAACCCGGGTCTCCCACATTGCAGACAGACGCTTTACCATCTGAGCCACCAGGGAAGCACAGATACCTAACATATGCACAAAAGCTCACACATACACACAACATTTATTACAGTATTATTATGGGTAATAGCAGAAGTTATAAAAAAGCCTAAATGCCCACCATAAGGAGATTGGTTAAACACTGGTGTTCATCCATTCAATGGAACACTCTGTATACATTAATGAGAAAGCTATATGAACAGGACAATTTCTAAGATATATTCTTAAATGAAAAAATATCAGCAACTGGTTGATACTACGCTAACATACAGGTTTCCCAGGTGGCTCAGTGGTAAAGAATCCAGCTGCCAATGCAGGAGATGCAGGTTGGATCCCTGGGTTGGGAAGATCCCCTGGAAGAGGAAATGGCAATCCACTCCAGTATTCTTGCTGGGAAAATTCCATGGTCAGAGGAGGCTGGCAGGCTACAGTCCATGGGATTGCAAAGAGTCAGATGCAACTGAACACACAAACACACACAGTAACCTATACATACCCACTCACATTTATATATACATCTATTAAAAAAAAAAGCAGCTATAGTAGACTTTTAAAAATTTATTTTGCTTCCCCAATTTCAACTTCATGACTACCAAGACTAGACCTATCCAACAGAGGACTGAAACTCATAAAACTGTCGAATCCCAGATCTGGAAAGGATATAATAAGTCATGTAGGCCAGGGATATAAAAGTTATCTTAATTGTTGCCCACATGGCTAGAAATTCACATGTAGTTATTATGGTGGCAATACACACCATAAATGTTAGAAAATCAATTTCTTTATATTTTCCTTTTATCAATAAATTCATCAAAATGTTTCAGTTTTATGATACAATTTTACTAGGACTAAACTTCAATAGAGAAGCAAAAAGCAAAGGAGAAAAGGAAAGATATAGCCATTTGAATGCAGAGTTCCAAAGAATAGCAAGGAGAAATAAGAAAGCCTTCCTCACTGATCAATGCAAAGAAACTGAGGAAAACAATAGAATGGGAAAGACTAAAGATCTCTCCAAAAAAAATCAGAGATACCAAGGGAACATTTCATGCACAGATGGGCTCAATAAAGGACAGAAATGATATGGACCTAACAGAAGCAGAAGATATTAAGAAGAGGTGGCAAGAATATACAGAAGAACTGTACAAGAAAGATCTTCATGACCCAGATAATCGCGATGGTGTGATTACTCACCTAGAGCCAGACATCCTGGAATGTGAAGTCAAGTGGGTCTTAGGAAGCATCACTACAAATAAAGCTAGTGGTGGTGATGGAATTCCAGTTGAGCTACTTCAAATCCTGAAAGATGATGCTGTGAAAGTGCTGCACTCAATATGCCAGCAAATTTGGAAAACTCAGCAGTGGCCACAGGACTAGAAAAGGTCCAATTGCATTCCAACCCCAAAGAAAGGCAATGCCAAAGAATGCTCAAACTACCACACAATTGCACTCATTTCACATGCTAGTGAAGTAATGCTCAAAATTCTCCAAGCCAGGCTTCAAGAGTACATGAACAGTGATCTTCCAGATGTTCAAGCTGGGTTTAGAAAAGGCAGGAACCAGAGATCAAATTGCCAACATCTGCTGCTGCTGCTAAGTTGCTTCAGTCGTGTCCAACTCTGTGCTACCCCATAGACGGCAGCCCACCAGGCTCCCCCGCCCCTGGGATTCTCCAGGCAAGAACACTGGAGTGGGTTGCCATTTCCTTCTCCAATGCATGAAAGTGAAAAGTGAAAGTGAAGTCGCTCAGTTGTGTCCAACTCTTCGTGACCCCATAGACTGCAGCCCACCAGGCTCCTCCGTCCATGGGATTTTCCAGGCAAGAGTACTGGAGTGGGGTGCCATTGCCTTCTCCACCAACATCTGCTGGATCATCAAAAAAGCAAGACAGTTCCAGAAAAATATTTACTTCTGCTTTATTGACTATGCCAAAGTGGATCACAACAAACTGTGGAAAATTCTGAAAGAGATGGGAATACCAGACCACCAGACCTGCCTCTTGAGAAACCTGTACGTAGGACAGGAAGCAACAGTTAGAACTGGACATGGAACAACAGACTCGTTCCAAATAGGAAAAGGAGTACGTCAAGGCTATATATTGTCACCCTGCTTATTTAACGCATATGCAGAGTACATCATGAGAAACGCTGGGCTGGATGAAGCACAAGCTGGAATCAAAGATTGCCGGGAGAAATATCAATAACCTCAGATATGCAGATGACACCACCCTTATGGCAAAAGTGAAGAACTAAAGAGCCTCTTCATGAAAGTGAAAGAGGAGAATGAACAAGTTGACTTAAAGCTCAATATTCAGAAAACAAAGATCACGGCATCTGGTTCCATCACTTCATGGCAAATAGATGGGGAAATGGTAGAAACAGTGACAGGACTTTATTATGGGGGGCTCCAAAATCACTGCAGATGGTGAGTGCAGCCATGAAATTAAAAGACTCTTACTCCTTGGAAGGAAAGTTATGACCAACCTAGACAGCGTATTAAAAAGCAGAGACATTACTTTGCCAACAAAGGTCCATCTAGTCAAGGCTATGGTTTTTCCAGTAGTCATGTATGGATGTGAGAGTTGGACTATAAAGAAAGCTGAGTGACAAAGAATTGATGCTTTTGAACTATGGTGTTGGAGAAGACTCTTGAGAGTCCCTTGGACAACAAAGAGATCCAACCAGTTCATCCTAAAGATAATCAGTCATGAATATTCATTGGAAGGACTGATGTTGAACCTGAAACTCCAATACTTTGTGCATCTGATGCGAAGAGCCGACTCTTTTGAAAAGACCCTGATTCTGGGAAAGACTGAAGGCGGGAGGAGAAGGGGACGACAGAAGATGAGATTGTTGCATGGCATCACCGACTCTATGGACATGAGTTTGAGTAGACTCTGGGAGTTGGTGATGGACAGGGAGGCCTGGCGTGCTGCGATTCACGGGGTCGCAAAGAGTCGGACATGACTGAGCGACTGAACTGAATTTGTCTGATGAAGAAACTTAATCCTAGAGAGGCCAAAAGATCTGACCAAGTTCCACAGCCTATCAGAAGAGAGCTAGTGCGTGCTGTAACTGCTTAGTCGCCAAGTCATGTCTCTTTGTAATCCCATGGACTGTAGCCGGCCAGTCTTGTTTGTCATTGGGATTTTCCAGGCAAGAATACTGGAGTGAGTTGCCATTTCCTCCTACAGGGGATCTTCCCAACTCAGGAATCGAACTTGCATCTCGTGCATTGGCAGACAGGGTCTCTACCTTTGCGCCATCTGGGAATAAGGATATACTCAAATTCACTAACTCTTTGGTCTAGTGTTCTTCCCACTACCTTCATACCCATCTGTAAGTATGAAGTGCTTGTCTAATTTCAAAATCTGCAATACTGCTCTTTTTGGTAGAATAAAGACGATGGGCTTCCCTGGTAGCTCAGTGGTAAAGAATCTGCCTGCCAATTCCGGGGGTGTGGGTTTAATCCCTGGACTGGGAAAATCCCCTGGAGAAGGAAATGGCAACATATTCTATTATTCTTGCCTGAGAAATCCCATGGACAGGGAAGCCTAGCAGGCTATAGTCCATAGTGCTGCAAAAGTATAGGACACAACCACAACAACAATAAAGACGACAATCACTTCAATTGCATTCTTGCAGTTGCTTCCATTTACTGAGTAATTACTACATCAGGCACTTGACAGGCAACAACATCTCACTGAAATGCTATGTGAACAGCTGCCAACAGAAAGCTCCTTAGAACTTCCTGAAATTGGTTTTGTTTTGTTTTTTCAAATTTTTAACCTGTGGTTGGTTGAATCAGCAGATGTGGAACCTGAAGATAT
Source organism: Bubalus bubalis (assembly GCF_019923935.1). Lineage (NCBI taxonomy): Eukaryota > Metazoa > Chordata > Mammalia > Artiodactyla > Bovidae > Bubalus > Bubalus bubalis. The sequence goes on from NC_059173.1 coordinate 71,834,168, forward strand.
GAAGGGCCCACTGAATTAAAAGAGATGAATAGTTAATGACTAGGACATTTGTTCCTAATATATTTAGTGTAAAAAAATCTAATTTTTAAGCAGTTCCCTTTTTGTAAGCACACATATACATGATCACAAAGACAGTACTAGAGAAATAGTCCACAATTGTTATTTGGGATTACCTGTGGTTAACAGTAGTATGGATGCTTTTCTATTGTCTTCTTTTGATTTCTATTTTCTAAAATTTCAATAACAAATCTGTGCCATTTAAATAGTCACATTCTAATGAAAGTCAGGGAGAAACAAGTAAAGAAATGCCATTCTGGGAACTTTCCTGGTGGTCCAGTGGTTAAGAATCCGCCTTCCAATGAAGGGGGTATGGGTTCAATCCTGGGTCTGGGAACTAAGGTCCCACATGCCCTGTAGCAACAACTGAGCCTGCGAGTCACAACTAGAGAATTCTGTACATAGCAACGAAGATCCTACCTGCCACAACTAAGACCCAATGCAGACAAAGAAAGAAATGCCTTCCTGGATCCCTAGAATTCTAGCCAATCTCACAATTGTAAGGGGAGCTGTTTATTTAGTGACTACCACACTCACCAGAGACTACCACAGTTTGGCCTGTCCTCTGAGTATTGTGAGGCTGAAAGACCTTTAGTCTTTCTCAAGCTAGTGTTTTGTAGAGCTGTAAGAGGTTCTACACATTCCTCTTCTTGTTCATATGAATAGCATCTCTTTAAGTGCTCAGAGGAAGATGAAAGCTGATTAAATAAACTTAACTTCATATGTCATCATTTTGTTAAGCAGAAAAAAAATTTTCCATCTAGATATGTTGATTTCCAGTATACGGAGACACATAAAGCCTGAACATCTTATACTGTGGAGATGTTTTCTTTAACGAACGAAGAAGTAGGGGGAAAGCTACCAATGATTCCTGAAGACAAGTGGAACATCAGACATGGAACACACCTGAGCCAAACAATAAGCACCCATATGACATCTTACACCAGCTGCACATTTTAAAGTAAGAAGCTTCCATCCTACTTCACATTATCTGACAAGCCAAATTACATATAAGATGTCTCGCTCAGACAAGTACACGCCTTCTGCTTGGCTATTAGGATATGCAGTTTATTTTTAGCTTGGGCACCTACTCTATAGAGTGAAATAATTTATATAGTAAATCTTTTAAATCCTGAGCCTTTAAGGGATGTTTATTAGAAGACACTACCACAGGGTCTGATTATTCCATAGATGTAAGATTTCCAGATGTCTGAGAATGATGCTTACATGATGCTCACAGCTCAGTCACTGTTAACATTACAGTTAGTGCACTGCCAAAAAGCAAATTTTTATTAATTTTGCAGCCATCTTATAATCATATCAGAAGAACCTGTTTGTTTTAAAGTGCCAGGGCCTTGTATGCCAGGAATAATGTGAAAACAAGGAAAACAGCTATCCAAAGGGCATGAGCAGAGGGTAGAAATTATCCCCAAAGTTAAAGAAGCTATGTATTGTTAGACTAAAAAAGCCTCATTATGAAATATAACCTATAACTTTCATTAGCATACCTCTTCTAAAATCTGGGATTTCCCTGGTTGCCCAGTAGTTAAGGTAGTGGTTAAGGTAGTTCCCCTGGTGGCTCAGATGGTAAAGCGTCTACCTGCCTGCAATGCGGGAGACCCGGGTTTGATCACTAGGTCGGGAAGATCCCCTAAAGAAGGAAATGGCAACCCACTCCAGTACTCTTGCCTGGAAAATTCCATGGACTGAAGAGCCTGGTTGGCTACAGTCCATGGGGTTGCAAAGAGTTGGACACAACTGAGCAACTTCACTTTCACTTTCTTTCCAGTGTTAAAGAGTCTGCTTGCCAATGCTGGAGACATGGGTTCCATCCCCAGTCTGGGGAGATTCCACATGCAGCACCGCAACTACTGATTCTGTGCTCTAGAGTCCAGCAAGTACAACTACGGAAGCCCACGCACCCTAGAGCCCTTGAGCCCATGCTCGGCAACAAGAGAAGACACCACAATGAGAAGCCTGTGCATTGTAACAAAGTAAACCTGACTGGCTGCAGTAAGAGAAAGCCCATGTGCAGAAATGAAAACTCAGCACAGCTGAAAATTAATAATAAAAATTTTTAAAATAAATAAAAATTAAAATCTCCCTTTAGTCCCCAAGTTACAAGTAAGTCATATGCCACAACTTTATTTTTGTAATTGGATATGCGACACACCTTGCACATTTACTCATAGAAACAGTATTAAAAATAGTTACAAACCAAAATAGCAATGAACACAGTATTACTTATTGATGGCTATGACCTCAGGGGGCAGTAGGTGCAATGAAGAAAGAAGAAAGTTTCCTTCCTCTTTGTGGGATGTAGGCCTGGCTGGGGACAGAGTTTTGAAATAGGAAATGTTTGTCTCTGGCATCCTGCCACCTCATTCGCACTGTGCTGTGTGTGTGTTCAGTAACTCAGTCGTGTCCAACTCTTTTCAATCCCATGGACGGTAACCCGCCAGGCTCCTTTGTCCATGAGATTATCTAGGCAAGAATACTGGAGTGGGTTGCCATGTCCTTCTCCAAGGGTTCTTCACCACCCAGCGATCTAACACACGTCTCCTGTGTCTCCTACATGGGCAGGTGGATTCTTTACCACTGAGCCACCAGGGCTTCCCCTCATATGCACTGCTATGTCTCAAAGCCCTAAAGCTGGGTCACAGGCAGCCAGCTCTCTGCTCTGTGCACCCAGCTATGATTTTACACCCCAATCTGTCTTTCCTACTAAGTGTTTCATTTCATTCTCTAAATACACCTACCTCACCCCCCAATACATCCCATACCCAAGCTTCATCCCTTGGGATAGCTACTGCCAGCAGGGTCAAAAGAAAAAACATCTTATTATTAATTCATATTTAGAGTTAATAACATATCACCTTCCAGGAAAAATTTCTTGCAGAGGTAAAAGCTTTACAAGCAGCTGACTCTTATGCAGAACATATTTGTAATTGACGTCATTTCCAGTAATATTATAAATGAGGGGGAAAGGCAAAGGGAGCACATACAAAAAAAATATGGGAGCAATACAGCTTTCAGACAGAATTAAAGTCCCTCTTATACTACCCTTTTCATAGCTGCTGGCTCAAATTTACAATGAAGACAGCATCTGCCTGCAGAGTTATTGAAAGAATTTTAAAAATTGGTCAACCATTCAACACTGCCTGACACATGACCAGAGTAGCACATTAGCGCTGATTCAAGGCTTCTGTTCTTTGAACATTCAGTCCCATTACAATGAAATGCCACAATTTATTCTCCCTCACAAGACGACATTCTATGCCAGATCATTCACAATAAACATAAAATTGCTTTCTTTTCATATCAAATATTCTAAAAGTAAAAGATATAATCAGGGACAATTTGGAAAAAGGCAACACAATATACAAAAATAGGAAATATATTTGATAACTCACTAATCATCAAATAAATATAAATTAAAATGAAAGTATTTTATGACTATTGATTAAAAATGATTAACATCAAACATTCAAGTCAAAGTATAGTAAGCCTTGGCCCCTAGCTCATTTCTGCTGTCACTGTAAACTAGTCAGTTCTTTTAGAAAGGAAATAGGCAACAGTCATCAAGAGTTACCAAAAAAATAAAAATTTAAAGTCTTTGGCCCTGAAAGTATGTTCTGGAATTCTACCTTGAGAAACAGTTCAAAAAATGAAATAGGCTCTACATCCATGAATTCTACTTTAGCATTACTTATTAGAGTATGGGGAAAAAAAGCTAAAGGTTTAATAGTATGTCAATTTACTAAACTAGGCTACACTCACGTAATGATATATTATAATCAATGACAATGAAGACTAATAATGATTGAACACACTAATATTTCTAAAATATTTGCAATAAGATACAATCATATTATAAAAGTAAATGAATATACAGCTTTAACCTACAGTCACATTAAAAAGAGTTTAATGGACATCAATTACATTTGCTTTGATCTCAAGGAACATAAGACAATACTGAACAAACAAAACACTGAACATTCCCACATGATTCATTTTTCCTGACACACAGTGGAATAAATAAAGAGGGCCTTCCAATGCCAGCTTGCCTTCCCACCCTTGCATCCATCATTTGCATAATTGGCAGCTTTGGATCTGAATCTAATCTTATCTCTAAGCAGAGAGAATGTCTTAGCTCTAATTAAGCAGCTCGATCCACTGGACACTTATTTCTGCCCACACTGATGTGGCCCTGGACACTAATGCTCTGCTCTCCAGACCCAGTTCTAGTTCACATGCCCCTCGATGCCTCTATCTAGGGTTGTTATCCCAGTGGACCCTACATTACTATGCACTGACCACTTCTCCAAGAAACTAAAATCATGCTCAGAAGATACAGAATGGTTGTTCCCAGGTACCTTCCTCCTGTCCTGCCAGGACTTCTTGCTTGTCTCAGCCTCTATTTATCACACAGGGCCAGCCTATCTTACAGGCGTTCCCTCATTATTCATCTGACGATTGTTTATCAAGCTTCTAATTAATACTAATCACTAGTCTAAGTTCGGGGGATTGGGAAGTGATCAGCCACTCTAGAACCTGGATTCTAAAAGGGAGTGCTTACATTTAGTAGGGGCATGTGGAGTTTCCATCATTCAAGTTCTTCTGCCCTTCACAGTGGTCTCTGGATCTCAGAGTCTAAAGTTCACAGGTATGACAGCACTTAGGAGCCATAGATATTAATCCCCAATCTGTTACTGAGTTCCTGTACAGCTTCAGGGGCAGACCGGAGTTATATGAAAAGAATGGAGAATGGAAACTACTCACAAGCTCCAGAGTCAGAGAGCTCTGGCCTTGAAGGGTGTATGAGCGACATACTCACTGTGTCACCCTAGAAAGTCAAACCAAAGTTGCAATTATTTGATGTGTAAAAAAAGAAAAAAAACAACCCTCTGTTTAGGATATTACAAAAACTATATGAGGTCAGCATTTCAGCATTTAGCAAAGTAAGTGGAATACAGAAGGCAGGTAACCCCCTCTTCCAAAATGAATATTTCATTCCAGTTTTCCTATCATTACTCAGAATTAATCCACTTTAATCTCCTTTCCTTTAGTCTCTCCTCTCTAAAATCAATACAAACAAAAAAACATGACTGCTGATCTCTCAAAAAACTGAATGTATGTTTTACTCCTATAGGTCAAAATTCTCTTCTGTATCTCCATCTGATCCTCCAAGATTCTTCCTTTCAACAACCTCAGAATTTCACAAATAATTACCTGCAAAACCAGAACTTAAGCTGGTTAAATCATGGCTGTGAGGTTGAGGTCTCAAGTTACTATCTAAACAAGAAAATAGGAATTGACAAGTGCCACCAGTGGGCCTCAAAAAAATTTTTTTTTAATTAAAATAGAAACAAGTTTAAAAGGCCAAGATTATCAGTTAACTCAAAGAACAGACTATCTCTTAACATCAGGGACTAAGGACAACTCTGACTTTTCAAAGGTGCTGCATATATTTACAACTATGAATGATAATCACCAAATTAACTGCCAAATATAACTGTCAAAACAGTTTATATTCATTGTCTCTTTTGTGTGTCAGTCATCTGGCCTACAAACAAACAATCATCCAAAGTATTATAAATACAGGACTGGGTTAAACTTTCATTCAAACATGCTTGAAAATTGGAAAATTTTTAAGTGAAAAAAGAAAATCTCAATATGATCCATTTGAGAAGTCCTTTAACAAGGGTTCATTATTTTTCCACCAACAAATATTTCTTCCTTGTTCCAAAATTTGTAATGTTGATTAAAATGGGAAAGTATTTTATCCAACCATCACTGTTCAGTAGGTTCCACAAAATAGTTAATGGGGAACAATTTCACATGTGTAATAAAATAAGTAAGGCCTTAAGCAAGATCTCTGTCTTAAAAGAAAAACAACGGGGTCATGTGATGGCACAGCATGACTTGCTTATATACTACACCCTCTTCTTCCTCTCCTTCTTGCTCCTTTTGTCTATGCCTATTACTTTTCCATCGTCTTTGTAAATTGTTTTATGATCCACAAATTACCAAATTTATTTCAATGGGATTTGTTTTCAATGCTGAAGAGATTGCTAATTAAAGATTTTTTTGTTTTTTGCTAAATATAATGCTAAATCAAAACTCTCTCCCACATAATACCCTCTTATTCCTTAAATAAATAACTTTTTTCAGGTACATGTTATTTTTCATCAGAAATTATTCTATACTCTCTCCTCTCAACTCTGTCTGCAATCAATATTCATACATCATATCTCAACTTTGTTTCTCAAAGCCTAGACATAAGAAGAGATTCTAAGATAAGATTAAATTACTGTTGGAGAAGGAAAAGGGAGAAAATACATGATAAGAAAGCACATGTGAAGCAAACCAAAGAAAAAAATAAAAACATATTTAATAGGCAATTAAGTAACATCATCCATCTTAATCACAGCTTCTACCTGACCCCAAATAGCACTTAAATTGTAGCATTATTGTTAATGTTCCTTATCAGAGTGCTTTAAGTTTTCTTCATAACAGCCAAAAAACTTTAAACATATATTCATCAACATAGTGAAAGTGAAAGTGTTAGTTGCACAGTCATGTTCAACTCTTTGGAACCCCATGGACTGTAGCCCACCAGGCTCCTCAGTCCATGGAATTCTCCAGGCAAGAACACTAGACTGGTAGCCATTCTCTTCTGCAGGGGATCTTCCTGACCGAGGGATGGAACCCAGGTCTCCTGAATTGCAAGTGGATTATTTATCATCTGAGCCACCAGGGAAGCCCTTACCTGTATACATGGAAAACTGCAATAAATACACACAACAGAATACTCGGCATATTTATTAAGAGAAACAAACTACTGGAACGTGTGCTAATATAAGTGACTGTCACAAATGTTATGTTGTGCCAAAAATGTCACCCTCAGAAGAGTACATTCTATGTGACTTTATTTATATGAAGTTCAATAGGCAAAACTAATCAGTTATAATAGAAATCATATCACCCTAGATTCGGGGTGAGGGATTTACAGGGAAGAGGCTTGAAGTTATAAATGCTCAATATCTTGATCTGGGTGTGATATATGCATTTGTTAAAACTTAGCAAACTGAAAAGTTAAAATCCATGGAATGTAAGCTACAGCCCATGAAGTGGTGGAAAATGATTGCTTTAAGCAAATGCTGAGATTAACCAAAGGTCAATGGAAGGTTTTTATAAATTATGAAACACATTTAATGGAAAATAATAATCCTATCTGATAGAATCCAAAATAAGAATATAACCCCTCCCCCCAAATCAAACATATTTACATGACCAAATTTCTACACGAGTCATTATAAAGTTAATTTAAAACAGCAGCTTATAAATACATGTTAGTGACACAAAGTAAAATAATTGTAACTTAAACATCCCAGAGGAAGGCACAAGTACACTTAAACTAGAGGAGCACATTAATTTTACTAACCTGACAAGGGATTAATCATCAAGCTTCAAAAGGTAAAAAATTTTATGTAAATAATGCTAGGGTTTATAAAACCTTTGGCTTATCTCAAACCAAATATGCCAGAATCACAGATAAATTAAGAACTCCAGACTAAGCACCTAAACTGGTTTGGTGAGACAGACTCTTCCCTCACACTTGCCACATGCCTGATGCAAACATGCTATCTCCCATGCAGGCTCCATACCTAAACAAGAGGCAAAGATCAAGGAAAAAAAACCCACATGATAAGGATTTTGACTTATTTCTAATTTTTCTCATCCCTGCTCAAATTATTCAATATTGTTTATAAGATGCTAAATCATAATCAGGGTAGACGTATTTTTTATTCATCAAGATATATACCTCATATATACCACATGAAGCTTCTTGAAACATGAACTGCAAAATGATTCAACTGTCTTGACATCTTCAAAGATTATATATTTCAATGATATGAAGCTATAATAAATAACATAATTACTAATGCTTCTGGAGTAACTAGCTTTTCTCCAAACAAGAACTTAACCACTTCAAGTGTGATGTCCATCTAGTTCTATGGGATGTTCTTATAATAAAGCTTCTAGATTTTCTCAAACTAGCTGACCCCAGTGATTTTTTCCATATTAAATTTTGAATAAGTTATTTATCTGTTCTGTATCTTAATGTATATAGAGTAAAACATAATTTAACTGGCATGACTAAAAACTGGATATTCTCACTAGTCAAATATTTTGATTAAAATTATGAGGCTTACAGAGTTCTAACTAAAAACACAATAAAATATAACTAAGATCAGACTCAAGCTTCCCTGGTGACTCAGATGGTAAAGAGTCTGCCTGCAATGCAGAAGATCTGGGTTCGATCCCTGGGTTGGGAAGATCCCCTGGAGAAGGAAATGGCAACCCACTCCAGTATTCTTGCCTGAAACATCCCATGGATGGAGGAGCCTGGTGGGCTACAGTCCATGGGGATGCAAAGAGTTGGACACAACTGAGCAAGTAATACATAAGCTCAAAACTCAACTGTAAGTAATTTAAAATTTTACATTTTAAATTCACCATGTTTTGCCTCTAGATAATAATAATAAACTAAAAGTATCACTATTCCAGTAAAGTGATAAAATACTAAGTTAACAGATTTCTAGGTATTAGAATGTCAGATAAATTACTCCCATAAGACTTCCATTGCTATACCATAAACAACCACTAACCCTAAAGGTTTGATTCAACACATTTTTACTATTTTTTAAGTGTTAATCATGTTTTCCAAGCATATCATCTACCAAAAATCCTTTTAGACACAAGGCATTTACTCTCTATTTCCTAAGAGAAACAGAACTTGAATGGAAAAACAGCAAGCGTTCTGTAGATTCTGCTATAAGTAACTCCAGCCACCATAGTCAAACCAATGGAAAAGGCTGTTATAGAAAACAGTACCGCAATCAATACCAGAGTGCTATCTCCAAACTAATCCAAATATACAAGACTTGTTGGGTGGAGAGGAATCAATAGCAAATTATGAATATTTGAGGGAATCACAGATAATATATGCTGATTATAAAGAGTGAAAATATAAAGAGTAAGGGAAAGATGACATGAGCGCTTTTTATACAGTGATCCCAAACAATCTCAAATGAGTTTCTCCTCAAGGACTCAAGTCCTTTACTGCTGTCGCATTTTCTGGCTAACATCCATTGTTGTTGTTGTTTAGTCATTAAGTCTTACCTGACTCTTTTGAGACCTCAAGTATGTAGCCCGTCAGGCTCCTCTGTCCATGGGATTTCCCAGGCAAGAATACTGGAGTGGGTTGCCATTTACTTCAGCACGAGACCTTCCCAAACCATGTCTCCTGCATTAACAAGCAGATTCTGTACCACTGAGCCACCTAGGAAGCCTGACTAACATCATAGAACATCTTAGTGTTTTTAGAAGTGTTAGCTGTGACATTTTACAGCATTTCTATGAGGTAGTGAATCATTATTAGCCTCATTTAATAGCTGCACATCAGACAGAAAATTTAACGTCTTACTCAAAGCCATTATTGAAGTTGATAGTGAGTTCATGATTTCAGCTTTGAATTCTAATAGGACAACAACTATCAAGAGTCTACTGACCCATGAAGTTTCCAGCAGAGAGTCAATCTACAGGTTCCTTATTATCTTCTAAGTTGTTCAATGATAATTTAAATATTCAGTATTATATACTCACTAAATAATTTTATGCTAAAATGCCACTGTCAACATCTGGTAAACTATTCAGTAGATGTTTTTTCACCTTGGAGACGAGCCTTCCTTTACTAAACTCCTTTGGTATTCAGACAACTTCACATGTGGGGCTGAGAATGGAAAATGATCATTCATTCAAAATAACTAAGGGCAGTTCTCAAACATGACTGTAACCAAGCTTACACCATGATTATGAGTATAGTTACAGTCTCTCTCAAAAGAAATTATTTTAGAAATTATTTTGACATAAGGCACATGAACAGTATGAAAAGGCAAAAAGATAAGACACTGAAAGATGAACTCCCCAGGTCGGTAGGTGCCCAATATGCTACTGGAGATGAGTGGAGAAATAACTCCAGAAAGAATGACGAGGTGGAGCCAAAGCAAAAACAACACCCAGTTGTGGATGTGACTGGTGATGGAAGCCCGATGCTGTAAACAGCAATACTGCATAGGAACCTGGAATGTAAGGTCCATCAATCAAGGCAAATTGGAAGTGGTCAAACAGGGAATGGCAAGAATGAACATCAACACTTTAGGAATCAGCGAATTAAAATGGACTGGAATGGGTGAATTTAACTCAGATGACCATTATATCTACTACTGTGGGCAAGAATCCCTTGGAAGAAATTGAGTAGCCATCATAGTCAACAGAAGAGTCTGAAATGTAGTACTTGGATGCCATCTCAAAAACGACAGAATGATCTCTGTTCATTTCCAAGGCAAACCATTCAATATCATGGTAATCTAAGTCTGCCCCGACCAGTAATGCTGAAGAAGCTGAAGTTGAATGGTTCTATGAAGACCTAGAAGACCTTCTAGAACTAACAACCAAAAAAGATGTCCTTTTAATTATAGGGGACTGGAATGCAAAACTAGGGAGTCAAGAAATACCTAGAGAAACAGGCAAATTTGGCCTTGCAATACAGAATGAGGGATTCCCTGGTGGCTCAGACGATAAAGCATCTGCCTGCAATGTGGGAGACCCGGGTTCAATTCCTGGATCGGGAAGATCCCCTGGAGAAGAAAATGGCAATCCACTCCAGCACTCTTGCCTGGAAAATCCCATGGATGGAGGAGCCTGATAGGCTACAGTCCATGGGGTTGCAAAGAGTCGGACACGACTGAGCAACTGAAGCAGGGCAAAGGCTAAAGGACTTTTGCCAACAGAACACCCTGGTCATAGCAAACACCCTCTTCCAACAACACAAGAGAAGACTCTACACATGGACATCATTAGACGGTCAATACTGAAATCAGACTGATTATATTCTCTGCAGCCAAAGATGGAGAAATTCTAGACAGTCAGCAAAAACAAGACCGGGAACTGACTGTGGCACAGACCATGAACTCTTTATTGCCAAATTCAGACTTAAATTGAAGAAAGTAAGGAAAACCACTAGATCATTTAGGTATGACTTAAATCAAATCCCTTACAATTATACAGTGGAAGTGAGAAATAGATTCAAGGGGTTAGATCTGATACACAGTGTGCCTGAAGAACTATGAATAGAGACTTGTTACACTGTATAGGAGGCAGGGATCAAGACCATCCCCAAGGAAAAGAAATGCAAAAAAGCAACATGGCTGTCTGAGAGGCCTTACAAATAGCTGTGAATAGGAGAGAGTGAAAGGCAAGGAGGAAAGGAGCAATATAACCATTTGAATGCAAAGTTCCAATGAATAGCAAGGAGAGATAAGAAAGCCTTCCTCAGGGATCAGTGCAAAGAAATAGAGGAAAACAACAGAACGGAAAAGACTAGAGACCTCTTTAAGAAAATTAGAGATACCAAGGTAATATTTCATGCAAAGATGGGCTCAATAAAGGACAGAAATGGTAGGACCTAATAGAAGCAGAAGATACTAAGAAGAGGTGGCAAGAATACACAGAAGAACTATACAAATATGATCTTCACGACCCAGATAATCATGATGATGTGATCACCAACCTAAAGTCAGACATCCTGGAATGTGAAGTCAAGTGGGCCTTAGGAAGCATCACTATGAACAAAGCTAGTGGAGGTGATGGCATTCCAGTTGAGCTAGTTCAAATTCTAAAAGATGATGCTGTGAAAGTGCTGCATTCAATATGCCAGCAAATTTGGAAAATGCAGCAGTGGCCATGGGACTGGAAAAGCTCAGTTTTTATTCCAATCCCAAAGAAAGGCAATGCCGAAGAATGCTCAAACTACCACACAATTGCATTCATTTCACATGCTAGTAAAGTAAAGCTCAAAATTCTCCAAGACAGGCTTCAACAGTACATGAACCGTGATCTTCCAAATGTTCAAGCTGGTTTTAGAAAAGGCAGAGGAACCAGAGATCAAATTGCCAACGTCCGCTGGATCATTAAAAAAGCAAGAGAGTTCCAGAAAAACATCTATTTCTGCTTTATTGACTATGCCAAAGCCTTTGACTGTATGGATCACAACAAACGGTGGAAAATTCTGAAAGAGATGGGAATACCAGACCACCTGACCTACCTCTTGAGAAATTTGTGTGCAGGTCAGGAGGCAACATTTAGACCTGGAATGGAACAACAGACTGGTTCCAAATAGGAAAAGGAGTACATCAAGGCTGTATATTGTCACTCTGCTTATTTAACTTATATGCAGAGTACATCATGAGAAATGCTGGGCTGGATGAAGCACAAGCTGGAATCAAGACTGCGGGGAGAAATATCAATAACCTCAGATATGCAGATGACACCACCCTTATGGCAGAAAGTGAAGAGGAACTAAAGAGCCTCTTGATGAAAGTCAAAGAGGAGAGTGAAAACACTGGCTAAAGATCAACATTCAAAAAACTAAGATCATGGCATCTAGTCCCATCACTTCATGGCAAATAGATGGGGAAAGAGTGTCAGACTTTATTTTTCAGGGCTCCAAAATCACTGCAGATGGTGACTGCAGCCATGAAATTAAAAGACGCTTACTCCTTGGAAGAAAAGCTATGACCAAACTAGACAGCATATTAAAAAGCAGGGACATTACTTTGCCAACAAAGGTCCATATAGTCAAATCTATGGTTTTTCCAGTAGTCATGTATGGATGGGAGAGTTGCACTATAAAGAAAGCTGAGTGCCGAAGAATTGATGCTTTTCAACTATGGTTTTGGACAAGACTCTTGAGAGTCCCTTGGACTGCAAGGAGATCCAACCAGTGCATTCTAAAGGAAATCAGTCCTGAATATTCATTGGAAGGACTGATGTTGAAGCTGAAACTCCAATACTTTGGTTACCTGATGCAAAGAGCTGATTCTTTTGAAAAGACCCTGAAGCTGGGCAAGATTGAAGAAAGGAGGAGAAGGAACGACAGAGTATCAGATGGTTGGATGGCATCAACAACTCGATGGAAATGAATTTGAGTAGGGAGTTGGTGATGGACAAGGATGCCTGGCGTGCTGCAATCCATGTGGTCACAAACAGTCGGACACAACTGAGTGACTGAATGAAGAATAAGAAATTTTCCCAACAATTCTTACAATGTTATTAATTATAGAAACATTATTTAATTTCCATCTGGAGACAGATAAGAGTTCAAAAATACTAGTCCTCTGCCCTCTGGTTGGAATTTTGGCCTAAGTAAGAACTGTGGCTGGTATACCAAATTGGCCACATTTTCAAGAGTGTGAGGGTAGGAAAGACAACTACTAGAATATCAAATGTTCAGAAATGGGTTATCTGAAGAGAAGTTTTCTGGATACCACACAGGGTGGAGATACATTAGACTTGATGGCACTCAATCAATATTCCTTACTAGAAATGTATGTTTGATAGTGGGATGACAATTCATTACAGCCCTCTCTTACCCATCAGAAGTAACTCCCACACCCCCCGTGACTTCTCTGTGATTCCACATTAACTACACAATCCTCTGATTACTAATGCTATCACTAGGGACCTAGATCTTAGAAGTGATGTACACTAGACACTACACACATCTATAGTCACTAGAAACCCTCAATTAGCTGTAAAGTAATAGGTTGTTTAAGGTTCTCAGGACAGGAGCCTTGTCTGTCTTGCTTGGTATTGCATCGCCAATTCCTGGAACATTATCTGGCATAAAATAGATGTTCCATAGATTTTTAATGAACTATTATTGAAAACTGAAATTTATCAGAATCAGTACCAGCAGTGGAAAATACAAGCAAGCTCAACGTGACCTTAGAAGAATAAAAAGGAAAGAGCAAGTCATGCATGAACAGCAGTAACATGGTTATTAATCCGTATGAACTAGCCTGGTCTAGTTGCAGACCGTAAAAGGCTTAGATCTTCAACTTCAATCCTAAACTAATCCTGACCAAGACTGCAAAATTTATTAGTAACCTAATCAGTGAGTATGGTCTGTCATTAAACTTGCTGTTCTAAATACAGAAGGCTCCCCAACACACCCTCAGGCTTACTAAGCCACGTGTGGCCCTAAAGCCCCATAGGACTGAGCATAGTCCCAGACTCCAGGTTTACAGTCTGTTCCCTAATGGGAATATGTACATGACAATACCAACCTACTTACCGCTGGTAATAATAAATGCCTAGCCCTTACTAAGCCTCTTTGCAGACAAGCTAGAACCCAGAAGCTGCAGGCTTGAATCACTGTTCACTCAGAGCAGCTCTTTCTGGATCATCAAAGACACTGTCATAGTCTAACAGCAGGTATCACCACCACAAGACCCCATTGCCATTCATCCTGTGGCACCTCATTCATAGCTGAATTTATCACTCAACCTTGAACATTTCAATTTGGAATGCATACCACTCTCAACTTAAAGAGATATTTATCGAGTACTTGCCCCTGTCCTCCCCCCCCCGGATCAGCACCCTTATTCCTAGCTCCATTCATTTCTGGCTCAAACCTCAATCCAAACTGGACTTTTAATGAAGTCCCAGCATGTCTCACCTCTATATAAACCAGTTATCTAACCACGATGTTCCACAAGCTCTTACATAAGAAAGAACAGAATCATCCCCTCTTTGCAGACAGGCTCAGAGAAGTTAAGCACTTTGAACAAGGTTACACGGTGTTTAAACAGTAAAACCAAGATTCAAATCCAGCTTAAAGTCTATACTCTATTATGCTTTCTGTTCCCTGTTCATTTCTTGTAGCATCAGGACCATAAGCACAGGCCAGAGTACTCAGCAGATATTCCGTCAATGTCTGTTTAACTGACAGGATATCTTCAATGTCCATTTTAAAATAAATTTTCATCAACGGGCATCTCATCTCAGTGTTGATCTATCCAATGCAGAAATATAGAAAGAGTATCCTTTACCAACCCCCACTTAACTAGTGGCCTGACTGACCAACTCTTCCAGCCCTCTGTGCACTCAAACAGGCTTGCACACTTCTACCTCTCCTCTTAGCTGACATGCAATTCATCAACACATGCATGTTCTTAGATATGTTTGGGACATATGCACTTGTTACTGAAATAATTCAAACAACTATATGTAATCCAATGAAATGTGAGTATAAAAAGAGTGCTTTTATGTGAAATCTAATTTGATTGCTTTAGAATGGTTTGATCAATATGTTACCACAAAAAAAAAAAAAAAATTAATCAAATTAGACACGTGAAGAAGGTCAGAGAAAGTCTATAGTCCGAAGATGACTTTGCACTGAAATTTCTTTTCAAGTGTCTCATTTCTTTTTCTAACTTTAATTTAATTTATTTATTTTTGGCCATGCTAGGTCTTCGTTGCTGTAAACAGGCTTTCTCTAGTTGCAGCGAGCAGAGGGCAGTGCACAGGCTTATCATTGCCATGGCTTATCCTGTTCCAGAAACATTACTTTGTCAACCAAGGTCCAAATAATCAAAGCTATATTTTTTCCAGTGGTCATGTATGGATGTGAGAGTTGGACCATAAGGGAAGTTGAGCACCGAAGAATTGATGCTTCTGAAGTGTGGTGTTGGAGAAGACTCTTGAGATTCCCTTGGACTTCAAGTAGATCAAACCAGTCAATCCTAAAGGAGATCAGTCCTGAATACTCACTGGAAGGACTGAGGCTGAAGCTCCAAATCTTTGGCCACTTGATGCAAAGAGCCGACTCATTAGAAAAGACCCTGATGCTGGGCAAGATTGCAGGCAGGAGGAGAAGATGATGACAGAGGACTAGATGGTTGGATGGCATCGCCAACTCAATGGACATGAATTTGAGCAGGCTCCGGGAGATGGTGAAGGACAGTGAAGCCTTCCTTGCCTGCTACACTCCATGGAGTCACAAAGAGTCAGACACAACTGAGCAACTGAACAACAACATCGTCCTGTTGCAGGGCATAAGCTCAAGGGTGAGAGGGCTTTGGTAGCTGCAGCAGGCAGGCTCAGCAGTTGCAGCTCACAGGCTCTGGACTGCAGGATCAGTAGTTGAGGCACATGGGCTTAGTTACCTCATGGTATGTGGAATCTTCTCAGGCCTGGGAAGGAACCTGTGTCCCTGCACTGACAGGCAGATTCTTAACCAATGGACCACCTCTGTTTCTCAGAGGTGAGGAAACTTGAGGAAGCCCTCAAGTTTCCCAGTTCTTGCTGTACTTTAAGAACAAGCATGTGTCTCTCCAAGCAGCTGGCTGTACTTAATTTTACAACAAAATACTGGCATAATTTATAAAGTAACATGTTTGGGGTTAAATATTTAGGGTAAACAAGTGCTTTTTAATAATTTCTCCACTTCAACAACCTTTTTTTTTTATTAAGTGCTCAACTGTATCAACAGGCATCCTACCTACCGTGGAAGCCCTTCCTGTAATACCCTCCTTTCAGGAGCCCTTAAGTAAAAGGCTCGACAATGACACACCACTGACACTTCTGATCTCAAACAGACATCCTAGTCTACACCACCAAGAAAATGGACACAACCATGTTCAATTTTCTATTGTACTGCTGCTGCTGCTTCTGCTGCTGCTAAGTTGCTTCAGTTGTGTCCAACTCTGTGCGACCCCATAGACAACAGCCCACCAGGAACCCCCGTCCCTGGGATTCTCCAGGCAAGAACACTGGAGTGGGTTGCCATTTCTTTCCCCAATGCATGAAAGGAAAAGTGAAAGTGAAGTTGCTCAATTGTGTCCGACTCTTAGCAACCCCATGGACTGTAGCCTACCAGGCTCCTCCATCCATGGGATTTTCCAGGGAAGAGTACTGGAGTGGGTTGCCATTGCTTTCTCCCTCTATTGTACTGAGATTGTGTTAAACATTCCAATGTGTTTCTCTTGAAAAACTCTTGCTTAAATTCTGTTCCTTTTGAAAAGGGATGAGCTTTTCTATCTCAAATAATTTCAGTTTATGCAACACACAAGTTTCATGAACTGTTTAAAACCAATCCATTCAAAATTATATCAGATGCTTCTTAAATTCTGATATGATAAAAGTTTTATTGTAGACAGAACCTGCAGACAAACTCTCATAATATTAATTTGGGAACAAAATCATTTACTTACATTGGCACTGAAAAACTCTTATCTACCTTTAGCCAAGTCAAAACAAATACCCAAAAGCTGAGAAGTAAAAATGCATGTAACAAAACCAAAAATTTAGCAATAAAGTGAATGCTTTTAAAAATTCAGTATCCTTTATGATTCCTCACCATGTTAATCAACACATCAAATGAAGAATACAAAACCTTCAATAATTTGGGGGATACTAAAAGGTTTTTTTCAGTTATAAATGTGCTTTTATTTTTGAATTCACAAACTTTTTAAGTAACACTAGTAGTTAATGACAACTTAATAGGTGTTGTATGATGCTGAACTAATTACTTAACCCTCCTGAGCTTCCTCATTTGAAAAATGGAGTAGTAATACCTATCTACTATGCTGATGAATATCAACAGACATACGTAAAATGCCTAGCATACAACTGAAAATAAACCCATGTAAAAACCCTTCATACACACACACACATACAGAGTCAAGTATTTTCAGTGGAGGAGATAAGGGGAGACAAAGTACAAGAATTCTCTGAACATGTATGCAAAACTCTGTGCATATATGCTTTAGTGCACTTTACTTGGGAAAAAGTTCACAGTTTTTCCTCAGCTTCTCAAAGATTCCATGACCCCAAAAAAGTTTAAAAGCCTTTGGCTTTATTTTCTCTGTTCCTAGATTTATAAAGTTTATAAAATTTGATTGGATACTCTAGACACAAGTAATTTAAATTATTCAACAGCAAATAAAAGTTCAACTAAAAGTGTGGTCATGGTAAAATATTCTCCTTTTATTTCTCTTAAAAAAATTCACTTGACTCAAATTATTAAAATAATCAAAAGCAACTACTCAAAGTCAAAATCAAAATTTGAAAACCTAAACAAAAAACAACGGCAATACCAAAAAAAAAAAAAAAATCAGGAAACTTTAAACAGTCAAAATTTAAAACCCTATTATTAATACTTATAATAATAAAGTGACATTTATTCCTCCTTTAGAATTTTTCAAACTACTTAATTCCCTCATTCCAACTCAAAGTTAACAACCTTCACTTCAAACAGTTTTTTTGTATATTTTAAATTTGCATAATAAGGAGACTGTATGGTATCACAGAAGTGACCCTTAAGTAGGACTCAGGGAAACCAGGGTTATGGTCCTGCTCTGTCACCAGCAGACTATATAAAGACAGCTGTAAAGAGTCAGTTGCTCAGCATTCTATGGCACTAGGTATGATTCTATATGAAACATGCAATCCCAAAGTAGAATACTAAGATACCTGCTATCCTAAGACTATATTACTAAAAGAGAAATGTACAAAAGGAAGTTTACCTACCTACCTGACAAAAGATATGATTCTAGGTCTCATGAGAAAATCTATCCACAACAATAAACTTTTGAATTACAGAAAGTTCTATCCCCACTGCCAGCACTTTCAAGGCAGATATACTCAGAGCAGGGCTTCTAGTTAGGACCATTGAAAACTCCAGCTTCACCTTAATAAGAACACCATATACCTCCCCAGAATTGTTTCTTTCCTTATGGTGAAAAGCATCTAGAAGAAAGATCTCCAAAGTGCAGACAGACAAAAATACACAAAATAGAGGAAACTGCAGTTTAGCATATCTCAATAGTTAAGCCCTTACTTTGTACTTTATTTTTAAAAATACTTGTTACGGAAAAGGTAGCTTATTTTAACCAACTTTATTTCCAAACTGACTTTTCCAAAACAAGTATTTTTCAATGGAGCGTAAAATAAGGCTTTATATACCAAGATACCCCTACGTCCCTCTTCCAAAAAACAACAAAACAATACAACCAAATACAACTCTTTGAATGTATTCCTGTAAGAGTCAGCAATACACACAAAGGCAAATTAGCAGGACAAAAGGTTTTCTGAGAGGTGTGATGACTAACACTTCAGGACTGGAACGTGACAGCTATTAAAAGAAACATGAAAGGCGTTTCCAGTTCCTCACAGGCCAATGTCTTTATTGCAAGAATTACTACAAACAGCATTCAGGGCTGAATTCACACAGTCCAGTCTTCTAGGCCTAAACCATCTTTTGTAATTTTACCCAGGTGACACATTATGTGAATCAAAGAAACCAATCAGTAACTCATTTACTAAAGGCCAGATACAGGGCACAATGAGACTCTGCACTCAAACTAATACAAAGAAGGGACAAAAGAAACCCAAGATCAGGGTTCTTGTTGAAATAATGCCCCAGAATCCAGCGAATAGCATTACTGGTACAGAAAAGATCAGAATGAGATAACATGTACCAAACATTTCCTCCATGTTTAAAAAAATGTTCACAGAGCATCTGATTCACACCTTAATATATGACTTCAGGCTCAACCAAGGCTTTTCAAATGCTTTACCTTATGAATGGGACTTCCAAGCAGAGGTTTACTGAGGCTATCTAGGAAAGATCAGAAGGAGGCCTTACCACTGCCAATATTTAAAACTTAATAACACCATGTCCTAACAAGTTAAAGTGCAAAGTTTTCAGTCTCCCAACTCAAATATTCTGTGGCATATTTCATATGCCATAATTACATAGGGACATAATTATAAGGAACAAAAAAGATTTCCTATTTGTGCAAGTGGAATTTATAGAGATTATTTCTTAAGAAGTTAGCCCTAGTTCTTTTTGCTATCGTCAAAACACAGTCAATCTATTGGAAGGAGTATCAATAAATACAAACTTTTAGATGGCAGTCTGGCACGTCTATCAGAAATCAAAACATGCATGTACTTTTTGATCCAGCAATTATATGTTAAAGAATCTATCCCATGAAATTTAATGCAAATATAAAAATGCTCATTCACGGCAACATTTTTTGTAAAGGTGAAAAATCATGTAGCTAACTAACACATGGGACATCCCACCAAAGAAAGGAGCTGGACCCATATGTATTGACATATAAAGAATTTCAAGACACTTTGCTCAGTGAAAGAGCAAGTTACAGAAAAGCAGGTATAGTAAAAATATACTTTTGTCAGGAAACTTGTGTATGCGCGTGCGTGTAACTGCACAGAAAACAGTCTTAAAGATTAACAGCAAACAGAGCCTAACCTTTAGGGAAAGAATGTAAATCACAGAGTGGGATGGGTAAGTACAAAGAGAAGTATAGTTTTAAACAGGGACTTTTACTTTCTACTCCACTATACTCCTGTATTACACATTTGCATCATACATATAAAACATTGATTCTTTATAGAAAGAGAGATGCAATGTCAAATTTTCGCTGAACTGTAGAATCACTAACAGAGGATGCTGAAATTGTCAAAGAAGTAAGAAGGCTCTTGGGCATCAGAAACACCCTTTACAGACTTAACCTTCCAGGAAATAATGGAAAATGTGGGCAGCACTGACTAGTACTTATGAATGAACATGTCATGTTTTCATAAAAG
Organism: Bubalus bubalis; assembly: GCF_019923935.1. NCBI lineage: Eukaryota > Metazoa > Chordata > Mammalia > Artiodactyla > Bovidae > Bubalus > Bubalus bubalis. The sequence goes on from NC_059173.1 coordinate 71,854,751, forward strand.
AACAAGCATCATTCAGAGAACTAAAGGCTTTGTGTCTTAGAACTTTAAGAAAAGATACTGAAATCAGAAACATTATTAAAAAGCTATAATCATTCTCTTAAAAACACAGTTATAACAACAAATTCTGTTACTTTGGTACTGTTGACTACAAAATATAGTCAGAACCTCAAAGTAGAGTTATTTTATTTGGCGGGAATATTTAGGACTTGGAGTATAGGAGGCAGCGTCTCAGTAGCCCTGAGAGACTGCTCCAAGGAGGCAGGAGGGAGAGAGTCAGGCTATCTATAAGTTTGCCACAAAGGGGCAGGCAGTCTGAACATCAAAAGATTATTGGTAAGTAAGAAAAACCAGATATCAAGTTAATGAATTTAGCATTCTTCTATGTAGGGAAGGTGCAAGAGTCCGAGATTATTGAAGTCATGCCTTTCATACGCATCTCAGCTATCTGGGGTCAGCATCCAGCATATTTACAGAGATCCTTTTCTCGCTCTTGAATTCCCTTGGGGCCTTCTGGTTCACACAGGAGGGCTGTAATTGCTGATGACTGTGACATCCTTAAGTTCCTTGTGCAGGGAGTGGGGCCGCTTGTCAGGAAGCTCAGGAATTCACGACTGCTGCTTGCCAGCATCACTTAGAAATTCACATTAGAGGGCCAGAATCTCAGATAGCTGTGGCACTGTTTACTGATATGGCAGGAGACATTCCACTTCACAATACAAAGTATGTATGTATAGGTATGCTTTTTTGCATTAGAAAACTGTCATGTGTAAAGAACCAAATGGTATAAGCTGTCACCCTTACCTGTACATTCTCTTCTGTCACCTGAATCTCTGCCGTGTAAACATAGTCAATCAGCATCCTCAGGGTCCAGCCATCCACCTCCTTGATGCGAACTCTCTTTGCTCGGCTCTCACTCATCTCACCTAAAACATAAGGAGCATTGTTGACACTGCACCAGACACCCAGCAGGAAAACCAAGGCCAGGCAGATGGCCAGCCACTCACGGTATTCAGTAGGCAAAATGGTCAGCCCCTTCAGCAAACCTACAACATTCCCTTGCTGTTGCTGCTGCTGCTGCTGCTAAGTCGCTTCAGTCATGTCCGACTCTGTGCGACCCCACAGACGGCAGCCCACCAGGCTCCCCCGTCCCTGGGATTCTCCAGGCAAGAACACTGGAGTGGGTTGCCATTTCTTTCTCCAATGCGTGAAAGTGAAGTTGCTCAGTCGTGTCCGACTTTTAGCAACCGCATGGACTGCAGCCTACCAGGCTCCTCTGTCCATGGGATTTTCCAGGCAAGAGTACTGGAGTGGGGTGCCATTGCCTTCTCCAACAACATTCCCTTACCTCCCATAAAAGCTTACCTGAACAAACCATACAAGGTACCTCTGTTACCCACTTATACCTGAAAATTACATCATGGTGATGAATATACCACATGTCCAACTGCATGAACTCTTAACACCTGTGGCATTATAGATTCACTGCCTGATCTGTCCATGTCGTTTTTTGGTCCATGCTGTGGATAAAGAATGTCATCTGCCATACCAGTCAACAAAGGATGTCGCAGCCATCAGTCACTGCAGGCCACCCCAGACTGTACACCATGAGGGAATTCATAATGGTGGGGGGGGGGGGGGGGGGACAGGCGAACTAATATAAATAAAGGAATTATTTCAATGAGCCCAGCCTCGTGTATCTTCCCATACATAGAAAAGCACTAAATTGACTTGTCTGGTTTTTCATCTTTAGATGTTCTGACTACCTGGGGTTTTTTTGTTTTTTTTTTTTGCAAAAACTCCTCCATATCCTGGCTCCTCTCGTATTTTTTCAGATCATTCCCTCAGAAAGATCTGAGAGGCTACCCCCTGGGCTCCAAAAGTCCAATGAATAAAACATAATCTTCAACTTCTAATGTGTGCATATTTTTAGTTGACAATGCTTTAAAACAGTTTCTTTCCCTTTTGAATTTCGACTCATGACTAGAACACAGTGTTACCTAGTCCCATCAGTTCATGGCAAATAGATGGGGAAACAATGGAAACAGTGACAGACTACTTTATTGGGCTCCAAAATCACTGCAGATGGTGACTGCAGCCATGAAATTAAAAGACACTTGCTCCCTGGAAGAAACCTAGAAAGCATAATAAAAAGCAGAGACATTACTGTGCCGACAAAAGTCTATCTAGTCAAGGCTATGGTTTTTCCAGTTGTCATGTATGGATGTGAGAGCTGGACCATAAAGAAGGCTGAGGACTGAAGAATTAATGCTTTTGAACTGTGGTGTTGGAAAAGACTCTTGAGAGCCCCTTGGACTGCAAGGAGATCCAACCAGTCCATCCTAAAGGAGATCAGTCCTGAATACTCACTGGAAGTGAATTCACTGGATGCTGAAGCTGAAGCTCTAATACACTAGCCACCCGATGCAAAGAGCCAACTTGTTAGAAAAGACCCTGACGCTGGGAAAGACTGAGGGCAGGAGAAGGGGACCACAGAGGGCAAGGTGGTTGGATGGCATTGCCGACTCGATGGACGTGGGTTTGAGCAGCTCCAGGAGATGGTGAAGGACAGGGAAGCCTGGCATGCTGCCATCCATGGGATCACAGAGAGTTGGACATGACTGAGCAACTGAACAACAACAATTTATTACTAAAGCCGGATGCCTTCTACATCACTGCACTAAAGACGTAGTACAAGACCTCCTTCCTACTACCCATTGAATTAGTTAAGCATTCAGGGATCCTAAGTAAGATGCTCTCTTATGGAAACAAATGGAGAAGCAGAAAAGAGAAGGGATTGCTTCTAAACCCAAGGGACTTATGAAGAGTTAGAAGCAGGCTTGGGCACACATGCATGGACATATAATGGCCCACGAATAGGAAGACATAAGCAGTGGTGAAAGAAAACTCAGTCAAAAACGAGACAGTCTAAAAATAATGTTGAGCACTAGGGGACACCAAGGCAAAAAGGTTTAGTTCTACATTCATCAGGTTTTGATACCGTGCAGGGTCCTGTGGGGCTCCTGGTCACAAGGCCTTTTTGTCCCCCATTTCTTTCATTATAGAAACAGCCTTTATTCAGCCTCCATGACTTTCCCTGAGTTCCAATGGGAAGATTCAAGCAGTTGTTAATTATGGAAAGGAGGTGAAACAGTCAACAGCAGCCTTGGGGCAAGGTCCTATTTCTGCATCAAAGGATACACACAGCAATATTTTTTAGCTATTTTGCAGATACTGAAATTCCCTACAGATGAGAGAGGTAGATGATTAACGATGGTATGTCGCCCACAAGCATGTAGATCCCAGACCAGTTGAACCTGAAGTTTGATGATGCTGACTCCTACTAATCTCACTATCAACCCATCAGAATATCCACTGATAATGCCCTCTTTGAATAATTATTACAGAACTTCTCTCTTTCCCAAGAAGGGACATGTGGTTTTGCGGGCATGAGGCCACCGTGTCATCCTTTACTGGCAAAGCAATAAAGCAATTCTTCTCTACTTCACCCAAAACTCTGTCCCTGACATTTGATTTGGCACTGCTGTACAGAGAAGCCAAGCTTTCAGCATCAAAGATAAAAGAAGTATGAAAACAATGCCATCATCCCTTGCCTGTTAGAAAAACAACACTATGGTTTCCAGATTTCTTGAAAATTTGTTTATTTTTCAGGTACAGTATACTGTACCATCTTTGCTTATGTCTAGTCAAAGCTATGGTTTTTCCTGTGGTCATGTATGGATGTGAGAGTTGGACTGTAAAGAAAGCTGAGCGCTGAAGAATTGATGCTTTTGAACTGTGGTGTTGGAGAAGACTCTGAAAGTCCCTTGGACTGCAAGGAGATTCAACCAGTCCATCCTAAACGATAACAGTCCTGAATATTCATTGAAGGGACTGATGCTGAAGATGAAACTCCAATACTTGATGTGATGTGAAGAACTCACTCATTTGAAAAGACCCTGATGCTGGGAAAGATTGAAGGTAGGAGAAGAGGACAACAGAGGATGAGATGGTTGGATGGTATCACCAATTCAATGGACATGAGTTTGAGTAAACTCCGGGAGTTGGTGATGGACAGAAAAGCCTGGCGTGCTGCAGTCCATGGAGTTGGAAAGAGTCGGACACAATTGAGCAACTGAACTGAACTTATACTGTACTGTAAATTATCACAAAAGCCTAGAGAAATCCGTAATTATACAAAATTCTTTTGCAAACTTAAACACTGGAAAGAGACAGGTAGTAAAGAAACAGTAGTAAAGAAGATAGTAGTAGAGAAACTGCCTGCCAATGCAGGAGACACAGGAGACCCAGGTTCTATTTGTGGGTCAGGAAGATCCTCTGGAGAAGAAAATGGCAACCTACTTCAGTGTTGCTGTCTTGAAAATTCCACAGACAGAGAAGCCTGGCGGACTACAGTCCATAGGGTCACAAAGTGTCAGACACAACTGAGCACAGTACACATATTTAACTACCTGCTTCCTTGGAGATTATCTCTCACAAGATCTCAAAAAATAGCTGTTCTCCTAAGAGCTAAAATATCTGAAAAATTACTATGCTACCTCCTGGAGTGAAACATCCAGTGGTATTATAAGGGAAAAGAGAAAGTTAATGATATGCTTCTGTTACATACTAAATGGCAGGAAGACAAAGTATTGGGCTATGTGTCTGCTGCCTCAGCACTTTTTTTCCTTTCCAGAAAAGGAAAGCAAAGAAAACAAAAAGATAATTCTTAACTTACATATAAGGCACCTTCCTTTGTCCTACTCTCTCTGGACCTTGTAGCTAGACAGGATTTGTGTCATCTAAAAGTTCTTTTGTGACAAACATGAGAATACTTTCCTAATTCCTACTTGGACTTGAACAAAAGGCCATTCTTAATTCACCTCTATGGCCCCAGCGATGTGCAAAAGCCCACAAGGCCTGGTGTCACACAAGCATAAAGCCGTGTACTTAGTCCTCAAGGAGTAAATTCATTCCTCAGGACTTGGGCACAATTTAGACAAAAGCCAATTTGACTTTAATTTATATGTATGATTAAAAAATTATCAGTTCTCTGCAAGCTGTTTTTCATATTATAGTTTCTAAGGTGTTGCTGTAAGATGCACCCCACACCACTGACTGTGATGCTCAAAGCCTCCAGCTCCTCCCATTTAAACCATGCAGGCCCTGTCCACGTTTCACCCCTGCCTCACCATCTAGTCTCCTCTCTGCCACTTCCAGTCTTAATTTATATAAGGAAGGAACTTTGTATAGTTCTCCACACACATCTAGCAACTTCCTACCTTACTGTCTTTGCCAAGCTTCACCATCCATCTCCTCTATGCCCTCATTTCCCAGGCTAACTCCCACAGAGTCTTCAAGACTCAGCTGGAACCTCTCCAAGTAGGCTTATCCGCTGATGACCCAAGGCTAGGTTAGGCTCTTACCCTAGGTTACCTCCTACAAATCCACTGTCATACTAATATCTGGTTCTCCCCACCTGGATTCTTAAGCCTCTTGAGAGTACAGATAATATCTTTCTTACCTCTGTATCCCACAATACCTGACCTATGGTAGATATTCAATAAGTAATGGCTGGATACATAAATGACTAGAAAAGTGAAAAGTAAAACAAGTGCCAATTTGAATTGTAGCACCTTTCAACACAATTAGCACTGGGTTGGCCTAAAAGTTTGTCCAGTTTTTTCAGTGAGCTGGCTCTAGTAGCACTTAGTTGTCTTTAACTTCATTTGAAAAATTTTGTTAGCTTGTATTATGTATTGCAACCCACGCCAATATTCTTGCCTGGAGAATCCCATGGACAGAGGAGCCTGGCAAGCTACAGTCTATGGGGCTGCAAAAGTCAGACATGACTAAGCACATACAGTACAGTACAGTATTGTGTATTGTATATGTGATATCATATCAGCATGCATTTTAAAAAACATTAAAATTGATGAATTATTGTATAGCCATTTTAATACTGAAAAAAGGAATACTTTCAGCATATTACTGCAACTGAAACACAACTAAAAATGCAACTAAAAAAAAAAAGAGATTTTTGCAATGTATAGAGAAGGTGTTATAACTCAGCAAATATATCAAAAGTGATTCGTGAAGTTTTGTGCTGGAAATTTCTCGCTGGACTATGTCTCACAGTTGGGTAGACCAGTTGAAATTGATCAACACATTAACTGAACACAATCAATGTTACATCACATGGGAAATAATCAATATACTCAAAAATATCCAACCTAAGCACTGAAAACCATTTGCACCAGCTTCATTATATCAATTTTTTGATGTCTGGGTCCCACATAGTTAAGTGGGAAAAAAAACCCTTCTTGGCAATATTTCCACCTGCAATTCTCTACTGAAATGTTAACAAAAACGTTCCAATTTTAAAACAAATCGTGATGAGTGATGAAAAGTGGATAATGTACAAGAATGTGGAATGGAAGAGATCATAGGGCAAGAGAAATGAACCACTACTAACCACACCAAAGGCCAATGTTCATCCAAAGAAGGTGATGCTGTGTATATGGTAGGATAGAAAGAGAATCCTCTATAATGAGCCGCTTGAAGAAAACCAAATGATTAATTCCAACAAGTACTGTTTCCAACTAGACGGGAAAGTGAAAGCAACACTCGAAGAAAAGCGTTTGGAATTAGTCAACAGAAAATGCATAATCTTCCATCAGGATACTAATACATAAGCATGTGTTTCTTTGATGACCAGGCAAAAACTGTTACAACTTGGCTGAGAATTTCTGATTCATCTGCCATGTTCATCAGATATTGCACCTTCAGATGTCCATTTATTTTAGTCTTTACAAAATTTTCTTAATTAAAAAAATTTCAACTCCCTGGAAGACTGTAAAAGGCATCTGGAACAGTTCTTCACTCAAAAAGATAAAAAGTTTCCTGAAGATGGAATTATGAAGTTGTCTGAGAAATGGCAGAGGATAATGGAACAAAAAGTTCCAAAGACTAGCAAGGAGAGATAAGAAAGCCTTTTTAAGCGAAAAATGCCAAGAAATAGATGAAAACAAAAGAATGGGAAAGACTAGAGCTCTCTTTAAGAAAATTAGAAATACCAACCAAGAGAACATTTCATGAAAAGGTAAACACAATAAAGAACAAAAACAGTATGGACCCAACAGAAGCAGAAGATATTAAGAAGAGGTGGGAAGAACACACAGAAGAACTATACAAAAAAGATCTTGATGGCCTGGATAACCATGACGGTGTGAACATTCACTTAGAGCCAGACACCCTGGAATGCAAAGTCAAGTGGGCCTTAGGAAGCATCACTATAAACAAAGCTAGTGGAAGTAACGGAATTCCAGCTGAGCTATTTCAAATCCTAAAAGATGATGCTGTCAAAGTTTTGCACTCAATATGCCAGCAAATTTGGAAAACTCAGCAGTGAGCACAGGACTGCAAAAGGTCAGTTTTCATTCCAATCCCAAAGAAAGGCAATGCCAAAGAATGTTCAAACTGTTGTACAACTGCACTTATTTCATATGCTAGCAGAGTAATGTTCAAAATCCTTCAAGCCTCAACAGTATTTGAACCAAGAACTTCCAGATGTACAAACGGGGTTTAGAAAAGGCAGAGGAACCAGAGATCAAATTACAAACATCCAATGGATCATAGAAAAAGCAAGAAAATTCCAGAAAAACATACTTCTACTTCATTGACTATGCTAAAGCCTTTGACTGTACAGACCAAAACAAACTGTAGAAAATTCTTAAAGAGATGGGAATACCAGACCACCTGACCTGTCTCCTGAGAAACCTGTATGCAGGTCAAGAAGCAACAGTTAGAACCAGACATGAACAGACTGGTTCAAAATTGGGAAAGGAGTATATCAAGGCTGTAATTGTCACCCTGCGTATTTAACTTATATGCAGAGTACATCATATGAAATGCCAGATTGAATGAAGCACAGCTGGAATCAAGATTGCAGGGAGACATATCAATAACCTCAAATATACAGATGACACCACCCTCATGGCAGAAAGCAAGAGGAACTGAAGAGCTTCCTGATGAAAGTGAAAGAGAAGAGTGAGAAAGCTGGTTTAAAACTCAACATTCAGAAAACTAAGTTCATGGCTTCCGGTCCCATCACTTCATAGCAAACAGATGGGGAAACAATGGAAACAGTGAGAGACTTGATTTTCATGGGCTCCAAACATTGCAGATGGTGACCGCAGCCTTGAAATTAAAAGACGCTTGCTCCTTTGAAAGAAAAGCAATGCCAAACCTAGATAGCATATTCAAAAGCAGAGAAATTACTTTGCCTACAAAGGTCCATCTAGTCAAAAGTATCATTTTTCCAATAGTCTTATATGGACATGAGAACCAGACAATAAAAAAAGCTGAGTGTCTTTGAACTGTGGTACTGGAGAAGAATCTTGAGAGTCCATTGGACAGCAAGATCAAACCAGTCAATCCTAAAGGAAATCAACTCTGAATATACACTGGAAGAACTGATGCTGAAGCTCCAATACTTTGGCCACCTGATGAGAACAGCTGACTCATTAGAAAAGACCCTGATGCTGGGAAAGACTGAAGGCAGAAGAAGGGGACAGCAGAGAATGAGATGGCTGGATGGCATCACCAACTCAACAGATACAAGTTTGAGCACATTCCAGGAGATGGTAAAGGTCAGCAAACCCCAGTGTGCTGCAGTCCACAGGGTTACAAAGAGTAGGACACAACTGAGCGACTGAACAACAGCAATGGAACAAAACAGTGACGACATTGTTCATAAAGTTCTTGGTAAAAATGAGAAATGTGTGTTTTATTAGGTTGGCCAGAAAGTTCATTCAGGCTTTTCCATAAAATCTTAACAGAAAAATCCAAACGAACTTTTTAGCCAATCCAGTATTTTTACTTAAAAACCAAAGGAAGTTTTTGGCCAACCCAGTAACACTTAAGTTATTGTGTTCTAGCTTTGAAGGATTGCAGGCATCAAACATTTACTGAAAAGTTACTATACAGTTTGAGCTAAGCACTTTCACTAGTGAACACTGTACTTTTCTTGAGAAAAGAAATGAAGACCTCCAAATTGTAAACGTTTACGGACATACATATGGATGCAAACATTTCCATCTCAAGGACCATAATCGGGACTCTTGAAGCCCAGAACAAACTGATAACTGTGTTTACCCATTCTGAAATTCTAAGAAGTGAATAGATTTAAGAGGGCAAATCCTAGGATCAATAAAAAGTACATATGATTCTAACTTTAGTTACTACCTAGCACACAAAAAATTGAAAAAATTGTAAAAGTATAATACAGACTTTAGACTATGCTGAAACACTAAGACTTGAATGACAAATTACAGCCACATTTAATAAATAAAATGTATTCCATTACTCTTCAAGTTACATGTGTCAACCCCTCCAATCATTATTGCTCTTTAGCTTTTAGGTTACAAAGACACTACCAACATATTGGTATCTTCCTTCTGGCAAGATGACCCGAATGGCCCTGCCAGGCACTGGCTATGGTGGTATGGTACAAAATTCCCCAATTCTATAACTAATCTAAGGCAAACATGGTTACCTGCATTTCCCTGCCAATTTGGCTCTAGTTTGAGTAACTTCTGGAACAGGTCTCCTACTTCCTAAAAGAAAACAGGAAAGAGATAACCCTTTTCCTTCCTTGAGATATTAGTCCACTCTAGTAGGCATCTTGCATTCATGGGGAAAGCAATTAAAGGATAAAATTTTTAGTGAGTACAGCTTGGTGATAAGACAGACAGAAGAGGATCCTTGGTGACCAGCTCACTTTCTAGTTATGAGAGAATGTATTTCCTTGCTATTTAAACCACCTTAAGGGGAGTTCTCTGTCATATGCAGACTAAAGTCATATGCACTTTATGTGCAATACCCTATTTAATGTTCTTTACAGCAGTCAGCAATATAAGAAACTTTGTTTCCTCTCTGTCTAACCTTTCTTCCTTTCCCAAAGACTAGGATAACACCCAGCACACAGAAGGTGCTCAATGAGTACTCCTTGATGAAGGAAAGCACAAATCTTAAAGACAAATATAACATGCTTGCAACTTTTAAAAAAACTCACATCTTGCACAAATGATAATCTCTCTTCCTATTCTAATTTACCTTATTAAATGATGTTCAATGTGACAAAAGAAAATGATCAAAAAGCACTCCCCAAAAAGAATGAAAATAATTTCCTATTTCCCACTAGATTTCAGATATTTTAGCCTGTGGCACAAAAGAAGCCTCAAATATATGTGTTAAGGAAAAGGGCATTCTAAATGTCACATCTGTACAGAAGCAAGTAATTTTAAAACACAAAAACCCAGGATTTCCCTGGTGGTCTAGCGGTTAAGACTTCACACTTTCACTACAGTGGGCATGGGTTTGATCCCTGGTCATGGAACCAAGATCCCACATGCCACCATCAACCAAAACAAAACAAGCAAAAAAAGATAGATAAATGAATAAAAACACAAGAAATCAATTTGATATATTCTTTTTCAAGTAACAGTTAAACAACCTGGCCTTAATCTAAACTTCACAAAAGAAAAACCGGTGATACATCACAAAATTACTTTTCACTTCCCTTCTTCTACCAGAATACTTGGAACTAAGAAGAGTAATAGAATTCTTTTTTAGGTGATATAATTTGAATGAAAATTTTTCTGAGTTTAAGGGAGATGAAAAACAAGGGCCAAAAAGAGTATCTCCAAGAGTCCCCATTTCTAAATAGGCAAATCGCAAGGAACAAGAGGAGTACAAGGTAGCCCTGTGCCACTGCAGACATGTCTGTGTATAGCTGAACACTGAGCCACAGGACTCAAACATCACAGCACATAATAGCATGGAAGCACGCCAAGGTCTACTTGTGGGCCTCCTCATATTTTTTATGAAAGATATATAAATACAGTAGGACTTCAGACAGGAAAATAGACAAACAATGGGTTCATAGTCTAGCAAATCTTAAATACATGTACACTAAACCCCCCAGACCAAATCTCCATGTCTTATTTTACCTAATCTTTGCCAAACTGCTATTTAGTGGATTCAAAAGAAGAAAATAAACAAAGATTGCCAGAAAGGTAAATAATATCTACTACCAAAGAACCATAAAATTCTAGCCTACCAAGTACATGAAAAGATGCTCAACATCATTAGTCATCAGGGAAGTGCAAATGAAACTATAAGAGATGCCACTTCACATCCATCAGAATGACCACAACTGGAAAAGAAAAAAAAAAAAAGAGTAACAAATGTTGGTAAGGAAGTGGAAAAATGGAAACACTTATACATAATGTAGGAATATAAAATGATGCAGTCACTTGGGGAAATAATATAGCAATTTTTAAAAAGTTAAATATAAATTTACCACATAACCAGACATTCCACACATATGTATCTATCACCATGAGAAATAAAAATTTGTGTCCACACAAAGAACTACAGGTGAATGTTCATAGAAGCATTAGCCATAACTGCTAGAAACTGGGAACAATCTAAATGTCCATCAGCTGGTAAATATATAGTCAAAATTTGCTGTTTTCATACAATGGAATCTACTTAGCAATAAAAAGGAACAATCTGATGATATATACTACAACATGGATGAGTCTCAAAAATATTACATAGGGACTAAAATGCTATAAAGTTGATTTATGGTGATGGCAGTACTACTGAGTAAATTTATTAAAAATCACTGAAAATTACAATGTAAAATATGCCTCAATAAAATTGTAAAAGTCACAATCAAGGTACTCAATTCATATTTTATATGTGCCAGAAATTAACATAATATTCCCATTTTGCACCTTGGCATAGCAATCTAAGATTTGACCAAGCATTCTCAGGCAGAAACAGGCTGAACTGCAAGAAGTACCCAGCTACCAGTTAACTGAGACATTAGGAATACTTATAGAATCAAAACATCTTCAGGGTCCCATCCCCATCATTAGGCATAATTCAAAAATTGCATGTCAACTAAAATATGAAGAGGTGAGAATCATTAGGTTAAAAAAAAAAAAGAAGGATGAAAGAAAGAAAGAAATGAGGGAAGCTGAAATGTAGTTTAGATTAAAAAGTAAAGAGGGAAGAAAAACAGAGACATAATGAAATCTCCCATCACCAGCATCCATGTCTCTGGATGTCAAAGACTCAGGGAGTTTGGAGACTTAAATGTTATCTTTTGAAGGGAAAGGAAACTAACTCTGATCTTGTATTTTTAAATTAATCATTACATTTTGTAACTGGAAAATAAAATCTTTATCAGAAGAAGTCTACTTTAAGACATTTTCAATCTTTTACCCTTCCAACAACCTTTAGGAATTGAGGGTAAAAAATAATAATGATAACCATGAAAATGCCAATATTAATTGAACATTTTCTATGTGCCAAATAAAGGACAAACACACATGATCTCATATAATCTTTATAAGAATCCTAGGAAGTAATATTATTATCCTCATTTTCCAAAAGGGAAAACTGAGGCCAAAACTGAAGAAGAGACTAATGATCCCAGATTCAGTAATTCTAACAAAGACTTGAAGGAAGGCACTTTACTAGGGAACTCCTAAATTAGGCCAACACAAAGCAGATCAAATACTGCTTTTACAAACCTAGAAATTCTGTGTGGAAAAAGTCTCCAGGAGTAATAAATAAGACGGTCATTGAAGTGAAATTAGGACATAAAAATGTGACTAGTCCCTCTATAACTTTTCTAATCAGCCTCAGTTAAAGGCACCATCCCCAAATCACTTGCCCAATATGGCTCACAACCCCTCTACTGTCTTTCCTACATTTGTCTTTTTTATAATGAATTAATTTTATTTATTTATTTATTTATTTTGGCTGAGCTGGGTCTTTGTTGCAATGGGTTTCTTGTTGTCCTGGTTCCTCTTGTTGCAGAGCACAGGCTCTAGGTGTGTGGGCTTCAGTAGTTACAGTGCATGGGCTCAGCAGTTGCAACACACGAGCCCTAGAGTGTGGGCTCGGGAGCTGTGGTGCGGAGGCGTCACTGCAGCATACAGAATCTTTCCAGACCAGGGATCAAATCCGTGTTCCCTGAACTGGCAGGCAGATCTTAACCACTGGGCCACCAGGGAAGTCCCCTTTCTTACATTCTTGATTATTTAACTCAGTTCAGGAACAACAAGAATGTAACAGGCTGAAAAGTGAGGTGGTCTCCAGAGTCCTCACTACTCTCAAAACACCAAGCCTATTCTCTCCACATTGCCTCTGCACTTTTTTTATGTGTATAAACCCTTGGTACTCATTACATTTCAGGAAATGTCAGATCCCCATATCTCAACACTGTCCATCATAGTCCTCACCATCTGTATTACTGCTCTGAACAGATCTGCCACAAACTATTATGTATTTAAAGGGTGCACATCTATTAATACATGCCATGCTGTTAGTCTGCTTGGATTGTTCAACACTTGCACCTTGACCACTCTAATAAACCATCCTTTAACAAAAAGCAAAAAAGCATAAAAATAAAGTGTGTACAACTCATTTCGCCAATGATATTAATAAATTACTGGTACAAAAACTGTGCTAATTTTGTTTATTACCCCTTAAAGTATCTAGCAAAATGTTAGGCATAGGAAATATTTAAGTTTCTAAAGTATGAATAGATTTACATTTGTGCTTTTTTCTATAACTATGTATTTACAAGCATTTGTTTGTTCTATCAATAATCTAAGACTATAAGCTCATTGTTGGAAAAGATAATAACTTCATTTTCTTCAACAGTACTATACTGGATGTTTAGATTTTGTTTTCTTAAGAATGAAGTTAAGGGAGGATGTGGCCAGGTGGCAGAGTAGGAAGGCCTGGAGCTCACCAACTCCTACAGACACACCAAATTACAACTACTCACAGAGCAACTATAAATGAGAATGACCTGAAAACTAGCAGATATCTCCCACATAAAGACATAGAGAAGGAACCACAATGAGAAGGGTAGAAGGGACAGTGACAAGACCTAGTCAAGATCTAACTCACCTGAATGAGCAACCCACAAACAAGAGTATAATCACAATTACAGAGGCTCTCCCCAAAGAAAAAGGGTTCCAAGCTCCACATCAGGGTCCCCAGCCCAGGAATCCTACACCAAGAAGACAAGCCACTACAACATCTGGTTTTGAAGGCCAGAAGGGCCTGCGTGCAGGAGAGCAAGAGGGCTGTGGGAAAGACTCAGCTGTTTCAGGGATGTGCAGAATCTCATACACTCAGAAACCCAGGACAGAAGCAACAGTTTGAAAAAAGCCTGGGCTAGACCTACATACTGATCTTAGAGAGGCTCCCAAGAGGCAAGAGATCACCCTGAGGGCACCAATGCTGGTGGCAGCCATTCTGGGGATGTCATTCTACCACAAGGACACTGGTGCTGGCAATGCCATTTTGGGATCCACCCGATAGACTATTAGCTCCAGGGGCTTATCTGCACACCAGCAAGCTGGCAGCAGCCCTGTGCCCCAACCAGGGTCATGCAGACAGTCTCATGGGAAACTGACCCCAACCTCCAGCCTGACTACAGCCACTATGCAGGGCACAGTCTTGCAGCCAACCAGGCCAGAAACCAGGAATCTGCCTACCAGACTGCCCATAGTACTCTTCCCACCACAACAGAAGGAGTCACATGGTCCTTATAGGGGGCACCCTAAGAACATATAGCTCTGAAATAGGAGGGGAGCAAGCTACTGGGCCCTACAGGATGTCAACTATATAAGGCCACTTCTCCAAGATCCAGAAATATAAACAACTTACCTGATAAATACAGAAAATTTAGCAAAATGAGGAGAGAGCAAAATATGCTCTACACAAAGGAATAAGACAAAACTTCAGAAAAAGAACTAAAAGAAATGGAGGCAGGCAACTTACCTGATAAAGAGTTCTCATTGATGATCATTAAGATGCTCCATGAATGTGGGAGAAGAATTAGATGAACACAGTGAGAATTTTAAGAGAGTTAGAAAATATAAAAATAAACCAAACAGACATGAAGATAAAATACCCAGAAAAACAAAACTGGAAGGAAAAGTATTTTAGATGATACAGAGAAGTATAATAGCGACATGGAAGACAGAGTAGTGGAAATCATCCAAGGTGAACAGGAAAAAAAAAAGAATTTGAAAAAAATGAGAGTATTTAAGAGACTTCTGGGACAACATCAAGCATACTAACATTCGTATTATAGGGGTACCGGAAAAAGACAGAAAAGGGCAGAGAAGTTACTTGAAGAAATAACAGGTGAAACTTCCTTAACCTAGGGAAGGAAATAAACATTCAGTGAGAGGAAGCAAAGAATCGCAAACAAGAGGAACTTAAAGAGGTCCACACCACAACACATTGTAATTAAAATGGCAAAAATTAAAGATAAAGAGAAAATCTTAAAAAGCAGCAAGAGAACACCCCCGACTGTCAGCTGCCTCTTCAGCAGGAACTTTAGCAGGCCAGGAGGAGTGCCATGATATTCCAAGTGATGAAACAATAAAATCTACACCACAAATGTTCTACCTGAAAGGTTCTCATTCAGATTTGAAGGGGAAGAGGAAGAGTATTCCAAATGAGCAAAAGCTAAGAGAGTTCAGTACCACCAAACCAGCTTTATAAGAAATGAATTCAATGAATTTCTCTAAGTGGAAAAGACAGACTCCAAACAGAAACATGAAAATTCTCACATGTAAAGGCAAACAAATAAATAGTTAAGGGGTATACAAACAAAAAGATGTAAAATATGACAAAAAACATTAAATAAATGGAGGTAGAAATAAAAATGCAGGGCTGTTACAATGCATTAGAACTGCAGAGATCTTCAATTTGAAATAATCACATATATACACGCACAGGTTGTTATATATGAACCTTATGGTAATAACAAAAGAGAATCATCAGGGATTCCCTGGTGGCTTAGTGGTAAAGAGCCTGCCTACCAATGAAGGAGACACGGGTTTGATCTCTGGGCCAGGAAGAGACCTCATATGCTGTAAAACCACCCCACATGAGCCACAACTGCTAAGCCCACTTGCCACAACACCTGAAGCCTGCATGCCTTAAAGCCCGTGCCCTGCAACAAGAGAAATCACTGCAATGAGAAGACCTCTCACAACAATTAAGAGCAGACCTCACTCGCTGCAACAAGAGAAAAGTACACACAGCAGAAAAGACCAAACACAGCCAAAACAAACAAATAAATTTTTTAACATTAATTAAATTACATGATATTTTAATAGGAATAGTAAAGAAAAAGGAACAAAAGAGAACCATAAAAATGACCAGAAAACAATTAACAAAATGGCAAGAACTACATATACATCAATAGTTTAAATGAAAATAAACAAACTGCTTCAATCAAAAGATATAATGGCTGAATAGATTTAAAAAATAAAACCTATCTATATGTTTCCCCAGGTGATGCTAGTGGTAAAGAACCTGTCTGCCAATGAAGGAGACATAAGAGATGTGGGCCCAATCCCTGGGTCAGGAAGATCCCCTGTGGGAGGACATGGTAACCTACTCCAGTATTCTGACCTGGAGAATCCCCATGGACAGAGGAGCCAAGAAATCTACAGTCCACAGGGTCATACAGAGTCAGACACAACTAAAGCAACTTACCACACATATATGCAACCTACAAGAGACTTACTTCACACCCAGACTAACAGTGAAGAGATGGAAAAAATATTCCACATAAATCCAAACGAAAAGAAAGCTGGGGTGGCAGATGTATATCAGACAGGACAGACTTTAAAACAAAGATGTTATCAAGAGACAAAGACAGGCATTACCTAACGATCAAGGGATCAATCCAAGAAGATATAACAACTGTAAATGTATACACACCCAACATGCATGCCTGCATGCTAAGTCACTTCAGTCATGTTTGACTCAGTAGCCCACCAGGCTCCTTGGTTCATGGGATTCTCCAGGTAAGAATACTGGAGTGGGTTGCCATGCCCTTCTCCAGGGGATCTTCCCAACCCAGGGATTGAATGTGCATCTCTAATGTCTCTTGCACTGGCTTCTTTACCACTCGTGCCACCTGGGAAACCCAACACAGGAGTACCTAAATAAATTAAGCCAACAGGATTACAATAATAGTAGGGGACTTTTAACACCCCATTTATATCTGCAGACAGATCATCCGGAAAAAATATCAATAAGGAAACACTAGCCTTAAATAACACATTCGACTAGATAAATTTTCTATGTATATACAGAATATGGGCTTCCGTGGTAGCTCCGATGGTGAAGAATCTGCCTGTAACACAAGAGACCTGGGTTCAATCAGAACATAAGCAAAAAGCAGCAGAATACACATTCAAGTGCACAAAGAACATTCTCCAGGATATGTTGCCACAAAACAAATCTGAATAAATTTGAGATGACAGAAATCATATCAGTAGTATGAGAAGAAAAATCAATAAGAAAAAAAATGAAAAAGCACAAACACATGCAGCCTAAAGAATATGCCACTGAACAACCAACAGGACACTGAAGAAATCAAAAGGAAATAAAAATCTGGAGACAAATTAAAATGAAACACAATCCAAACATGATACAATAATCTAAAGTCTATGGAACACAGCAAAAGCAGTTCTAAGAGGAAAGTTTACAGTCATACAAGCCTACTTCAGGAAATAAGAAAAATCTCAAAGCAATCTAACCTTATACCCAAAGGAACCAGAAAAATTAAAATAAACAAAACCTAAAGTTAGTAGAAGGAAAGAAATAATTAATATCAGAGCAAAAATAAATAAAGACTAAAAACCAGAAAGATCAATGAAAGAGCTAGTTCTTTGAAAAGATACACAAAATTAATAACTATTTAGCCAGACTCATAAGACAGGGCCCAAATAAACAACTGAGAAATTACAGGTGAAACCACAAAAATACAAAAGATCCTTAGAGATTACTGTGAACAAGTATACATCAAAAAAATGGGCAATTTAAAATAGATGTATTCCAAGCAATATACAATCTCCAAAGACAATCAGGAAGACACATAAAATATGAAGACTGGTTACCAGTAATGAAACTGAACCAATAATTGTGAAAATTACCGACAAAAAAAAATCCAAGACCAATAGGTGATATTCTATCAAACATTTAAAGAGTTAATACCAACTCACACTATGCCAAAAAACTGAAGACAAAGGAACACTTTGGAATGCATTCTGTAAGATCAGCATCACCCTACCAAAAGAGGCAAAAACACCACCCCAAAAATAAAATTACAGGCCAGTACCAATGATGAAAACAGGTGCAAAAACTCTCAAAATATTAGTAAACTGAAATCAACAATGCACCAAAAGAATCATATACCATATCAAGTAGACTTTATCCTAGAGACATATGATTAAAGATGATTTAATACTCCACAAACCAATCAATGAGATATACCACTTTAACACACTGAAGAATAAAAATGATATGATCATATCAATAGATGCACAAAAAGCTATTGATAAAATTCAATATCCATTTATGATAAAAAAAATCTCTCTAGAAAGTGAGCACAATATATATATTGTGAACCTACCTCAATATAATAAGGCCATATATGACAAGCCCACAGTTATCATACTCAATGGTGAAAAGCTGAGAGCATTTCTTCTAAAATCAGGAACAAGACAATGATGTCCACTCTTGCCACTTTTATCCAACATAGTTTTGGAAGTTCTACCCACAGCAAACAGAGAAGAAAAATAAATAAAAGGAATCTAAATTGGAAAAGAAGAAGTAAAACTGTCAATGTTTGCAGAGGACATGACCATATATAGAAAATCCTTATAATGCTACCCAAAACTATCAGAATTAATTTAATACATAAACTCAGTAAAGATCTAGAATAAAAATGTAATATTCAGAAACATGCTGTGTTTCTATACACTAATAACAAACTATCAGAAAGAGAAATTGATCACATTTACAATTTCATCCAAAAGAATAAAATACCTTGGAATAAATACAACCAAAGAGGCAAAAAAACTTGTACTTTGAAAGCTATAAGACATGGATGAAAGAAACTAAAGACAACAAAAGCAAATGGAAAGAATACTATGCTTATGGGTTGGAAGAATTAATAAGGTTAAAATGATCATAAATCCTAAAGGTAATCTATAGATTCAGTGCAATCCCTATCAAAATACCCATGATACTTTTCACAGAACTAGAACAAATAATTCTAAGATTTGTCTGAAAACATCCCAAATAGCCAAAACAATCTTAAGAAAGGAGAACAAAGAGGGAGGTATCATGTTCCCTGACTTTAACTTATATTACAAAGGTACAGTAATCAAAATAGTATTAGTACAAAAAAGAAAAATACATGGGTCAATATAACTAAATAGAGAGTACAGAAATAAATCAAAACATAAATGGTCAATTATTCTCCAACAAAGAAGGCAATGGGGAGTAGACAGTCTCTTCAATAAATGATGCTGGGAAAAGTGGACAGCTACATGCAAAAGAATCCAACTCTATTGCTTTCTAATATCATGCACAAAAATAAACTCAAAATGGATTAAAGACTTAATATAATACCTGAAACCATAAAATTCCTAGAGGAAAGCATAGACAGTACGATCAAAGCAATATTTATTGGATTTCTCTCCTCAGGGAACAGCAACGAAAGCAAAAATTAACACATGGGACTACATGAAACTAAGAAGCTTTTGCACAGTGAAAACTATCAACAACTAGGAAGGCAGCCTACCAAGTGAAAGAAAGTATTTCCAAATGAACCATCCAATAAGGAGTTTCCATCCAAAATAAGCAAAAACCTCATACAACTGAACATCAAAAATAAAAATGGCCAGAGTACTTGTATAGACATTGCTCCAAAGAAGACATACAGATGGCCAACAGGCATATGAAAAGGTAGTCAGCATCACTAATAACCAGGGAAATGCAAATCAAAATCAGAATAAGATCTACATCATACCTGTCAGAATGGCTATTTTCAAGAAGTTAACAAATAAAAAATATTGGTGAAGATGTAAAGAAAAACCCTTGTGCACTGTTTGCAGGACTGTAAACTAGTACAACCACTATGGAAAACAGTATGCAGGTGCCTCAAAAAATTAAAAATACAACTACCCTATGATTCACCAATTCCACTTTCTTCATACCTGAAGAAAACAAAAACAGTAACTGGAAAAATATGTGCACCTCTACATTTATTGAAGCACTGCTTACAATAGCCAACATATAAAAGCAACCTGTGTCCATTGATAGATAAAAGGATAAAGAATATGTGGTATATAAACAATGAAATATGAATAGGCATAAAAAAGAATGAAATCTTACCATTTTCAACAACACAGATATACCTAGAGGATATCATGCTAAGTGAAATAAGTCAGAGACTACAAATACTACATGATTTCATATGTGAAATCAAAGATAACAAAACAAACAAAATAAAGTGAAAACAGAATCAACAAACACAGAGAACAAACGGGCAATTGACACAGGTGAGCACGGTGGAAAGGGGGAGAATTAGGTGAATAGTTAAGTGATACAAACCTATAATTATGAAAAGAATAAAGTCATGGGGATGTAATACACAACATAAAGACAGTGATACTATAGTGATTCTGTGTGGGGATACATGGCTAAAGGACTCATATAGTGATCATCTGACCATTTCATAAAGCATGCAAATGCCAAATCATTAAACAGTGCTCTTAAAACAAAATATTGTACATCAACTGTATTTTTTTAAAGGGTTTAAAGACAGAAAAATGAATTTAACGGCTGCTAGTGTGGCATTAGTAAACTACTTTTTTTTGTCTGAAATACTAAAATTATTCTATGTATTTTTATAACTAAGTATCCACTCTATTTTCTTATATTTCTGAATCAAAAGGCATTTACTAAACACTTATTTGTTCACTATAAACAGTGATGAGGCAAATGTGAAAATCCTTTGAAGAAATGCAGAACAGTAAAAGCAATTTACTTTCGTCAAAATAAGAAAGTGCTAAAAGCTCTTATAAACTGCACGGAGGCAAACTTAGCCAATATATGCAAATATGAATGCAAAAGGAGGAGGCTGAGCATAAAATTGTACTTGTATGTAATGTACACATGTATGTACACAACATGGTAACAATAATAAAAAACAAAAATGAAGAGTAATTTAAAACAAAACAATAGCATTTTCTTCTACTACAATGCTTAATTTCATAACAATAAAATGTTAATAAGAAAAGAAAATGTGCGACTTCCCTAGTGGCACAGTGGTAAGAATCTGCCTGTCAATGCAGAGGACAAGGGTTTGATCCCTGGTGCGGGATGATTCCACATGTTATGCAGCAACTAAGCTCATGTGCCACAACTACTGAGCCTACGCTTTAAAGCCTGCGAGCTGCACCCACTGAGCCTGTGTGCCGCGACTACCGAAGCCTGCGTACCTAGAGCCTGTGCTTTGCAACCAGAGAAGCCATCACAATGAGATGCCCGTCACTGCAATGAGAGCAGCCCCTTCTCACCACAACCAGAGAAAGCCCTCGTGAAGCAAGGAAGACTGAGTGCAGCCAAAAATAAGTAAATATAAAAAAAGAAAATGTGGAAAGAAAAGCCCAAATCTGTATACATTTTATGAATGTCCATAACCATAACATTTCATACCTGTAAACATGGCGTGAAAGTAAGGACTACAGGCAGCCAGCACCACTCTATGAGCAGAAATTTCCATGTCTTCGGCCACAATCGTGACATCACACAGCAAATTCTGACTGTTTACGAGAGAGAAAAAATTTAAATGATAACAACAATAAATGTACTGAACATCCTATGCAAAACCTTTACAGTGAAGCCCCAATTTTCTGAAGACTTAACTAAAAACTGCCATCCTTAAAAATGAGTTCCCAAACATGAAGCACAAATAAAACAGCCATGACATAGGCCAACATGCCTCTGCCCTCACTCAGAATTTTGTTTGTGTTATCTCAACCTAATGAAAGTTACTGGCAGCAAATTATCAATGGAGTAGGAAGGGGAAGTTGTTTATATTAAGAACTGCATCAGCAGAAGTGGCAGATGGTGGTATGACACTAAGATAAGACAAAATAAAACACACATAGAAAACTAAATCGGGTCAAAGTACCAAAACTATACTGACACAGGAAATGCCCTGGGTCATGAAGCAAAGTTAGAGTTATATTCAACTACTTGCTACATCAAATTTGAGCATTTGAAGTTTAACTTAATCAGAACATTTTCCAGTGCAAAACATCTCATTCTTCAAAGTCAGAAAATATTATCACACATAAAATTAAAAAGAATTTTGTTACCTCAAAAGTTATTCAGTACATATAATTACACTTCCAGTTCTAAAATATCCATTTTAATGGATATGCATTTTAATGCATTCAAAAACATGCAGTAAACACTTTTCACAAGCTATATAAGCTGCTAGATGAAACGCTCCAGCTAAATAAGAATGTCACTGAGTATCTTTTTGGGGTAAAACTTTGCTGGCACTAATTTCAGAAAAAAGAAGAGGACTCCACCAACCTTACTGGCAATCATGTCATTAATGACTGAAACAAGGTGTGATGAGCCCAAAGTCCTTTCTGCACCTCAAATATCCTGACACTGAATTCATGAGTATAGTGTACCTAAGTGACACTGGGCCTCCTGCTAAACTATCCCCATTCCCCACAAGGGTGCCTACCAGCTTCTGCAATTTCTAATAGCTTACAAGAAACATTTTCACAGGAGCTTAACCCAGTCTTTGAGTATTCCATTTCCCACACCACGTTCAAACTTCTTTCTGTGCTGTGTTGTGTGCGCCCAGTCGATTCAGTCATTTTCAACTCTTTGCAACCCTATGGACTGTAGCCCACCAGGCTCCTCTGACCATGGGATTATCTCAGCAAGAATAGTGGAGTGGGTTGCCATTTCCTCCTCCAGGGGATCTTTCCAATCCAGGGATCTAACCTGTGTCTCCTACGGTTCCTGAATTGGCAGGTGGATTCTTTACCACTGAGCCACCTGGGAAGCCCTATTTCTGTGGAGTTCACACCAAAACTTCTGAAGATCCTACTGGTACTCACATTCCCTCCAAGTCTAGAAGAAACTATAAGAAAAGGGGCCAACCCAGCCGCAGTGAGGACAACATCTCAGAGATAAGCTCACTGTGCCCTGTAAGCTGAAGCATGGGTTATGATGAGACATAACGTGTTAGGCTCCAGATGTGGCACATCACTCTCTGAAATTCCTCCAGATCAATGTGGAAAACTGACAAAGTCCACAGTACACTCTGAGCAGTTGAAACCACTCTACAATTCTATGAATTCCATGGGTTCTCAAGTAAGCAGGAGGAAGTCAGTGGTTTTTCGGGAAGATGTTATGCAGGAGCTCCATCCACATGTATAATTTCACTTAGACCCTATCAATATCTTACGCTGCTGCTGCTGCTGCTGCTAAGTCATGTCCAACTCTTAGCGACCCCATGGACTACAGCCTACCAGGCTCCTCTGTCCATGGGATTTTCCAGGCAAGAGCACTGGAGTGGGCTGCCATTGCCTTCTCTAATCAATATCTTATGAGGTCCATGTTATTGTAATTTCTACCCTTAAAATGTATAGCTGGGGAAACCAAGGTAAAGATGAATAAGCAGTCTAAAGTCACCACTAGTGGCAATGCCAGGATTCAAATCTAAGGAGTCTGGTTTACAAAACCATCTAAAGCTATGTGATTTTAAGACCTGTTAAAGCTTGAATAAAACAGGGAATAGAAAGTATAAACAACAGCCATTTTTTATTAGAAATACTGTACACCAGATACGATGCAGAATTCTATGTATAGTTTACAAAAGGCCCAGTTTTAGTGGGTTTTTAGCACTACCACTACAGAAGTAGTTAGAAAAGTCAAATTCAACAAAGCACTGAAAGATCTTCTCTGACCTTAAGGAGACTGGCAGAAAGGTCTAACAATGCAAGGATTACAGAACAAAGTAGAAACTGCCAGAGGGAAGACGCTATGAGAACAGGAGAGCATCTAAATCAGACTCAGGATCAGAAAAGGCACCCTGCAGCTACTGTACTTAGCTGAGTTCTAATCACAGAGAAGTGTTACCTGGATTGAGAGGAGCAAGAGAATCTCACAGAGAGAAGAGCAGATGCTACTGGACGGAGACCTTAAGTAGCAAAGTACTACAGGGAGTGTGGCACAAAAAGAGCATGTGATAAGAGGGATGCTGGGGTGAGCAGAGCCATCCAGCTTTCCCACCATAACCATCTCCACACATCTCAAACGTGAGTCAACTGCATCTTTCTGTCTCTTTTCCTTTTGTCAATAATCCTTCCTAGTGCTCTAGTTTCAAGATGGAACTTAAATGGAAATACACTGAACACCTCAAAATCACGTAATTACATTCAGCTTCAATTATAATTACTCATTGATCCAAACCTTTTATCACATAATTATCTTGGCCTTACTGGCTATTGGTAAGATAATTAATATAAGTTAGTTGCTCAGTTGTGTCCAACTTTTCAACCCAATGGAGTATAGCCCACCAGGCTCCCCTGTCCATGGAATTCTTCAGAAAAAATACTGGAGTGGATAGCCATTCCCTTTTCCAGGGGATCTTCCTGACCCAGGGATCAAACTGAGTCTCCTGCATGGCAGGCAGATACATTACCATCAGAGCCACCAAGGTAAAATAGTAGCTTATTAGCTGATGTTAATTAACTAATAAGATAAAACAAAGGCAAACCAGTATGAAGTCACACCCTGGGATAGGTCACATGGAGTGTCATGCCACATTATAGATCAAAGACATGCTTAGTTTTAGTATTCAATTCCAGCAATAACATATTTTTAAAACACTACTTGCAGACAAGAGATTTGACCAATCTTCCTATCCTTCAGCCAGTTTGTGTCTACTGAATGTGGCCTTTATCTTTTCAAGTGTGCATGCTCACAAGAAGTTGAATGACTTTGGATGAGGAAAAGAGAGCTACAAATAAAATCCAGCAATAAAAATAACAGAAATTTGTTTTAGCCATCCATACCCAAAGTTTACATGGTGAGTTTATATTTCTACTATGAGAAATGCTGGACTGGAAGAAACACAAGCTGGAATCATGATTGCCGGGAGAAATATCAATAACCTCAGATATGCAGATGACACCACCCTTATGGCAGAAAGTGAAGAGGAACTCAAAAGCCTCTTGATGAAAGTGAAAGTGGAGAGTGAAAAAGTTGGCTTAAAGCTCAACATTCAGAAAACGAAGATCATGGCATCCAGTCCCATCACTTCATGGGAAATAGATGGGGAAACAGTGGAAACAGTGTCAGACTTTATTTTGGGGGGCTCCAAAATCACTGCAGATGGTGACTGCAGCCATGAAATTAAACGATGCTTACTCCTTGGAAGGAAAGTTATGACCAACCTAGATAGCATATTGAAAAGCAGAGACATTACTTTGCCAACAAAGGTCCGTCTAGTCAAGGCTATGGTTTTTCCTGTGGTCATGTATGGATGTGAGAGTTGGACTGTGAAGAAGGCTGAACGCCGAAGAATTGATGCTTTTGAACTGTGGTGTTGGAGAAGACTCTTGAGAGTCCCTTGGATTGCAAGGAGATCCAACCAGTCCATTCTGAAGGAGATCAGCCCTGGGATTTCTTTGGAAGGAATGATGCTAAAGCTGAAACTCCAGTACTTTGGCCACCTCATGCGAAGAGTTGACTCATTGGAAAAGACTCTGATGCTGGGAGGGATTGGGTACAAGAGGAGAAGGGGACGACAGAGGATGAGATGGCTGGATGGCATCACTGACTCGATGGACATGAGTCTGGGCGAACTCCGGGAGTTGGTGATGGACAGGAAGGCCTGGCGTGCTGCGATTCATGGGGTCACAAAGAGTCGGACACGACTGAGCAACTGATCTGATCTGATCTGATCTGATGTGAAATCTAATGAGGCAATTGACTAAAAAAATTAAAGTCTTTCAGAATGAAGGTATAAATAAAGTTGCTAATTAATAAAATCTGCACTTATTCACTCATTCATCAAATACCTAAAGTGCATACAGGGCACCAAGGACAATGTCAGTTAATTAACTAGTAAGATAACAACAAAGGCAAACCAGTACGAAGTCACACCTTGGGATAGGTCACATGGAGTGTCATGCCACATTATAGATCAAAGACATCCTTAGTTTTAATATTCAGTTCCAGCAATAACATATTTACCACGTTTACCACAATAAATAAGACAATGCCCATGATAGTAAGGAATCTACCCTGGAGGCTGGGAAAGAGACAAGCTAACAGACACTTACAAAATGAAATGACAGCTATTAGGGCAAGTGTGGGAGGTTGGAGTACACAGCACACAAGCCAAGCCCTAACATACAGGAAAGCTTCGGAAAGAGAATAACTTCTAAGGACTCATGTCTGGAGAAGAACAGGGATTACACAGGCCTCATATAAAACTCAAATGACACAGAAAAAAGATAGCCACTCATCTCCCAAGTGAAACATTGTAACAAATGGTCCTTCTCAGGAAAAACACTCCTTTGAAAATAAATCATACCCAAATATATCAACACACTCTTGGGTTTTCAGGTATCAAAGGAGTGAATTCCTAAGACTGGAAAACCCTATTGTTTCTATATATACAAAAGCCTTCCCTACATTGGGAAGGCATTCCAAGACCTCCAGTGGATCCCTAAAACCGCAGATAGCACTGAAACCTGTATGTACTGTTATTTCCCATACATATATACCCATGATAAAGTTTAACTGATAAATTAAGCATAGTAAGAGATTAACAACAGTGATAATAAAACAGAACAATAACTATACTGTAATAACAGTTATGTGAACATACTCTCGCTCTCTCAAAATACCTCACTATACAAATTTAATGTGTTTTCCATCTTAACTGAGCAGTTATCATGCCCTGTGGCTATAACTTTCACAGTTTGAGGTGTGACAGCAAAATTAGCACAAATTTCTTTTTCGTTTTTCACAATTTCACAAATGGAAGGTTTATTCTTACCACAGATCTTAGCAACCTCAGCGTATGATGTTTTTTCTTAAGAATATTTACACTTTTCACTTAAAGGAAGTACTTTACAGCTTATCTTTGGCATTTCTGAATTGCCAGCATCACTTCTCCTGCACTTGGGGCCATTATGAAGTAAAATAAGGGTCACTTGAACATAAGCACTGCAACAATCAACCTAACAACCAAGAGAGCTGCTGAGTGACGAATGGCTGAGACACATTGGGCAGAGGGGTGAGTCCCATCTCAAGCTGGAGCAGGCAGGACAATACCATCACACTACCAGAACACTGCTCAACTTAAAACTTATG
Source organism: Bubalus bubalis (assembly GCF_019923935.1). Taxonomy (NCBI): domain Eukaryota; kingdom Metazoa; phylum Chordata; class Mammalia; order Artiodactyla; family Bovidae; genus Bubalus; species Bubalus bubalis. Next base: position 71,882,084 of record NC_059173.1, read on the forward strand.
AATTTTATTTCTGGAATCTTCTATTTAATATTTTCAGACTGTAGTTGACCACGGTAACCAAAACCTTGGATAAGAGTGGACTAATGTATATCTTCTTAAAGTTAGAATGTGCCATTAGGCTCTGAGGTATCTAAAATACTTGATAGTCTCAGGAAACAAGAATTTATTTTCTACTGGAGGTGGGGGTGGTGGAGAGATTACATAGCATCTGTCCGCCTTTCTTCCTCAGGTGCACAGGATGAGGCAGACTCAGAGCTGGTTAAGCTGCTTCATCAAATGCTGGCTGCTTAGCACAAGAGGAGGTGAGACAGAAAAACAAGCTGTTTTAATTAAATCAGTCATATTTAACCAAACCTCCTATAACTGATAATGTCGTTCAACAGACAAGCGAGATGTAACCTAGCTAAAATGTCAATAATCTTGAAGAGCAACACAACTCCATAACAAGTGGTAGCACCATCAACTCTTTCTCCTTAAAACAATGATGGTTAGAATGGGAATTTCTGTAGCAATGAAGCACAAGGAAAACCTAGCTGCTGGTTCACCACCACATTCAGAGTCCTGAAAAACAGCAGAGATTGTACCTGCTGAGATTTCAAAGCAAAGTAAGAAAGGGTGATGGCCGACTATGGTCAATGATTTAGAAAGTGCCTTAAACAAGAACAGGATCCCAGAATAGAGAATTTCACATAGAAACATGTCACAAGAAGATGTGGCAAGAAGCACATTACTGAGTATTTGTAGAGAAGGGAAGGTAAAGAATCCAGATTTAAGGACTTCTAAGAATACTTGGTCACAGTTAAGAGAGAGAAAAAAAAAAAAAAACCCACCAATAATTGGAAATAAAGTGGAAGAAGATATGAGCAACAGGGAAAAGATAATAAGGATGAAGCAAAGTGGAAACATGAGGATTTTACAGAGAGGAAACAGTAATGGTAGAAGTGAGTTCTGAACACGTGTGATGAAAAAACTACGTGCAGAAAAAGGAAAATATGTACAAGGAAAACATCTTCATTAAAAATTATTTTAAAAATCTGATGAAATAAAATATGAGCTAGATATCCTTGCTGTTACTGTTGATGCTGTTCAGTCACTAAGCTGTACCCAACTCTTTGCAACCTCATAGACGGTAGCACACCAGGCTCCTCTGTCCTCCATTATCTCTGGGAGTTTGCTCAAATTCCTGTTCACTGAGTCAGTGATACTATCTAACCTTCTCATTCTCTGCTGCCCCTTTCCTTTTGCCTTCAACATTTCCCAGCATCAGGGTCTTTTCCAATCTGAGTACACCTCATTGGAAAATGAGGAGTGAAGAGCAATTAGTAATAGCTCCAGAAAATATGAAGCAGCTGGCCAAAGCAGAAATAACACTCAGCTGTGGATGGGCCTAGTGGTGAAAGGAAAGTTGATGCTATAAAGAACAATACTGTATAAGAACCTGGAATGTTAGGTCCATGAATCAAGGTCCATAAATTGGACATGGTCAAACAGGAAATGGCAAGAGTGAACATTGACATCTTAGAAACCAGTGAACTGAAATGGATTGGAAAAAGCAAATTTAATTCAGATGACCATTGTATCTACTACTGGGAGCAAGAAATGGAGCAGCCCTTGTAGTCAAAAGGAGAGTATGAAATGCAGTACTTGAGTGCGATCTCAAAAATGACAGAATTATCTTGGTTCATTTCCAAGGCAATCATTCAGCATCACAGTAATCCAAGTCTGTGTCCCAACCACTGATGCTGAAGAAGCTGAAGCTGACTGGTTCTATGAAGATCTACAATGTCTTCTAGAACTCACACCAAAAAATATGTGCTTTTCATCTTAGGGGATTGGTATACAAAAGTAGGAAGTCAAGAGATAACCAGAACAGGCAAGTTTGACCTCAGAGTACAAAATGAAGCAAAGCAAAAGGTAACACAGTTTTGTTAAGAGAACATGCTGGTCATAGCAAATACCTTCTTCCAACAACTCAAGAGATGACTACACATGGACATCACCAGATGGTTAATACTGAAATCAGATTGACTCTACTCTTTGCAACTTAAGATGGAGAACCTCTATACAGTCTGCAAAAAGAAGACCTGGGGCTGACTGTGGATCAGATCGTGAGCTCCTTATTGCAAAATTCAGATTTAAGTTGAAGAAAGTTGGGAAAACCACTTGGGTATTCAAATATGACCTAAATCAAATCCCTTATGATTGTACAGTAGAGTTAATGAATAGATTCAAAGGATTAGATCTTCTAGACAGAGTGCCTGAAGAACTGTGGACAGAGGTTCATAATATTGTACAGGAGCAGTGTCCAAAACCATCCCAAAGAAAAAGAAATGCAGGAAGGCAGAGTGGTTGTTTAAGAAGTCTTTACAGATAGCTGAGAAAAAAAAGTGAAAGTCAAGGAGAAAGGGAAGGATATTCCTAACTGAATGCAGAGTTCTAGAGAATAGCAAGGAGAAATAAAAAGACCTTCTTAGCGAATAATGCAAAGAAATAGAGGAAAACAATATGGAAGACGAGAGATCTCAAGAAAATTGGAAATATCAAGGGAACATTCATATAAGAATGGGCACAATAAATGATAGAAACAGTAAGGGAACTATCAACCAGAAGAGAATAAGAAGTGGTGACGAATACACAGAACTATACAAAAAATGTCTTAATGACATGGGTAACCACTATGGTGTGGTCACTCACCTAGAACTGGACATCCTGAAGTATGAAGTCAAGTGGGCCTTAGGAAGCATTACTATAAAGCTAGTGGAGGTGACAGAATTCCAGCTGAGCTATTTAAAATCCCAAGAGTTGACACTGTTAAAGTGCTGTACTCAGTATATCAGCAGATTTGGAAAGCTCAGCAGTGGCCTCAGGAATGGAAAAGTTCAGTTTTCATTTCAATCACAAAGAAGGACAATGGCAAAGAATGTCCCAACTACTGTATAACTGTGCTCATTTCACATGCTAGCAAGGTTCTGCTCAAAATCCTTCAAGCTAAACTTCAACAGTACTTGAAATGAGAAATTCCAGATGAACAAGCTGGGTTTAGAAAAGGCAGAGGAACTAGAGATTAAATTGCCAACATTTGTTGAATCATGGAGAAATCAAGGGAATTCCAGAAAAACATCTGCTTCTGCTTTATTGGCTATGCCAAAGCCTTTGACTGTGGATCACAACAAACTGTGTGACATTCTTAAAGAGATGGGAGTACCAGACCAACTTACCTGTCTCCCGAGAAACCTGTATGTAGACAAAAAATAACAGTTGGAACTGGACATGGAACAACTGACTGATTTAAAATTGGGAAAGGAGTATGAGAAGACTGTATATTGTCACTCTGCTTATTTAACTTATATGCAGAATGCATTACATGAAATCCCAGACTGGAAGAAGCATAAGCTGGAATCAATATTGCCAGGAGAAATATCAACAATCTCAGATAGGCAGATGATACCACTCTAAAGGCAGAAAGTGAAGCGAAACTTAAGAACCTCTTGATGAAGGACAAAAAGGAGAGTGAAAAAGCTGGCTTGAAGCTCAGCATTCAAAAAACTAAGATCATGGTATCTGGGTCCATCATTTCATGGCATTTCCTTCCTCCTCATACCACACACCTTCTGACTTGGGGTGGCTCATCTTCTACTGTCATATATTTTTGTCTTTTCATACTGTTCATGGGGTTCTCCTGGCAAGAATACTAGAGTGTTTTGCTACTACCTCCTCCAGTGGACCACGATTTGTCAGAACTCTTCACTATGACCCGTTTACCTGCACAGCATGACTCATAGCTTCACTGAGTTACCTAAGCCCCTTCACCACAACAAAATTGTGTTCCATGAAGAGGTGATCAGTTCAGTCGCTCAGTCATGTCCGACTCTTTGTGACCCCATGAATCACAGCACGCCAGGCCTCCCTGTCCATCACCAACTCCCGGAGTTCACTCAAACTCACATCCATCGAGTCGGTGATGCCATCCAGCCATCTCATCCTCTGTCGTCCCCTTCTCCTCCTGCCCCCAATCCCTCCCAGCATCAGAGTCTTTTCCAATGAGTCAACTCTTCGCATGAGGTGGCCAAAGTACTGGAGTTTCAGCTTTAGCATCATTCCTTCCAAAGAACACCCAGGGCTGATCTCCTTTAGAATGGACTGGTTGGATCTTCTTGCAAGTCCAAGGGATTCTCAAGAGTCTTCTCCAACACCACAGTTCAAAAGCATCAATTCTTCAGCACTCAGCTTTCTTCACAGTCCAACTCTCACATCCATACATGACCACTGGAAAAACCATAGACTTGACTAGATGGACCTCTGTTGGCAAAGTAATGTCTCTGCTTTTTAATATGCTATCTAGGTTTGTCATAACTTTTCTTCCAAGGAGTAAGCATCTTTTAATTTCATGGCTGCAGTCACCATCTGTAGTGATTTTGGAGCCCCAAAAAATAGTCTGACACTGTTTCCACTGTTTCCCCATCTATTTCCCATGAACTGATGGAACCAGATGCCATGATCTTCGTTTTCTGAATGTTGAGCTTTAAGCCAACTTTTTCACGCTCCTCTTTCACTAAGGGGTGATACTCTTAGCTATAATTCAAATGAGAAACATCAAGGTAAGATCTTCCAGTTTTCTGACTTTTAGGAGGGGAATCTGAAGGCAAACTCTGAAGCGTGCTAGTGGGAAATCAGCAATGCCACAAAAGAGAAGACAAAAACAGAAGCAAGTTCACTCACTACCATCCATTCTTCACATCTTTGAAATGTTTAATGATTCTATCCATGGTCAACAAATACCACCTAATAGGAAATCTATCACAAGTGCTTAAGATACACTGTAGAAGATTATAAGCTAACTTGAGACTGTTAGCTTCAAAATGTCTCTTAAATTTTCTTAAATAAATGAGTTTGCTTGAGTTAGGGCTCTTCCCAACTACTCTATCCTTCAAGGAATGTTTTATATTCTACTTTAGTACAACAAGAAAACAAAAGAAGCTGATAATGTTTTACTATAGAAACATATGTATATACACACACATATAAGTTAGGAATAAAAAAAAAATTCACACCCTGTGCAATTTCCTAAAACCTTTTAAAAAACAGTAATATGCAATATAAAGCTATGAAGTGAAAAAAAGCCAGCCTCATTTCAGTTTATTGTTTAATTCACTTGCGACCTAAGAAACAAAGTACAAATAACCAAAGAAGAGCCAAAACTCAGTGTTTTCATAGATGCAAAACAGATACAATCTTAGTAGTGATCTGTGTCCAGAATGTCTAAAGTCCTAAGGGAAAACTACAATAAGCAATCCCTTAAGAGAGACCTCAGGCTCTCATGTTTATCCTATCTTCTAGAATGTAAAACTATTATAACTGAACAATTAAATATTTACAAGTTATGTGTGATAGACAGGCAAACATTCAAACTTCTTCAATGATTTACTAAAAAGTTTCAACTCCTAAATATAACTTAAGGATCAATATTTGTTGCTGTTATTTAGTCACCAAGTCATGTCCAACTCTTTCGAGACCCCAAGGACTATAGCTCACCTGGCTCTTCTCTCCATGAGATTTCCCAGGCAAGAATACTGTAGTATATTACAATTTCCTCCTCCAATGGATCTTCTTGATTCAAGGATTAAAGCCACATCTCCTGCTTAGCAGGTGGATTCTTTACCACTGAGCCACCACAGAGGCCCAAGGATCTATATTAGCTTCCTTCTCAACAAATAATAGGTTGGCTCCCACTAATACTCTTTGAAACTTTTAAAATTCAAGTCCAGTCTTATCCCATATCCTAGAAGACAGTCGGGAGAAGGCAATGGCAGCCCACTCCAGTACTCTTGCCTGGAAAATCCCACGGGTGGAGGAGCCTTGTAGGCTGTAGTCTATGGGGTCACTAAGAGTCAGACATGGCTGAGTGGCTTCATTTTCATTTTTCACTTTCATGCACTGGAGAAGGAAATGGCAACCCACTCCACTGTTCTTGCCTGGAGAATCCCAGAGACGGGGGAGCCTGGTGGGCTGCTGTCTATGGGGTTGCACAGAGTCAGACACGACTGAAGTGACTTAGCAGCAGCAGCAACAGCAGCAGCAGAAGACAGTCATTTTTGCTTTCTTTATTTTAAATGCAAAACGTTAAATCCGAGAGTTCTCTTCTGGTTACCTCAAAAAGCTCACAGTGTAATGTCCTCAAGAAAAGGTGTACTGGGGATACAGCCTGTTTCTCTGTCTACTTTGTAGGCCCAATACACTCTGTTGCATATGTTAAGCACTCTGTAAAGGTTACTGCTTTGCTTTTGAAAATGTTAGCATGTTAGTGCTTTGAAAAATTCCTCCCTTTGCCAAGCCACGTCTAGGAAATATACAGAGCTGACTTCCCCACCAGAGATGTGTTTTTGTACCAGACTCGCTCCGGTACTATTGCCTGCAAAATCCCATGGACGGAGGAGCCTGGTGGGCTGCAGTCCATGGGGTCACTAAGAGTCAGACACGACTGAGCAACTTCACTTTCACTTTTCACTTTCATGTATTGGAGAAGGAAATGGCAACCCACTCCAGTGTTCTTGCCTGGAGAATCCCAGGGACGGGGGAGCCTGGTGGGCTGCCGTCTATGGGGTCGCACAGAGTCGGACACAACTGAAGCGACTTAGCAGCAGCATCTTTCACTACACTGAAAGGCTGTTCCTCTGACATCACTAGCTTTACAATGCTACATCCTTTCTCAGAAACCTTCACTGATTCCCACTGCCCTGGGAATTAAGTCCCAATAAATCATCATTTAAGCCTGCCATAATTTTGACCTTTTCAACAGACTCCCCAACATGAACTATTTTGATGCACGTTACCAAACAAGATACATTTGGCCCGTCCCTAGTTTGTGCAATTATCTAGACCAGGAACTGCCTTTCCTCTCCAGTACTTTTTATGAATCCTACTGCACCTCTATCAGGCCCAGCCAAAATCACTTCTGTGAATTTCTCTTGTGAGAACCCTCTTCAGAACCCACATTTTGCACACAATCTTCCACCACCTAATTCTCTTCTCTACATCTCCTGCACAAAGGGCATGGGCAATGTCAGACACTGGCTCTGCTGGCTCCCACACAGCCTTCCAGACATGCTAGCTGACTTCAAAGGAGAACTACACATCTATAAGTACTTACTGAATACACTGTTTAGAAGTGACCTCAGGGTTTTTAAACAAAATAATTTTGAGTTATTCAAGCTCATACTGAGATAGGACATAGAGCTATATCTGGGCCTCTGAAGTAAAAAATGAAAAACTAGTTTAAAGAAAAGGTAACACTTCACTTTTATAAGCTTAAATTATAATTCTTAACTTAAATTAAAATTCTATAACTTACTCCTGGTCCTCCTATTTCCACAACCATACCTTATGCCAAGTATAATTGGAAGAATAGTGAGGTGACTTTTACTTCTAAAACTTCACTTTCATCAGTCAAATGTTCATAAAAACACCCCAGTGTACAGCTGATATTCTACCTATTAGAAGTGACAGCCCAAAAGCAGAATGGTGAGAACAAGAAGCTCTCCCTTCCCAGAAGTCAGGAAACTACTCTCAGCTACCCATTTCTGGCAGCAGGAAGTTGATGCAAGAATAGGAAATAACTAAAGATTTTCAGCTGTACAAGCAATAGACCTCTTTAGAGTTTTTTAAAGAATTACATAAAATTGGCAATAAGGGGTAAAAGAAAAGGGAATGACAGTTTTAAAAAAAAAATTTCTAATGAGCCCCAAAGAGAGTTCATTTTTTAAAACACTAGTGGTCAGTGATTTCATTTAAACAATCCTTATTGTGGACCTGGCAGTGAAGATTCAGCTATTCAAAGCTTATCTTTCTTTCTGAAAACCAGTACCAACTATTAGCCTGCTTATATGCTAGCTACTGAAATGGTACAACACAAAGAACAAAAGCATACTGTCCACAGCCACACAATTCACGGCCAAAATGGGACAAACAGTTGACTGAATCGTAAAGCTAAATAATCCTTGAACGAGACAAGGGCACCATACAACCTGCAGGGAAACAGGAGAAAAACCTCATAGGCTAAGAAAATGTCAGGGAAACAATGAAACTTAGACTACAATCCATCCACTCCCCTCATATAGTTATGGCTCAAAGAGGTAAAACAACTGGCAAGGCCAAAGACTTCGTCCCAAAACTTGGGTCATCTTCCTCAGGGGAAGGTGAGCTAGTGTGGCCTTCCCTGTAGTTAAGCGAGTCAGACCTTCGTCAGCAGGGGCCTACACATACGAAAGTGAAAAACCAGGCTACCAATTCCATAGGAGCTGGGGGAAAGGTAAGAGGAATAGGCCTATTAAAAGTCAACCTTTACAGACTTTTCAAAGAAAAAAATGTCTCAACATAACCACACTATTTTTCTTAGTTTTATTTCAATGTCACTTAATAACTACCACATTTTACATCCCAATAACTATTTTTCCAACCAGACTGACTGAAACAGCAGGGCCAGACCTGCTGGATTATTCCAACTATGTTTTCTCCCCAAAACTAAATGAAAACCTACTGATTGAAACTGATGTCAGAGCAGCACTAGGAAACAAATCAAATATCCAATATTCAGTTTAACTTTCCCTCATCTTTCTCTCTCCAATCCACTCTCCACCCAGCAGCCAGTGTGTTTTGTTCAAAATACAAATCTGATCATGCCACATCCCTGCTTAAAACTCTACAATGGCTTTTCCCATGGCAACTCCTGATAAAGACCAAAATGCAGAAAGCTCTAAGAATGCTGGCCTTCACGAACCCACTCAGCCTCCTCTCTTGCCCTGATACCCCACCCATCTGACTCCAGCTATGCATTAGCCCCAATAGGAGGCTGGCTCTCTCCCACCACAAGACTTAGATATTGCCATCCCTATGCCTAACTTCATTTCCTTATTTCTCTTTTCCTTCTGATGACAGCACAATTATTCTTATCCTCTCAGGGAATATTTCCCTGACCACTGTTATCTATCTTCACAACCCTCACTGTAGCAGTTACTGCCATTAAAATTTGCAGTAAATTATCTGTATGATTGTTTCATTAATGCCTGCTTCCTATAATCAATCATAAGCCCCATGAAGGTAGCAGCCATGTCTGTTTTGACTCACCACTGTTATCTCTAACACCCAGCAGATGAATATTCATTGAATCATGAGCTTAATTAAAGAAGCAGCAAACAAATGATGGAACAAAAGAAAGGATTACCTTTCAAAACACAGCACAGAGATTAAAGGAAAGTTTAAGTCACTCCCTTCTTAGCCCAAGCTTTCAAATATATGTGCTTTCACAAAGGAAATGATGGGAAAATATATACCTTTCACAAAAGGCTAGGAAAATAATACCAAGATGGTTCATTCATACTTCAGTCTTCTAATTAAAAAAGCTACTCACTTTTCATTCAACACTTAAAGTCACTCTTTTCATTGCAACGACTCAAGTATTTGAGGATACTTTAGCAATGAGCAGGTCACTACTGCCTAAAATCACTAACACTACTACCACCATCATTAAAGAGAGAGTTATATTTTTTTCTATCTAAAAACTTTCCCATATTTCATGCAATGGAAACAAGTAAGCAGGGGTAGAAAGACTGATATCAGACAAAACAGACTTTAGAACAAAGTCTATAATAAAAGACAAAGGATGGCATTACATAATAATAAAGAGATCATTATAAGAAAAGAATGTAATACTTATTAACATATATGCACCTAATACAGGAACACTTAAATATATAAAGCAAATATTAACAGACACAAAGGGAGATATGATAATAATACAATAACACTCGATTGACATGAGTGGACAGATCATCCAGACCAAAAAATCAATAAGGGAACAGCAGTCTTAAATACCACATTGGACGTAATGAGTATCTGAAAGACATTCCATGCAAAACACCAAAATCCCATTCTTCTTAGTGCATTTAGAATGTTCTCCAGGATAGATCACATGCTAGGCCACAAAACAAGTCTTAAAGCTCTGGCAAGATACAAACCCAACCAAGCAATCTTTCTAACCAGAACAGTGTGACACAAGAAATCAAATACATGGGGAAGGAGGTGGGAGGTATATTCAAGTGGGAGGGGACATGGGTAAACCTACGGCTGATTCATGTTGATGTTTGGCAGAAACCAACACAATACAACTTTCCAAAATCTACAGAAAGCAGTAAAAGCAGTTTTAAGAGGGAAATTTATAGTGATACAGGCCTTACTCAAGAAAACAACCTACTCTACACATAAAGGAATTAGAAAAAGAATTACAAAGCCCAAAGTCATAAGGAAAGAAATAGTAAAGATCAGAGAAAATATTGAGTGAAACAGAGACAAACACAGACACACAAACCAATGAAACCAAAAGCTGGTTTTGGGGTTTTTTTTTTTTTGGTTAAAGAAAAATAAAATTGATAAACTTTCAGCCAGGCTCACTACCAAGAGAGAATCCAAATAAAAAATTAAAATGAAAAAATAACAATCCATAACACAGAGATACCAAAAAATCTTAACAGAATACTAAAAGTAGTTGTATACTAACAAATTAGATAACCTAGTAGAATGGACAAATTTCTAGAAACATACAACCTTCAAAGACTGAATTAAGAAAAATCAGACAATTTCAACAGTGAAACTGAATCTGTAAAAAAAAAAAAAAACTTTCCACAAAAAAAAAAGTTCAAGACATGATGGCTTCACAGAACTCTACCAAATATATCAAGAAGAAAGAGCTAATACCTATCCTTCTCAAATTATTCCAAAAACTGAAAAGAATGGAACACTCCCAAATGGATTCTATGAGGACACCATTACCCTGATAACAAAACCAGAAAAAGACACTACAAAAAAAGAAAATTATAAGCTAATATCTCTGATGAATATAGATGCAAAATATCCTCACAAAGTATTAGCAAATCAAATTCAACAATATAAATAGGATCACACACCATGATTAAGTGGAATTTATTCCACGGATGCAAGGATGGTTTAATATCCATAAGTCAATGTGATATACCACATTAACAAAAGGAAGGATAAAATTCACATGATCACCTCAATAGATGCAAAAAAATATATTTGACAAAATTCAACATCTACTCAATATAAAAAAATCTCAGCAAAAGTGGATAAAGAAACATATCTCAACATAATTAAGGCCATTTATGATAAATCCTCAGCCAATGATTAAAGCTGAAAGCTTCTGTAAAATTAGTGACAAGAATGTTCACTCTTGCTACTTCTATTTAACATAGTATTGTAAATCCTAGTCACAGCAATTAGACAAGAAAGAGAAATAAAAGGACTCTAAATTGGAAGGAAAGAGGTAAAACTGTTACTACCTGCAGGTGACATGATACAATACATAGAAAACCCTAACATCTCAACACCAATAAAACATTAGAACTAATAAATGAATTCAGTCAAGTTGCAGGAAAGAAGATATCTCTATTGCTTTTCTATACACTAATAATGAACTATCAGACAGAGAAAGTAAGAAAATAAACTCATTTAAAATCACACCAGTCTCCATTTAATAAGGACACCAGTCATACTGAATGACTGGTCCTTTCTACCCCAGTATCTCAGCAACAGCCCTGTTTTTAAACAAACACATTCTGAAGTACTGGGCATTAAGATGTTAACATATGAATGTGGGGGGGGGGGGGGGGGCACCTGAACACAAGACAGTGCCATACCTCCAGTCCAAATACAGTTGAGGGGGTTACTTTCAAGATGGCAGAAGAGTAAGATGAGACCACCTTCCTCCAGACAAACACATCAAAACTACATCTGCATATGAACAACTCCTTCAAAACACATTCTGAACCCTGGTAGAGAAACCCAGACTTCACAGCTCATCTTCACAGAATGAGGCAGGGTAAAAGATAAAAGAAAAAAAGAGACAAAGGAATTTGGGACGAGGACCTGGGCCTTGGGGAGGGAGCATAAAGAAGGAAAGGTTTCCACACACATGGAAACCCCCTCTCAAGTACAAACTAGGAGAACTTCGGAGCGTCAGAGGGGAGTGCAACAGCAGGTGCTTAAAAGGCAAAACAGAATTCAGCACAGAGATCAGTGCTGACCAGCACTTCCCAGCCTGAAACATATGTCTACATGGCCACTGGTGAGAGGAGGCTGGGTACTGAGGGTTAAGTTTCAGGGGTCAGGTTCCAGGAAGAGGACTGGAGCTGACTGCTGTGAAGATACTCTGAAGAGGGTAGTATAGCAAAGCTGAGAATCCAGGGAAAAGCCTGAACCTGCTGGAGAAGCAAGGGATCACTGTCACAGGGACACAATAGCTCTGCCAGCACAAAGACAGGAGGACTTGGTCTTGGCAGGTGTTACAGATGGGAGAAGCCATGGCTATGAACTGCAATCCCAGAGGTAGAAATGTTGACTACCTGCCACCGAAGAAGAGCACCAGAGGCAGGACTAGCCACGACTTCAATCTGTAATCCCAGAGGAGGAATGCAGGCCACTTGGCCACCACCAAGAATACCAGGGCCAATGGAAAAGACATCACTGCAGTCCCAAACCACCAAACTATGAGCAAGCACAGGTCATTATCCACACATTCCTGGGAGCCTATGCAGATATGCTCTGCCAAGGGACCCACGACATGGGGCCAATTGCCCTGAGGGAGCGCATGACCTGCCTCAGAATGGCAAATTCCCCCAGGAATCAGCAACAGCAGGCACATCCCAAAAACCCCAATTGTGTCTCTCGCACCCCTCCATCTCCTCAGCCCGAGTAAACAGCTGAACCCTAGTAAGTAGCAACTTTCGGCCCCTCTCATACGGGCAGGAAACCGTCACAGGAGGGCAGCCTACAAGCAGAGGTGGGTCCAAAATCAAAGCTGAGCACCAGGGGCTGTGTGATCTAAGAGGAAAGGAATTCCTCCCTCCAGCCACAGGTACAGCAGATTAAATCCCCAGGATTAGTTTGAGCCTGTGGACTTTGGGGCCAATTGTAGACTTTGGAAGCAACTACAAGCTGCCGTAAGACCAGATCCAACTCTGAGTTGACCCCACAGCACCCACAGCAGGTCCAGAGAACTTCCTAGAAACACTGGAGAGTTCCTGAGTTGGCAGATTGGCGGGAACTCACTGTGTGATGAGGACAGTGGAGGACAATCCTCTTACTACTCTTACTTACTCTCTCTCTGTATATATAAATAATTTTTCTTCTTCATACTGTTCCACTGTTAACTCGTTTTCATTATTCCTTTAATTTTGGTTTTACTTATTCCTCTTTTAAATGTGTCTATTTTAAAATCATTTTATTTCTATTTTTACAGTACTCTCATGATATTGCATTTTTACCCATGTTTTTGGTTTGGTATTTTTGCTAGTCTAATTGTAAGTATTTGCTTTCACTTATGGATTTATTGGCTTAACTGTTCTCTTTCATTTTTTGGTTCCTGTTTACATTCTTTTTTCTCTCTCTCCCCTGTTCTCCTTGTGAGTGTGTGTTTATGAGTGTGTGAGTTTATTTAGCTATTTCTTTGACCATTTCTCACAGGATTTTGTCTGTCTGTTCCTTGTATGATTGTTGACTTCCTTTTGTTTTATTTTGTTTTCTTTTTTCTCTTCTTTCTTTTCTAAGTCCCTTTCTTTCTTCTTCTCTTCTGTGCTGTGCAGCTTGCAGAGTCCTAGTGCTACAGTAAGGCATTGGTTCTGGACCTCGAAAATGGGAGACCCAAATCCAGGATGTTGGACCACCAGAGAACCCCCAACCCCATGGAATATTAATTGGCAAGAGCTCTCCCAAAGGTTTCCATCTCAACACTAAGACCATGGCCCACCCAAAAGCCAGCAAGCTCCAAAGCCAGATGCCTCATATCAAATCATTACCAAAACAGGAACACAACCCTGCCCATTAGCAGATAGGCTTCCCACAGACATACCAAGCCCACAGATATCCCAAAACACAACAATGGAAACAGCACTGCCCTTCAGAGAGAGAGTATCCAGCTCAAAGCACTAGAACACAGGAACTAGTTCACTCAACCAGGAAACCTTCACAAAAGCAGAATAAGTGAGGAAGAAGAATGAGTAAGTGAATGAATGAATAAGTCATCTGGGAGACAGAATAGTGTAAATAACTGAAGCATAGCAGAATAAAGAAAACCAAATGAAAAGAAAAGAAGACAGTCTCAGAAACCTCTAGGACAACATTAAATGCACCAACATTTGAACTAGAGGGATACCAGAAGAAGACAAAAGAAAAGAGAATGAAAAAATATCTGAGGAGATAATAGTCTAAAAGTTCCCTAACATGGGAAAGGAAAATAGCCACCCAAGTCCAGGAAGCTCAGAGAGTCCCATACAGGATAAACCCGAAGAGAAACATGCCAAGACACATATTAATCACATTCACAAAAACTAAACACAAAGAAAAAATATTAAAGCAGAAAAGTAAAAGCAATAAATAACATATAAGGGGATCCCCTTAAGAATAACAGCAGATATTTCAACCAAACTCTGCAGGCCAAAATGGAGTGATAGGATATACTTAAAGTGATGAAGGGAAAAAATCTACAACCAAGATTACTGTACCCAACGATGATCTCATGCAAATTAGATGAACAAATCATAAGTTTTACAGATAACCAAAAGTTAAGAAAATTCAGCACCACCACATCAGCTTTAAAACAATGCTAAAGGAACTTCTCTAGAGAGGAAACACAAGAAAAAGAAAATACAAAAAACAACCCAAAACAATAGTGTAAGGTAAAAGGATCAAATATATCATTACCTTAAATGTAAACGGATTAAATGTTCCAACCAAATGACACAGACTGGCTGAATGGAAACAGAAACAAGAACTATATGCTGTCTACAAGAGACCCACTTCAGAGCTGGGGTCACATACAGACTGAAAGTGAGGGACTGAAAAGATTCCATGCAAAAGGAAAACAAAAGACAACATAGCATCAATACTTGCAGCAGATAAAACAGACTTTTAAACAAAGATCAATACAAGAGACAAGGAAGGACACTACATAATCATCAGGAATCAAGCAAAGAAGAAATAGGAGCACCACAATACATTAAAGCAAATACTAACAACTATAAAAGGGGAAGTAAGACAGTAACACAATAATACTAGGGGACTTTAATGCCCCACTCACACCAATGGAGATTATCCAGACAGGAAATTAATAAGGGAACACAAACATTAAATGACACATTGGACCACTTAGACTGAATTGACATCTACAAGAATTTCATCTGAGAATAATAGAATTCACTTTATTCTCAAGTGTACATGGAACACTCTCCAGGACAGATTACATCTTGGATCACAAATCAAGTCTGGCTAAATGAAAAAAAAACTGAAATTATATCCAGCATTTTTTCTGACTACTATGCTGTAGGGTTAAATATCAACTAGAGTAAATAAACTGTAAAACACAAACACATGGAGGCTAAACAATATGCTTCTGAATAACCAAGCGATCACTGAAGACATCAGAGGAAATCAAAAAGTACCTGGAAACAAATGACCATGAAACCATAACAACTGAAAACCTGTGAAGGCAGTGCTGAGAGGGACATTCACAGCAATACAGGCCTACTTCAAGAAACAAGAGAAACATCAAATAGACAACCTAACCTTGCACCTATAGGAACAAAAAAAATAAAAAAACCTCCCTTTTAATAGAAGGGGAAAAATCATGAACATTAGAGCAGAAATAAATGAAAAAGAAATGAAGGAGACAATATCAAAGGTCACTAAAACTAAAATGCGATTCTTTCAGAAGATAAACAAAACTGACAATCTATTATCCAGACTCATCAAGAAAAAAAGGGAGAAGACTCAAATCAATAAAATTAAAAGTTAAAAAGAAGTTACGACAACACAGAAATACAAAAGATCATAAGAGACTACTACAAGCAATAAAATGGACAACATGGAAGAAATGGACATATTATCAGAAAAGTATATTCCTCCAAGACTGAATCAGGTGGTCGTGGTGGTTTAGTCGCGAAGTCGTGTCTGACTCTTGCAACCCCATGGACAGTAGCCTGCCAGGTTCCTCTTTCCATGGGATTCTCCAGGCAAGAATAATGGAGCCGGTTGTCATTTCCTACTCCAGACTGAATCAGGAAGAAACAGAAATACGAAAAGATGAATCACAAGCACTGAAATTGAATCTATCGTCAAAAATCTTCCAACAAACAAAAGCCCAGGGCCAGATGGCTTCACTACAGAAAATAACAGAGGAAGGAAAACTCCCAAACTCATTCTATGAGGCCACCACCATCCTGATGACCAAAACCAGACAAAGATACCATAAAAATATTATAGGCCAGCATCACTGATGAACATAGGTGCAAAAACCCTCAACAAAATTCCTGCAAACAGAATCCAACAACATGTTAAAAGGATCATACAACATGATCAAGTGGAGTTTATCCCATGCATCCAAGGATTTGTCAATATACACAAATCAATCAACGTGATACACCATATGAACAAACTGAAAGATAAAAAACACATGATCATCTCAATACATGTCGGAAAAGCTTTTGATAAAATTCAACAAGCATTTATGATTAAAAAAAATTTTTCAGAAAACTGGCACAGAAGGAACCTACCTCAATACAATAAAGACCATATAAAACAAATCCACAAAAACATTATTCTCAATGGTGAAAAACTGAAAGCATTTCCTCTAAGATTAGGAACAAGACAAGGGTGCCCACTCTCACCAGTATTATTCAATATAGTTTTGAAAAGTCCTAGACACAGCAATCAGAGAAGAAAAAGAAATAAAGGGAATCTGTATTGGAAAAGAAGAAGAACTCTCATTGTTTGCATGTGACATGACACTACACATAGAAAAACCCCAAGTTTGCAACCAGAAAACTACCAGAGCTAATCAATGAATACAGTAAAGTCTCAGGATATAAAACTAATACAGAGAAATCCCTTGCATTTCTGTATACTAACAATGAAAAATCAGAAAGAGAAATTAAGGAAACAATTCCATTCACCACTGCAACAAAAGAGTAAACTAGTAATACACCTACCTAAAGAGACAAAAGATCTATATCCAGAAAACTGTAAGACACTGATGAAAGAAATCAAAGATGATACAAACAGATGGAGAGATATACCATGTTGTTGGACTGGAAGAATCAATATTATGAAAATGACTGTACTTCTTAAAGCAATCCAGATACACTGCAATCTCTATCAAAACGCCAATGGTATTTTTCACAGAACTAAAACAAAAAATTTCACAAGTTATACGGAAACACAGAAGACCCCAAATTGCCAGAGCAATCTTACCACAGGAAAATGGAGCTAGAGGAATCAAGCTTCCTGACTTCAGCCTATACTACAAAGATACAGCCATTAAGACAGTATGGTACTGGAACAAAAACAGAAATACAAACTAATGGAACAAAATAGTAAGCCCAGAGATAAAGCTACACAACTATGGGCACCCAATCTTTGATAAAAATGGCATTAATATAACAGTGGATTAAAGTTTCTTCAATAAGTGGTGCTGAGAAAACTGAACAGCTACATATAAAAGAATGAAATTAGAACACTTCCTAATACCATATACAAAAATAAACTCAAAATGTATTCAAGACTTAAATGTAAGGTCAAAAACTATACAGTTCTTAGAGGAAAACATAGGCAGTGCATGCTTTGACATAAATCATAGCAAGATCCTCTTTGACCCACCTCCTAGGGTAATGGAAATAAAAACAAAAATAAACAATGGGACCTAATTAAACTTAAAATCTTTTGCATAGCCAAGGAAACAATAAATAAGATTAAAATCAACCCTCAGAATGGGAGAGAATAATTACAAATGAAGCAACTGACAAAAGATTAATCTCCAAAATATATAAGCAGCTCATTATCAGAAAAACAAACAGCCCAGTCAAAAAGTAGGCAGAAGGCCTAAACAGACATTTCTCCAAAGAAGACATATATATGGCCAATAAACACTTGAAAAGATGCTCAACATCACTCATTATTAGAAAAATGCAAATCAAAACTACAATGAGGTTACATTACCTTACACCAATCTGAATGACCATCATCAAAAAAAACTAGAAACAATAAACGCTGCAGAGGATGCGGAGAAAAGAGAAGTCTCTTGAACTGTTGGTGGGAATGCAAATTGACACAGCCACTATGGAGAGAGATATGAAGATTACTGTAAAACTAGGAATAAAACTACCATATGACCCATCCATACCACTACTGGGCATATACCCTCAGAAAACTGTAATTCAAAAAGACTCATGTGCCCCCATGTTCACTGCAGCACCATCTACAGTAGCCAGGACATGGAAGCAATCTAGATAAGACGTGGTACATATATTTAATGGAATACTATTCAGCCATAAAAAAAAAAACAAATTTGAGTCAGCCATAGTGAGATGGATGAACCTAGAGCCTGTTATACAGAGTGAATTAAATCAGAAAGAAAAAAACAAATATCATATATCAACACATATATATGGAATCTAGAAAAACAGTACTGATGAAGAACCTATTTATAGAGAAGAAAAGGGGATGCAGACGTAGAGAACAGACTGGCAGACACAGTGGGAGAAGGAGAGAGGGCAAATTGGCAAAGCAGCACTGACATATATACAGTATTATGCCTAAGATATATAACTAGTGGGAAGCTGCTGTATTAAAGATGGCCCAGCCTGGTTGGTGCTCTATGACAATCTAGAAGGCTGGACTGAAGGTTTGAGAGAGGCTCAAGAGGGAGGGTACACATATATATGTGTATATACATAATATATATGATTATGACTGAATCTCATTGATGTACCACAAAGACCACCTCAAGATTGAAAAGCAATTATCTTTATTTTTAAAGATAAAAATAAATTAATTAAATAAAATCACACCAAAAAAATAAAATGCCTAAGAATAAACTTAACTAAGAAGGTGAAAAGGTTATACTCTGAAAATTATAAAATACTGACAAAACAAAAAGAAATAGATGATACAAAGAAATAAAAGATATCCCATGTACATAAGTTTTGAAGAATTAATATTGTTAAAATGTTCACATCATCAAAAGCAATCTTAATTCAATCCCTATCAAAATACTCATGACATTTTTCACAGAACTAGAGTATATAATCCTAAAATTTACATGGAACCACAAAAGACCCTGCACAGCCAAAGCACTCTTGAGGAAAAAAAAAGAACAAAACAGGAAGTATCACACTCCCTGACTAAAAGGTTATCATCATCAAAACAGCATGGTACTAACACAAAATCAGACACATAGATCAATGGAACAGAAGAAAGAGTCCAGAAATAAAGTCGTGCATCTGTGGTCAATCTACAACAAAGGAGGGAGGAATACACAAAGTATAAAAACCAGTCTCTTCCACAAGTGGTGCTGGGAAAACTGAACAGTTAACATGTAAGAGAATGAGATTAGAACAGTTTCTCACACTTCATACAAAAATAAACTAAAAAACAGAGACCCCAAACCATAAAACTTCTAGGAAAAAACATAGGCAGGACACTCTTTGACACAAATTGTAGAAATATTTTTTGGATCTGTTTTCTAAGGCAAAGGAAACAAAAGCAAAAATAAACAAATGGGATCTAATTTTACTTAAAAGCTTCTGCACAGCAAAAGAAATCATTGACATAATGATAAGACAACCTGCTGAATGGGAGAACATATTTGCAAATGATACATCTGATAAACTGTTATCATTTATATAAATACGTAAACAGCTCATACAATATCAAAAACCTGATTAAAAAATGAGCAGAAAGTCTGAATAGATTTTCCAAAGAAGATATACAGATGGTCAAAAGACACATGAAAAGATGCTAAACATCTGTAATTTTCATAGAAAAGCAAACCAAAACCACAATGAGATATCATTTCACACCTGTAAAAATGGCTACCACCAAAAAGTCTACAAATAACAAATGTTGGCAAAGATGTGGAAAAAAGGAAACACTCCTACACTGTTGGTAGGAATATAACTTGATACAGTCACTATAAACACCACTATGGAGGTTTCTCAAAAACTTGAAAATAGAACTACCAACAAGTCCACTCCTGGGTACACATCTGAAGAAAATGAAAACACTAATTTGAAAATGCATGCATTTGAATGTTCACAGCAGTATTACTCATAATAACCAAGACACAGAAGCAACTAAAGTGTCCATAACAGTTGAATGAATAAAGATATGTTTTATCTATACAATGGAATACTGGATAGTGGTGATATATATGTGTGTGCTCAGTCACGTTCAACTCTTTGCAACCCTCTTTGTACCCCACCAGGCTCCTCCATCCATGGGATTTTCCTGGCAAAAATTCCGGACAGGGTTGCCATTTCCTCCTCCAGGGATCTTCCCAACCCAGGGATCAAACCATGTCTTTTGCACTGCAGGAGGAATCTTTACTACTGAGCCACCAGGGAAGACCCCACAATGGACTACTACTCAGTCAAATAAAAGAATGAGATTCTGCCATTGACAACAACTTGGATGGACCTAGAGGGTATTATATAAGCTAAGGGAAGTAAGTCAGACAAAGAAAAATATTCTACATGGTTGGAAAAGACTCTGATGCTGGGAGTCATTGGGGGCAGGAGGAGAAGGGGCAACAGAGGATGAGATGGCTGGATGGCATCACTGACTCGATGGACATGAATCTGAGTGAACTCCGGGAGCTGGTGATGGACAGGGAGGCCTGGTGTGCTGCAACTCATGGGGTCGCAAAGAGTCGGACACGACTAAGCGACTGGACTGAACTGAACTTATATGTGGAATCTAAAAAAGAAAACAAACTAGTGAATATAGCAAAACAAAAACAGATTCAGGTACAGAGAACAGACTGGTGGTTACCAGTGAGGAAAAGGAGGGGAGAGAAGGGACTGAGGTAGGGTATGAGAAGTATAAACTAGTATGTATAAAATGGCTAGAAATGCAAAAAAGCAAAATGGCTGTCTGGGGAGGCCTTACAAATAGCTGTGAAAAGAAGAGAAGTGAAAAGCAAAGGAGAAAAGGAAAGATATAAACATCTGAATGCAGAGTTCCAAAGAATAGCAAGAAGAGATAAGAAAGCCTTCCTCAGCAATCAATACAAAGAAATAGAGGAAAACAACAGAATGGGAAAGACTAGAGATCTCTTCAAGAAAATTAGAGATACCAAGGGAACATTTCATGCAAAGATGGGCTCGATAAAGGACAGAAATGTTATGGACCTAACAGAAGCAGAAGATATGAAGAAAAGGCGGCAAGAATACACAGAAGAACTGTACAAAAAAGATTTTCATGACCCAGATAATCACGATGGTGTGATCACTGACCTAGAGCCAGACATCCTGGAATGTGAAGTCAAGTGGGCCTTAGAAAGCATCACTACGATCAAAGCTAGTGGAGGTGATGGAATTTCCAGTTGAGCTATTTCAAATCCTGAAAGATGATGCTGTGAAAGTGCTGCACTTATTTGCCAGCAAATTTGAAAAACTCAGCAGTGGCCACAGGACTGGAAAAGGTCAGTTTTTATTCCAATCCCAAAGAAAGGCAATGCCAAAGAATGCTCAAACTACCACACAATTGCACTCATCTCACACGCTAGTAAAGTAATGCTCAAAATTCTCCAAGCCAGGCTTCAGCAATACATGAACCGTGAACTTTCAGTTGTTCAAGCTGGTTTTAGAAAAGGCAGAGGAACCAGAAACCAAATTGCCAACATCTGCTGAATCATCGAAAAAGCAAGAGAGTTCCAGAAAAACATCTATTTCTGCTTTATTGACTATGTCAAAGCCTTTGACTGTGTGGATCACAAGAAACTGTGGAAAATTCTAAAAGAGATGGGAATACCAGACCACCTGACCTGCCTCTTGAGAAATTTGTATGCAGGTCAGGAAGCAACGGTTAGAACTGGACATGGAACAACAAATTGGTTCCAAATAGGAAAAGGAGTATGTCAAGGCTGTATATTGTCACCCTGCTTCTTTAATTTACATGCAGAGTACATCATGAGAAACACTGGGCTGGAAGAAACACAAGCTGGAATCAGATTGCTGGGAGAAATATCAATAACCTCAGATATGCAGATGACACCATCCTTATGGCAGAAAGTGAAGAGGAACTAAAAAACCTCTTGATGAAAGTGAAAGTGGAGAGTGAAAAAGTTGGCTTAAAACTCAACATTCAGAAAACGAAGATCATGGCATCTGGTCCCATCACTTCATGGGAAATAGATGGGGAAACAGTGGAAACAGTGTCAGACTTTATTTTGGGGGGCTCCAAAATCATTGCAGATGGTGACTGCAGCAATGAAATTAAAAGACACTTACTCCTTGAAGAAAAGTTATGACCAACCTAGATAGCATATTGAAAAGCACAGACATTACTTTGCCAACAAAGGTCCGTCTAGTCAAGGCTATGGTTTTTCCAGTGGTCATGTATGGATGTGAGAGTTGAACTGTGAAGAAAGCTGAATGCCGAAGAATTGATGCCTTTGAACTGTGGTGTTGGAGAAGACTCTTGAGAGTCCCATGGGATTGCAAGGAGAGCCAACCAGTCCATTCTAAAGGAGATCAGCCCTGGGATTTCTTTGGAAGGAATGATGCTAAAGCTGAAACTCCAGTACTTTGGCCACCTCATGCGAAGAGTTGACTCATTGGAAAAGACTCTGATGCTGGGAGGGATTGGGGGCAGGAGGAGAAGGGGACGACAGAGGATGAGATGGCTGGTTGGCATCACTGACTCGATGGACGTGAGTCTCAGTGAACTCTGGGAGTTGGTGATGGACAGGGAGGCCTGGCGTGCTGCGATTCTTGGGGTCGCAAAGAGTCGGACACAACTGAGCGACTGAACTGAACTGAACTGAACATATTGTACAGCACAGGGAAATACAGTCATTACTCTGTAGACTTTAAATGGAGTATAAACTATAAAACTGTTGAGTGTCTATGTTGTACACCTGAAACTAATAACATAAACCAACCATTCAATTTAGAAAATTTTAATAAAAGTTTTCTTTTCATATGTTTTGCAATGATAAGTTAAAAACCCTAGACTAGCCAATCCAACAGAAATATAATGCAAGTCAGAATTTTCTAGTAATCCCATTTAAAAATAAACAACTGAAATTAATTTAATAAAATTAAGTAGAATTCTATTTAACTCAAAATATCCAATATTATAGAATAATAAAAATCATTTCTAAATGTAGTATTTTTAAAACTTATATTTTACATTTTTTTTTGTAATAAGTCTTGAAAATCCATTATGTATTTTCCATTTACAGAATATCAAACAGACTAGCCAAATATGACTAGTGGCTACCATATTGGACAGAGCAGCCTTATACCATTCACACTTCTGATAAATTACTTGCTCTTTTTCCTCCTTTAAAAACTTGCAGAAAAAGCTTTAAATGTTCTCTGTAGCAAACAAAGCAATCATGAGGGACAGGGAATATATTCACTATGTGCTATATGCTAAGTTGCTTCAGTCAGTCTGATTCTGTGCAATCCTATGAACTGCAGAATGGCAGGCTCCTCTGACCATGGGATTCTCCAGACAAGAATACTGGAGTGGGTTGCCATTTCCTTATTCAGGGGATCTTCCTGACCCAGGGATTAAACCCACATCTCTTAAGTCTCCTGCAATGGCAGGCAGGTTCTTTACTACTAGCACCACCTGGCTACCCCTATACACAACTGAAAAATAAAAGTATGTTAAATAATACCTTCTTAGTTCATTCATGACTTTAAAAGCTTTCTTCATATGCCAAGGATTCACTGTCACCGGGCAGTGTTTTTCAGTATTATCATCTTTTGAATCGAGAGACTTCTGATGACCCTGATTTGTGCATCTGTTCATAAGAGAAAATAACAAAACACAGAAAAAGATCTTATTAAAGATAGTTTAGTTCAGACTTATCAGGTTACGAGATATAATGATCACACCTCTCCCCCACTTACTTAGAGGAAGTCTCACAGTATATTCCAACATAGGACTAAACGACAATTCAGAACCCTTTCTGATGGTCACTGTGATTTTAACAAAAAAAGTAGGTAATTACCTCCCTGGTGTCAAAACTCTCTCAAAGATGAGCACAGAAAATTCAGTAAAATGGTTCAGCAGATACCTTCAAAAGAAATGCTGAGAAATGATCTTCCCTGTTGGAAATTAACCTGCTTTTTACATTCTGCAGTAGGCCTATTTACAAACCAAGATAGGAACTGGTTCATATTTTATACATATTTCAGAAGCTTAGAATCTGAACTGAACTTTGTTCTCTATTGCAAGGTTATTTACCACATATATTTCAGACCTATGTTAATTCTTTACTGAGTACTAACTTATAGGCAGCCTTTGTACTCTATTTTTTTTTCATTGTTTCTTTAATCCTCATAACTCTGTAAGCTAATTACTATTATTATCACCAAAAAACATAAAAAGAGACTGAGGCAGAAAATAATTTGGGCAACTTGGTAAATGGTAGAGCTGGATAAGAGTGTGGCCAGTTTGACTCTCAAGTCCATTCTTTTCACTAATGTTAGATACCATTTCCTGCATTAAGCAGTGGATAGTTAATTCCATAGTTATATGGAATTTGTTAAGAGTACAAAGCTATTAGTATGGCTGTGTAAATTATTATTTCAAGATCTGGGAACCAAAAAAATTAACAAATGAAATCAGGGTGCCATTGTGGGGAGGGTTAACCACATATGGGCAGACACAAGGAACTTTTTGAGATGGTTGCACAGATCTAGAAATTTACTAACAATTATAATGGCTGAATTTTACAGTATGTAAATTATAGCTTAATATGTATGTAAATATTAGCTTAATAAAGCTATTAAATAAAAAAATTAGGATACTAAATTAAGCCCCAAAAAATACATTCTTGTATATACATCACACACAGAACAAAAGGCAAACATCATTAGTATTGCACCATTTCTCTTCATGCCACTTCTTTTCCTAACGATAATTCATTCTTTAAATATTATTTTATTACTTCAGCATCTAATTTTTGGCACTATGTACCGAGCACTATTCTAGGCACTAGGCCCTAGGAACCTTTCAATAAACAAAACAAAAATTCCTGTCTTCATGGAATTTGTAGCTGGGGGCGGGGGCGAGGGGGTGGGGGTGGTGGGATAATGATATACACAACAGACCAGTAAACAGCATGTTAGAAAATAAGAACTATGGAAAAAAGAAAATGTGTCGGGTAAAGAGAGTCAGGAATATGGGGGTGATGGAACTTATAGTATTTAACAGGGTGATCAGGGCAGGCTGAATTGAGAACTGAGATTAGAACAAGGACCAGGAGGTGGGAAATGGCCAAGACAGAAGAAATAACTAGAGCAAAAAGGCCACTATGCACCTCATGTGTTCCAGGATGTGAGAGCAGGGCTGGAGAATGGAGCCCAGATTGTGTGTCTACTCCAAGGCCTCGTATATGTGTGTGTGTGTGTGTGTCTACTCCGAGGCCTCATATATGTGTGTGAACACACAGAGGGATGAGTTACACCTGGCCTAAGAGAAAGAGCTAGTAACTCTAGAAGCCAAGAGAGAAAGAGCATCTAGATCTGACAGAGGAAAGTGGGAACACTCCTAATAGTATAAGACCTATTCTCATAATGCCATTTCTACCACTACTTCATTAAGACAACAGTAGGAAAAGGGAAAATTACGTAGATAGATACAACCTACACAAACTTTCTTACCATGTAACACTGAATACCCACATACGTAGCAAGTTGACGATATTTATATATGCTTCAAGTTTAATTACTTAAGCTTACAACAGAGGGAAAATACAATATTGAGGACTGGCAAAACTATCACATAAGGCCTTTCAATGCTCACAATGGAAACAAAAGCAACTCTGCCATACAAAAAATATCATTAAGAGTCATGAGTATTTATATTTGCTAAGAAATTGGAATTAAAACTTACTGCATTAAAGAATTCACTTTAAAACACATACCATTCAACAACCAATGTCTATATTGCTGTTTTCTTAAAGCTATTTTTAGCTCTTGCTTTTCTAATGTACTCCAGAAACTCTGCAAAGAAAAGATTCTA
Organism: Bubalus bubalis; assembly: GCF_019923935.1. Classification (NCBI taxonomy): domain Eukaryota; kingdom Metazoa; phylum Chordata; class Mammalia; order Artiodactyla; family Bovidae; genus Bubalus; species Bubalus bubalis. Next base: position 71,908,184 of record NC_059173.1, read on the forward strand.
TTCAAAAGCTTAAAGGAATAACACTGCTTCTTTTAAGTATTGTCTGTATTGAAAGTCCCTTTCAAATGAAGAACCCTGCCAGAGGTCTACATTTCTGACACTAAACTCCTTTCCACAATTTTCTAATTCCTATTTGATTTTGTGTCAGATGGTCTCTGGTTCAGAAGCAGAACTGAGTAACAGAAAACAACACAACATGTCTAAAACTACAAATGCAGAAGAGGAACATCCACTAGGAAGCAGTCAAATAGGAGGGAAAGGTTTACCTTTTAAGTTACATTATAAGTGCAGTTGGAGTAGGAAATAACAACCCATTCCAGTATTCTTGCCTGGGAAATTTCCATGGACAGAGGAGCCTGGCAGGCTACAGTCAGTTCAGTTCAGTTGCTCAGTCATGTCCGACTCTTTGCAACCCCATGAATTGCAGCACGCCAGGCTTCCCTGTCCATCACCAACTCCTGGAGTTCACTCAAACTCACGTCCATTGAGTCAGTGATGCCATCCAGCCATCTCATCCTCTGTCATCCCCTTCTCCTCCTGCCCCCAATCCCTCCCAGCATCAGAGGTTTTTCCAATGAGTCAACTCTTTACATGAAGTGGCCAAAGTACTAGAGTTTCAGCTTTAGCATCATTCCTTCCAAAGAAATCCCAGGGCTGATCTTCAGAATGGACTGGCTGGATCTCCTTGCAGTCCAAGGGACTCTCAAGAGTCTTCTCCAACACAATTCAAAAGCATCAAATCTTCAGCACTCAGCTTTCTTCACAGTTCAACTCTCACATCCATACATGACCACTGGAAAAACCATAGCCTTGACTAGACAGACATTTGTTGGCAAAGTAATGTCTCTGCTTTTCAATATGCTATCTAGGTTGGTTATAACTTTCCTTCCAAGGAGTAAGCGTCTTTTAATTTCATTGCTGAAGTCACCATCTGCAGTGATTTTGGAGCCCAAAAAAATAAAGTCAATGGGGTCACAAAGAATCGGACACAACTGAGCACACACACAGAAGTGCAGTTACACCTTCTCCCTGCTTCCCTTGAGAAGCAAAGTGCTAACCTTTTCTAGAAAAGCTCCTCACTTATGAAAACCTTTAAAGTATCTAAAGGAGATACTTTTGCAAAGTTCTTTCACTTTTAAGTCTTTCCCCCAACTCTACATCCCATAACCAGTGTTAAAATTACCCAGCAGCCTGTTGTTACAACACATACTCCACAGTTGTTGAGGTCTCAAGGGTTTGGATCCCAGAACACTTCTAACAGGCAATCCTGAAGCCTTCCTTCCACGACTAACTCTTCTACAAACTCCCAGTTGTAGGCAAGCTTGGCTTCTCAGACCACCTTTCTAACTCTGCTTAAGAACATACTACTACCAATAACTGATTCTCAGCGAGGAGGCCAATAAAGACTTTTATATGGGTTGTCTCCTTCAAACAGTCAGGATTCCACAATCAAGCAAAGGTTTAAGCCTACTGCAAAAATTTTGAGGAAATCTGTGAAATAACATAGTTTCCTTAGATGCATATTATTTGTTCTGGAATAGCACTTTCCAGGGAGAAGGAAATGGCAACCCACTCCAGTATTCTTGCCTGGAGAATCCCATGGACAGATGAGCCTGGTGGGCTGTTGTCCATAGGGTCGCACAGAATTGGACATGACTGAAGCGACTTAGCGGCAGCAGCAGCATTTTCCAATGGAGGATGGAGGGGACAGAAGGACTACATGACCCAAGCAATTTTTCTAAACTACACATAATCATCCTTCTTCCTGTGAAGATTCAGGCAAGTCCCTTTTACAGGTCTAAGTATACCAGAATGACAGCATCTCCAGGAATAGAGGTGAAAGGCAGCTATGTATAATTAAAAAAAAGGGGGTGGGGGGAGTGATGTAATATGCTCCACCACCCACTTACCTCCCACCACAGGACAATCATCTCAGATTGAGAACAAACACATTAGCAAACAGTGGTTGTTTACGCTTTCAAGGTTTTTTTGGTGGAAATAAGGCTGTAAGTCATGTGAGTGATGCAGCTGAAAAATTTAACAGGGGACCAGACATTTTCACATTCAAGACAAACATTCAGCTCCTGGGTGGCCACTATCTTTGCTCTTTCCTTTGCCTGTTCGCCTCAAAAGCTGCAAGATTCCCCTGCCTACAATGTCACCCACCATTACTCACAAATTTCTGCCAAGTTCACGTCAGAAGCTATTGTTTTCAAAGTCACCATCCATGCTGTACCGCTATGAAGCTTGTCCATTACTTTAAATCTCTTCTATTTTCTCTGCTGTCTTCTAAGTACACTTGGATTCAGAAGCTGATTACCGTAAGAACACTGCTCCCATAACAAGTCCAGGATATGAGAAGTAGAGACGCAACCGTAACTCTCATTTTAACATATGTTATGCCACCTATAGTTTCCCAACAAAATACCCTCACATCCTTCACCTCACCCAAATAACCACCATGTTACTTAGAGTCTGTAAAAGTGGAAGGCCTTCTCCACCGGAAACATTTTGGTTTGTGGTAGAGTTGTGCTTTCAGATTTTGCAATTAGGTACAGGCAAAAAAACATGCTCTGCAAATTTCCTTCAAGTGCTTAGAATTTAAACTTTTATTAGGTACACACCCAGCAGACTATCCATAATCTATGAACATATGCTCGTATTATCAAATAATGTTAACATCTGCCCTACAGACATCTAAGAACTTGAGTTAGACCTTCAGGACGGAAACTTTTAGAACTGATTATGAAGCATCATGTGATTAAAAAACACCTCCCATCCAGTCACAGCACACCTTACAGACATCATAACAAAGGCACTGAATACATTAGCATAGTAGATACACTGCTAAAAGTTATATTTCCAATTTCCCAGAGCAAGAAAGAAAAAGTCTAGAAAAGCTGACAATGCCCAATTTTACTAAAATGGCTTACCACTTAAAGCAAAGTGCTGACCCTTCTGGAGGACAGAATGGAGGCTTACACACTGCCCTGTACTCCCCCAGGATGTGGTGTGCAAAACACCCACACGATGTGAATGGGACTCTTAGGTGGAGAGGTGAAGGAAGCTCTCAGATCAAATGACAATAAGAGCTGTAAAATGCTCTGCTTCAGTTCAACCTTGCTCCCTCTCCCACTTTCCCTCTTACCTACATGACAAACAAGAGAACAAGCAAGCACTTTTTGTCCCTGACAGTGACTACTACCAGAAAAGTGACCAGGGTAAAAAGCCCTGCCTTCTGCAACATCAGTCTTATTTTAAATAATGTATTAAAAACAACTAACAAAGTTATTGTCAGAGTGGGATATATGTGAGATACTAAAATTGGGAGGAGTTTGATGATCCATTTCAAACATTTCCATGTCTTTTATCACTCATATTTCTGACCTATCTTTTGCGATGTTTCTCATTACCATCACTTGGTTGGTAAGAGGGCAGCAATATGACTTGGCAATTCAGTTGACTGGGCTACATTTTCCAACATTTGACTGAAAAGGCATTAGAAGAGGAGCAACATCAGCTGGAAAACATGAACCACAGTCCTGGCCTGTGCCAGATACTAACCAAGTGACCTTGGATTAGTCACTTAGCCTCTCTGGGCTTTAGACTGTGTACTTAAAAAATAAGGTTTTGTTATTCTACAAATCTGCCTAGTAAACATCATATGAAAGTCGAAGATAGTAATACCTCACCTACAAGCCTCAGGGAGCTGTATAAACACTAAACACTGTGTGAAAATAAACACATAGTTAAGAAAAATGTTGGGGTTAGAAGCTAAACTAAGCATGAGATATATTTTTAAGAATTTTCTTGGCCTTCCTCATTCTTAATTGTAACACTAAATTAAAACTTACTGACAATACTCCAAACCACACCACCCCTGTTAATAAATCAAGCAGGGAAGCACTGCCTAGACACCCACTAATGCCCTATACTAGGCAGAGTGAGGAATACAAAAGATGCCAAACACAGATGCCTTCTTCATTTACCAGCTAAGAGAGGAGGCACTTCAGAAACCACCAGAAAACAACACGAAGTCAGTACACAAGTGCAAGATTATGGGCTACCAATTATAAACAGTATAGGAATTGCAAAGAGGAGCTACAATGAGCTGGAGTAAACATGGAAGACTTTGTGAACGGGACAGAACTCCACCTGGGCCTTCAGTTCAGGTCAGTCACTCAGTTGTGTCTGATTCTTTGTGACGCCATGAATCACAGCACGCCAGGCTGTCCATTACCAACTGCCCGGAGTTCTCACCCTGTCCATCACCAACTCCCGGAGTTCACCCAACTTAGAGGATTTCTAAGTTGCTTTTCTAAGGAAAATGCTGGAAACTTCTGGCCTATGATAAGGCAGAGTTTACTCTAGGAGGTTAAGGCACAAAATAATTTTGAACATATAAGATAAGCCAAAATGATGGAGGGTTGAGACTTCCTGGCCTCAGTCTTTGCAATACCTGGTTTTGTAAAGTCTTTGACTTGACTCTAGATGTTAGGCGGTCAAAACAGTAGGTGAACTGAAAGGTGATGAGAGACAATCCAGGTATCAAGGGATGAAATCCTGAGTATCATCAGAGTATCAGCAATCAGAATGGACACTTGAAACCAATAATGTACAGTTCCTGGGAGCTGATAAAATGTGGAGGATAATTAAAGAAAGAGAAATCAAAGACCATTTCAAGGCTTTTGGTATCCAGGACCAAAAGAATGAATATTCCATTGAATAAGTGGAGATGTTATAGAGGGAAGTCAATTTGAGAAAAAGATTATGAAAACTCAGTTTTAGACATGCTGAATCTGATGTTTGGATAAGTGTACAGTAAGAAGCTTAAAATTCAAAACTGAGGCAAAGATATAGAGATCAGGCTTAAGATACAGAGCCACAACTTAGTGATAAACAGTTGATTGAAAAGAAGAACTGGCCAAGGTCTGTATCTGTGAGAAACAGTTACTGCCAATGAACAGAAGCCTTCTAAGCCAAAAAAGTGATGAGAGAGAAATTAGAGTCACAGTCTCTCCTCTATTTGATAAGCTTAGGAATTTAACTTAACCCCTGAAAAGTAATGAGATCTACTTAGTAAAAAATCCTCCTGCAATGTGGGAGACCTGGGTTCAATCCCTGGATTGGGAAGATCCCCTGGAGAAGGGAAACGCTACCCACTCCAGTATTCTAGCCTGTAGAATTCCATGGGCTGTATAGTCCATGGGGTTGCAAAGAGTTGGACACGACTGAGCAACTTTCATTTCCACTTCACTTCCACACTTAATAAGGTAGGCTACTGACAATACTAAATGAAATAAAGTAATAAAATTAAGTAAATCTCATTTAACAACCTAAAAACAAGAGCAGGAAACCAAGAAAAAGTAGTGTCAGAGGGAGCAAGGGCTTGTTTTTCAAGACAGGATCAGTGGTCAAAACAATACTGTAGCAAATGCCCACAGCCTGAAATGTGAGAGAGAAAAGCACATAACACAAAGTACTCAGAGCCCCGCCTCTGGAGTAATTGTATCATATATTTGTTTACTGTCAGTTTCAACCATGAGGAAAGACTGTTTTTTTCCTGAGATATTTCTTTGGGAACATTTACTGGGTGCTTGGTCACCAAAGGCACGCAATAAATATGGGGGGGGGGGGGGGGAACCACCCTCAAGTTGTTGTAGTTTAGCCGCTAAGTCATGTCTGACTTTGCAACCCAATGGATGGTAGCCCACCAGGCTCCTCTGCCTGTGGGATTTCCCAGGCAAGAATGCTGGAGTGGGTTGACATTTCCTTCTCCAGAGGATCTTCCCAACCCAAGGATCAAACCTCCATTGGCAGGCGGATTCTTTACCGCTGAGCCACCAGGGAAGCGTCATAAAACTAAATGTATTCAATTTAAGAAGCATCCTTTAGCCTGAGATTATGTCCTTCTTTGTCTTTGGGGAGAGGCACTAAAACGTTCTTTCTTTTACAAAAAGATGATAGTTGATAACTATAACTTTTTTTTTAACTTGACAAAACAAAAAACTTAGCAATTCTATGTCGGACTCCAATTTTCTTTTTTAATTTCTCAGTCAGTTCAGTCGCTCGGTCATGTCTGACTCTTTGTGACCCCATGGACTGCAGCACACCAGACCTCCCTGTCTATCACCAACTCCCAGAGTTTACTCAAACTCATGTCCATTGAGTTGGTAATGCCATCCAACCATCTCATCCTCTGTCGTACCCTTCTCCTCCCACCCTCAATGTTTCCCAGCATCAGGGTCTTTTTCAACTAGTCAGATCTTCACATCAGGTGGTCAAAAGTACTGGAGTTTCAGCTTCAGCATCAGTCCTTCCAATGAATATTCAGGACTGATTTCCTTTCAGATGGACTGGTTAGATCTCCTTGCAGTCCAAGGGACTCAAGAGTCTTCTCCAACACCACAGTTCAAAAGCATCATCTTTCTTTATAGTACAACTCTCACATACATACATGACTACTGGAAAAACCATAGCTTTGATTGATGGACCTTTACTGGCAAAGTAACATCTCTGCTTTTTAATATGCTGTCTAGGTTGGTCATAACTTCTCTTCCAAGGAGCAAGCATTTCATGGCTGCAGTCACCATCTGCAGTGACTTTCGAGCCCAAAAAATTAAAGTCTGTCACTGTTTCCCCATCTATTTGCCATGATGTGATGAAGCGATCGGACCAGATGCCATGATCTTAGTTTTCTGAATGTTGAGTTTTAAGTCAATTTTTTCACTCTCCTTTTTCATTTTCATCAAGAGCCTCTTTGCTCTTCTTCACTTTCTGCCATATGGGTGGTGTCATCTGCATATCTGAGGTTATTGGTATTTCTCCCAGCAATCTTGATTCCGGCTTGTGCTTCATTCAGCCCAGCGTTTCTCATGATGTACTCTGCATATAAGTTAAATAAGCAGGGTGACAATATACAGCCTTACACACGCCTTTCCCAATTTAGAATCAGTCTGTTGTTCCATGTCCAGTTCTAACTGTTGCTTCCTGACCTGTATTAAGATTTCTCAGGAGGTAGGTAAGGCGGTGTGGTATTCCCATCTCTTTAAGAATGTTCCACAGTTTGTTGTGATCCATACAAAGGCTTTGACATAATCAATAAAGCAGAAATAGATGTTTTTCCGGAACTCTTGTTTTTCAATGATCTAATGGATGTTGGCAATTTGATCTCTGGTTCCTCTGCATTTTCTAAATCCAGCTTGAACATGTGGAAGTTCATGGTTCACGTACTGTAGAAGGCTGGCTTGGAGAATGTTGAGCATTACTTGACTAGCGTGTGAGATGAGTGCTATTGAGCAGTAGTTTGAGCATTCTTTGACATTGCCTTTCTTTAATGGCACCCCACTCCAGTACCCTTGCCTAGAAAATCCCATGGATGGAGGTGCCTGGTAGGCTGCAGTCCATGGGGTCCCTAAGAGTCGGACACGACTGAGCGACTTCACTTTCACTTTCCATTTTCATGCATTGGAGAAGGAAATGGCAACCCACTCCAGTATTCTTGCCTGGAGAATCCCAGGGATGGGGGAGCCTGGTGGGCTGCCGTCTATGGGGTCACACAGAGTTGGACACGACTGAAGCAACTTAGCAGCAGCAGCAGCAGCAGGACTGGAATGAAAACTGACCTTTTCCAGTCCTGTGGCCACTGCTGCGTTTTCCAAATTTGCTGGCATATTGAATGCAGTATTTTCACAGCATCTTCTTTTAGGATTTGAAAAATTTCAGTTAGTGAAGTCCAAAAATATGAGAACCTCTGCTCTAATTCAACTAATTTTCTGGCTTTCCAAATCCCTCAGAATACGGTCAACAAGATGTTAGTCTGCCTATGCTGAACATCTCTAATGTTCAAGAGCTTCCAGTGATGTGGAATCAAGTGAAAAAAGATACAGTTGTATATCTGAGGCATGTTTACTTAGCTTCATGAAGAAAAAGCAAAAAACCAAAGCCTGTAGGGAGAAAGCTAACTTGTGAAAGAGGGCCAGTAGAGAAATGAAGGCCTAGAAAACTTTTTAGTAAGTTCAAAGGGATGCTTCTATGCTATACTCATAGTCTTCCCTCAACTTAGTGATTATGAAAATCTTCACAAAAGTAACTATAAAGGCTAGAAATGTATAAAACACTCCTGAGGTGAGGGGTGATCAGCTTACATTTTTTTTTTTTCACACATCTCAGTACCGCCTGAGACAACTCATTTGCTAACCTATATAAATTTTAGTTGAACACTTTTCAGGTTCAATCAGAGGCAAATATCTCATGGTTTTAATATTGCCCAGACCCAAAAATATAACAGAATCTAAAAGACACATATACTCAAGGATGCAAAAAACAACAAACAGAGATATAAAGTCCATGACAATCAACATGAGAATCAAAGAGGATGAGAAGAGCTTGAAGGCAAGGAGTAGAAAGAGGAGAAGGAAAAAAAAAAAAAAAAAACCTAATCTCAACAAGCCCATCTAAAGGAACCAGAGACCTGGATACAGTTGCCTTCAACCTTCCAAGACGTAACAGGCTGAAAAGGAGCAAGGTGGGATTTGAAAATGACACAAAACTGGTTGATAAAAAAAATCACAAGCAAAAGTATAATACTCAGTGCCAGGTAGAGACAGGCATTTCAAATATTTGGAGAAACAAATATTTGCACAAATAAAAAGACATTCATACAAAGAGGATGTGAGTCCCCGCTTCCAACCACATCATCCAAAGCACATAGGTCCCCATCAACCAACTTTCTTTGCATTTATGCTCAGGCTAAAAATCTAACCTTATGAAAAGCTGAGCCCTCTCAATAACCCACACTGGCCTCCTAGCCCAGTTCTAGCACAGCGAGGCCCAGCAAAGTTCCTTCCCTAAGAATTGTCATTTCTCAAATCCAGCACCCATGAGTCAGTGCCGAAGGAAAAAACAAAGTTATTGGGAGCGGAGGCAAAGAGGCCAAGGGGTGGGAAGAAAAACTATTTTTGATGTACAGAAAGGTAAAAAATACTCCTGCTAAGTCGCTTCAGTCGTGTCCGACTCTATGCAACCCCAAAGACGGCAGCCCACCAGGCTCCCCTGTCCTTGGGATTCTCCAGGCAAGAACACTGGAGTGGGCTGCCATTTCCTTCTCCGATGCAAGAAAGTGAAAAGTGAAAGTGAAGTCGCTCAGTCGTGTCTGACTCCTAGAGACCCCATGGACTGCAGCCTATCAGGCTCCTTTGTCCATGGGATTTGCCAGGCAAGAGTACTGGAGTGGGTTGCCATTGCCTTCTCTAAAAACACTCCAGTTCTGGAATTATAGTATTCCTAGATAGACCAAATGAAAATAAAACCTATTTCTATTTATTATTAAATGAACAGAAATAAATTTCTACCAACTGAAGCCACCAAAGACTGAAAGGAGTTTTTTGGTTTTCTTTAACTTTCTTTCACCCCTGGTTTTCCATTACATCTCAGCCTCTCATTGTTGCAGCACTACTGATGAAGTCTTAATAGCAAAGAACTATGCTGGACACCAAAATTCTGCTTGGTTGATCTGTATTAGATTCAATTTATCAGTATTTGCATGCACACATTTATTTCATTTTTCATTACTTATATTTAAATGATGTGTAACGTTCTTTTCCTCCCTTCAGAGCCTGCTTTCCCACACCTTTTTCTCATCTGCATTCTAAGGTACTCCTTTTCTTTCCTTTAGTTCACTTTGCTTCCGAAGTAAAACAGGGTCTGCAGGGAACTGATATAAACGGGGCAGGTTTACGGCAAATAATACCCTACCTAAGATATCCTCTATACCATGTGTTGTCTACGGTCAGGCAATTCCTTTCATGCCTCTGAGCCTGAGCAGAACTCATGTGCTGACGCTATGCTCACATTGTTGATGCTAACAATCACCATCATGTTTCCTAGAGGTTCAGGAGTGTTCCCAAACCTCCTGAAGAACATGAACAAATCACAAAGCCCTCAAAGCCACAACCATCATCAAGCAACTGAGCTCCTCCTGTTCCTAACAGTCCAGGAATTCAAGAGTCTCAGGTACTCCTTAATCCCCATGACCTGGTTCTACTCAAGCTAAAAATTCTGTAAGGCATTTTTAGAAACTGTAGTTTCAGAATTCTATTAGCTCTCCCAAAAGGACTCAACATCAAACAAACTTCCAGCCCAAAACAAATCTGGCTGACATTCTGCCAAATAGCTATAAAAGGCTGCTGTCGTACAACTGCCCTGAAGTGAAGCTGGCCAAATCTAAATGAAAAATGATAAAGCTCCAAGAATAAGCTGTCATAAAAAGATACATGGTTCCTCAGAAGAAATTGCTGGCGGTTTGAAACGTCAAAGGGCTCTTGTTCCTTTATAAAGATTAAACTAAAGAAAGTAAATCAAACTTGAAATGTTCAAAATTCCTGGGGATTAATAGTCCATTTTTAACAAAATGCTAAAAGAAAAATCTTGTATTCAATAATGCAGTTTCTTCAATGTCTCCCAAGTAACTGTTCAGCTTATTTTGGAAGCAATTTTGTTGCAGGTCTTGAATGTACTTGGGTACCAAGGAAAAGACACCTGTGCCTGGCAGGTCGTACACTACTAATTCGCCCAAGGTGCCAGAGAAACAGAAGATGCTGTGATTTCTGGATACGATTTTCTGCAATGCCAGGTAAAAGAGGTCACATGCCCTGTACAGCCGCGGCTCAGCTTTTTCCGAGCGATGTGCAAGCTCCTCGGACAAAATTTTGCTAGGAATTCGGAGAAACAGGCAAGCTGAGAGGAATTCCTCTCGGCACCGGTGTCTGTACTTTGCAGCTTCCTTTTCCGACGGCCTCGCGCGCATCCTGTGTCTCCATTCCGCCGATGCTCGGCCCTCCCTGGGCTCCAGCTAGCCAGTAGAGGACCCTCCCTACAGCCCCTCGCGGCGACACCCCTCCCGCGGGTCAGCTGGGTTCCGCCTGCCGCCCGGCCCGGCCGCTGCGGCCCCGCCCGCTGCCCTTCCGCTCACTCACGCGGGAGGCCGCGGCGGCGTCTCCATGGCGGCTCCTCTCGGGCTTCAGCTCTACGGCGCCCGCCGCCGCCAGCACCATTCCAGCTGCGGACGCCTGCCCCGCCCGCCCGTCGCGCCGCGTCCCATCCGCCCGGGCGTCAGCCCACCGCCGCCCCGCACCCGCGCCTGCACCGGCACCCGCTCCAGAAGCGGCCCCGCTAGCCGGCCCAGCTCTGCAGCCGCACTTCTCGGGCGCTCTCCGCCTGCCGGCGATGCTGGGGGCGGAGCGGCAGGAGGGCACTTCCGGGTGTGACGCGCCCTCGAGACCCCGCCCCGCCTCTTCCTGCCGCCGCCGAGTGGGTTCCCAGGGTGGGTTCGCCCGCCCGAACCCTTGAGCGGGAGACGTGAGGGCGGGGTCTGGCCGGAAAGCGCGTGGTCCCGGCGTTAGGCGTTTCTGACTGCTCCGCTTCACAGGCGCGTTTGATTTGTCCTCTCGCAGTTTGTCTCCAGGGAGGCGGGAGGAGTGGGCGTAGCCGATCCTTCCTTTACAGACAGTGAAACTGAGGCAAGAAGAAATGTCTCGCCTGTCCAGAGTCCCAAGCAGAAACTGGAGCCTCCCTTCTCAGGCTGTGATCCCCTCGTTGCACTTACTGGGAGAGATCTGCAGCACTGTAATGGGATGCAGAGAAAAATTAGGTATCCGTGCCCGCGCACCTGCCTGCCATGAAAATACCGAATAGTCAGGTGAGGAGACCGAAATGGTGGTCAAGGAGTGAAGTCGCTCAGTCGTGTCCGAGTTCTTTGCGATCCCATGGATTGTAGTCTACCAAGCTTCTCTGTCCATGGGATTTTCCAGGCAAGAGTACTGGAGTGGGTTGCCATTTCCTTCTCCAGGGGATCTTCCTGACCCAGGGATCGAACCCAGGTCTCCTGCGTTGCAGGCAGACGTTTAACCCTCTGAGCCACCAGGGAAAGGCCTCTCAAAATATGTCATATAGAAGAGATGGAAGAAAGCGAATCTTGAGAAAGCGAATCAAAGAATGCTCAGGGCAGAGGGAAGAGCAGTGCAAAGACTCCTGGACCTTGAAGAAATGAAACAGTACAGTGCAGCTGATGTTTCCCCCAAATATGCCGCGGTGCAGTGGTAGGATCTGGGAACTTGTTAGAAAGGAAAATTCTCGAGGCCCATTTCAGATCTGAATCAGAAGTTCTGAGGATGAAGACCAGCAGCCTGTGCTGTGACAAGCCTTCCAGAGGATACTAAAGGTTTAAGGACCTCTGTGGTATCTGAAGCAGTCAGGACAGGAGACCGTGGAAGGAGATGGTGTCCCATGTGTAGTGACAGATCAAATAGGCCTGGTAGGCCTTTGAACTCCACTCCAGTACTCTTGCCTGGAGAATCCCATGGACGGAGGAGCCTGGTAGGCTACAGTCCATGGGGTCGCTAGGAGTCGGACACGACTGAGCGACTTCACTTTCACGCATTGGAGAAGGAAATGGCAACCCACTCCAGTATTCTTGCCTGGAGAATCCCAGGGACAGAGGAGCCTGTTGGGCTGCCGTCTATGGGGTCGCACAGAGTCGGACAGACTGACGCGACTTAGCAGCAGCAGCAGCAGCAGGCCTTTGAAAAGATTTCAGCTTTTATTGAAAAGAGAAATAAATGCTGTGAGCAAGGTGATCTGATCACTAAAAGGATGACTTTGCTGGGATTTGTTTTAAAATCCTCCACCAAAAAAGGGAGGATAGGGAATGGAAGAAAGAAGATGGCAAAAATGTTAAATTTTGTTGCTGAGTGATGAGTGCACAGGGTTAGTCATTTATGTGTAAGCTGAATCTTCTGTTGCTATATGAGCCACAGATGCAAGAAAGCAAACAAAAAATTACCTGCTGGGATGATCAAAGTGATAGAAGTTTATAGATTCTGATTTTTCTGAAAATATAAAGCAGATCAGAATTACTGATAGATTAAACATGAATATAAGAGAGCAGAGTGAAAGATGATCTCAAGTTTTGGTCTGGGCTCTTGGGAGAGTGGAGTTGACATTTACTGAGATTGAGAAATAAAGAAGAAACAGATTTTCTATTAAGTATCCATGTGTAGATAGGTGTAGACATTTAGATATCTGGAGTGGACATAACTGTGGGCATTGTCACCATATAGATGGTGTTTAAGGTCTGATTAAGATCAACTATATAATATAACTAGAGAAAAGAAAAGACCAAAGAGTGAACCTGGTGCCCTCCAACACTAAAACAATAAGATAAGGAGGATTTAGCAAAGGAAACAGAAAAGGGAGCAGTAGTGAAGTAGGAGTAATGTCTTGGTAACCTACTGATATGTACTAGGAAAACACTGTATCTAGTAGAGCTCACCCCTCAGTAACTTGGTGGCATTGTTGACCCACCATGAGGAGGGCATACATAATTGAGTTATTTCTCTAGTGTTAGTAATGGTTTTCTTCAGATCTAAAATAAAACTTCCTGCTTTATAAGGTCATTGTAAGAATTAAAATAATCTATTTTAAGTATATGGCACTGTATATAATGGAATCACTTCCTAAATGTTCATTGCTATCATTCGTTTCAGTTCAGTAGCTCAGTCCTGTCTGACTCTTTGGGAGCCCATGGATTGCAGCACGCCAGGCTTCCCTGTCCATCACCAACTCCCGGAGCTTGCTCAAACTCATGTCCATCAAGTTGGTGATGCCATCCAACCATCTCATCCTCTGTTGTCCCCTTCTCCTCCCACCTTCAGTCTTTCCCAGCATCAGGGTCTTTTCTAAGGAGTCAGTTCTTCACATCAGGCGGCCAAAGCATTGGAGCTTCAGCTTTAGCATCAGTCGTTCCAATGAATATTCAGGACTGATTTCCTTTAGGATGGACTGGTTAGATCTCCTTGCAGTCCAAGAGACTCTCAAGAGTCTTTTCCAACACCACAGTTCAAAAGCATCAATTTTTCAGCATTCAACTTTCTTTATGGTCCAACTCTCACATCCATACATGACTACTGGAAAAAACCATAGCCTTGACTAGACGAACCTATGTCAGCAAAGTAATGTCTCTGCTATTTAATACACTGTCTAGGTTTGTCATATCTTTTCTTTCAAGGAGCAAGCATCGTTTAATTTCAAGGCTGCAGTCAGGATCTGCAGTGATTTTGTAGCCCAAGAAAATAATGTCTGTCACTGTTTCCATTGTTTCCCCATCTATTTGCCATGAAGTGATGGGACCAGATGCCATGATCTTAGTTTTGTGAATATTGAGTTTTAAGCCAGCTTTTTCACTTTCCTCTTTCACTTTCATCAAAAGGCTTTTTAATTCCTCTTCACTCTCTGCCATAAGGGTGATGTCATCTGCACATCTGAGGTTATTGATATTTCTCCTGGAAATCTTGATTCCAGCTTGTGCTTCATCCAGTCCAGCATTTCGCATTACATACTCTGCATATAAGTTAAATAAGCAGGGTGACAATATACAGCCTTGTCGTACTCCTTTCCCAATTTGGAACCAGTCTGTTGTTCCATGTCCAGTTCTAACTGTTGCTTCCTGACCTACATACAGATTTCTCAGGAGGCAGGTCAGGTGGTCTGGTATTCCCATCTCTTTAAGAATGTTCCACAGTTTGTTGTGATCTACACAGTCAAAGGCTTTGGCCTAGTCAATAAAGCAGAAGTAGATGTTTTTCTGAAATCCTCTTGCTTTTTCTATGATCCAGTGAATGTTGGCAATTTGATGTCTGGTTCCTCTGCCTCTTCTAAATCCAGCTTGAACATCTGGAAGTTCTCAGTTCATGTACTGTTGACACCTATCTTGGAGAATTTTCAGCATTACTTTGCTGGTGTGTGAGATGAGTGCAACTGTGTATTAGTTTGAACATTCTTTAGCTATCATTGCTGTCCTTAGTTCTACACATTTACGTGACTATCAGTTATACTTGATTCAGTTGGGAACTGAGGCTAAGTGCTAGACCCAAGAGATACATACTAACTTAGATTTGATCAAACCTTTGGTCTGACTTTTTTCTTCTACATGCAAGTAGAGTGAACAGGACTGTTTAATCAGCCATTTTAGGATCTGTCTCAGGACAAAACAAAAACATAAAGTTCTTCTAATGCTTGTGTGTCTTCCCACCAAAATAATGTTATAGGTACAAGTAAATACTGAAAAGTGAGGCTATATCTATCTGACAAGTGAGCACACAACTCCAAACCATAGCCAGTTTCACATCCTCCCCTGGATTATGTCTGGTACAATTCTGTTTAGTCCAGTACGATTTTATGGTTCTTAAGGGATCCAATTCAGATAGCATGTGAAATGTTTACTCAAACCTTTTCTTTTTCATACCCATCCCTAAATTCATAGGCTTGAGAAAGAGTACTTTTTTTTTTTTTTTTTATTCTCAAGCTTGCTAAGAGTTAAAGATCAGCCCACATGCTCTAGTACTCCTAGTGTGATGGTCATTGTGCATTTGAAGATGGTCCATTTTCCTAATTCAATTCTCTGCCCTGACTCCACTCCCTGCAGAGAAGAGAAAGAACCAGGTCCACAGCTCAATATCTCATCTGTGAGTCTTGAAGCAATTTGAAAATTTGTTAGTTTATACTGAACCTTTGTTGTTTTCTGAAAAGACAAAAGTGATAGGACCTTTGGCTTTCAGGCATAAGCATACCTGTTTAAGAAAAGTAGCAATTTATGAGCCCAGTTTCCATTTTCATCTTTGTATGGGACAAGTAACTGCACAAAACTGGTCCTTGGACAGATACAGTCTCAACAGTTAACCTCATCTCACCAAACACAAGAAAAACAAACAAACCTTGGCAAGATGGGCTCAAATTCATCTGTCGGGGAGAGGGGGGAGACTTTTATTATGTCTTCCTTTATATGTCAGTTTCACCATTTTCTGAAGTAAAAGATTATGAGGCCACCAAAGACTTTCAAATGCTTTGGAAGAAACTTTAAAACTCTTAGAGGAAAACATAGGCAGAATACTTGATGACATAAATCAAAGCAAGATCCTCTATGATCAACCTCCTAGAGTAATGGAAATAAAAATGAAAGTAAACAAGTGGGACCTAATTAAACTTAAAAGCTTTTGTGAAGCAAAGGAAAATATAAACAAGGTGAAAAGACAACCCTCAGAATGGGAGAAAATAATAGCAAATGAAACAACTGACAAAGGATTAATTTCTAAAATATACAAGCAGCTCATATAACTCAATACCAGAAAAACAAGCAACCCAATAAAAAAAGTGAGAAAAAGACCTAAATAGTCATTTCTCCAAAGAAGACATACAGATGGCTAACAAACACATAAAAGATGCTCAACATCGCTCATTATTAGAGAAATGCAAATAAAAACTACAGTGAGATATCATCTCACACCAGAGAGAATGGCCATTGCCAAAAAGTCTACAAATGATAAATGCTGGAGAGGGTGTGGAGGAAAGGGAACCCTCTTGCACTGTTGGTGGGAATGTAAATTGATACAGCCACTATGGAAGACGGTATGGAGATGCCTTAGAAAACTAGAAATAAAACCACCATATGACCCAGCAATCCCACTCCTAGGCATATACCTTGAGGAAACCAGAATTGAAAGAGACACTTGTACCCCAATGTTCACTTCAGGACTATTTACAATAGCTAGAACATGGAAGCAACCTAGATGTCCATCGACAGATGAATGGATAAGGAAGTTGTGGTACGTATACACAATGGAATATTCAGTTCAGTTCAGTTGCTCAGTCGTGTCCGACTCTTTGCAACCCCATGAATCGCAGCACGCCAGGCCTCCCTGTCCATCACCAACTCATCCATAAAACGGAATGCATTTGAGTCAGTTCTAATGAGGTGGATTAACCTAGAGCCTATTATACAGAGTGAAGTAAGTCAGAAAGAGAAAGATAAATATCATATACTGAAGCATATATATGGAATCTAGAAAGATGGTACCGAAGAATTATTTTTAGGGTAGCAATGGAGAAACGGACATAGAGAACAGACTTATGGACATGGGGAGAGGGGAGGAGAGGGTGAGATGTATGGAAAGAGTAACCTGGAAACCTACATTACCATAAGTAAAATAGATAGCCAACGGGAATTTGCTGCATGTCTCAGGGAACTCAAACAGGGGCTCTGTATCAACCTAGAGGGGTGGCATGGGGAGGGAAATGGGAGTGAGGCTCAAAAGGGAGGGGACATGTATACGTATAACTGATTTGTATTGAGGTTTGACAGAAAACAAAATTGTAAACCTATTATCCTTCAATTAAAACATAAATAAAATTTATTTTTAAAAAAAGGCCAAGACCACCAAAGACTTCCTATCTCCATTTCCATTGGCATAAGAACTAATTGGACATGCTGAAGTGTTTGACTCCCTTCTCAGGTTATTAGCTCCAACCATCTACCAGTTTTTATTGAGATGAGCTCTTGACTCCCCCACAGAGGGATGAGATCTTATCAATATAGAAGTCTATTCACTTATTATACTGTTGAAATAGAACAGTTGCTGTATTAGTAACCATTACCTAAAGTGAATGGAAGTAATTAGAATATACCACTGGTAAATATGCCAGCAAATTTGGAAAACTCACCAGTGGCCACAGGACTGGAAAAGATCAGTTATCATTCCAATCCCAAAGAAAGGCAATGCCAAAGAATGCTCAAACTACCACACAATTGCACTCATCAAACATGCTAGTAAACTAATGCTGAGAATTCTACAAGCCAGGCTTCAGCAGTACGTGAACTGTGAACTTCCAGATGTTCAAGCTTCTTTTAGAAAAGGCAGAGGAACCAGAGACCAAATTGCCAACATCCACTGGATCATGAAAAAAGGAAGAGAGTTCCAGAAAAACATCTATTTCTGCTTTATTGACTATGCCAAAGCCTTTGAGTGTGTGGATTGCAAGAAATTGTGGAAAATTCTGAAAGAGATGGGAATACCAGAAAACTTGACCTGCCTCTTGAGAAACCTATATGCAGGTGAGGAAGCAACAGTTAGAACTGGACATGGAACAACAGACTGGTTCCAAATAGGAAAAGGAGTATGTCAGGGCTGTATATTGTCACCCTGCTTATTTAACTTCTATGCAGAGTACATCATGAGAAACACTGGGCTGGCAGAAGCACAAGCTGGAATCAAGACTGCTGGGAGAAATATCAATAACCTCAGATATGCAGATGACACCACCTTTATGGCAGAAAGTGAAGAGGAACTAAAAAGCCTCTTGATGAAAGTGAAAGAGGAGAGTGAAAAAGTTGGCTTAAAACTCAACATTCAGAAAACTAAGATCATAGCATCTGGTCCCATCACTTCATGGGAAATGGAGAAACAGTGGAAACAGTGTCAGACTTTATTTTGGGGGGCTCCAAAATCACTGCAGATGGTGATTTCAGCCATGAAATTAAAAGACGCTTACTCCTTGGAAGAAAAGTTATATCCAACCTAGATAGCATATCCAAAAACAGAGACATTACTTTGCCAACAAAGGTCCATCTAGTCAAGGCTATGATTTTTCCAGTGGTCATGTATGGATGTGAGAGTTAGACTGTGAAGAAAGCTGAGCGCCAAAGAATTGAAGCTTTTGAACTGTGGTGTTGGAGAAGACTCTTGAGAGTCCCTTGGACTGCAAGGAGATCCAACCAGTCCATTCTAATGGAGATCAGTCCTGGTGTTCTTTGGAAGAAATGACGCTAAAGGTGAAACTCCAGTACTTTGGCCATCTCATGAGAAGAGTTGACTCATTGGAAAAGACCCTGATGCTGGGAGGGATTGGGGGCAGGAGGAGAAGGGGACAACAGAGGATGAGATGGCTGGATGGCATCACTGACTCGATGGACGTGAGTTTGAGTGAACTTTGACAGTTGGTAATGGACAGGGAGGCTTGGTGTGCTGCAATTCATGGGGTTGCAAAGAGTCGGACACGACTGAGTGATTGAACTGAACTGAACTGAAAGTGAAAAAGTTGGTTAGTCATGTGTGACTCTGTGACCTCATGGGCTGGCTCTATAGTCCGTGGAATTCTCCAGGTCAGAATCCTGGAGTGGGTAGCCTCTCCCTTATCCAGGGGATATTTCCATCCCAGAGGTTGAACCCGGGTCTCCTTCACTGCAGGCAGATTCTTTACCAGCTGAGCCACAGATGCAACCACGCAGAGGAACAAGTCTGCGACACTAGCTGTTAAGTCAAATCAGATGGTTCAGTGGAACTAATCACATGACGTGGCAAGCACAAATGTCACATGGCAAGAATCTGGAAGCGAAGAATTGCTCCTGTAAAGACTTAATTTCACCAAAGGATATAAAACAGTAAGAGTCCTTGTAATTCCTACCAATGTAAAGGTAGCAAGATGAAAAGCATCACTCATTCAAAACTGATATTAGGGAATTCCCTGGTGATCCAGTGGTTAGGACTGGGTTCAATCCCTGGTCAGGGAATCAAGATCCCGCAAGCCACATGGACAGAAACAAACAAACAAAAGGCATACTAAAGAAGATGGAGACATTCTAAAAAGTCTTATTTTTTATCCTAAAGGGTTAGTCTAAAATGCATTACTTGAGTTGCTTTTCTAATTTTAAATCAGGGTTTTGCTTTTATTCTTTTGATTTGGAAGCAGCTTAGTGTACAGAATATATTATGAGGCATTTCAAGTTATTCTTGTCAGACTTTGCTATATTGCAAATGGATTTTTCAATACATGAAGGTATTTATTACATGCTTTGTGGTGTTAAATGGGGGTAATGTTAGTCTGCTCGAGACCAGTAGAAAATCTTTAATTGAAGGAATCTTTCATTGCTATGAGTCCAGTTTATTCTACAAATGTCACTTCCTTGTTTTTGTAATATTTAGGATACAAATCTTACTTCCAGCACAGCACACCTGCCTGTTATCCTGTATCAGACATTCCTGGAAAAATGAAAGCAAATTGTTTGCTGTAAAGTACAGGAAATATCCCCAAATAGACTTCACACTAATGTATATCGGGTAAGAAGTTTCTCTGCACTTTTTTAAGAAAAGGAAATTTGCTTAATCTATTTTTACTTGTATATAGTTATATGGTATCTATTTATATAGTCTGGTGATGTAATACCTCATTATAGAATTACCCAGGACTAAACATCATAAAGTCAGCTAGTCAAAGCTATGGTTTTTCCAGTAGTCATGTATGGTTGTGAAGTTGGACCATAAAGAAAGCTGAGCACCACAGAATTGATGCTTTTGAACTGTGGTGTTGGAGAAGACTCGCAAGCCCCTTGAACTACAAGGAGATCAAACCTGATCCTAAAAGAAATCAGTCCTGAATATTCATTGGAAGGACTGATGCTGAAGTTGAAGCTCCAATACTTTGGTCGCCTGATGCAAAGAACTGACCCATTAGAAAAGATCCTGATGGTGGGAAAGATTGAAGGCAGGAGGAGAAGAGGACAACAGAGGATGAGATAGTTGGAAGGGATCTCTGACTTGATGGACAAGAGTTTGAGCAAGCTCCGAGAGTTGGTAATGGACAGGGAAGCCTGGCATGCTGCAGTCCGTGGAGTTGCAAAGAGCCGGACACAACTGATCAACTGAACTGAACTGAAACACCACAAACCTCCTTCTACACAGTCAGCAATGCTGGAAGAAGAAAAAGCAAGTAAAAGCACTTGACAAATTATACAAAGCATTATGAGCTTGGTGTCATTAATCTCAAGTTATATACACACACATACTCTTCTACACACAGTTTCTGTTTGTCCATCACTTATAACTGTTAATAGCATGGAGCCTAAGCTAAATTGTGAAATAAGAGGTATTTTTGCCATTCACCTTTTCTCCAGTGTTCCTTTTTTTCCTTTTGGCATCCGTATATCTATCACTTGTGACCCTCACCATCTGCAGGACTCTACTATCTTCTCTTCATTCCTAATCAAACTTCGAAGTTATCTAGTATCACTTAGAATGATTAGTGGATTACACTATAACACAAAGGGGTAATATTGGTATTGTTTCATATTGCTATTATTTTAGCCAAATGATATGCTATCCCCTAGTCTTATTCCTCCTAGAATGCTTTCCAGTGCATTCTACATTATTTCAATAACAACATTTTTGACAATAAAGTGTATGTCCTTTTCATTAATAGAGGTATTTCTGTATAACATTGTCAAAGGAATGCTTTAATAAAGGACCACTCTGAGAGAGAGGAAAAAATATTCTTCTTAAACTCTAGACCTTTTTGAGACCAAATCTCTAAGAACCTGTATTTTATTGTTGTTGTTGTTCAATTTGTTCATATGGTAATGTGAAAAGAAAAGTCTTGAGTTTCCACATAAATCCTAAAATTTGAGCTTAGCCCAAGTCTTGGAATTATTTTTGCAAGTAAAGATCCTTTGCCAAGAAATCCTTTTTCATTCTTAATCTGGTACTAGTCAGCTTCTGGATGCAGAGAAGCATGTTTAATGCAGGATCTAAGTAGTTAGTCAATTCCTGAGGCATCCATATTTCTTCATTTTTCTTCTTAAGATCTTGGTAAGGATTCAACCCAAGGAACAGAATTGAATCCATGCTGCATGTATATGAGAACTATTCTTCATTGAACTAAAAATGAACCTAAGGTGCCAGTTTGAAGTCTTTGTAAAAGCCAACTAGAATTAAGTCAAGAGAAAAATATTCCTAGTCATATTTTCTGAGGCAAAATGATTCAGGCAATCTTATGTATTATATCAACTTATTTTCTATGCAAGTCAGGGGAGATACTGATGACCTGTTTTAAACTTCAGCTACCTCTGCACGAGTACTCTCTAAATTCCTTTCCTGTTTTATGTTTCCCCAAAACTGTTATTGCCACTGGATAAACTATGTGTTCTACTTTTTTTTTTTTTTTCATTTATTGCCTAACTTCTCCCTTGGAATGTACTATCTATGAAAGCATGGATTTTATCTTCTTAGTCATTGCTAAACCCCCAGGGCCTAGAAGAGTACTGCAAATACTATGTCCACAGCAATACTGTTGGATGGACAAACTGGCATGGTTGTGTACACCAACCAAAAAGTTTACCTCCAAAAATATACATTTTAACTCAAGTTCATGCAATGTGCATTTTAACAGCTATAAACTACATGTATGTGTTAGTTTTCTTTTTACTTTTGGAAGCATAAAATCAGTGCTCCCTGGAAATAAGGAAAGTGAAAGTGAGAACTATTCTCACTCAGTCGTGTCTCTATATAGGTTGGCATCCCAGTGTTGCTTACTTAACTTTTAAGTTTTAAAGTTGTGCAAATAATACATGGTTACATTCTTATAGTTAAAATTCAAACCATAAAGTGAAAGTATCCATCTACCTCTCCTCAAATCTTCTATGTAAACAGAGATTACACATATTAACAATTTTATGTATCTTTTCAAACATTTTTCAACACAGTTACATACATGTGTGGTACATATAAAAATACATGGGTTTGTATTTGTTTGCTTCACATAGGTGGAATCATGCTGTGTGGTACCATTTAGCCTGTTAGCACCTGCTAAGGAAACCTTACTGCCAATTTGCTGTAGCTTTGGGACCCAGGCAGGGGGAGCTGAGCTGCCAGCTGCCAGTGCATCCAGGATTTTAACTGATGCTAATTTCAAGCATCAGTGAACAGGAAGATTGTGAACATCAGAAGTTTGGCTGATGAATCAAATAGTACCCTGCCAGATAAACACTCCATTGCATCTTAGTACCACTGATAATTTTCTCCTCTTCTCTCACCAAAGCAAACATACTCTTTTGGAAATTTTATTTTTACTGTAATCCTGAGGGAGCAAGATTCAGTCACTACTTCCCCAGTAAAAATTAGTTTTTAAAAATTAGACTTACATTTCCAGAAATCTTTAGTGTTTCTAGATTCTCTATTTCTTTTTTCACATCTTTTGTTTCAATCTGTAATTTTTCTCTCCATATTTTTTCATCCCATTACATCATCTAAAAAGAAGGCTTTCTCTTTCAAATTCAGGATGTGAGGAAGGTCTTGAAGAGATGAATTTGGTGAATATCTGTTCATTTTATGTTGCTCAAGAGCCACTGAAATTTTTTTATTTTGTGTTTTGGTTCCTGATTAAACTTCCCTAAAACTCTAGTAATAACATGCCTATTTATAATGTTTACTTTAAAGCATATTTAAATATTGCAGTAACATGCATTTTATTTAGCACAATCTACTTTTAAAGTTCTAACTGTAAGAAGCTATATATGTTCATAATTACAGTTTATTTGAATGTGTAGTATTTTGGGAACAGTGAAGTACCATATTTTGGGGAGGTGGAATGAAAATAATTTATGTATTTTTAAATGAACTAAGGTTTTTTTAATGTTCACTGTTTAGAGTAATTTTAAAATTCATTATTTCTATTTTATATCATAATCTGTGAATTAAAACATCTTTGTACAATAGAATCTCACTAATGTGGTTTTCAAAATCCATGTCATATGGCCACCACTAACTACTTTGTAATTGTTGTGATTAAATCATCATTGAGAGATTTCTCTTATACTGAATTTAATGCCAATTAATTTTTGCAAATAAGTGAAAGTGTCCTTCAAATGACTAGCTAAAAATTATTTATATTTCCTCAAAAACTTGTTATAGTCATGTTATTAGGAAAAGATTGCTGAAGCCATTTTGAAAACTCACCAGATTTATTCATCCAATTTCATATGGGAGTATGACCAAATTGAAAGGCATTCAGGCAATATTTCAGAATTTTCTCCAGTAACTCATTCTATACTTTTATAGTCCTTTTTAAGATTCAGCATCTAGCTCTGTTTGCTTTGGGGATATATTCAAAAAATAACCTGTCTGGAAATAGCTTGCCCACCCTGAGGAAATGAGATATACATACCTGAAATTATAGGGGAATATGATTCATGAGTGAAAAGATAATTTCGGGGTGAAATTATTCCAGAAGCCTTTCTGCAAGAGGTATAACTTGATCTGGGTTTTGGGAGATATATAGGATTTGTATTAGTGGAGAAGAAAGGAAGAAATTTCCTCATGTGCTGTGTCACTTCAGTCGTGTCTGACTCTATAGACTGTACCTTGCCAGGCTCCTCTGTCCATGGGATTGTCTAGGCAGGAATACTGGAACAGGGTGCCATTTCCTACTTAAGGGGATCTTTCAACCCAGGGATCAAACCCATCTCTCTTCCATCTCCTGCATTGGCAGGTGGGCCCTTTACCACTAGCACCACCTGGGAAGCCCAGTTTCCTCATACAGGGAAGGAAAAAACAATTGGTGGATCTGGCAGAAATATCAGAGCTGCCCTAACTGGAATTGAACCTAGATAGCATATTAAACGGAGAAGGCAATGGCACCCCACTCCAGTACTCTTGCCTGGAAAATCCCGTGGACGGAGGAGCCTGGTAGGCTGCAGTCCATGGGGTCACTAAGAGTTGGACAGGACTGAGCGACTTCACTTTCACTTTTCACTTTCATACCTTGGAGAAGGAAATGGCAACCCACTCCAGTGTTCTTGCCTGGAAAGTCCCAAGGACGGGGGAGCCTGGTGAGCTGCTGTCTATGGGGTCGCATAGAGTTGGACACGACTGAAGTGAATTAGCAGCAGTGGCAGCAGCATATTAAAAAGCAGAGACATTACTTTGCCAACAAAGGTCCATCTAGTCAAGGCTATGATTTTTCCATAGGTCATGTATGGATGTGAGAGTTGGACTGTGAAGAAAGCTGAGTGCCAAAGAATTGATGCTTTTGAACTGTGGTGTTGGAGAAGACTCTTGAGAATCCCTTGGACTGCAAGGAGATCCAACCTGTCCATTCTAAAGGAAATCAGTCTTAGATGTTCATTGGAAAGACTGATGCTAAAGCTGAAACTCCAATACTTTGGCCACCTCATGCGAAGAGTTGACTCATTGGAAAAGATTCTGATGCTGGGAGGGATTGGGGGCAGGAGGAGAAGCGGACGACAGAGGATGAGATGGCTGGATGGCACCACCGACTCTATGGACATAAGTTTGAGTGAACTCCGGGAGTTGATGATGGACAGGGAGGCCTGGCGTGCTGCGATTCATAGGATCACAAAGAGTCGGACACGACTGAGCGACTGAACTGAACTGAGGTGAGGTTGGACAGGTAAAGCAAGGTGTTTTCCCAAATCCTGAGTTGGGGTAGTTTTAAGTTGATCTAATAAGCTAAAAGACACTGAGGCTCTTTAACAAGGGAGTAAAATATGCAAGCATTACTTTAGTGAGATTTTTTTCAGCTGAAGTGGAAAGACTTGTTGGGAGATATTAGAAGGAATGGCTTTGTCTAAGATATATTACACATGCATCAAAAATATTTAAAAAATAGATATGTCCTGTAATGGCAATTCTACTCCTAGAAATTTATCCTAAAGAAGTTATCACAGATGCACATAGTAAGTCATCTGTCAGAATATTAAATCAGTATTGCATACAATAATAAATTGGAAATTTAAATTGACCAAAGGGTGACTGGCCAATAACTATAATACCACCATATTATATAGGGCTATTAAAATTGTTACAAGATAAGACTATTTAATGTTGTAGAAAGATGACATTGTTGGAAGGAAAAAGGAAGTTACAAAATATTCTGTATAGTATGAATCTAGGCATGTGCAAGGAGAAAAATGTGCACATGTGTGTTGTGTTGTGCATGCATCCCTGTGCATAATGAGTAAGTTGAACAAATATGAAACACATTAATTATATGGAAAATGCAATTTTTGTCCTTTTCTCCTTTTCAATATGTTTTCATTGATATTATCTTTTCTTGCCAGAACATGAAGCATTAAACAGGCTCATCACTCTTAGAAAATAAAAAACCCTTCAGTCAATCATAGTCCTAGCAAGCCACAGCTCAGTCTTAAGTAATACTCAAAATTTCAATTTTAGCTTTGTGTTAATCCTTCTTCCTTCCTCAACCTTCAACGACTTCAGTCTGAAGTGTTACAGGGAAGAAAGTTGAGGAGGGGGTGAGATACCTTTGTAAAATGCCTCAGATGACTCACCAGAAAATTTGAATTTTAGAACCATCTCTACAGCCCAGACTAGTAAATCAACCTCTCCAATGTTTCATTACATCTTGTGAAAAATGGAACTAATAATACTTGGCCTACCTATATCTGAGATTTATTATGAATATCAAGTTATATCATAGAAACAGCATTATTTTGAAGAGTCAAAGAGTGTTTTAATAGTGTATTATCAAATGCCAAATTCAGACTTAAACTGAAGAAAGTAGGGAAAACCACTAGACCATTCAGGTATGACCTAAATCAAACCCCTTACAATTATACAGTGGAAGTGAGAAATAGATTCAAGGGATTAGATCTGATACACAGAGTGCCTGAAGAACTATGGACTGAGGTTCGTGACATTGTACAGGAGGCAGGGATCAAGACCATCCCCAAGAAAAAGAAATACAAAAGGCAAAATGGCTGTCTGAGAGGCCTTACAAATAGCTGTGAATAGAAGAGAGTGAAAGGCAAAGGAGAAAAGGAATGATATACCCATTTGAATGCAGACTTTCAAAGAATAGCAAGGAGAGATAAGAAAGCCTTCCTCAATGATCAATGCAAAGAAATAGAGGAAAAAAATAGAATGGGAAAGACTAGAGATCTCTTCAAGAAAATTAGAAATACCAAGGGAACTTTTCATGCAAAGATGGGCACAATAAAGGACAGAAATGGTATGGACCTAACAGAAGCAGAAGATATTAAGAGGTGGCAAGAATATACAGAAGAACTATACAAAAAAGATCTTCATGACCCAGATAATCATGATGGTGTAATCACCAACCTAGAGTCAAACATCCTGGAATGCAAAGTCAAGTGGGGCTTAGGAAGCATCACTATGAACAAAGCTAGTGGAAGTGGTGGAATTCCAGCTGAGCTATTTCAAACCTTCAAAGATGATGCTGTGAAAGTGCTCAATATGTCAGCATATTTGGAAAAACCAGCAGTGGACACAGGACTGGAAAAGGTCAGTTTTCATTTCAATCCCAAAGAAAGGCAATGCCAAAGAATGCTCAAACTACCACATGATTTCATTCATCTCACACACTAGTAAAGTAATGCTCAAAATTCTCCAAGCCAGGCTTCAACAGCACATGAACCATGAACTTCTAGATGTTCAGGGAAGATTTAGAAAAGGCAGAGGAACCAAACGTCAAATTGTCAACATCTGTTGGATCATTGAAAAAGCAAGAAACTTCCAGAAAAACATCTACTTCTGTTTTATTGACTATGGCAAAGCCTTTGGCTGTGTGGATCACAACAAACTGTGGAAAATTCTGAAAGAGATGGGAATACCAGACCACCTGACCTGCCTCCTGAGAAATCTGTATGAAGGTCAGGAAGCAACAGTTAGAACTGGACATGGAACAACAGACTGGTTCCAAATAGGGAAAGAAGTGTGTCAAGGCTGTATATTGTCACCCTGCTTATTTAACTTATATGCAGAGTACATCATGAGAAACACTGGGCTGGATGGAGCACAGGCTGGAATCAAGATTGCCGGCAGAACTATCTATAACCTCAGATATGCAGATGACACCACCCCTATGACAGAAAACGAAGAAGAACTAAAGAACGTCTTGATGAAAGTGAAAGAGGAGAGTGAAAAAGTTGGCTTAAAAGTCAACATTCAGAAAACTAAGATCATGGCATCTGGTCCCATCACTTCATGACAAATAGATGGAAACAGTGACAGACTTTATTTTGGGGGCTCCAAAATCACTGCAGATGGTGATTGCAGCCATGAAATTAAAAGATGCTTGCTCCTTGGAAGAAAAGTTATGACCAACATAGACAGCATATTGAAAGCAGAGATGCTACTTTGCCAACAAAGGTCCATCTAGTCAAAGCTATGGTTTTTCCAGTAGTCATGTATATATGTGAGAGTTGGGCTATAAAGAAAGCTGAGCACCAAAGAATTGATGCTTTTGAACTGTGGTATTGGAGAAGACTCCTGAGGGTCCATTGGACAGCAAGGAGATCCAACCAATCCATCCTAAAGGAAATAAGTCTTGAATATTCACTGGAAGGATTGATGTTGAAGCTGAAACTCCAATACATTGGCCACCTGATGCAAAGAACTGACTTATTGGAAAAGACCCTGATGCTGGGAAAGATTGAGGGTGGGAGGAGAAGGGGACAACAGAAGATGAGATGGTTGGATGACATCACCGACTCAATGGCCATGAGTTTGAGCAAACTCCAGGAGTTGGTGATGGACAAGGAGGCCTAGTGTGCTGCAGTCTATGGGGTCGCAAAGAGTCGGACACGACTGAGTGACTGAACTGAACTGAACTGAATCAAATGCAACCCAATCATCTAGCAATCTAAAACGCAAATGCCCACAGGCAGCCAGGAAGTTAACCTAAATGACCAGATGAAGCCAAGGGTAAGATAATAGGACCTGGCTTCTGCCCTTGATACAGAGTAACAATGGTAGGAAAGATGGAGAACTAAAGATGGAGCGCTCAAGAAGTTCCTCCTTGGATCTGAGCGGCTATTGCCAATGTTTCTATATCCTCTCATATTTCAAAGGAAACCCCAAATTCTGATTTTTATGTGAGATCTTCTCATTTTCCATTGTTAATAACTAATTTAAATATCAAATACCACATAGGCCAACAATGTGTAAATTGAACTAATAATGAATAAGGGCTAGATTCAGTCTCTAGGATATTGCTTCATCATTCTGAACAAGTCTGTAAACAACTTGAAGGCAGATACCTTGACTTTTCCCTCTGTGGTCTCAATATTTTATACAATGTCTGATATATCTGGTGCTTAAGAAATGCTGGTAAAACTATGGATGCATGCTGCTAACTATTTCTGCAGGTGAAGATGTCTAACAACTCAACACTGCCTTTGGCTTTGTGCATAGGGTTCTTTAGTTTTTCCTGAATTATTTATTCATTTATTTATTTTGGGTTGCCCTGGGTCTTCATTGCTGCATGTGGACTTTCTCTAGTTGCAGTGAATGGGCTTTTCATTGCAGTGGCTTCTCTTATTGCAGAGCACAGGCTCTAGGAACATGGGCTTCATTAGTTGCAGCATATGGGTTCAGTAGTTGTGGCGCACAGGCTTACTTGCTCCACAGCATGTGGAATCTGGCCAGGATTGAACCTATGTCCCCTGCATTAGCAGGTGAATTCTTAACCACTGTACCATCAGGGTGGAGAAGGCAATGGCAACCCACTCCAGTACTCTTGCCTGGAAAATCCCATGGGCAGAGGAGCCTGGTAGGCTGCATTCCATGGGGTTGTGAAGAGTTGGACACGACTGAGAAACTTCACTTTCCCTTTTTACTTTCATGCATTGGAGAAGGAAATGGCAACCCACTCCAGTGTTCTTGCCTGGAGAATCCCAGGGACGGCGGAGCCTCATGGGCTGCCGTCTATGGGGTCGCACAAAGTCGGACACGACTGAAGTGACTTAGCAGCAGCAGCAACAGCAGCAGTACCACCAGGGAAGTCCAAGGGATTCTTTATGTATGTACATTTAACTGTAACAATCCTTCTTTGTATTTTTTCCCAGTTTGTCAAAGTAGAGTAGGAAAAGGGTATAGAAGAAAGCTAAAGGAATAGATAGAAAATAAGAGATCAATGTGAGCAAAGAGAGAAGTTTAAATAAAACCATAAGATATTTAGTTATTTCTGGTGCTGTATCCTATAAGGAGGTTAGACTGGTCTGATTGAAGTGAATGGATTTAACTAACTTTAGATCAATGAGAAGAAAAACAGCACCTTATTTAGGGGATGTGAGTGTCTCTGGGGTGATGGACAGCAGGTAGTCAGAGAAGACTTCCTGAGGGTGTGATGTTATTTCATTGAATGAATGCTTATTGAATATTTACTGTGGAATACATCAGCAAGCAAAACAAAGGCCTCTCACCTTCATGGGATTTATCTTTAGTAGAGAAGACAGACAATTGACATAAAAATTAGAAAATTATATAGGGTGTTAGAAGGTGTGCTTGTCAATATTATGTGACAGTTGGCTAGGGTATAGTCCTTAGTTATATGGTTTCCTAGATAATCTGGGTAGGGCTGATTCAATTAGTTGAAAGACCATGAGAGCAGAACAGAGGTGTTCCTAAGAACATGAAATTCCCCTAATGGATTGCAGTTTTGGCTCATGTGGACAAGTTTTAGCCTGCCCTTCCTGACAGCTTGCCCTGTGGATTTCAGACTTGCCTAGCCAACCCCCACAGTTGCAGAAGCCAGCTTCTTAGATATATTTCTCCTTCTGGTTCTGCTCCACTAGTGGATCACTGACTGATACAAAAGGTGGTAGGTTCCAGGGGTGAGTGGGAGTGTGACCTGATAGGTAGGAGCAAGTTGCAGTATTATGAGATTCAGCTTAGGTTACATTGAGAAAGTGAGATTTGAGCAGACTTGGCAGAGGCAAGCATTGTTCCTTTGCGACAATGGTTCCAGGAAGAAAGAACTGCTAGAACAAAGTCCCTAATGTAGGCACCTTTGAAGAAGGCATCCAGTGTAGCTGTTGCAGAGTGTAAGCATAGCAGGCAGATGAGAGGATGTCAGGAGGTAAGGGTTGAAAGCAGAGGGCTTAGACATTTTAATGACCTTACATTTTACTTGGAGAGACCCAAGAACAATTGCCCAGTTTTGAGAGAGGGGTGCATAATCTGACTTATCTTTTTAAAGGATCATTTACATTTTAAAAGATGACTCTGTTGAGAACAAACTACTGGATGGGGAACATGAGAGCAGAAACAGGGGAATCTGATGAAGTGCTCTAGTAACTCAGGCAGCAGGATGTTTGAACTGAGATTCAAAGACAGTCTTGACATTCAAGTGGTACACCGTTGATTGCTTGCTGCCCATACCATACCAGTTCTTAAACATTTTTAATATCCCTCTGCTCAAGGGACAAGGACGAAGTAGGCAGTCAGTGAAAAGTGAAACATGAAAGTTTTAGTCATGTGCAAAGGTACAGGAATATAAGAAGGCTAAGCACATTCACAAGTCTCCAAGATCACCATTATGGCTGGAACCACTGATAAAGAATAATAAATAACTACTGACATAAACACAAACTGTCCCACACACTTCTCTAAATACCTTTTATGTACCATAGAAAAACTCATTTATCTTTGTATCAGCTAACTATTGCTACATAAGAAATTGCTCCAAAACTGAATAACTCAATCATCACTTAATTGCTAAAGATTCTGTGGGTTGGCAATTTGGATTTAGGTAAAATTTATCTCTGCTCCATATAGTGTCACCTGGAAGCATTCATGTGTTTACAATCACTTGGCAAGTTAGCCAGACTGACTAGTTCCAAATGGCCTCATTCACATGTCTAGTAGTTGACCAAGGGAAGGTGGGATGGGGGTGGGTTAGCTGAACAGTTGTCTCTCATCAACCAGAAAGTCTACCCAGGCTTCTCCAAGTGGTGGCTGCATTCAAAAAAGCAGCAAACGAGAGAGTGTAAAAACACAATGTACACACACTGATCAAACCTCTGCTTCTGTCTTTGCCCAAAGAGGCCACGTGGTGAAACCAAATCAATATCACAGGGGATCTCACAAGGGCATGGGTTCAGGGAGGCATGACTCACTGGGTTTGGCAGTACTTCAGCACCGAAGAATTGATGCTTTTGAACTGTGGTGTTGGAGAAGACTCCTGACATTCCCTTCAACTGCAAGGAGATCCAACCAGTCCATTCTAAAGGAAATCAGTCCTGGGTGTTCACTGGAAGGACTGATGCTGAAGCTGATACTCCAATACTTTGGCCACTTGATGCGAAGAGCTGACTCATTGGAAAAGACCCTGATGCTGGGAAAGATTGGGGGCAGGAGGAGAAGGGGACGACAGAGGATGAGATGGTTGGATGGCATTACTGACTCAATGGACATGAGTTTGGCTAGACTCTGGGAGTTGGTGATGGACAGGGAGGCCTGGCATGCTGTGATTCATGGGGTTGCAAAGAGTCGGACACAACTGAGAAACTGAACTGAACTCAACTGAACAGCGATCTACCAGTCTTCATTAAAAACCCGAAGAGGTAAGTCTTGTTAATATATCCATTTTTCAAATGAGGAAACTGAAGCCAACACGTGTTGTATACTCCATACCCAGCAGGAAGCAAGGCCAAAGTCTGGACCCAGTCCAGCTCCAGAGATTGAGGAGAAACCAGGCAGTGGGTCCAGGGGGTGATGGGCCTGGAACACTCTCCAGGTCAGTGTGACTGTGATGGAGGTCTGGGCTGCAATGACCAGAGGACTTGCAGGTGGGATACCTGAGAAAAAGGAGAGAATAAAGCTTTAGCCAAGAAATAGAGTCAGGGTTACAGACTGGGAGAAGAACAAACCTCAAACCAAACTGTAGAGGCAGGTGATGGCATAAATGGAAGCCAGCACCAAGGAAGGTGAAGGGAAAAGAGTGAGAGCAGAATGTTCTTTATGTGTCTCATTGTTCTACAGACAAAAGGGGTACACTTAAAAGTGATGTCTGTGTGTTAATTTTATATCCTGCAACTTTGAAGAGGGACATGGGTGGGGGGTTCAGGATGGGGAACACATGTACCCCCATGGCTGATTCATGTGAATGTATGGCAAAAACCACTACAATATTGTAAAGTAATTCACCTCCAATTAAAATTAATTAATTAATTTTTTAAAAATAAAATAAAAGTGACGTCTGGTTTTATAGCAATTTATCTGAGTCATGGTCATCACAGTAGAAATAAAATTCTGCTTTACTCCTTTTTATGAGGGTGTGGGTATATGTAAAAACTGGGAATAGTGAATGTACTGAAATACCAGTAAGCAGCTCCGAGCAGCTCTGAGTGTATTTATAGATGTCAAATACACGAAACACGCCCACACCACACACCCGCTTCCAGGGATCCAGAAGGTGGGGAGATTAATACCAAGTGTACATGGGCGGGCTGTGCCCCACATGGCTGTGCAGGGCATCATCACTTACAGATCCTCTAGAGTACCCTTTCAGGGTTTAGCAAAGCCATACGATGAATGATTGGAAGGCTTGAAAACAAAATTATTTTGAATACAAGGTTTTTGTTCCTTCAAACACAGGCCCTGTCATAATCTGCTGAATATCTTAAGACATGTTCTTTGTGACCTCAGATGAATGGATAGATAACAGGATGAGAAAATTCTCTATCATCACTATTAACAATAAAATATGTTGATTTTCTGATCATGGATATCTTATTTTTAAAAAAGTAATAAGTTCTCTAGACAGAGCTGCCTGGCTCTGCTGGTGTGAAAGGCAGAGGTCCATAACAGGAACAGGAAGAATGAGCATTCAGATCAGAGGGCGCTTCCTGACTTCCGATGCTCCAAGGTTTGAGAATAAAACCCTTAAACTTGAGAATAACTTCTAACCAATAGTAGTCTAACCAATAGTAGTTAGATTATTTACCAACTAAATAGTTGGTAAATAGGCTATTTACCAACTAAATCCAAACTGCCAACCCAAAAGTAGGCATGAAAAATAGAGGCCCTGCTGACCTTTTGATTTGTCATCATTAGTGACAATGAAGACATTGTTTGCCAGAGAAGTTGTCACTTTTTCACTGCAGGAAAAGAAGGGAAATAAATTACTGTGAGACCCAGGCTTAGAATAGATAGTACAAAAGACTGAGGGCATCTGCTTTTCTGTGAAGTGCCCAGAACAGAAAAGATTGGCAGAGACTCAGAAATGCTCGCTATGGAAGAGAACGCAGGCATGTCCTAGCCTTTCCTAGACCAAGTGTGCCTCAAAGATTTTGATGCACTAGACATCTACTGAGTGCCTCCTTTTTGCTGCCTAGCAGACAAGGAATTCACCGGTGAACAAAACACAGCTTCTTCCTCAAGGAAATGATAATCCAGCTTTGCTTTCCAGGACTTTGCAGCAACTAAAGCACTATTTCTTGGAATCAGATCTGCTCATTTGTTTTATTTTCATTTTTTGTCTGTCACTTTCCTTGAAGGAAAGTTACACAGCTCAAAATAGCCTGGAGTTAAAACTCCCCTTGGGGTCCTCCCCACCATTCTATGCAAAACAAAGAACTCTCTCACTTGAAGAAAGAAATAGACATTAAGGTTGATTATGCCTAGCTCCCAGCTGGTCCCAGCCTCTGGCCGATCTCCAGAATTCCTTGCCCCAGCCATTTAAGAGATAACTAATCCGAACAACTTTGGAGAAGAACACGCCCCCTTTAGACAGTAGATTTCCACATATATACTTCCTCTTTTCTTGGGTTAGTGCAGCAGCTCACTAATCTGACTGCTGCCCCTTCTCACCTCATTAAAGGTGATCTGTTCCTGTAAAGTGCTGGTCTTGTTCTTCGAACCTCACTTTCTCTAATTTCCTTACCCTACACTTCTGCCACTAGTTTCTTCAGAAATTTGATAGGTGGTGGACTTGAGTTTTTATTTCTAGTCTCTCATGTCTAATTTCTCGGGAGAAGAGGCAGGTTAACAATGTTACCTCTTAGGACTTTTCAGTGACTCATTTGTCAAGGTTTCTGAATTCACAAAGGCTCAGTGACAAGAGAAGACATCTCGTTTTTCTAATTCCTCCTTTAGGTATAAGCCGTCTTCTATTTAAACATGATTTCATAATGAGTTCTTTTTAGCATAATAATAATAGGAAAAAATTATAGATGCTTCTTTATTACCTTTAAATTCCCTGTCAGTCACTACACATGACTGCTGTGGCCCTGTGACATGAGCAGTCATGCCATGTCTGTGACTGCCTGTCACTCAAAGGGGAAACCAGAGAAACGCTGAATGCATCTGGCTTCTGGTCTCCTGTACATCCCAGGATTTCATTTTATTTTTTTCCCTTTTTTGATCCTCTGAGGGAAAACCTTAAGCTTCTGGCCAGGTTCATAGGAATAGAGAGACATTTATGAAAGTCATTTACTGAAAAGAAGGAAAAAGGGATGGGGCCAAGACACATTTCATTATTTTTCTGGAGCAAGACAGCCCTCTATGTAGAACAGCCTTCCTGTCTGCACAGACATCAGTAGTGTCCTGAAGGAGATGTAAGGTTCTCTCCTCCAGCACCAGTGGGCCTCAGGGGAGAAGCAGCCCAGGACAAGGGGAAAAAAACGACAGGATGCCAGGACAAGCAACACAAAACTGTTGCTCTTCTAGGTTCAGAGTTCAGTCATGTGTGGAGATTCAGAGGTGAAAGAGAAAGGAGGAAGGGATGGTTTTTGAATTGAGCCTTGAAGCATGGATGGGGTTTCCACTCAGAGATGATGAATGGTGAGATATAAAGATCTGCTTCTGCTGTGATGTGAGCTTGTGACTTTTGTCTCCCCAAGATCCAGTATCATCCACTCTTAAAAATGAGGACTGGGACTTTCCTGGTGGCCCACTGGTAAAGAAAAATCCACTTTTCAGCTTTCCTCTGCTGCCGTTAAGGTGTTCAGTCCTTCCAAGGAAGCTTCCACCATTTTAGGGTGAGGTCCTCACATCAACTGGCCACTAGCACTGCACCTGGCAGCCTCCAGCTAGAACTCACCCGCACCATGGTCCCGGTCTTGGAGCTCGCCTGCATCTACTCAGCCCTCATTCTGCACAACAATGAGGTGATGGTCTTGGAGAATAAGATCAATGCCCTCATTAAAGCCGCTGGTATAAATGTTGAGCTTTTCTGCCAGGCTTGTTTGCAAAAGCTTTGGCCAATGTCAACATCAGGAGCCTCATTTGTATTGTAGGGGCTGGTGGACCTATCCTATCCACCACTGCTGCCCCAGCTGAGGAGAAAAAAGTAGAAGCAAAGAAAGAAGAATCTGAAGAGTCTGATGATGACATGGGCTTTGGTCTTTTTGACTAAACCTCTTTAGTAACACATTCAATAAAAAGCTCTTAAAAAAAAAAAAAGGAATCTGGCTTCCAGTGCAGGACATGGTTTGACCCCTTGTCAGCGAACTAATACCCCACATGCCGCAGAGGCAACTAAGCTCTGTGGAACACAGCAAACGAACTCAGTGCTCTGTAGCCAGCAGGACCAACTAGAGAGCGTGCACATTGCAACTAAGACCCGACAACAGTCAAGTAAATAAATAAATGTTTAAAAATAATGATAAGTAAGTAAATAAAGTAAAAATGAGGAGTGGAGAGTATGGAAGGTTTTCCTTAGCTCAGCTCTTGTTCCAGTGTGCCATTCAGATTACAGCTGCTGCTGCTGCTGCTAAGTCGCTTCAGTTGTGTCAGACTATGTGCAACCCCATAGACGGCAGCCCACCAGGTCTCCCGTCCCTGGGATTCTCCTGGCAAGAACACTGGAGTGGGTTGCCATTTCCTTCTCCAATGCATGAAACTGAAAAGTGAAAGTGAAGACACTCAGTCATGTCCGACTCTTAGTGACCCCATGGACTGTAGCCTACCAGGCTCCTCCTTCCATGGGATTTTCCAGGCAAGAGTACTGGAGTGGGGTGCCATTGCCTTCTCCAGAGATTACAGCTAACCATGCTTTTTCCCACCTGCCTTCCACTTTATGCCACATTTGTCTTCCTCCGTTTGCTCCCATTTATCCTCTTTATGTTAATAATGAAATGATTACAGCTTATGTAAATGTATGTGGGGGAGCTGCTCAAGCCTGTGTTTTACTGGGTGGTTCCCATACCCCCTCCAGCCTTACTGAGCTCTACTTTGTTCTCATCAATTACAAAGAACGTTTTGGATTCTTACCTTTGTCTACACCATCTCCCAATACAGTGCTTATGTGGAGAAAGAATCAGATTGTGAGCAGCGGCGCCCATGGTGGGCAGAGGGGCGGGGGTCACAGACTTGGGCTAGCCGCTGCCGCCTGTGCTCGGGGTGTTCCCCTCTCCCCGGCGGGGCCACGTTGGTCTGGAGGGCACTCCGTGGGCGTGGGCGCGCTCTCGTCTCCGGCCCTCACTGGCTGCATGAACTTTTTTGGCTCTAGGTCGCAGGGTGCAGCAAGGAGGGTGCGGGGCACAGCTGGTGGCACAGAGGTGAGAGCTGGCTGGGGGGCGGCAAGCGAGCGAGTGTATGCACCGCGGACCTGGTGTCTGGGGGACTCTGACATGACAAATTAGTCTGTCCGGGATCCAAATCGGAAAATCTGTGTCCTGTGGAAAAATTCAAGCATACCCTTGCCCATAAGCTAGCAACACATCTGGCCCTTTTCACTCTCTGGTAAGGAGGTCTTTTCACTTGACCAGGGGCCAAGTCATAACCCTTTCAGGAATCTAGTGTCTCATCATTGTAGTCTGCCCCTGTGTGTCTACGTTTAAATGATTAATTACAAACAAAGCATGGTGTAGAACATGATGTGAAGAAGAATATTTAAATTTTTTTATCTTATTTTAGCTATCTGATTTTTTTAAAGTCTGGTGTGTCCTTTCCACTATGGTTTGACCTTGGGGAATATTAAGTATTCTTGTTGAATGTACTATGGAAAATTGTTGACAAAATCTCTTAAAAGCAGCAGAAGTATAAGCTGGGCCATTATCTGTTTTTATCTGTTCGGAGAGTCTTATTTGGGAAAAGCATTGAAACAAGTGTTGAATTACATTTCTTACTGCTTCACTTGATCTAGCAGAGGCTATAATAATATGAGAAAGGGTATCCACGGTAACATGCACAAAGGACAGTTTTCCAAAGGCCGGGATATGAGTTATGTCCATTTGCCAGAGAACATTAGGCCTAAGGCCTCCGGGATTTACTCCTAATGGTGGAGATGGATTAAATATTGGGCAGTTTGGACATAACTTAACTATTTGTCTAGCTGTTTCTCTAGGGATATGAAATTCATACCTTAAACCAGCTACATTTTGATGGTGAATTCTGTGAGAATTTTTGGCCTTGTCAATCTTTTTATGTAAGTTTAAAGCAATTACTTTAGTCAATGCATCTGCCAAAGCATTTCCTTCATGTAAGGGGCCAGACAAGCCAGAATGGGCTCTAATATGTCCCACAAAATATTTTTTATCTCTGTGTTTAATCTCTTTTTGTAAATCAGATAACAAGGAGAAGATAGTAGTTTTATTTTCTGGAATATTAGCAGTCTCAATATGAGGAAACAATCCTACAATATATCCGGAGTCAGTCAAAAGATTGAAGGTGTGGTCTCTTAAATGTTGAAAAGCCTAAATAACTGTTCGTAACTCAGCCCTGACACTTTATTTCTTTGAATTAAAAGATCTTTTAAAGGCCTTGGAGCTGTAATTTCCTGCACCCAAAAGGCTAGATCACTAGATCCAAATGCTCTGTGGCCCCTAGCTTGAGAAGTCAAGTTTTTTCCTGTCTGATAATAAGGTAAAAGCAAAAGCTGTGTTACTCTTTGACCTTCATTAATTTGCAGTTTTGGTAGGCGGCGAGATCAAAACTTTAATTTCCCCAATATAATCAGAATCTACTACACCAGGCACCACCGACATTTCTTGAAAAGAAAGCGAGCTACGCCCCAGCACAAATCCTACAATGCCCTCAGGTAGGGGGCCAGCCACTCCCGTTGGAATTGGAGTAACTGGCCTGTCAGGGGTTAATATTGTTGCTAAATCCCCTTACCTTTTTGCTTCTTTCCTAGCCTGAGTGAGGCACCCCCTGAGGGGGTTTTCTCTAAGGAGCACGCTCTGCATATTGTGCACGAGTCTGTTTTAAAAGTTCCTTTGTTCAAAAAACTTTTTATCTTCCTCAGCCTTAGGCAATGCTTCAGGAGGCTTTGGGGGCAAAGTGGGTAACTCCTGGGCCCTGGGAGGCGCTAACGGAGGCGGCGGTGATCGCCTTAACTCAGAAAGTGGTGGATAAGTTTTTAAAGGTTTGCGCAGAGGGGGAGGGGGCTTGCGAGGGTGCCCAGCCGCAGCGTCCGGCAAGCCCTCTCCTTCCTGGGGAGGTAGAGCACAGTCTCCCTCCTTTTCTTTGTCAATGGCAGAAAATATGATCTGTGCAGAAAGTGGAGACCCACCACCACCCACAGCTATAGCCTCCCCCATAAGCTGACAGCCTCATGACGGGGGTCCAGGACATTTTTAATCACATTCCACAGAGCAAAAGCATCTACAGGAACCCTTGCTGGCCCAAGTAAAGTATAAAACAAACGTAGAAATTTAGACAGTCTTCCTGTGCTTTCTTTAATGCCTCTATGGGCTAACATGTGAAGTAATATTTCAAAAACATTTGTTTATTTTTAGATGCAGAGAAACCCATTTTTCTAGAGAATATTCTTATTCATTTTGTACACTCTTCACCCTGCCAGCAGTTAGGCAGGTACCATCCCAACCGCCCCGCATTACGGTCTCAAAGTATTTACTCTTCAGATGCATGAGCAGGATCTAAAGTGTCCCTAATCATGTTCCATAGAGAAAAGGTGTCAGTGGGGTCTTTTTCTGGGCCATTCAAAGTGTAATAAGTTTTTAGCTGTTTTCCTACCTTTTCCCAAGTATCTAGGTTAACAGTGCCCTCTTCTGGAAACCAAGGACATTGCTCTTGTACAAACTTAAAAAAGGGTTGAACACTAGCTTTCTTAACTTTAATCCCTCTTTTATTTAACAAATGCAAGATTACTCCTAGAAAGAGTTGTCGTTCTTTTGATTCATTGTTACCCGTGTCAGAAATTTCTGTCTCGTTTTACTTGTGTTTACACAAAACGATTCCACTACCCACTCCTCCTCACCCTACCTATCTTATGCAGGGGGGTCTGCAGCACCCTGAGTGGGGTCCTAGCCATCCCAAAAACTGAACAATGGGGAGACTTACCTCCGGGAGCCTTTTTCGGGCACCACTTACTGGGGTCCAGCCCCGGCAGGATCCAGGGATACCCTCAGGATGATGGTGTCGGCGATAGAAAGAAAAGGAGAGAAAAAGAGGCTTGATCTTCCTTGGTTTACACAGAAAGCCAATAAAGCTCCTGACACAGAACTTGCTCTGTTCACAGAGGCCGCAGGTGCCCTCTCGGTGGGGTGAGGATGCAGGACGCCTTCTCCCCGGTGAAGACGCAGGGTGCCTTCCCAATCGGGTCTTAGAAGCCCAGGCAAAAAAGTGAACTCAGAGGGCCTCTGTGCTCCACGGACTCAGCCTGAAAAAAGAAGAGAAAGAGAAAGAGAGAAGAGAGAAAAAGAAAGAAAGAATGACATGGGGAGACCAAGCTTCGGTCAGCAAGGCCCATAACTTTATTTTCAAAAGGAGCTTTTATACCCTCAGTTGTACATAGATGAGAATGTAGGGTGCAGAGCCATGCAGGGTCAGCCGCCCTGACCCTTGTTGAGACCAGGCTTTCTTTCTGCAAACCTATCGTATACAAAGGCTTTATGTGATTTACATCATCTTCTGGCCAGGAGGCCTGTTAACATTTTATGACTCTTTGTTCTGATAAAGGTTAGTCAACCAGAAAACTTATTTTCTCTAAGAGTAATTTTTCTAAAGTTTGGCGCCAGTCTCCGAAAGCACTAGATAAAGTTGCATTCCTATAGGGCAAAGGTGCAGTGGGGTATAACAAGGGAAGAATTTATTACCTCAAGGGTCTAAAGTTGTTAACATCAAGGCTACTACTTATTTTTCCTATATACCAACCATATTAATTAATATACTCCCAAGGACATAATGGGTAAGGAATAAGGAAACTTGGCAGCAAGCATTGGCTCACCAATGAAATCCTTCACCAGTTCTATTCTAATAATTTTAACTCCTTGAAAGGCTCTATATTTTTAGAATGTTTTAAGCTTCCTGTGCCTCTCGTGGTTGGGAGGCTGTAAACAATCACATGCATAGTTGTAAGAGTCCGGATAAACCTGTCAGGCAAGTTAGAAAGCCATCTGAGGAGTTTGGATTGAAACACTCCTATTATGCCCAGGAGACTTAATAACTAGAGCTCTAAGTTGATTTCCTTCAGGGAAAGGTGGTTGGGGATAGCCCCATGTTAATGTCAGAGGAGTTGGTAAAAGTCATAAAATAGTAAGACAGACAGATTCTGGTTTTGGGGTAGATGCTCGAGCAGGTCCAGGGGTCCCTCGAGTCCTGATTCGCCTTGCCCATCAGGTCTCTTCCGCATGACCTTGTCATGGGTGGGATCTCCCGTGCTGGCTCCCGGCGTCAGATAAATATTCATTAGGACTTCCCCTGTGGCTCAGCTGATAAAGAATCCACCTGCAATGTGGGAGACCTGGGTTCGATCCCTGGGTTGGGAAGATCCCCTGAAGAGGGGCAAATACACATTAGCAAAATAAACCCACAAAGTTTTCCCAAATCTTGTTTAATATTTCAACGAATATTCTAGAATTAGCTAATCAAATTGTAAGGAACTGCCATTTGGACTGTTTTCCACCAGGTTTGTAGACATGACACAATTACCATTCTTGTGTGATAAAGGTAATAAAGAGGATACCAGTAATATCTCCTTAAAGAAATCTAGTGTTTAAGAAGATGAAATAATTCTATAATGGTAAGGTCACAACCTTTGTACTTTTTCTGAAGAAAGTGTGTGCTAAGTAAATTATTAGTGAAAAAAATTGCAGAGGGCACTATTAGCCTTCCTTCAGAAGATGCAACACCCTTGATATTGTGTGGCAGCACTTATTTGCGTGTTCAATTCAGTTCGTTCAGTCGCTCAGTTGTGTCCGACTCTTTGCGACCCTATGAGTCACAGCACGCCAGGCCTCCCTGTCCATCACCAACTCCTGGAGTTCACTCAGACTCACGTCCATCCAGTCAGTGATGCCATCCAGCCATCTCATCCTCTGTCGTCCCCTTTTCCTCCTGCCCCCAATCCCTCCCAGCATCAGAGTCTTTTCCAATGAGTCAACTCTTAACATGAGATGGCCAAAGTATTGGAGTTTCAGCTTTAGCATCAGCTATTTGCATGCAAATGATAGCAAATTAAAAATGACTTTTATCTGTGTGTTAAAGAAATTCCCAAGAACACCTTCCTTGGAAGTTTTGTGAAAATTAGCCCACGTTCCAGGAGACCTTTAAAATACAAACTTGTAGATCTCAAAAATAACTTTGTAAATCAGACTTTGATTCACTTGAGTCTTCCAGATGACATTTCTGAATAACTATGGTAAGTAACTTTACCCACCTATGAGTGATTTTTAATGGAGCGTATTTGAACCTAAATAAGTCATCCCTGACAGGCATCACTGTACAGTGACCCAGCTGTACCACATAGCCTGCAAAGCAAGGTCATGAGAAACCCAAAAGATATGAGAGTTTTCCTTTTAGAAGTGACTCTTAAAGTGTGTTCCTCCGTGGGATATAGGCATAGAGTCCCTCTTTATTCTCCAAGGACTGTATTTCTCTAGCAGTTCAGAGAAATTGCTGTGGTTAGAGTGTGAAATGTGTGTGTGCCTGCTCTGCTGCTTGTCTCCAAAGAATACATGCTTTTGGACACTGTTTGTAATTCTACTTTCTGGCAGCTGTAGACTTGTTACCTTAAAGTGCTAAAGTTCTGTGCATTATAGTGAACAGTGTTTTTTATTGGTTACTATGGCACCCCACTCCAGTACTCTTGCCTGGAAAGTCCCATGGATGGAGGAGCCTGGTGGGCTACAGTCCAAGGGGTCGCTGGGACTTGGACACAACTGAGTGACTTCACTTTCACTTTTCACTTTTATGCATTGGAGGAGGAAATGGCAACCCACTCCAGTGTTCTTGCCTGGAGACTCCCAGGGATGGGGGAGCCTGGTGGGCTGCCGTCTCTGGGGTCGCACAGAGTTGGACATGACTGAAGCGACTTGGCGGCAGCAGCAGCATACACTTAATTGTATGATGATCTATTGTTAGAGATTCTGTGTTTCTTCATAAATGTAAAATTTAATACAAATTTTTAATTTTCTCTCCCTCTCTTCTAGAGCTTGATTGTTCTCTTGCACAGAGCTGTCCCCATTCCCACCTCTTCTTTCTCTGCCTCTCTTTGTTTCTCTTTCTCTTTCTGTCCCTCCCTCCCTCTCTCCTCATTTTGTCATCTTTAATTTCCCAGTCACCTTTAGGCACATTTAAAACCCTCAACCTTTTGTAATCGCCACTTGGCAAGGGTTATGTTTCTGGGTTTCGGTTCTGAAGCACAGTGCCATGATTTCAACTGAACTTGGCCTTGATTGAAGCTAATCAAGATGCAGTTCTGCCTTCCAAATTCACAGCTTGCTGTGAGCAGACAGGCGTGGGAGGGGAGAAAACTGGAACGCCGGGTACTGGAGATTTCCCTGTTGCTCTGTCACCTCTTCTAACAAGAAAATTTTCTTAAGATTCCAGCTAAATGACCAGTTCTTTTAAAACCTTCCTACTTTGACAATAATGTTCATTGCTGGGACTTCGGTAGTGGTTCAATGAAACTGCCTACAAATGCGCACATGGGTTTGATCCCTGGTCTGGGAAGATTCTGCATGCTGTGAGGCAACTATGCCCCTGCACCAC
The DNA here is from genome assembly GCF_019923935.1 of Bubalus bubalis. NCBI lineage: Eukaryota > Metazoa > Chordata > Mammalia > Artiodactyla > Bovidae > Bubalus > Bubalus bubalis. Next base: position 71,951,524 of record NC_059173.1, read on the forward strand.
AACTACTGAGCCTGCATGTTGCAACTACTGAAACTCACAGGCTCACAGGCTCTAGAGCCCAGGCTCTGTAACAAGAGGAGCCACCACAATAAGCCCTCAAACCATAGCTAGAGAGTAGCGTCTGCTCACCACAACTAGAGAAAGCCCTTATGCAACAACGAAGACCCTGCACAGCCAAAAATATAAGTAAATAAATAATGTTCAGTATTTGTTAATGCTTCTCAAGCTTCTAAAATCTATACACCTAGTTTTTCCAGAGTCTTACCTTCTCTAGTCTTATTTAAAAAGTAGAAGTATTTTCCCCAAATATAAAATTATAATTGAATTTTCCCCCCACTTAGATACACCTAAAGCTTCTCAGCTAGCTCTGAGTGAAGAATGTGGGGGTTGACTGTCTACCCTCCCACATTGACCTCTTTGAGAATCACTTGTTGCCACTCTGCTGCTCCCTGGAGCTTGATTAGTAAATCTGCCAAAACTGAAAAGAAATTCTAAGGAGTAAATTGTTGTAGATACCTCAAACTGCATTGAACCAAGAGCTGGGGCAATAAAATAGGAACTTAGTTGGTCCCTGGGAAAAATATTCAGATTTCTTAGATGCTCTGCAGTTGGTACTAGAACCTTGCAGTAATGACTTTCAATTTGTAACTAATAAAAAATAGCAACCCACAATAATCCTTGGGTTTCCAGTCGAGCAAAATGGAATTTAGAGAGCTCTTTGGTTAGTCTAAATGAGTTTTCTAT